>NC_059351.1:34305000-35512500 GCF_019703515.2 Myxocyprinus asiaticus
GTCACGCGGTTGGCGACTGAATGTCTGAGTGAGGCGCGAGTAAACTGCACGTGAATGTGAAATCTGGGAAAACACTGCGAGCAGAGTAGTCTGCAGAATTAGAAGACCTTTTCTAACATTTCTGAAATGAGTCATATGTTAATAAAGATCAAAATATAAATAGGTCATTTTGTTTTAAATTTAGGAATTGCGTGATCATGATCATTACATTATTTGTTATTTGATATTTATTTTAGTAATAGTCTAAGGCTATTTGTGATTTGCAAGCGTAATATTAATTGCACCTTACAAGTTACTTGTTCTCACTTTATTTATTTACATAGTTTCTATCAGCAGATTCTGTTAGAACTGCATTTCTTTATGTTATGGAATTTCTCTTAAGGATAAATAAGTAACAGCGCTATTATAAACATGTAATAATGAAACTAACTCAACAATTGGCCTTAAATAAAGCCTTTAGAATTCCAATCATAGCATACTACCAAATCAGCATCAAAGCATATCCAGCAGCTGTGCATATGTCTCTTTAAATTATGTCACTATTACATTTATGGAATAAGACTGATAAACATTGACACACAAATGATTAAAAAAATAAAGACTGTATAGAGACTGATTTTTTATGAGAACATATTTTTACATTAAACATTACAATTAATTATATTATTTAAGCATAAAATCTACATTTAATGAACAAGCAAACTACAATGCTTATCTTGGCTCCCACTGGGCTGTTGTCAGGTGCACTTTTCAAAATCCTTTTGTCTTTAGCATCACCCACTTCCACTGCTGAGGAGGGAAGAGAGGTCGTAGGACAGCCTCTCATGCCATTGAGCCCTCAGTCACCTCCGTCACAATGGAGCTGGGAGGTTGTGCCATAGGAATGTAGTGCTAAAAATTTCTGCCAACATTCTGCTGATCAAAGAACAGTGTTGCAAATGTGAAGCTGGACCCGAAGGAACTCTAAATTAGTGGTATTTCAGAAGCCAAGCTTGCTTACATATGCAACTCATTTGAGCTTCGGTGCCATCAGTGGTCTTTGGCATAGCACTGGTGTTTTCAGTAATGCTAAACATGATGGCAGAGAATCAGGCAGCTCTTATTTCAAACAGGCGCCTCCGTTGACACCACACTCCTGCACTTCTATAGTCTGGACTGGTAATGTTTAAATACTGTCTCCAAGTGCTTTTTATTTATTTGTCCTGTGTAGCCTCACACCCCACAACAGACAATTAACTCGCCTGTGTGGCTCAGAAACTTTGTTAATCATCTGTAGCATGAGTTAGTTGTATAAGAATAAGTTGTTATTCTTAAACTGAATGCCTTAGTTCATCCAGAAATGAAAATTATGTCATCATACTCACCCTCACTTTGTTCCAAACCTGAATGACTTACTTTATTCTGTGAAACAAAAAAGGAAAAGTTAGGCAGAATGTAAAAGTGCACGATTGTGTATTTATCCCATCGAGGCTTGTCATCGCGCATGTACATATGCATCTTTCAGTGAGTAAAGAAATTACGTTCAGTAAAAACAGACTGTTGTAGCTCTGTTTTCTGATGTAATTTTAGTGAAAAAATGGCAGGAAAAACGCTTGGTGACAGAATCATTATGGATTACAATCAGTGTTTTTGTAGATATGCACCCCAGTGCGATGAAAACGTTTAGATCAGCTTGACGTCTTGTCTGTTCTTCAGTAAAAGAAGAAGCTCATTGGTCACTTGAAGAGAACACAAGACCCAGCCTCAGTGACAGAACTATTTTTTTCAAGCAAGTTGAATGTATTTTATAATTTTTCTCAATTTTGTTCAATTTGCATGGAGTCCCTGTGGTCAGTGATTAAAGATCTCCCATTGACAGCTAATGTGAGCTCTGTCTCCCTTCGCCTGGCCGGCGATTATGTTAATGAAGCTCACACCTGAAAATCACTGGAAAAATCGGCTAGTGTGGCAACAACTTATCTGGTCAATTTAATCTTGCTCGTGTGATATAGACCATTTCAAGGACTATTCATCAGGTAAAGTAAGTGACATCTTTGTTCCTTGAACATTTTCTACTAGTTGTCAAACTCATTCAAAACAACAACGGGAGGCGCTTCATTCATAGTGATTTTAACGCGATTAACGTTACTAATGTTAACACGATTGTCATAAAATGGCATTATTACAATTTGGAACAATTTGATCAGTGGCTAGTGTTTAGTGTTTAGATTGCAGAAAAAGCAACCACAAATGGACACTTGAACCGCTGCAGTGAAGCAAGAAAGCTGGATACGTACAGTACTAACAACTATAGCACACATCTTATCTCTGGTAGGTGAACAAAATTTATTCCAACTAATTGTAAGTTTGAGATTTAGAGCTCTAAAAGTGACTATAGATCGCTCCCATTATAATGAATGAAGCTGCACAAGTCATTTACTATTAGATTTAGTAATTAAGCAGACGCTTTTATCCAAAATGACCTTCCTCACCTTGTCCACAGGTCATTGAATGGCTTCACTGATTATAATAGGAACAATCCAATATTACCAATCTCTTCGCTGAGGAAATAATTGTGAGCATCTAAACTACACTACAATTTCATCGTCTCTCTCGTGTAGACACTCAGTATCAACAACATGTCTGGATAAGTCACTTCAGGTAAATGTTTGATGTTCTTTGAGAAAATATGTGAACTGTCAGAGCCTTATTTAAAGGATCTGGTATGATAACAGAAGTGTGTAGCGTTCTAATTCCTTTGTTATTGTTTACATCCTTGAAATGGTCTATTGCTTAAATATACTAGCCGTTTATTCACACTATCCATTTTCAACATAAAAATCATCAACATTTTTTAATGGTGACACAGCAAAAGATTCAGCCTCTCCTGCTCTGACTGAGGTTTGGAGTTTAAAGAACTGCAGGAGTCATTGAGTTATGTGAGTTAAGACACAATGAGCCAAAGGGATGAGAGAGCTGTGGCCTTGACAGCTGACCGTGCCTCCAGTTTTTCTCTCTGATAGGATGTTGTTGACTGGTATGTATTTATATGGACAAATGGATGTTATTTGTAAATGGGCAGTGTGTAAGCCCCACATAGGGCTCTGACAACAGCTGCTGTAGTCACTTTGTGGAGGGCTTGAATACCGAAGACCACGTTTGTGTAAAAGCATCTGCTAAGGTTGTCCAAATAGGTATTAGTCTTATAAGTGCAAAAAAACAAAAAAAAAAAAAAAGGCTATTGAGCTTGGTTTAACAAACACATTATTGATAAGTTCTGTTACAAATACCATTTAGGCAAAACATTTTAGTGTTCCATCAAAAAATGAAAATTCTGTCATTATTTACTCACCCTCATATAGTTCCAAACCTTTTCTGTGGAGCACAAAATGAGATGTTAGACAGCAGCAGGTTAGTCTCAGTCACCATTAACTTTCATAGCATCTTTAAATGAGTGGTGACTTGATGACAATAATTCTGGCATCACAGCATGCACTTTATTGTAACTTAAGTTTAAGACTGACAGAACGATCTATTTATTCCCATCTCACAGATGTTCTTTCAATTCAACAATGCAAGGTCATTTCTCGTAAGACGAGGGCTGTGGTGCTGTGTCCATCTGAAGATATTGTAAGTGATAGTCCTCTGACATCACCCTTTCCTGTGGTGTATTCTAAACAGAGATCTGTGTGGTGAAAAATAGCTCAGGCTGTAAACAAAGATTTCCATGTCTGATTTGCTTTTCTTAGACAGGAATAATAGTATATGCACTTCAATGCCAAAGAAAACATAGGAGGGAAGACTACAACAGTTACCAAGAGAATAACTCAGCATTTGCAGGGAGGAGTGTGTCCTACATAATGAAGCTTATGTTACAGAAAAAAATAGATTTACCCATAATTTGTCATTTGTGTTCACAATAATGTGAACATTTTGCACATCTAAAATCAAAATAGGTGCAGTGTCAGCTTGTGCTCAAAACCTCAAAAGACATTCAAGAGAATTCCACTAGGCCATAAAATGTACATCACTTTTCACTCAAATTCTTATTCTGATAATATAATTTGTCATACATGTAAAAGAAAAGCAGTATTGAATAAGGAAAATTTTGAAAATTGCATGGGCACCTACCACAGTGTAGCTAGGGTTTTACTTTGATTATCAAATGAGAGAGGGTAAGACGGTGTGTGCAATGATGTCATCCCCAACACATCATTGATCGTAGCCACCATAGCTACCACAGCACTGTAACTGTCAACGGCCACTCCGATAGCCCAGCAAATCACCTCAATTGAACTGGCTTATTTATGGGAGGGCTTGTGGATATCATGTTTTCCCATTAACCCCCACATGATGCTGGATCCACCTTTCTCTTCCAATTTTCCTCACTCTCTTCCTCCATCGCTACAATCAGTGCCACTTAACCACAGCACCCTGAGGACCCGAAACAACACACACACAGCCCCTTCCCATCCTCCAACATGTTTACTTAGCTACATGTATCTAAATGGGGATATACCATAGACTTCTATTGTTTTTATTTATAAAACTAATTATAATTACTATAGACTAACCCTAACACATATGCTAATCCGAACCCTTAAAGAAAATGTAATAATTAAATAAATGAATTATGTTGTTGGTGTTTCTTGGCATTTTCAGTTCTCATGTCTGTCCAGATACAGAGAGCAGAGAATACCTCCATCTTGTGGTCACGTACTGTTATGATGGCTACATAGAGATTGTATTTGTTTGGGTCAAGATCCAAAAAACGTACCTGCATGTAACCAAGGAGGTCTATAGGACTAGGGCTTCATCTCTGAGGACATGCAAGTTCTTGGGTCATTCTACAGAAACGTACACATTTCTGTCCCCAGCATTTACAGAAGGCATACATTTTAAATATGCTGTTTAGGCATAATTTTTTCTCATACTTAAATAATATAAGATGTTCTTTGAACAATTATACCTATTTTAGCCATGAATTAGCCAATATTTGTTTTTTAATCAATTATATTAAATTCCAAGTACCATAAAAGTGCTTGTCCCCAGGGTCATGTATCAAGGTTCAAGGCTCTATTTTGAGTTTAAAAATACATTTCTTTCCCATTTTAAATGTAATAATGTATACCTCAATATCCCATATTTTACATGGTTGACATAACTAAATGAAATTCCAAATAAATATTATATATAATATGATGGAAATAATTGTCCCCTGGAGTCATGTCACTGGTGTTACCGATTAACAAAAAACCCTTATTTAGAAAAAATATCCAGATTTTGACATCACTTACTAAATCTTGCATCCCACTTGCTGAAGCTCAACCAGTAAAGGCACATTCTAAGTTTTCTGTCCCTTTTCAATTATCAGAAATTTACTAATTTGCTCCATAATTTCATTTGAGGCTTTTAGATGAAGTCACTGGTATGACCGATTTTATTATAACGAAATTTTCAAAAAAATAAAATACAAATGGATTAAATGACAAGATTTATAGAGTACAGCATGATTAAGCAACATGTGGTTTGAGCAGGGGCGGATTATGACTAGCAAGGGCCAATTTTCTTTTAGCCGCCCCCCAAAATTCTCTTATTATTTACTCACCCTCATCCCATCCCAGATGTGTATGTCTTACTTTCTTCAGCACAACACAAAGATTTTTAGAAAAATATCTCAGTTCTGTAGGTTCATACAATGCAAGTGAATGGTGACCAGAACTTTGAAGCTCCAAAAATCACATAAAGTAATCCATAAGTCTCCAGTGGTTAAATTCATATCTTCAGAAGCAATATAAGAAGCGATAAACAATATAATATGTGTGGGTGAGAAACAGCTAACTCATCTGAATGATAGTGTACATTCCATTCAGAAGTGATCATCCCTACACACTGTTTCCTTCAAAGACTTTACCCTCCATTGTGAGAGCTTCGATGGACTGAAAGGTGTGGGGCTCAAAAATAGTGGTCATTTGATCATTTTTTGGGAAATTCTGTTTGGAAAGACCCTACAGCTTGGCTACCATTATTATTCTTCCATCAAATAGCCCTGCAGAGGCATCATTTAAGCCTTTTCAATGTGTCTAAAAATTCCCTAGACTGCATTACATTGACAATGATAAAATAAGCTACACTGTAAAAATGTCAAGTTGGATAAACTTCACCTGCTGCCTTAAAAATATGAGTAAACTCAACTTGAAGATAACCTTTGTTTCAACTCAAATAGTTATATTTTACAGGTTGTTTAACTAATGATAATTTGTAAAACAACTTACGGTTACATTATCAATTCAAGGAATCTCACTTTATCTTGTCAAATAAACATACAATTCCTCACTATTTCAACTCACACTTTCAAGTTAAGATAACTAAACTATATTCATATAAATTGACATTTTTTTCCCCCTTCCCCTTTTTCAACTTATAACTTACAGACATGAATTAAATGAACATTGAAAACCCAGACAAAACTCACAAGTAGTCAAGACAATGGATTACTTTAAGTTAAATTGTTTTGAAAACTTATAAATTTGAGTTCAATATCCAAAACTTGTCATTTTTGGAGTTAATTGGAGTTAAAGATAAGAAATAAGTTAACAACTTAATGGGGCTATCATGTTTTACAGTGTACAAGTCTGTTTTGGAATTTTCAAATTTCAGCTGTCAAAACTTACACACAAGCCCTTTAATCAGCTTTAAGATGCTTTCTTTCTTTCTGCAAAATCTGTAAAAATGTCTAACTTCAAGCATTTAAAACTATTTTAAAATTTCAGACAAGGTTTTGTCAGGCCAACATTATAGTTTGTCTCGACATCTAGTTTAATCATTACTTTTGAACCACACAAAGTAAAATATCAATATTTTCTTTTTGAACAAATACAGGTCTATGCCTCAATGCCCTGTTACTGTGCTTCAGAACATGTCTGTGTTGGAAACCGTAAAGTTATGCATATAACTACTGTTCCCAGAAGGAGGGAAACGATGTGTTGCAGGGGCATCATGCACCTATTTTTTTATTTTTTTATTTTTTTATTTTATTTTTTTAGGGTACCAAGTTCAGCCACCACAACCCTAATCCAACCCACAATTCATATAAATCATAGGAAGCCGTTTTACTTTTTTAACTAACTGATACATTTGCAGCTGTTTTTCAATAAATGTCTATCTGTAATGGTTCATTTGGTTGAATTTTTTTAAGGTGGAGTGTGTGTCTGACATCTGGCTGTTTTACAAAAATTTTTTGCAATCCTGCCACCTCTTTTTCGCAAGCACTTTCTATACATGATATGGGAGATGTTGCAAAAGGCGCCAGCACAAACGCAATGATGCCCACGAATACTTCAGCTCAATAGAGAGTGAAAACATACAGCCTATTCCTGAATGAGGCAATCATGTAAATATTGTATTAATGTTCAGTGTAAGTGATAAAAAAAAAAAAGAAAATTAGGGTCACGTGACCTGATCGAAAATGGTCGCTTAGTCTCACAGCTCCACTCCAGTTCTTTTTAAAACATTATTTTCCCTCATATAAATTGACCCAAACTCGGATTTTACCACTCACTTTTCACGTTTTATCGACCTCAGAGAAACATAAAGAAGAAACAGGCTAAATCAGAAGACGCTTCTTTGCCATCGACGGATCAAACCGGCCCTGTGCTATCTGAAATCCAATCGCTGGGTGTCTGACTGGGAAACATCGATGGTCTTCTAAACGCGATTGATAATTGCTTAGACAATACAGGTGCATCTCAATAAATTAGAATATCGTGAAAAGTTCATTTATTTCAGTAATTCAACTCAAATTGTGAAACTCGTGTATTAAATAAATTCAATGCACACAGACTGAAGTAGTTTAAGTCTTTGGTTCTTTTAATTGTGATGATTTTGGCTCACATTTAACAAAAATCCACCAATTCACTATCTCAAAAAATTAGAATACATCATAAGACCAATAAAAAAAACATTTTTAGTGAATTGTTGGCCTTCTGGAAAGTATGTTCATTTACTGTATATGTACTCAGTACTTGGTAGGGGCTCCTTTTGCTTTAATTACTGCCTCAATTCGGCGTGGCATGGAGGTGATCAGTTTGTGGCACTGCTGAGGTGGTATGGAAGCCCAGGTTTCTTTGACAGTGGCCTTCAGCTCATCTGCATTTTTTGGTCTCTTGTTTCTCATTTTCCTCTTGACAATACCCCATAGATTCTCTATGGGGTTCAGGTCTGGTGAGTTTGCTGGCCAGTCAAGCACACCAACACCATGGTCATTTAACCGACTTTTGGTGCTTTTGGCAGTGTGGGTAGGTGCCAAATCCTGCTGGAAAATGAAATCAGCATCTTTAAAAAGCTGGTCAGCAGAAGGAAGCCTGAAGTGCTCCAAAATTTCTTGGTAAACGGGTGCAGTGACTTTGGTTTTCAAAAAACACAATGGACCAACACCAGCAGATGACATTGCACCCCAAATCATCACAGACTGTGGAAACTTAACACTGGACTTCAAGCAACTTGGGCTATGAGCTTCTCCACCCTTCCTCCAGACTCTAGGACCTTGGTTTCCAAATGAAATACAAAACTTGCTCTCATCTGAAAAGAGGACTTTGGACCACTGGGCAACAGTCCAGTTCTTCTTCTCCTTAGCCCAGGTAAGACGCCTCTGACGTTGTCTGTGGTTCAGGAGTGGCTTGACAAGAGGAATACGACAACTGTAGCCAAATTCCTTGACATGTCTGTGTGTGGTGGCTCTTGATGCCTTAACCCCAGCCTCAGTCCATTCCTTGTGAAGTTCACCTAAATTCTTGAATCGATTTTGCTTGACAATCATAAGGCTGCGGTTCTCTCGGTTGGTTGTGCATCTTTTTCTTCCACACTTTTTCCCTCCACTCAACTTTCTGTTAACATGCTTGGATACAGCATTCTGTGAACAGCCAGCTTCTTTGGCAATGAATGTTTGTGGCTTACCCTCCTTGTGAAGGGTGTCAATGATTGTCTTCTGGACAACTGTCAGATCAGCAGTCTTCCCCATGATTGTGTAGCCTAGTGAACCAAACTGAGAGACCATTTTGAAGGCTCAGGAAACCTTTGCAGGTGTTTTGAGTTGATTAGCTGATTGGCATGTCACCATATTCTAATTTTTTGAGATAGTGAATTGGTGGGTTTTTGTTAAATGTGAGCCAAAATCATCACAATTAAAAGAACCAAAGACTTAAACTACTTCAGTCTGTGTGCATTGAATTTATTTAATACACGAGTTGAGTTGAATTATTGAAATAAACTTTTCCACGACATTCTGATTTATTGAGATGCACCTGTATATCTATTTCAATCCGCTCGGTGCAAGAAACTCTATCTAATCTGTAGGAAACGAGACACGTCTGGCTGAGAGAGAGTCAACTTTCCTCCTTAGAGAAAGAGGTACATAGCACAACTTCAAGCTTAAGTGGATGACCTAGAGAACCGGGGAAGATGCACAAATCTGAGAATTGTAGGGCTTCCCGAAAAGGCTGAAGGTTCTGAGCCTATTGCGCATTTTCTGGGGAAGATGTGACCGAAGTGGCTGGATCTCTCCCCAGATTTGAATCTTGAAATCGAAAGAGTGCACAGGTCGCTCGCACCCGTCCCAGGGGAAAATGAACGCCCGTGAAGCATGCTGGTTCGTTTCTTAAGGCACACGGATAAGGAGAGTGTTTTACAAGCAGCGCTGAAAAAACATAATGTCTTCTACATTGGCAATCACCTGCGCTTCTTTCAGGACTTGTCTGTGGAAGTTCTGAGGAAACGCCGGGTGTTCGACACTGTGAGGAAGATTCTGTCTGACCACAAGATGTTCCGTGGTTACGCCTACCCTGCCAAACTACACTGTCTTCACAAGAGGGAGATGTGTGTTTTCTCTACCCTGTCAGCTGTAAAGGAGTTCCTGGACACTTTGGAAGTAATGCTTAAAGAAAACGGGTGCTATACTTAAATCAGCAGTTATTGTTGAGTAGATGTTTGAGTGACCCACATTTTTATTTCATTACATTTGGAGGACTTTTGATTTGGACCTGTCGGGACTCTGTATGTTATAGTTTCACTTCTAATCTAACATTTATCATAAATAATGGCTGCACTTGCTCTTTCTATTGAATATACATATCCATTTATTTTAGTCTATTCATGCAGTACATGTTTTTGTGGATATGTGCAGCGAATGAGCTCTGGATGTCTAGTTTATGTACAGTACTGTATATATAGTAGTTCACTGGAGCGAGCCTGCATGATTTGTGTGCCTCCCAATGGGTAACGCTCTGAATTATGTGTTGGTATTAGTTTTTTTTTTGTTTGTTTTTTTTACTCGATGCCAGCAGAGTACAGTGACATAAGTATAGTTCTTTTTGGTATGCCCTGTCATTTGGGGACAGGGCAGGGGGTAGGTGGGAGGGTGTTGTATTTGTTTTCTTATTTGTGTTGTTATCTGTTTCTAAAATTGGAAAAATCAGAAAACCTTGCCCGTCAGATTTGCCCATATTTTTAATTTGCATTCTGTTTCTTTTATTGTACTCTATTGTGTTGCACAACTCGGCTAGATTCATCACATGGAACATTAAAGGGCTTGGATATGTGATTAAAAAAAAAAAAAAGAAAAGAAAAAAGAAAGAAGACCACTGGTGCTATGCTTCAAGAAACACACTAATCAGACAGCGAGCACCTAAAATTGAAACGAGTCTGGATAGGGCAAGTATATTGTTCTTCCTGCATTTCTAATTCAAGAATGAGAGGTACTATCATTTTAATCAGTAAATATTTTCCATTTATTTTAGAACATCAAATTAGGGACCCAGAGGTTAGATTTGTTTTAGTCACGGGCTCAGTATTTGGACAACATATCACCATGCTCAACATTTACATACCAAATGAAAATTATCCCAAATTTATATAAAAAGTCACTCTCTTATTTAATCAGTATTGTAAGGCCATTTGTGTCTGTGCTGGGCACTTTAATTGTGTCATTGATCAGGAAATGGATAAATCTACTTTGGGTGCCAATTCAAGATCTTCTCTTGTGGTTTAAGAGCTTTGTAAAGAGACTGGTATTTGGAGAGAACTTAATGCCAGCAGTAAGGAATATATGTTTTATTCAAACCCTCATGATACCTTCTCAAGAATAGATTACATCTTGGTTCCAAATATCTGTCTTCATTCTGTATCTTCCAGCTGTATAGGCTCAATTGCCCTGTCAGACCATGCTCCAGTATATGTTGATATGACTCTGGGCACCCACGCAGTTAGCAGGGTTTGGAGGTTTAATTCTTCCTTATTGACAGACTTAACATTTTGTAAGGCAGTACAAGATTGACTTATTGGACAGATAATAAAACCTCACCTGTCTCACCTGCAATACTGTGGGATGCCACCAAAGCAACAATTTGTGGACACATTATTTCTTACACTTCTGCTCGCAAAAAGGCCAGGTCAAGTAAAAGACAAGCGTTAGATTGAAGTCAAAAGACTTGAGTACATGCATAGGACAACTACTAACCAAACAAATTGGGCCTCACTGTGCCAGGCTAGAGCTGAACTTAATTTAGATCATACTAATCATATTAAGAAATTACTTTTCCTTTCCAAGCAGAAATATTATGAGTATGCAAACAAATCTATCAGGTTATTGGCACATCAGATTAAAAAAAATCAAAGCGAGAGAGCAATTAAGTCTTTAAAGTTAGCAGATGGCACCATCACATACAACCCTACACTAATAAATAACACATTTAGGACCTTTTATGAATCATTATACAGATCACAGAATACTGTTAAGCAGTCCGAAATCACTTCCTACCTCGATAAAATTTCCCTTCCATGTGTTTCAGATGGTGATAGGGAGCTGCTTAATTCACCTTTAACACTAGAGGAGGTCCTAGAGGCAATTCAGTTAATGCCTTCCAATAAATCACCAGGACTTTCCGTGCAAATTTAATAAACTATTTTGGGCGGATCACTCTCACATTTTAATGCCTGCCCTTCAAAACCTCTTAGACCAAGGGGTGACTCCCGACACATGGAAAACAGCGTCTATCTGTTTAATCTTAAAAAAGGACAAGGACTCTCAAGATTGCGCCTCATATAGGCCAATAAGCCTCCTTAATACAGACTGTAAACATTGGCCAAAGTATTGGCATGAAGGCTCGAAGCGATGTTGCCACGTATAATCAAACCCGACCAGACTGGATTTGTAAGGTCTCATTATGGCACAGATAATATACTTCGACTTTTGAATATTATAAATTCAGTACAGACACGCAGACACCCACTTTTGTCGAAAAGGCATTCAATAGAGTGGAGAAGGATTTTCTTTTCACCACTCTTAAAATTTTTTATCTGGGTTCAAATTTTATTACTTGGGTTAAACTGTTGTATTCTAACCCCCAGGCCACGGTGACTACAAATGGGTTTGTTTCTAAACTGTTTTATATAGAAAGGGGCACAAGGCAGGGTTGTCCCCTCTCACCCCTGCTTTTCGCCTTAGTAATTGTGCCTTTGGCAGAATCCATAAGGCAGTGTAAAGATTTTCTGGGCATTCAGGTGAGGGGTGAGGACCATCGTATCTCACTTTATGCTGACTATGTATTGCTATACATGTCCAAACCTGATAAATCAATTCCAGCTCTATTGGGATGTACTGTGTTTCTCAGTATAGCAATCTTTCTGGGTATAAAATAAATTTGGCCATGGCACTCCCTCTTAACATTCCCCCTTCAACTAATTTAATGTCTCTTTCACCCTTTCAACTGGCATCACATGGTTTCAAGTATCTCTTTGTTATGCCATTGTTTGATAATCTTTTGGTACCAACTATTCTCCTTTAATGGAAAGAATTAAAACAGATCTCAAAATTTGGTGTACACTTCCTATTTCATTTCTGGGCAGAATAAATGAAATCAGAATGAATATTCTCCCTAAATTCTTATAATTATTCCAGTCTCTTCTTTGTTATTTGGCCAGTTCATTTTTTAAGGATCTTAACAAGCATTTTTCAAAATTTATATGGAATAAAAAAATGCCTCAAATTAAATTTTCCAAATAAATGAAACCAAAAGATAAAGGGGGCATTGCTTTACCAAACTTCCAGTTGTATTACAGGTCAACTCAGATAAAACATACTGTTAGTTGGTATAATGAAAGGATTTTATTCCTTGTGGTTCAACATGGAATCATCAGCTTGTGCTCCACTGCCAATAAAACTCTTACCATTTGTTAAAAATTTCAGGAAGTTACAAGGTATTTCATATAATTATACTGTCTTAAACACTCTCCTGGCCTGGAGAGATGTAAATATATACCTTAGAATACCAGCCTGTCTCTCCCTGTCATCTTCTATTGCTTTCAATCCTGATTTTCCTTCACAAAATATTGGACTTTCAGTTTGGTCAAAGTCGGGGATATCTCAGATATCTTGATTGTTTTCAGAAGGTACGTTAAACTCTTTCCAACAAATTATACAACAGTATGGAATACCAAGGTCTCATTTCTATAAATATCTTCAGATACGGCATTTTGATAATTTTTGTCTGACAAGAGAAAACTAAGATTTGAGATGACAGGGATTGAACATCTTCTGACAGAGCAGTTTTGTAAGGGGTTGATTTCGCAAATACATGGTATTTTGTCTAACGAATTCACATCCACTTTAGAAAGCCTAAAGAATGTGTGGGAAAAGGACTTGGGACACTCCACTGGGGATGACGGTTGGGAATGATGGTTGGTTTACTGTCTGTAAAAAATATATATCCCAAATGTACTTCGCTCAGGTCCATGAACTCAACTTCAAATTAATCAAAAGGATTTATCTTACACCAATGCGTCTAAAAAAAATGTAGACATTTCTCAGGTTTGTGCTTTAAGTGTAAGAAAGATAAGGGAACATTCCTTCACTGTTTTTGGTTTTGTCAAAAATTGTACCATACTGGAAAAAATACATAGTGTAATTGAAGAACTTTTCAAGGTGCACTTTGATATGACCCCAGACTTGTACCTGCTGTGTAAAGGCAAAATTTGATTGTAATGCAATGCAGCTATTCTTAATATTGGTTTATCTGGCAAGGAAATGTATACTAGTACTCTGTTTGTTGTCTATTTGTACAATTTAGTAAGGCTGTAAATGTATGATATATTGTGCTCGCAAATCTGAAAATAAATGGCACAAAAAAAAAACAAAAAAAAAAAAAACAAGAGGGACAAGAGAGCATCGCTCAAATCTCAAAACTCCGAAGTAGTAGTGAGGCTAGCTTTCACAATGTCTCGTTTCCTTCATCTCAGGGAACCGATGTTACATGTGTAACCGGAGACGTTCCCTGTCAACTCAGTACACTCAACACTGTGAGAACTCGCTAGGGTAACAGAGTCCTAGTACGCCGCACTATGCGACGTCATACTCCCTGAGGTATAAACACTTGAAAAAGAATAGGAAGTCACAGGCCTACAGGACGGTGACTTATTAAAGACATGTCTTCAAATGTATAAATTAATGAATAAAACTACATGGTGAATACCAGATGGAAGTTAATCTCAGCCTGGGAATCTATATGAACCATATAAATACACACTAAATTCAAACCCCTTCACAACCAGAGGTTGGGAAAGGAATTTTATTGCTTATTAGAAGTGCTTGTGACTTCTTAGGGGGGTAATTTCAACAACAGCCTACTTACAGGTGGCTGTATCAGAATATACAAATATCAGGTTGCCTGCCTGTAATAAAAGGGCCTGGGCTCACCTGCTGAATGTTGGGACAATAAGCACGCTAGACAGAGAGGACTTTTGAAGAGATGTACGCCACGTTGTGTTTGTGATGACCAACCTGCTGCAAAACATATGTCCTGCAAGGACACACCATTTGTCCATGCCCATGAAGAGGCCATGCCTCTAGCTGAATGCGTTTTCACACCAATAGGGCATATTACGCCCTGTGATTCATTAGCGAGGGCGATCACGTCAACGATCTAGTGAGAGATCTGTTTCTGAGATACTGTTTTGAATGGACACTTTGCGAGCGCACGATTCAATCATCTCGGATCTAAAATGGGCTGAAGCCCGTCGCCTCACTCTGGAATGGAAGACATCAGCTATAGAACCCCTCTAGGTGCCTCAGTTCGGAACGATCTCTATCGTGTTCTCTGTGAGGAGATTGTGAGTTCCTGTGTGCAACATAGGTGCATCCCATGACGGGACTGTAGATGACCGAACGCCATAAGCGAGATAACTGTAGATCGTGTCAACAGATCATGTCTCTTGCAGTGCAACGAGCGCTTTTCTTTTTATGAGAACATCCTTTATTTAAACACATCACACGGAAACAACATTTTGTGTAACATCCCAGCGAACGCCGGCAGGGAATGAGCAGCACGTGAAAGTGTGTGTGCGTCTCTTGCAACAAGCGCTTTCTCTTTTGTGTGAGAACATTATTTATGTGAACACAACACACAGAAACACATTTGTGTATAATTCCGGTGACCTACGGTTGGGGATGAGCAGCGTGTGAATGTGTGCTTCTTGAACAGGTGCGACGAGCACATTTCTGATTTTATGAGAACATTGTTTATGTGAACACAATACACAGAAACAGCATGTGTGAGGGCGAACACCGGCAGGCAGGGGGAGGGAACAGCGCTTGAGTGCTTTCTGTTTTTGTGAGAACATTGTTTGTGTGAAAACTATCACACAGAAACAACACATATGCAATCTCCCAGCATGTAAATGTGTGTGTGTCATGAGCAGGTGCAGTGTGAGCGAACGCAACAAACATTTTCTCTATTGTATGAGAACACTGTATATGTGAAAAACCATCACACAGGAACACATTTATCTACCATCGCGGCGTACCCGGTGGGGATGAGTAGCATGTTAGTAGAGCTCGTCAGTGAGCGCATTCCTGTTTCTTGTGAGAGCACAATACACTGAAACCATTCGATGGCTCGGCTGTCTTTGGTGGAGCCGGCACTGATCTGAAATAGAGCGCTGAGTCATCAGAATGAGTCACCGGTGACTTTTTGTGACCTGCAGCGCCATCTTGAGGCAACCACGAAATTTTGTGTCATATCCATGACTCTGTCATGGCACGTATCAGCTTGAGTCAACGGCTGGTTTTAAACCGCAATCCTCTGACTCTAAGGCCAATTCTTAAGAGCCGAGTTAACTGCCCTTTGAGATGCAGTTTTTTGGACTGCAGGACCACTCATCCGGGCGAGATCTTTCCAGCTCGACTGGAGGGGACCACTGTAAAACAAGCTCCTCAGATGCCCGCGGGGGGATGCGAATCAGCTTTTATCAAATCAAATCAAATCACTTTTATTGTCACACAACCATATACACAAGTGCAATAGTGTGTGAAATTCTTGGGTGCAGTTCCGAGCAATATAGTAGTCGTGACAGTGATGGGACATATACCAATTTACAATAAACATCAGATTTACAACACAATTTAAAATCTAATATACACATAATTACACATAACACAATATACAAATAATAACATACAATGTACAGTATACAATACAAACAATATAGAATACACATTATACAATGAAAAAAGTATATATAGTATATATAAAATGTACAGTAGGTTGTATTGTACTGTATTGACATTCAGGCTATCGGTTGATAGTAAGTTGCCAGTGTGTTATTAAGAGAGAATATAATATAATGATAATATAATTTATGACAGTCTGGTGTGAGATATAAGAGTAAGAGTAATAAATTGCAGTACTGATGTATTTTGATCGTGGGAGATCAAGAGTTCAAAATTCTGATTGCTTGGGGGAAGAAGCTATCATGAAGTCGGCTGGTGCGGGTCCTGATGCTGCGATACCGCCTGCCTGATGGTAGCAGTGAGCCCATGGCCCGGGTGGCTGGAGTCTCTGATGATCCTCCGAGCTTTTTTCACACACTGCCTGGTATATATGTCCTGGAGGGAGGGAAGCTCACCTCCAATGATGTGTCTGGCAGTTCGCACCACCCTTTGCAGTGCTTTGCGGTTGTGGGCGGTGCTATTGCCGTACCAGACAGAGATGCAGCCAGTCAGGATGCTCTCTACAGTGCAGGTGTAGAACTGTGTGAGGATGTGACGGTTCATTCCAAACTTCCTCAGCCGTCTCAGGAAGAAGAGGTGCTGATGACCCTTCTTCACAATGGCTTCAGTGTGAATGGACCATGTGAGTTCCTCAGTGATGTGGACACCCAGGAACTTGAAGCTGCTGACTCTCTCCACTGGTGCTCCATTGATGGTGATGGGACTGTGTTCTCTATCTCTTCTCCTGAAGTCCACCACAAGCTCCTTTGTCTTACTGACATTGAGGGAGAGGTTGTGCTCCTGACACCAGTGTGTCAGAGTGTGCACCTCCTCTCTGTAGGCTGTTTCATCATTGTCAGTGATCAGACCTACCACCATCGTATCATCAGCAACTTAATGATGGCATTGGAGCTGTGTGCTGCCACACAGTCATGTGTGTACAAGGAATAAAGTAGTGGGCTGAGAACACAGCCCTGCAGGGCTCCAGTGTTGAGGGTCGGTGATGAGGAGATGTTGCTGCCCATTCTAACCACCTGGCGTCTGCTTGACAGGAAGTCCAGGATCCAGCTGCACAGCGAGCTGTTTAAGCCCAGAGCCTGGAGTTTCTCATCAAGCTTGGAGGGCACTATGGTGTTGAATGCTGAGCTGAAGTCTACAAACAACATTCTCACATAAGTGTTCTTTTTTTCCAGGTGGGAGTGAGCAGTGTGTATTGCAGATGCAATGGCATCATCAGTGGAGCGGTTGTTGCAGTAAGCAAACTGCAGTGGGTCTAGTGATGGAGGCAGCACAGAGCAGATGTAATCTCTGTTTAGTCTCTCAAAACATTTGCTGATGATGGGGGTCAGAGCAACAGGACGCCAGTCATTTAAGCAAGTGATTTTGGATTGCTTTGGAACAGGCACAATGGTGGACGTTTTAAAGCATGTGGGGACTACAGACAAAGAGAGGGAAAGGTTGAAAATGTCCGTAAAAACACCAGCCAGTTGGTCCACGTATGCTCTGATAACATGGCCCGGAATGCCATCTGGACCCATGACTTTGAGGATATTCACCCATCGGAAGGATTGGGTTACATCTGCTACAGAGACAGAGAGTGAACTAACCTCTGTAGCTTCGGCCGCGAGAGCTCTCTCCGCGAGGGCGGTGTTATTTCCCTCAAAACGAGCATAAAAAATATTGAGCTCATCCGGGAGAGAGGTAGCGGTGTTCACGGCGGAGTTTTTATTCCCTTTAAAGTCCGTGATGATATTAATTCCCTGCCACATGCCTCTAGAGTTGGTGGTGTTAAACTGTCCTTCAATCTTGTCCCTGTACTGGCGTTTGGCTGCTCTGATACATAAACAAGCTGATAACTGGCTTGTTTATGCTCCTCCGTGTTCCCGGAATTAAAAGCAGAGGTCCGCGCATCAAGTGCCGCGTGAACATCGCTATTAATTCAAGGTTTCTGGTTCGGGTAGATCCGTATTGTTCTGGTTGGAACTACGTCCTCTACGCACTTTCTGATGAAACACGTTACGCTATCAGCGTAAAGCTCGATGTCGTCATCAGAGGCGGACCGGAACATCTCCCAGTCCACGTGATCAAAACAGTCTTGTAGCATAGAGTCTGACTGGTCCAACCAGCACTGGATCATTCTGAGGGTGGGTGCTTCCTGTTTCAGTTTCTGCCTGTAAGCGGGCAGAAGCAGAATGGAAGAGTGGTCCGATTTGCCAAATGGTGGGCGGGGGAGGGATTTGTAGCCATCCCAGAAGAGAGAGTAGCAATGGTCCAAAACCCAGTCCCCTCGTGTGTTAAAACTAATGTGTTGGTGGTATTTTGGAGCGACTGATTTGAAACTGGCTTTATTAAAGTCCCTGGTCACTCAGGGTGCGCGGTTTCCTGCTTGCTAATAATCCCATACAGTTCCTTGAGTGCCCAGTCTGTGTCGGCTTGTGGGGGGATGTACACAGCAGTGATAATGACCGCTGTGAATTCCCTCGGTAGCCAGAATGGTCGACACAGAAGCATGAGAAATTCCAGATCAGGAGAGCAGAAAGACTTGATAGAATGTACGTTCCTCTGATCACACCAGGATTTGTTGATCATAAAGCATACACCACCACCTCTGCTTTTACCTGAGAGGTCTTTCGCTCTGTCCGCGAAAGACAGAGCGAAACCCTGTGGGTTCAATGGCTGAATCTGGAATCTCAGCAGACATCCAAGTTTCCGTAAGGCAGATAATGCAGCAGTCCCTCATCTCTCGTTGGAAAGAGATCCACGCTCTCAGCTCACAGAGCTTGTTGTCCAGAGACTGAACATTTGCCAGTAGAATACTGGGTAGCGGGGGTCGATTTGCACGATGAATAAGGCAGACAACATCCAAGACAAAAAACATAAGAATTGTAAACAAAACAAACAAAACACTACAATGTTGTGTCGGAGCTCGCAACGCAGCAGCCATACTCGGCGCCATCTTGTGTCCAAATTATCAAAGGCATGCACACACTCCTCACCCTCACTGGGGTAAGGGACGGCAACATCCTCCATGGACCACTCACTCATATTTGATGCTGCAAGGGACATGACATCATCCCCATCACCAGAACCGCCAATGTGATTAAGGCTGTGTGCTCCAATAGAGGGCCGGAGCTCATCACGCATATACTGTACTGGCGCGGATGCTACATCGGAAGATCGAGGGGATCCAACTCAACCTCGCGCCCCTACCATGCCTCCTCATGTGGTCCCTCAGGATCTAACACAGATGAGGTGGGTGGGAGGGTGCGGGAGGCGGGATTGTCCCTAAGAATGAGGGCGATCCTTGAGCGGAGCTTCTAGAGACTCATGGCCTTGCAGTGAGGACAGTCTGTCTCCATAAGAGCTGATTCGGCATGGGCTCTCATGTTTATCTGACGGCGGGATGTGATGCTCGCATATGGACAGGGTTGGAGAGTAATGGAATACATGTAACAGGGATACGTATTTAAAGTACAAAATATAAGTAACTGTATTCCACTACAGTTACAATTTAAATCATTGGTATTTAGAATACAGTTACATTCAAAAAGTATTTTGATTACTGAAGAGAATTCTTTGCATTTTATTGTCATTTGTTTCATTTAATATTTAGTCCTTTCAGATGGAAAACATTTATTTTCACATCATTCTTATGATGTGTTACATTCATATGAGCAGTAGTAAGTTTGAAGTTTGGAGCAGAAGAAATAGAAATAAACCTTGTGTAAATTGTCAGCTTTACGCTAAGCTAAAATGCTATTTCTAGCCATTTTACATGCACGTTACCAGGCACGATCATATTTTTTAACAAGAAAATTCATGTTGGACCATAATTTCTTTTTTTTCTAGTAAGACCTTTGATATTAGGGCAAAAATCTTATTCTTGATGAGAATTTTTGTATTGTTTTCCTGTAAAAACATAAAAAAAATCCTTAAAACAATATCAATTTGATTTATCTTGTTTTAGAAACAACACTGCATAAGATATTTAGGTTTTTCAGAGAATGTATTTTTAACGTGTATTTTGTCTTACTGTACTGGCAGAGTTTTTATAGTCAAAACAAGTGAAAAAATCTACCAGTGCTAAATAAGTAATCCAAAGTATTTAGAATACATTACTGACCTTGAGTAATCTAACGAAATACGTTACAAATTACATTTTACAGCATGTATTCTGTAATCTGTAGTGGAATACATTTAAAAAGTAACCCACCCAACCCTGCATATGGAACACTTGTGGAACGACAAAAATATTTTTGGAAGCAGCCCTCTGCAGACGCACTAGGATTTATTGTTCAACGGTTTGACGACAAAGCCACTGGTAATGTCCAAACACAATAAATCTTTTTCTATGAGCTTGTGGAGTAGCAATTATTTGTGCTGTATGTAGTGGAGTAAACTAACGCATCACGGTGAGTTTATCTCTGCTATTGTACTCTCGGCACACAGTGTTTTTCCGACTTTTTGTGGCGCTCACCAAACTTCAAATGGAATCAAAATAAGAGAGTTATTCATGGCTTGTTGTATTTTCTGTGTAAGTTTTCACATTGTGGTGGACTTACCTCAGAAGTATGGCAAACAAAGAGCCGGAGAGTTCAGGTGGGAAAGGCCACCCACCCCGCTTATGTGCATGCGGCACGTGGATAAAAGATTCTCATCTGCATTGCAACTCATGCCTGGGGGCTAAACATGCTCAGGCCACGTTGTCCAGCCCGGAGGGTTGCCCCCATTGTTCATCCTTCTCGATCAAGGTTTGGGAGAGAAGGATGAGGGTCACAGTCGCGGGCAAAAAGGACCCGTGTCTCTTTTCTCAGGCCAGAGAAGAGTCAGCGGAGCATCTGCAGGCCCCGTCATTGGGCAAAATTATGGAAATTGTGTCTCCAGTCCTTCCCCCACTGTTCAAAGACACATTGGCGGGAGAGGAAGACGACAATGGGGACAAAGTTTTGTCTGACATCCTCGAGGATGAAGATTATGCCATTTTGCCCATGGATCAGTCCCGGCCACTGAGCATGCAGGAGGATTGCTCTCCATCTCCGGTTCGGTCTGAGTTGGATTTGTTTGAGGTCTGTCACAGGGCTGTGGCTACATTTAGCAGGTTTTTGGATGCCCCCATAGATCCGAAGGCCATGCTACTACCGTTATGGCTATGCACCAGCAGTGCGCCCTGAGGAGTAAGTAGGGAGGGGCGTTTGAGGAATGCCTCATACGAAAGCCCCCGGCCCATCTTTTGCATCTGCCACCATGAGACACCACTCTTCTAACCTCTATAAGAAGAGATGGGTGACCTGAGACATTTGTTCGCCACAAGGAGGGGCACGGAGACAGCACCACAGGTTTCTCTGTCCGGGCCCCTCATGTGATCCGTGACCATCTCCATCCCACAGGGGAAATGGAGACGGATCCTAGAAGTTGGACGTTTTCCTGTGTTCAAAGCAGATGGTTCAGTTTCATTCCCATGTGTGTGCAGGGCGATAACACGCGTTCCTCATTCTCCCCCCGCAAATGTTCTCCTCCCTCCACCTGCAGGGTACGTTCTCAGGGGAATGATAAAAATGATACCATTGGAATGCCATAAGGGTTTTTATTCCTGGTATTTTGTCATTCCAAAAGGATCCTCAACAAACATCTCAGAAAGTACAAGTTCAAAATGCGAAATATTGATCTGTTTCTCACCCACACCTATCATATCACTACTGAACACATGGATTAAATCACTGGAGTCATATGGACTACTTTTATACTGCATTTATGTGCTTTTTGGGAAAGTTCTGGTCACCATTCTCTTGCATTGAATAGCCCTACATAGCTGAGATATTCTTCTAAAAATCTTCATTTGTGTTCTGCAGAAGAAGGAATGTCAAACACATCTGGGATGAGTAAATGATGAGAGAAGTTTCATTTTTAGGTGAACTATCCCTTTAATTGTTTACTCCCCAAAGATTAGTTTAGTAATGATTTATAATAATTTAAGGAAATACATACGGATACAGTGTGGATCCAGCTTAAAAGTCCTTTGCCATTTTACCCATATTCACCCTACATTATAAATTTAGCAACATTTACAATCTACATTAAACCTGAAATACCGCTAGATAGAGGTAACACAAGACTGCCATGAGAAATGTAAGTGAAGTTAGACTTTTTAAGTTACACCAGAAAACACTCAGATTTGGCAGCCATAAAAAATAATAAAACTGTTACTAACTGTTACTAAACTAAACTGTAATGACAAATTGAATATAAAATAGAAATAAAAACTAAATTAAAAATCCAAAACTATAATAACACTGGTTGGGTGGTTTGTATTCTGTTACATCTCCTACCACTCAGGCCAGAGATTCAGAATGGAAGTGATCTGTTACAGTATCTTTCAGAGACTCGGAACATTGGATTGTTATTCTGTTAGTGTCCCTCATGGAGTGGGACCAGAACAAAGGTGTGGCCATCTGGAGGATAGTTTTATACCTTTTCGGCAGTGGCGAATTCTCAGGGCCAGCAAAGCCTTCTCTGCTGGTCTAACATGCCTAATAAACAAATATTTTTTCATCCTTTCATTCTCATTCACCTTTTTGCCAATGTATTTTCAATCGTTTTCCACTTCTAATTCATTTTCAAACAAATAGCAAATAACTAAAAGTTTATCCAGTCAGAATTTATTCCTTGATGCTTACAAGTGAAGCATGGTGGCTGTTTCAGCCGAAGCAGCACGTGAGTCTGAGCTCAACCCCATTAGGCCTTCAGAATTTCTACAAAATCCCTCAACAGTGCAGTGATCCTAATGGATTTAAATCCCCGAGATGTAAACAGGAAAGGAGGGCTGATTTTCACTTCAAGCTAATCAGTAAGTGCTTTTTGCATTGTTATAGCAACATCAGGAGTTTTAGGCTAGCTGGAGCGTTCATTTCAGTGTCAGTTCAAGTTCTGAAAAGTAACCGTGTACCCTTATGAAATGAAATTTATTGCAAGCAATATTCCAATCGCAAATATTATTAGATAGCTTTTTCCTTGTATTAGACCTCCTTGGTTTTGGCTTTCGTGCGTGGACTGCGATGTAATGTGTGATGTCCATAGGCATAGGGTGTCTTATTAATTGTGAAATGGTGTTTTCTTAATGAATCGCACTGAAGGCCTAGACTTAAAATGCATGGGCCGCCAATGCTTTTCAGTGAGGAGGAGATTCAGTTTAGTGCCTGCCTGTTTCAGGGTCATGACTGGCTGCTGACATCAGAGGGAGGCACAAAGTGTGGCCCACCCTCCCTTCCCTGTGTGGAACTCATTTGCATATTTTAAAGTACACAGTTAGATCGGTTCCCTTAAAGTTTTATATATGCATTATTTATTTTCCAAACCACTGTCAGAATATTCTTGGCATTGTTCTGAATGCATAGAGTTTATATATGGTTCTGAAAGATGAAATATTACCCATGCATTAATTTAAACCTTAATAGTTCAATTTGTGTGAACTACTGTGTTAATCCATTTTAGGAGTAAAAGTTTGTGTGTAAAGATTTGTCGTTGTGGCTTCTTTGTTTCAGCTTTTGCCACGAGGTAAGTTAATGCTGCTTTGAGAGGTCTTGAAGAATTTTTATGGTCCTTAGTTCATCTCTGGCCTTTGGTCAAACCTTAAGATGGGGAGTTTGAGATGTTGCTAAGAAACCACTCATGGACCAATGAGAAGTCCTTTCCAATGTGTTGGAAGATCTTTCCTGCCTTGTGAGAGGTGCCTGGCAGTTGTCCGAGCAGCTTATCTGATGGATGAGCTTGGAATTTGTTTGTGTTGGTCCTGCCTCGATCCAATCAAAATGGAGCCACTCTTCTTTGCCTTGACAGTTGGGGAGGGGCTCTGCCATAAACAGTCTAGTGCAATGTCACCCGAGTGTTCACCACACTATTCTTAAGGAAATTGACTAAAAGCTAAATGTCAGCTGATTAAAGTCATGTCTGAGTGGTCAATGACACGCAGCGGACACAAAAAGATAAAATATTTTTATCTTGTGCAGTGTGTGCTAAGCAGTCATGAAACAAAGCGACTGATGTCTCGTGAACACAAGTTCTGCTGCTTTGATTTGTTCAGCTTCCCGCCATCTTTCTCCCATTAAAAATCTAGAAAACGTGGCTACTGAGGAACCTTGTAAAACCACCTTTCGTTACTTAAAGTTTTTATAATTATTGAATAGATGATTCACACTGAAATAAGATAATAAGCCACTGCTTTCTTAAAACATTAAAAAAGTGTAAAGATGCTGCAAAAACCTGTCAAATGCATTTTAGCACCAAATCTATACAAATCTATATTTGATTATATAAAAACACTGATTGACTGTTCCACAGAAATCAGACATAGTTGGCAAACGTTAACTGCACTGAAGTTGATGCAATTAATTCGTTTTTATTATCATAACACCGTGCTTTCCATTGGTTCACAGTGACCTTCCCCATGAACGTGATCTCCGAATCAGCCACGGGATGTCGCGTATAGCGGAACATTCGTGACTTGATCGGATTTGGACTGAAAAAATTTAGACATGAATCCTCTTAAATTCTCCATGGGAGGCGCTATGTGGTAAGCCATTTTATCACTTAAAACACTGAAGTCCCTGGATGCATAAGTTAGGCATATGTGGTATCATTTGAAAGCTCAGAACCTGAACTTTTTTGAAAAACAAGTTCATTCATAGTAGAGATGTATTTAAGCAAATGTCTTGTGTGACTTGCATTTTTATGTACAGTGTGCAACAGTTTCAGGCAGTTTGTGTTTTCAAAAATAATGCCATTAATAATTTTATTCATCAATTAACTTCATACAAAGTGCAGTAAACACAAAAAAACCAAAAGCAATATTTGGTGTGTCACCCTGTGTCTTCAAAACAGCACCAATTCTCCTAGGTACACCTGGACCCAGTTTTTCAAGGTGGTTGTAACGTTGCTGGCTGCCGGCAATGGCGAAGACGAAGTGTAGAGAGAACCCAAGTGCAGTTTATTTACAAACGTGATAATCCAAAAAACCCTAACTATAAACGTGAAAGAAAACATAAAACATGGACTTGACTATGGCTTGACTTGACTACAAAGTTACATTCAATACTTGACAAAGGACAATGGAAAACATGAGGGCTTAAATACAAGACATGGGAGAACATAAACCAATGAACAAACAGAACTCTAACAAGATAATTAAACAATAAACCAATGAAAACATGACACATGAACATGGAGGGAAAACAGGAATCACATGACAAGGGAAACAGGAAATAAACATTTCAAAATAAAAGACATGAATCAACAAAATACACATGACAGTGGTTGGCAGATAGGTTGTTACAAGCATCTTGGAGAACTTGCAACAGTTCTGTGTATTTTCTCAATTGCTTCTGCTTCTTCATTTAATCCCAAACTCAAAGATGTTGAGATCCGGGCTCTGTGGGGGCAAAACCATCTGTTGCAGAACTCCATGATCTACATAATTAATATTCATTTCTGTTTGCAAAAGGAATGTTTAGAAAATCGAAAATTTCTTTTTCAATTTGCTCACTAACGCAGAAGTTAAAAGATAACCATCTTAAGACAAATGTTTTTGTGAAATATCAAATGTGCCTAAGACTTTTGCACAGTACAGTATTTATTAAGTACTTAATATATCTGGCCAGAAAAAAAAAAATCAGGCAAATTGTGTATAAAAGTTTCCTACTTTATGACTGTGATATTTTTGCACTTACTTTATGTATAATACCTCATTGTGCCAATGATGAAAGCTTGCATGTGGAAGCTTGTAAAATAGATATTCTTCTCCATTGCAGGATTCTACTCAACAGAAGGAAGATGGGTCCGAAGGGGTTTTTACCAATTCCTCATCGTGTTGCTGCTCTCTCTCCTATACACACCTCAACAGTATTAAGACATTCCCTTTGTAAGCCTGCTGTAAAACTGTGCTGTGCCTCCCTCTACAACCTCCAACAGAGGGGAGGTGTTTCTGTAGAGACTGCCACAAACAATCATGTTTCAGACTTGACTGACAGGGAGAAAAGACTATTGACCAAGCTTTATGACGGACTTATTGAGGGCCAAAGAGCAGCTCTTGCTGAGTCTATAACCCTTGTAGAAACCAAGCATCCCAGGAAAAAGGAGTTAGCCCAGGTTCTGCTTCAAAGAGTGCTGGCATTCCGTCAGGAGCAGGAAAGACAAAATGGCCTTCAGAGTGGGTCAGTAAGGTGATGTGAACTATTGAGGCTGAACCGTGTAGCTGTTTGCATGAATGTCCTTAACACCAGTGTTGGGCGTAATGCATTACTAAGTAATTTATTACTATAATTAAATTACTTTTTCATTGAAAAAAGTAAAGTAAGGGATTACTCTTATTTTTTCAGTAATTTAATTACAGTTACTTCTGATGTAATTGCATTAAATACTCTATAGACTATAGAACAATTCTATATAAAACAACAGTGAATTTAAAATCGAAATTTAACATCTAATGTTAAAATATATGTTTTTTAATTTAACGCTGCCCACTTAAATTCTTTGTTCATGAATAATTTATTTTATTTTATATGATTTATTTGAAAGAATTAAAAGAACAGTTTCATGTCTATCCTTGTATTTTTCATCAGGTCTAGGGTTGATAAGGGTTTTAGAAAGTAATTAGTAATAAGTAATGTAAACTTTTCAGACAGAGTAATTAGTACAGTAATCGAATTACACTGTATAAGATGTAATTAGTAGTTAGTAATTAATTACTTTTTTAGAGTAACTTACCCAACACTGCTTAATGCAGAGGAAATAGATATACTTTTGGATCTGAAAATACTTTTAGTGATAGAAATCAGTTACTTCACATCCTCTGTCACCTCTCTGTACGTGTGACTTCAGGACTGTCTGGTGGTCCCCCTGGTGCCGGAAAGTCTTCATTCATTGAGGTCATTGGGAAGATGCTGATGGGACGAGGGCATAAAGTGTCAGTACTGGCTGTGGATCCTTCCTCATGCACAACTGGAGGTGAGCAGACACACAAATGGGGGAAAGTTTCTGTGCCTTAAGGCAAGATTATTATCATAAACGAATACTAAAACTAAATGTAAAAAACATTTCCGTAAACTGAAATACATTTTTTTTTTAAATAAAACATAATTGGAAAAACTAAACTAAAATAAATAGTCAAGGCTCTGAAACTAACTGAAATAAAATGAAAATAAGCTTTAAAAAGATTTAGTTTTCATTTTTGTTGCGGTATGTTTTTAAACCTTTAAACCCCCCATTACCGTAACATGAAGATGCCACTAGACGGCTGTAATAGACGGCCTTATACCTCACTGCGTCAGCAACAGAGCGACAATCACTAGTCAAAGTCTTTTCACTCGTTCTGTCTTACCCTGTCAATTTGTGATTTGTTTAACATTTAATTTGGAACTGGTAAAGAGTTTGGTTAATTCAGCAGGGCTCGACATTAATGCTTGTGTCATCCACGTAAGTGGATTTTTGAAGGGGCAAGTAAAAGAGAAAAGTAGCCTGAATGTCAATAATGAGAAAATAACCTGTTATATTTGTGATTCTTTTTTTTAACAGTTAAGTATCATTTTTTTATTTTATTTTTTTTTTTTTTATGATTAACATTTTTATTGATTCATACATCGAACACAGAAAAGCAAAACATATATACACAGAATCAACATTTAACTCCCACTACCACCCCGACCCTCAACAAACACCCCTGTGGTCATACATGAGCACATACACACAAAAGAAAAATATATATATATATATATATATATATATATATATATATATATATATATATATATATATATATATATATATATATATATATATATATATATATATATATATATACTGTGTGTATATATGTATATATATATATATATAATCACACACATTAACAACTACCCCTCTCTCTCCACTGTTCCACCCCCAAGAACCCTCCAAGAACGCCAAATATCTGCCCCATTTCCCAATAACAAATCCAAATTCCCAGTCGTCTATATGACCCTTCTTCAAAAGCCGCAACCCTCCCCAACTCCGAGCACCACTCCAGTAATGGCGGCGCTCCAGCCGACTTCCAACCCCTTAAAATCACTAGTCTGGCGATCAAAACACTGGTTAGGGCCCAACTTTTTATGTGTTTATTCCCTATATTGATGACCGCCTCATCACCTAAAATACAGAGTCTGGGGCACAATGAAATCTGAGTGCCCAATACATAACACATAAAACTCTGAACCCTCAACCAAAATTCTTGGATCTTAACACACCACCAAAAAACATGGGTTGTGTCTCCATCTTTTGATTGGCATCACCAGCATGTGGGTGTGCCTTTAAGACCAAGCCTTTACAATCTAGAAGGGGTCCAATAGAATCGATGTAAAATCTTGAATTGCATAAGGCGAACCCTTGCATCTCTAGATGCAGACTTGACATTTTTTAGAATCCTAGCCCACACTCCCTCTTCCAATACCAAGTTTAAATCTTTCTCCCATAATCTCTTGACTCTAGAAGTTAAAGCTCCATCCTCCAGACTCTGAAATAGCAAGGAGTAATACACTGATGCCTCATGACCTTTTCCAAAAGCAGTAATCACCACTCCCAGAGTATCTGCCGCTTTAGGGGGGTGTATGCTACTCCCAAAAATAGTACAGTGCAGATGGCACAGCTGTAAATACCTAAAGAACTGAGATCTTGGAATCCCAAAATGTTGAACCAAATTTTCAAAGGATCTCAACACTCCACTCTCATATAGGTCACTGAGTGTATTAACCTCACTCACAATCCACTCTGACCAGCAGAAAGGGGACTTATTAATACATAATTTTGGGTTCAGCCATATGCTCGAGGCAACATTTAAATAAATGTCTGAATTAAACACTCTGGAAACTTTTGTCCATACCGAGTGCAAATGCGAGATAACGGGGTGTAACTTAACTTCTCTGAAAGGCTTTGCAATGGCAAAATTGTGGCAAGAATTTCCTGTTCAATCCAAAACCAGGGAGGGGCTCTCTCAGGTGGAACCGACCAATGCGCCAAATGTCTGAGACCAAATGCATAATAATAAAACAAAATCTTGGGTAGGCCTAGCCCACCTTTGTCAATCGGCCTATGCAACTTACTGAAATGTAATTTGGGATGTTTACCATTCCAGATGAAGGACTTCACTATGCTATCAAATTGCTAGATAGAGGGGGACATCTATAGGGAGAGACTGTAGCAGTTAGTTGAATTTTGGAATACAATTGATTTTAATAACATTAACCTTCCCAATTATAGATAAATGTAATGAATCCCACCTGCCCACATCGCTCGAAAACCTTTCTATTAAAGGGTCAAAATGAACTCTAACTAAATCACACAAATTTGCTGGGAATAAAATACCCAAATACTTAATGCCCCGTTACCGGGCAGTATGCTGTCAGAGCCAAAGCTCAGATTTAGACCAGTTAACTCTGTGTCCCGAGAACTTAGAAAAGGAATTAACAATTCAGTGGAGGCAAAGCATACATCTAGTAGGGTCGGAGACGAAAAATAAAATATCATCTGCGTAAAGCAAAAGCTTGTGCGCCAAACCTCCCGCCACCACCCCTGGAAAATCATCCTCCTTTCATATCATGGCAGCTAATGGTTCCAGGGTAAGACAGAACAATAATGGGGAAAGAGGGCAACCCTGCCGAGTGCCCCTATCCAGAGTTAAATAATCTGAAATTAATCCATTTGTTTGTACTGCTGCTACAGGGTGTCTATAAAGTAACTTAATCCATCCAATAAAAGTATTCTGGAACCTGTAAATTTCCAAAATCTTAAAAAGATTATCCCATTTTACCACATCAAATGCCTTTTTGGTGTCAAGTGAGATGGCAGCGACTGGAGTCTGATCATTCACCACTGACCACATGATATTGATGAAATGCCTAATGTTATCAGAAGAGCTGTGGCCCTGAATAAACCCCACCTGATCTATATGTATAAGAGGTGTCATAACTTAATCGGTTAGCCAAAAATTTTTATAATATTTTTGTCCAGCTGGATCAGGGAGATTGGACGGTAACTCTTACACTCGCTTAGATCTTTGTCCATTTTAAGAATCAGACTGATCTGTGCTTGTGTCATGGTTGGCGGAAGCTTTCCATTCTTTAATGATTCCATATAAACTTCTAACAAAAGTGGAGCCAGTTCTGTAGAATAAGATTTAAAAAATTCAGCGGCAAAGCCGTCTGGCCCAGTCGTCAGTTTAGGGAGTTCTAACAGTTCCACAAAATGTCTAATATCTTCATCAGTAGATGAAGTTATGGAACTATAGAGATCAAGATTCTTTAACAGCATTATTAATATCAATGGCTGAGGTAAATATTTCACCACCAGCAGATTTTACTGAGGGAATGGTAGAAAAAGACTCTTTCTGCTTTATATATCTAGCCAAAAGCTTCCCTGCTTTGTCCCCTGACTCAGAGTATGACTGTCTTGCCCTGAATAGCCCAAACTCCACCTTCCGCGACAAAATAGTATTATATCTGTATTTCAATTGGGTTAATTCTTTGAGGCCATCAGATGATATTCGACGCTTCAGCTCTGCCTCTCCAAATATCTGTAAGACCAAGAGATTTACACATCCTGTGAAGCATCACTGTTGCTCTACGGGGCTTACACACTTTTGCTTCACTATGATCAAGGACTGAGTTCATCAAAAATTTTAAGTCTCCTCCCAATATTATATCATGAGGGGTGCTAGTGGCTTGCAACATCCCTTCAAGATCTATAAAAAAGCCCTGATCATCAGCGTTAGGTGCGTAAATATTAGCCAAAATCAACCTTTGCCCCTGAATTTCTGCTAAAACAATAATGACTCTTCCTAATTTATCTTTAATCTGTTTGAGACATTTGAATTATAGATGCTTAGTTATCAGTGTAATGACTCCCCTGCTCTTACTTGAGCCAGAACTAAAGAAAATATGTCCACCCCATATCTTCCCAAACTTTTCAGCTTCCAGCGGGGAAAGATTTGTTTCTTGAAGAAACACTATATCATATTTCTTACGTTTAAGAAAATAATTAACCTTCCTTCTTTTTATGGGGTGCCCCAACCAATTCACATTCCAAGTGGAGAGAGACAATCCGCTCATATTAACATATTTGACATTTTGACATATTAGAAAAAATATGTTGTGTCAAAAATAAAATTGAATTCTTTGACATATTGTCTTCCTAGAACAGTTAAGAATCAGAGTGTATCAAATCTCACCTGTTTATGACACAAAAAGTATTAAAACTAGCAAAGTGCACAGAGCTCACCGTTCAAACGTCCGAACCTCGCATGGCGCCACGCGACTCCTATATTTGTGATTCTTAAAGGTGCAGTATGTAAGATTCAGAAACCCTTGTTATTAATGACAATTGTGGCCGTTAAGTGAACTGCAGCCAGCTACCTGTTGCTCGTGCTTGTGCACAAACTCCATAGGGACACGAGCGAGCGAGCATCGGCCAAAACAGTGATGTCACGTACAAAGAGACTGAACGTGATTCACCAGAATCATGCTGACAGATGAGGTAGCATAATTACAATTACGCAGTTATGATTGTTTTACTACAAACTTTGAGACTAAACTAAAACTACTTATCAGCTAACATAGCATACTGATACACACATACAGCTACATACTACTGAACTATACCAGACAGTTTACTGTTGCACTGCACTGTTATGTTGCACTACTGTATGTTTTGTATGTCATATGTTGTACTACGATCAAGAAACCAGTGTATTTGCTTAAATTTATCCTGTATACTTGACTTTTAGTATAAAGAGAAGATCGTTGAAATTATTTGAAAGTTACAAAGCAAGGTAGCTTGCAGTTCGTCAGCATTAGCAGGCAAGATCAAGTTAGCTAAAATTACACAGATCAATCCTTATGGCACTATATTTCACATGTTTTGCAGTTATGCAAGCTTACCTGTCCAATAAGAAGAACGCCAATTCAGGGTCGGTTTTGATCCCCAAAACCGAACGAAGGTCCCTCCAGGAATCAAATGCCCTGCCGATGTTCACTCGAGTTTTCGCTGGACCATGATCACATTCCCGCTTAGCCAGACGGGATACAGTAGATAAATGTTTTTTTGTTGTTGTTGTTGTTGTTTTTTTTGGCTTACTCTGAGTTTGTGTAGGAGTCAGTGTTGTACTGGGAGATGGACATTTGCTGGATTCCATCTCTAAGATAATGTTACCTAGTGTTGCAGTTTGTTGTCGCTGTTGAATAGCGGAAGAGAATCACTGAGGCAGGGCTCTAGGGAGCGCACATAAACGACACATCCTTTGGATTTTTCCGGCAAAACCGACCCGCTCCCTTCGCATGAAAATCAGTCTACAGGCTTTAATAGGCAACCTAGGAAGTCCGGTAAGGGCTAATTTTTTATGATGCGTTACAAGCCGTTCACACATTGGCAAAAAAAAAATGTATATTACATGAAAATGTTTACATAATGCACCTTTAAACATTCTTATTCTTATACTGCTGTTAAAAATAATCCAGAGTGCATAATTGTATAATTCACTAGCGATCAAATAATAGCTGCGTGCTTTGACTGGACAGGCGTATTTTTGGGCTTGTACTCCAAGAGCACTCCTAGTAATGCGGATACACGCCTGAATGATCAAATACATTTCAAAATTCCGCCAAAATGCCCGTCTTGGTGAGGTATTCATGTAAACTCAGAGAGTGATGTTTAAAGGGAACGTAAACAGTGGGGAAAAAGCTGATTTGTATCAAAGCATCAGACTTGTAAGTGTTAATATAACCTAATAGACCTGCTGCTGTCTGTGTGTTGTTAATTTCAATCAACCATAATAAGAAAATGAGAAAACCTCTCACTGTTCTTGGCTGGATAACTTTATTAGCTTTAAAATTTATTAATATATTATACAGTACATTATACAGTGAAGACCAGAAGTAGTTTTATTTAGCATTTCATTCTGAATGTTTACTTGAAGATTTGATACTGCTGTTAAAAACCTTTAAAGCTGTTAACAAAAGCACGGTTTTCTTAATTTTGTATTTTTTCTATTACTTTTATTTATATTCATTGCTGTGTTGCTATTTTGTGACTGACTGTTTAGTAGTCTTGAATAATTATTTGAGTAAAATTTTTACACAACAAAATAGTTAGTGTTATTATTTGTTGTGATAAGCTGGTATCAAGAATTGTAAAATGTCACTAACAACTACTGAAATTTTGGTATTGTGACAGTGTATGTATATTGTGCATGGTAGACCTTGCTGCAATAACATGAAAAAGTAGATCATATTCCATAGCAGTGTGAGCACCCATGCTGTAAATAATGGAATGAACTACATGGAGATGGAGGCTTTTCTTTCTTTGACTTCTCTACGTAACATAATATAACTACCATATGACAATAGCCTCCTCCTCTACCCAGCACAGTTGACATTTCTTTAGCAGAGAATCGAGTTGATCGCATAAGTGTATTTTCAGCAGGGCCGTTTCTAAGCATGTTGGGGTCCTAAGCGAAATCCTACTTGGAGGACACCCACAATAATATTATTTAAAAATTGGACATTTGAGAGTCCAGCAATACGACCTACATTACACAAATGTTTTCCCCATTCCCCATTATCCCTTAAAGGTGCAATATGTAATATATTTACTGTACTAAAGCATCAAATTATCATAATATGTTAGAGATTTAGGAAGCATGCTAAGTTGAAATACTGGCTTCTCCGAAAACAATGCTACAGCCAGTATATTCTACTTTGAAATGTCCATTCCAGGATGGAATTTCTGTTTGTGTTTTGGCCTGTGTGATCCCGCCCACTGGCCATTTCCCAATAGTATTTCGACACCCCGGGTTGCCAGATTTGAAACAAGTTAGTGGGAAAACACAGCGCGCTGCAGCCATGGAAGCCAGCAATAGATAGCTAACATCAGGGGTGGACTGGGAGGAAAATTCTGCCCGGGATTATACATAGAAACTGGCACAAATGTTGTTGAGTGGGGGGGGGTTTGCTGTCCTTTTCTGCATATCGCTACCTCCTTCCGCATATCGCGGTGCCGTTTTGTGGCGCATTCTGCAAAACGTGGTTGCCCCATTTTGCGGCCGGCCCCACCGGGAAAAGTCCCGGTTCTCCCAATGGCCAGTCCGCCACTGACTAGCATTGACAGAGTTATAAAAAATCCACATGAAAAGGTTTATAACTTGCTAACAATAAAAACATTGCAAACGTATATATTAGCTGACCAACTTACAGAGTATGGCTCGTCGCTTGCCTTTGTTAGTTTGCTCGTACCTGTTGCTTGTCCACAACCTGGCAACCCGCGTGCAGTACCCATTTTAAACGCTTGATGTCAATGTTACATTTTGCTCCTTTAATATAAATACTAAAAATAAAATAAAAACTAGATGTACTGAAAAACTAAACTAAAACTAACAAATAATTAACAAACTAAAAAAGAACTAACAAACAAAATGAAAACTAAACTAAATTGGAGTGAAAAATTGAAAATGAAATAGAAATAAAAACTAAATAAAAAATTCTAAACTATTATTACCTTGAAGGTGATGGTGCCAGTTTGATCTTAGTACTTGACTTGTATGCTTTAGCTACATGTTGAAGTAATCTGGACTCAGAATATAAACGTGTAAATCATTTAAGTGAGAGAGCCTTTTTTTGTAGTCACTAAAGGCAGATTTATACTTCTGAGTCAAACCTACATCTTAGCCTGATGTGGTCCTCTCCAAAAAAGTAACCATATGTCGTGTCAACGCAAACCACAACAGCTGTGATTGGTCTGCTTTATAACTAGAGACCATACCCCAGGATGATAAAAAAGATAGGCTATCGGAGGTAGCGTTGCATTTTCTCCAAGATTATTTTAAGATCTATGCATGGTGTGCATTAATTAATCATATTTCATAAGTTATTAAAACGGAACACTTCTAATTTGTCAGCAATTTAGGTTTAGCATCGACGCAGAAATACAAACCGGCCTAGTCTCAACCTCAGATAGCACACCAACAGTCTGTGCACTTACCGTCTGATGCATATTGCACATAAAACTCGAAAGTGCTGCTGTGATGTAGTAAGCGGTAAACTGATTGTCTGGTTTGAAGTAACTTTTGCGAGTAAAAGCACACAGGACTTTTATCAGTACACCTGGAAACAGAGTCATGTTCACAAGATTCTGGGTTCGATTAAATAATCGCTGAATTTGACAAAGTTTGCCAGGTTAGTGACATCAAATCTTTTAAAGATATTCAGAATTTTGTTTGAGGCACAAAGGCTCAAAGTCAGATATCCATAAGCTTAACTTCATTCTGTAGGCTTTTTGTGCTGTACTTTGACTCTCTACACATTTCCGCTATTTTTCCATGTATTGTCTGTGCAATTGCTTGAAGGGACTACTGCGCCATTATTTAAATGATTTTTTTTTTCACACGCTGGTCTTTATTATATTAAAACAGAGATAACTTCGCCCCTAAGCAGCACGTAATGTCAAAACCGACTGTGACTGATTGCTGTAAAAGAAAATTTGCATGGTTCCTCTGATAATACTCACCCATACGGATAAAAGTTAATTCCTCCGGGACGAGCAACTTCTGCCATCCTACAAACCCGGAAAAACCCGGTCATTCACATGTAGGCCTAATATTGTAAAATTTGTATTGAGGGTTGCACTATCTACTAAACTAGTTGGTACTTTATGTCCGTGCTTACTAATTGTGGATCACATGATTTCTGTTGCTCTTTTTTCATTTGATGATAGCGGGAGGAAAATGTCTTTGTCTACAAACTGCATCATTTGTATTTGTTGCGTGCAAATACACAAAAGTGAAAATAGAGTGAAAAAGTGGCGCTGCACATTTTCAAAGCGCTGTGGACATCTACAGTTGTCATTTTCACATACTGTACAAGCCAACATTCTTGCAAAGCACCCTGAATCAAGAAACTATAGGCACATGACTGATACATTCTGATACATGCCTGCATTGTTTAAAAATACACATGCACATTACCGCGCAATGTGCCAAAACGTAACCGTATGACACTTGGCAGTGGTTAAAAAGGATTTCCAAAATGACTTTTGGATTGATTCCTGCTTTGAAACTTAGACATGCGGATCGAGACTTAAATGACCACACACAACCTTGGTGTTTAAAAAAAAAAAAAAAAAAACAGTAGGTAATTTGGTTGGGAATTTTCTCATGTGTGGTGGGAGAAAAACACTGACATTTCTGATTCAAACAACAATAAAATCACTTAGTAGCCACTGTAAATGCTGGAATTGTGACGAGACAGGAGAGGAACAAGGATCTAAATGCAGCCGGTAACTCAGAACATAATGAAACAAAACACAGGGAACAAAGCACAGCATAATACAGATGAAGACTGACAAAGAAACCAGGGGAAAACAAGGGCTTAAATACACAAAGGAAAACAAGGGAATGAGGAACACTTGGGGAAACAATCAGGGGAAAACCAATCATGAAAAGAAACTACAAAGGACTACAAATCTAACAGGAAACAGGAACAGGGAACTAAACCAGAATTTCAACATAAAAGTCAATACAAAAAACATGGAATATGTGACAGGAATAACCTCTTGTCCCCATGTAAAACAATTACTGCCCAAATAGTGAGCAGCTTTTGGCCAGTTTATCCTGCTATAGACCCTGGATCTTTTGCCATTTAAGTCAAAGGTCTGGCCACGTGAGATTAGGAGAAATTTATTAGTTTATTTTCAGGATTAGGCTGTATATTTCATGAAAAAATAGGCTGCCTCAGTATATAGTTGCTTAATTTGCCTATAACTGATTTTTAATTTTTTTTATATTTCATTTATTTAATTCAACACTCATGGTAAACTAAATATTTATAACTACTTGTGGAATGCATTTTCAAATTTGTCTTGCATTTTCTGGGCCTGCAGAGGTAATGTCAATATTATGACCCATTTTAAGAGTGGTCAAAATAATATTAAGTTCCATTTTGATGGAGCTGTTGAAATGTTCCAAATGTAATAGTATAATTTCTTAGAATTAATTTACACCCTGGATGTCAGAAAAGATACTTGGACTATTCATGTGTGCTGTAGCTGTTCACATATAAATGAACTTAGTGTAAGGCCTCATCCACACTAATCTGTTTTCAGTTTTCTAACGTCATCATTTTCCAAAGTGTACAGTTATGTAGAGCGTTTTTGAAAGTCTCAGTTTTCGGTGGATGAAAAACACAGTTCCAGTGTGGATGAGAGGCGTAAACCGCAAAATCAATGCATTTTCAAACAACAATGTGTTATTGTGGATGTGGCCTTAGAGAGAAATAAAATGTGATCAATTTGGTGATAATTTTGTGTTTAGGTTCACTGATGGGGGACAAAACATGAATGACACAGCTCTCCAGGGATATGAATGCTTACATCAGACCATCTCCAACCTCAGGGACCCTCGGTGGTGTGACAAGAACCACCAATGAAGCCATTGTCCTCTGTGAGGGTGCAGGCTATGACATTGTGTTAGTTGAAACCATGGGTAAGTATTTTTAGTTTTGAATTGAATTGAATTGATTTAGCTACATTTACACCTCTTAATCACACTGGAACGGTGGGCTCGATTTTTGTGAGTGCGCTAGACACAGTGCAACGTGTAACGACTGTGCGCTATTTCTTATCTCATTTTTGTGTTAGAGCGCTAATTCGAAGCACAATTTTCATGCCTGTGCAAGTGGCCATATGTGGAAGTGTTTGCGCTATCTGTGAACTGTATTGTATGTTAATGAAGTGAGAAATAAGTCATTGCACTAAGATGTTTCAGAGCCACGTCTGTTTTCAGCGCAAAACCTAAAATCAGTTCCTGCACTTGCAGTTTGGAGATTCCACCAACATGTGGTAATAAAGTTCATTTCCAAACTCTGACTTTGCACGCATAGCTTATCGCATAGCACTAGCACTCTTAATATAGGGCCCGGCATTTTCCACCACCGGAAAGGGAGGGTTTCAGATACACTCTCTGTTACCGCATACTTTGGAAAAACGGTGATGTTGGGAAAATGAAAACCAGAGTTTTTAAATGAACACAGATTAGTGTGGATGTGAGCTGAGGCTTTTGTATTGTATTGTAAAATTGTATTGTCAATTTTGAAATGCTCAGCTTAAAACAGGAGTAATAAACTCTACTCTTTTCATTTTTACTGTAAGATTGTGCTCCAATTACATGTTCGGGGGAAATTTATCTGTGCATCCTAAGTAACTCTGCAGTGTCACCTGAGTTTTGATGTCTCTGCACAGGTGTTGGTCAGTCTGAGTTTGCAGTGACTGACATGGTGGATATGTTTGTGCTGCTGATCCCACCAGCAGGGGGCGATGAACTACAGGTAAACAGTCCCTATTGCCATAGAATAACATCTGAAGCTTTAGGTTATCTTTTGACACTAAACTATTTACATTCTTTGTGGGAATGTTAAATAAATGTATATACAATTTTATATCATCTTTTTATAAATATACACTATTCCTTAAAACAGCTTGCTTTAATGAAAACCAATGAAATAAAAATAGAAGATGTCTGTTTGTTTTTGTACACTGTGTTGATGAGTGGATTAAATTGTATTTTCATAAAGGGAATCAAAAGAGGCATTATTGAGATGGCAGACTTGATGGTAGTTACAAAATCAGATGGTGATTTGGTTGTTCCAGCTCAGAGGATTCAGGCAGAATATACAAGTGCCCTGAAGTTACTTCGAAAGAAGTCCAAGATCTGGAAACCAAAGGTGTGTTTGAAAAACTCTTCATCCATGAAAAAAAATCACACACAATATTGTTCTGGATTTCCACTTTTGAAATTTCCAATTGTGAAAATGCTTCTTTTTGCATTTTTATTTATAGTTCTGTTTGTAGTATTCTGTTTGTTTTGGTTTTTTCCCATAACAAATGGAATGAGAAGTTGAATTAACAGGAATTTTGGAATTTCTTAATATTTGGTATTTCCCCTTTTGCTTTGAAAGAGTGCACTTGAGCTGGGATGGACACCAGTAGTTTGTGCAAAACATGATCCATGTTATCCCAGCATAATCTGAAAATGTCCTAAATAGCTTGTGTGATTCAATACAAACAAGGAAATCTGGCTGTTAACAATATCACAGATGTCACAACATGTAACAAATGAAATTTAAAAAAAAAAAATGTATGAATAACCTGGAAATTAAAGGTCGGCCGATAGTGGATTTTGCAGATACCGATAACAAAGGTGGTGGAAAAGGCTGATAACAGATTAAACGGATGATTTTTAAAATCAGTTTTATAGAATGTTTTAAAAATATACAATGATGAGCCAAAACATTATGACCTCTCACAGGTGAAGTGAATAACGCTGATCATCTCCTACCAAAGGCACATATCAAGGTCTAGGTAGATTAGATGGTAAGTGAACAATCAGTTCTCGTAGTCAACGTGTTGGATGCAGGAAAAATGGGCAGGAGTAAAGACCTGAGCGACATTGACAAGGGTCAAATTATTATGGACAGACGATCTCTGAAATGGCAAGGCTTGTAGGGTTCTCCCTGTCAGCAGTGGTGAGTACCTACCATCAGTGGTCTGAGGAGAGACAAACCACAAACTTGCTACAGGGTGTTAAGCGATGCACGAGGGCAATGAAGGCTATCCTGTCTGGTCCGAATCAACAGAATGTCTTCTGTGGCACAAGTCACAGAAACTTTTAATTATGGTTATGGAAGAAATGTGTCACAACACACAGTGCATCACATCATGCTGCATATGGGGCTGCGTAGCTGCAGAACGGTCAGAGTGCCCATGATGACCCGTCCATCGTCGAAAGCGCCTACAATGGGCATGCGAGCTTCGGAACTGGACCTTGGAGCAGTGGAAGAAGGTTGTCTGGTCCGACGAGTCCCGTTTTCTTTTACATCACATGGACGGCCGTGTACGTGTGTGCTGTTTTCCTGGGGAAGTGATGGCACCAGGATGCACTGTGGGAAGACGACAAGCTGGTGGAGGGAGTGTGATGCTCTGGGCAAAATTCTGCTGGGAAACCCTGGGTCCAGTCATTCATGTGGACGTTAATCTGACATGTGCCACCTACCTAAACATTGACACCCCTCCTTCATGGCAATGATATTCCCTGATGGCAGAAGCCTCTTTCAGCAGGATAATGCACCCTGCCACACAGCACACATTGTTCTGGAATGGTTTGAGGAAAATGATGAAGAATTCAAGGTGTTGCCCTGGCCTCCAAATCTGATTGAGCATCTGTGGGATGTGCTGGACCAACAAGTCCGATCCACGGTGGCTCCACCTCGCAACTTACAGGACTTGAAGGATCTGCTGCTAACGTCTTGGGTCTAGATACCTCAGGACAACTTCAGAGGTCTTGTAGAGTCCATGCCTCGGCAGGTCGGTGCTGTTTTGGCGGCACGCAGAGGACCAACAGCATATTAGGCAGTTGGTCATAATGTTTGGCCCGTCAGTGTATATACTCATTAAACCAAATCAGGTGATATCTCACCTGATGAGTTTTAATGAGGAATAAGGTACATTTGTATTCATAAGATATGAGGTTGAAGATGTATGTGATGACAGGGCATGTTTCCATATAGTTACATTTTTCTCTGCATGCCCTCTTGATTATCTAATCAAAATAACAAAATATGCTTGTGAGGACAGAAAATATGGATGAATATGGTCAATGCTTGAAGATTTAGATAAAGCAAATCCCGACAAGGTGTCAGTGATTGTTTTTGTTTCACCTCTAGAGGCTGCTGTTATACTGTAGAATCCTCCAACTCCTGCCACAGAGGAACACAGAGGGAAAAAACAGTTATTGGTGTAGATTGTTGCCGAAAACTGATAGTTCCAAAAAGCAATTATTGGCACCAGTTAATCTGTAAAACCGATATATCTGTCTACCCTTACTAGAAATAATGCAAAATCAAATATGTCTGATTCATTTTACATCATAGCATTTTTTTTAACACTATTAAATAGCCCTGTAAATATTTAAAGCCATATTTCATAACATATTTTAATGGTAATCCTTTTGTAACACTTTTTCCTTCTATCTTTCTCTAAGAATTGCTTCTAAGTTAAAAACATTTTATATAACTTCAGTCTCACTGCAAAGGATGTGTCCTGTCCTGTGGAATAGTCAGTGAAGTCATTGCAAAATTTCATACTCTGCTCTGTCAAATCTTCCCTTTTTGTGCCATTACCTCCAGTATTACTTCTGCCCGCAGGGCACAGAGCCAACATAGGCAGCCCTTTGAATGTCCAAATGCTGCCTCATGCATTTTGCTGATTAGAGGCCACCCACATGGATGAGAGCCGCCAAAGCCTTTGTCTCCCCACAGCAGCATGGTTTCTAAACTCCATCCTTTTGACTAAAGGATGCAATGGTCATATTGATTTTTTCCTCTCCCTAAAGACTTTCTAGTGTGTAGGTCTTTTACTGAAACTGAGGATGGAGTGATGTGTGTTGGCAAACCATTCAGCCTTTACATTTCAGGCAGCTCAAATGTAAAGTAACTGCCCACTTCCATTCTGAGTTCATTTATCCCTCTGCTTTTGTAATTCCTATCTTGCCTATAGGGTAGTCTAAAGGGTCACAGTAATTTTGCAAACTAGGACGTGTCTTAGCCCTATCCCTCACCCCGACCCTAACACTATCCATTACCTATCATTAAAATAAGAAGGAAATGATATGTTAAAGAGAGAGTTTACAGAAAATTCTGTCATTTAGTCACCCTTATGTTGTTCCAAACCCATATGACTTTCTTCTGTGGAACACAAGAGGATATGTTACTCAGAATGACAGCCTCAGTCACCATTCACTTTCATTGTATGGAAAAAAATTTGCAATGAAAGTGAATAATGATTCATGACCGGTAACATACTGCCTAACATCTCCTTTTGTGTTACATGAAAAAAAAAAAAAAAAAAAAGGCCGTACTAGTTTGGAACAACACAAGGGTGAGTAAATGATGACAGAATTTTAAGTTTTGGGTGAACTATCCCTTTTATAATGTTGTCGAAACCTATAGTTCCACATTGTACTCCTCTTCCTTCTTCCCTGCTTCTAATCCATATCTGCTTCAACACATTTCATATTACACTTTCTCTCTTTTTGACCCTCCCTCTCATGCCTGTGTCTGGTTAGGTGGTTCGTGTATCTTCTCAGACAGGGCAGGGTGTGACTGAGCTGTGGGTTACCATGCTACAGTTCCGGGATGTGATGCTGAGCAGTGGGGAGCTCAAATCCAGATGGCAAAATCAGCAGAAGGTGTGATTGTGGAATCCAATCCAGGAGAACGCTGTACGACACTTCCAGGAGCATCCAGCTGTGTGTTTTGAGCTCCCAGAGCTGGAGTGGAGATATTTCACCTGGGCTTGCTGCTGACCTCCTCCTTAAAGCCTTCACCACCACTCTGTGAAGGAAGGTTGTTCTATGGAGGGCTTAAAAATATTTAGAAGATTGAGTCTTCTCAGCTTGGATTTTAAAAGCTTCAATGACATTTGATAGTCATTATAGGTGAGATAACTGTTGCATATTGCTGTTATATTATTTTGCTAAGTGAGTGAAACTGTATTAAAAAAACTAAATCTCTGAACTGCTCTCACTGCTACCATCAGGCAGGCGGTATCGCAGCATAAGGATCCGCACCAGCCGACTCCATGACAGCTTCTTCCCCCAAGCAATCAGACTTTTGAACTCTTGATCTCTCACGATCAATATACATCAGCACTGCACTTTATTACTCTCACACTGGACTGTCATAAATTACATTCTCTTAACAACACACTGGCAACTGACTAGCAACCGACAGCCTTAATGTCAATACAGTACAATACAACCTACTGTATATTTTATATACACTTTATATACTATTCTTATTGTATGTATATTCTATATTATGTGTATGTGTATTCTATATTGTGTGTATTGTATACTGTATACTGTACATTGTATATTATTATTGTGTTGTGTAATTATGTGTATATTAGATATGTAAATTGTGTTGTGTAAATCTGATGTTTATTGTAAATTGGTATATGCCTCATCACTGTCATGACTGCTATGTTGCTCGGAACTGCACCCAAGACTTTCACCCACTGTTGCACTTGTGCATATGGTTGTGTGACAATAAAAGTGATTTGATTTGATTTTGATTTGATTAAATATCACACCTTGTAAAATGCAAGTTAACCACACAACCAGCTGCACAAATTCTGCCTGTAAATGTATATATAATTTCTAAAATAAGATTATTTTAATAATCAGGTAATTGAGAAATAAAGGATTTACTGTAAATTAACTTTTACCTTTATTTTCTTCAAAATTTGGCACTTTTTGGACTGCAGACTTCTAGAAAGTAAAGCCTTGTTAAAAAAAAATTTTACACTCTCAATATTTATTTTTATTTGTCTACTTACAATGTCCATGCATCACAGGTGATATTTCATTTTTTCTAAAAGTCATGAAAATTCCCACCACATTGTCATTTCCACCGCATCTCAAATTCCATTGTGTTTAATAGAATTCTGTGGCAGAAATGACATTTTTAACGTTTATAAAATTAAATGGCAGGCTCATTTCATAGCTTACATTTTATGTATCCTAAATACAATTAAATAATATTTTCACACTTTTTGCATAATATGGCAAAATTACAGCTTAACTGGTAATTATGCCCATCAAGTTACTTACCTTGAATTTTCCTTTTCTTCAGACATTACTTGGTAAACAAGTACACTAATTTTTGAAGAAGAAAAAAAATTATTAGGGGCAGAATTGTTTGGTGTGATGGAAATGATTCCACAACTTTGGGACAGTCATAATTTTGGAAATATTTATTCAAATCTTTTTCACACAATACATATTGAGATGGTTTATGATTAGTTTAATGTTGAAAGTCTGGGTCTGGGACAAGGTTATAGCAGTAAAATCTGTACATTAAAGACATTTGAAAAGAGCCAAAAATAAATTATGAAGGCATGTTAAGAAGTTTTAAATTCAATTTAAATGAGACATTCAAAAAAATTTTATTTTTATTTTTATTTATTTTTTTATTCCATTTTCTGGAATGCCCAATTCCCACTACTTACTAGGTCCTCGTGGTGATGCGGTGACTCACCTCAATCCGGATGGCAGAGGACAAGTCTCAGTTGCCTCCGCTTCTGAGACCGTCAATCCGCACATCTTATCACGTGGCTTGCTGTGCATGACACCGTGGAGACTCTCAGCATGTGGAGACTCATGCTACTCTCTGCGATCCACGCACAACTTACCACGCACCCCATTGAGAGCCAGAACCACTTAATCACAACCACGAGGAGGTTACCCCATGTGACTCTACCCTCCCTAGCAACCGGGCCAATTTGGTTGCTTAGGAGAACTGGCTGGAGTCACTCAGCGCACCCTGGATTCAAACTCGCGACTCCGGTTGTGGTAGTCAGCGTCAATACTCGCTGAACTACCCAGGCCCCCAAAGCGTTATGTTTTAATAAAAGTTGATCCCTGTGATGTTGACTAAAGGGGGTCGCACACCAGACGCATCTGGCTGACGACATGGCGTGTTCTAAAATTCGAAACAACTGTTTTCAAAGAAGGTACACACGCCGCCACTCGCCGTCTGTTGGCGGCACCCAGCACAACTCCGGAGGATGCTCAAATTTCTGCCGAGCCATGGAGTGCAACTCGCATATTTTCCATTAAATTCAACCCAAATCATTATCAAAGGACAGACTATTTACTCTTAGTGTTGTTCATTCTTGAAGAAGGGAAAAACCTTGTTAACTTCTGTGTGTACCTGAACCGAATCGACAGTGTCTGTCCTCCCTACAGGCAAACTAAGCAAGTTGCTTAGGGCCCCCGATCTGCCAGGAGGCCCCCACACTGTCAAAGACATTATACAGTAAATAGTGTTACAAACTTAATAATGGGGGCCCCCATACAAATTTTTGCTTGGGGCCCCCAAAAGGCTAGGACCGGCACTGCGAATCAACGTGTCCTGTGTTTGATACCTGTGCCGAGTCCTAGCCGCGACGTGGTGTGGCGCTTCTCATCCGGTGTGCGAACGCCTTAAAGAAACACCCGTTAATATATATTTTAAAAAGTCCAAAATAATGTACAGAATTTTGTGTTTGGTCAAAGCATTAAATGTTTACCTGAGAAAAAAAAAAAGATAAACATGACAATGACAATCATCACAATGTACTGACATGCACCTGTAATTAGTCTCTGAAGTCATTTTCTTCCAGACAAACCATCCAGAGCTGGCCACATTCATTTTTTAAAACATGTTCCACCAGTCAGTTTGTAATCTTTCTAGTATTATGTAATTGCTCATACAGTGGTATTTTTTCAGAAGTTGATGTTCTCTCAGACTGACACTAGACAGACCCGTAGGTCTGGAGAAATCTTAGTCCATTATGTAAATAAGCCCCTCACTGCATACCACTGCTGTTTGCCTCAGCCCGCAAAAGTGTCATCATTTTGCCCCTTTACAGACTCTCAATCTGTGACTGCGATTCCAACCTGAATCCTGTCCTGATGTTCTACTGCAACCAACATTTACAAATTCTTTGAGAATGCGCTATGTCGAACACTGCCATGTTGTAACCTAACATTGTTCTCTTTCAATAAATCCTGAGTTTATACAACCTCATCTCATCATTAGTGTCCTGCAAGCTGTGTGTCTTTGCGTACAGACACGTTCTGCCTCCTGTGCACATGCTTTCTAGTCATTATGTCTTATGACTCAGACTGGAATGCTTTATGAATACTGATGAACTACAAAGATCTGAGGACCGCCCTCTCCATCAATCACAAATAGTTGCTCTTGGCCTTTCTCTGAAAGCAGAGATATGTTAGATCAGAGTGTCTGGACTCTAGCCGCAGTCCAAAACTGTGGTTTGTCTGGAGAAAACATTCTTTAGTACATGCTATCATTTTAGATGCTTGCAGCCTAAACAGTGCTTCACATACATATGTTTAACATTTAGAGGGAATGGTTTTGTATAAACACAGGACCCAATGTCTCTTAGGAGGTTGTAGCTATATTTGCATGGCTTACATTAGTAGTCAACTAAATCAGTCACATTTTTTGTGGAATCAGTTGTGAAGACATTCACAGCCAGACATGCTGAGATAATGTTAGCATTCAAATAAAAAAGTGAATAACAGGCCTCTATTTGGGCCCCATTTAATAGAAAAGTAACCTTCGCCCACCTATAATGACAGTTCTTTCTGGTTTCACTGGTCACAATCTCTCCCTGCTGCGTTTGTGCTATTTTCCTCCCTTACAACGACACTTGCACGCGGCTGGCTGCCTCGCCGCCTCTCTGGTGACTGAGAAGTGTGTTAGGCATTTCCTTCAGGGCTGCAAGCTCGGTTTCAGGGCTAGACTTGAACTGCAAAATGATCTTTTGAGTGACAAACTAATGAGACTATGAGAGTATCTTTCTTTAAGATGCTGAGTATTTTGGCAGATTAAGTGTTGTATTTACAGTTTACCTTGTGCAAAGATTGACATGCCTGTAAGGGGGTCAGCAAAGTTAAGGAAACTTATTACAAATATTGTTTTATTGTGTGTGTATGTGTCCACCCATTCACTGCCTCTCAGAACTGATCCTAAAAATGCAGAGCTGAGGAAAATAATTGGATTTCAGAAATGAGAGGAGGGGAACTTGATTGACCTATGGTGATAAATGTGAATTAATAATTATTCTTAGCAACTACTGAATGAGTTATTGGATAGAAATGAATTCCTTTGAATAACTCATTGGTGAAAGGCAATGTTCAGTTAATGAATTCTGTCTGGCCTCTGACCCAAAATCAGGATTTGATCAAGCCATGGTCCCACTGGTTGTACTATCGCCTCCACAATGTTGATGTCAAAATCACCCTCTCCAAAGACAAGCATTTTCCCAGCTAGTTCTGCATAGCTTTTTTTTCTGCCAACCCTCAAGCTCTAACTCAGCATGGCTTGTGTTCTTGATGGTAATAGAGTGCCTTGAGATGGCAGGCACACTCTCCTCAGGCCTCTAAACTCAATCCTTTATAATCCGGGGTCTAATTGCTCACTTGCCAGCCAAAGTAAATTCTGCTGCTGGCTATCTGTGAGACCAACAGTCCCTCTAGAGCACACTGTAATAGCATCTCAGATTTACAGAAATGTAAAATTTAAACAAAAGACAGAAACGTGGCAGCTTCCCTGTCAAAGAGGCCAACGGGCTTCAGACTTGAGTTAAAAAAAAAAAAAAAAAAAAAAAAAAGACATTAAGAGCATCGTGCCATCCTTCTCCTTCCTCCTCGCTATCCTTCCCTTGAAAGTTTTTTTTATTTAGATATATAGCTAGTGGTAAAGAAGCACACACCTTTACCCTCCTCCCACTTTTTCACTCATAAACTCCTCCACTTACATACTATAATATATTGTGACCAGCAGAAGAGGCAATCCTCAGTAATTTTACAGGGGTCAGGCTGGCACACTTACACTACACATTGCCACAAGGAACTGCATTTACTCCCTGAATTTTCTATCCTATAAGGCAAGCATCACTATAATGCTCATATTAAAACTTTGGCATGTATCTTATCCCATAGGGCCACGTTGTGCTATCAACAAGAGAGATATCTAAAGTTACGTGGCTTGTTGAGAAGAGGTGTGCTATTACTTTTCAGAGCATTTGGACTTACAATTTTTGCCAGGTAGATGAAAAACTGTACAAAAAATAAAAATAAACTAAATCCCCAAGCTATATCTAGGGATGACAATATCATAGAGATTTGAGGATGGGCTCTTTTGACTTGGGCCAATAAGCAACTACCTACCAATCACCCAGAACCAACCCAGCTGTTGTGTGTGACAGAAGCAAGTAATTGTCGCTTATTAGATGGAAACAATGTCCAGCGACGTCATTGGCTGTTGTGAAAGTCGTACGAATTCATACAAGTGCAGTTGTACGATATCATACGAATTAGCCAAATTTAGAAAAGTCATATGAATCCTTATGATTTCACGTGAGAGTGTGTAGCCCAGAACATACTAGCAACCACATAGCAACACCCTGGCATCATGACAGTGAGTTTTGCTTAAAGGCAAGCACAAGGAATTTTCCTATGATGTTCGCAATACAAACCTTGATTTTAAAAAGAGTAAACTTGGAATATTTTTTGCTATTTTTAAATACTTGTTTTTAATTTCTTTTTCTTTTTAAGCATTTTTCTCTTTTGTTGTTGCTTATTGATATTAAATTGCATTTGAATTATAACTGCCAGTGAATTTGATATCGCAGAGGCCGGATTAATGAACACTAAAAGAAATATCCGGGTTCAATACTAATTAAGCTCAATCAACAGCATTTGTGACTGTAAGTAAGGGATAATCCATGGCTAGGTGTGCGTTAAACGATTTTAATGCACGACGTGGAGGCGAAGGACCACCTGCCGTGATGTGCATTTCAAATCGTTTAAAGCACACCTAGCCGTGGATTATCCCGCATATACCATGGTCACTTGCCAGCATTGATTATTTATAGTTGTCACTGATTTGTACAGTGCAAATTTTGACTAACAATAATGGTTAACTTTATCTATGGGTAGTTAGGTCTACAGTTCTGCCCATTCTAAATCAGACACAGAGATAAAGTAGTGTGATTACAGAGTTTTGGAGACCAAACATTCTTTAAAAACTGTGAATTTAAATACTCAATCCAGAAATAATAATAGCCACATAATGTTGAAGGGTTGGCACTCCTCAGAACATGTAATATTTAATTCCTATTCTTTGTCATTTTCACATTAATGATGGAAAAAATGGTGTTGCTGATGTGACAGTTGTAAAAGTAGCACTTACTGTACATGATGAGGAGAAAATCATCCAAAACTCTCCAAACCTGAAGACTTTGACCTCTGAGACATCTACATGGTATCCATTAAGGCTGCAGGATTGATTAAGAATGAAATTGCGATGTAGCATTACAATTACAAAACAGTAAAAAGCTGCCTGTTATGAAACAGTCTCCATCCATTCAGCTCTTCAGCGATGTGTGATCGTGGAGTGCCCTCTAGTGGTTAGTTCTAGTGGCACATGTTGAGCAGGGCAGCTATTTTAGATTATGTTTTTCGTATTACAATATAAATCGTCTTGCTGGACAGTGAAAGACGCTTTTTATGGGTCTCGGTTACCTTCTCTCCCCCTCCGTGCAAAACAGCTGAATGTCAAATCATACTGTTCTTACAAGTGCTTTAGGTAAGTAATACAGGGTTGAACACTGTTGCCTTCCATGTTTCCTGTAGCACTTCACAGTTGGTTTAAAGACAGCACTGCATGACTTGATTATGTTGTTTTGTGATGTGATGGTTAATCCAAGCTCTGAAACTATATTTGAGTCTGTATGTTGTTTGAACAAAGGCATAAAACTCTTGCAATATCTCATTACGGAGGACAGCAGAATGGGCGCAATAATATAGAATAGTGATTAAAACTTACTGGAACTACCTTTGCATTAAACAGTTTTAACACATGCATTCCAACCAATCAGAATCAACTATTCAAACAGACCATGGTATAATGTTGATTACCACAAAAATTTATTTCGAACCCACCTTTTTTTTTTTTTTAAATACATAAAAAAATGGAAATGGTGAATGTGTCCAGGGCCAAACTGTAAACATTAAAATTCCACAAAAATTACAAATTAAAATTTCAAAATTACAGCCACAAGAATAGACCTTTTTCACAGACTATGATGACGCCTATATTTCTGCGCCTTATTTAGCGGTGTAAATCTAGCAAACTTTTTTATATGATAATTTTTTTAAATATTGAGTGTAAGTTTATAACATAATGATTTGTGGTATATTACCCTGGAAATAGTTTAAAAAAATTAATTACCACAGCTCCAAGGGGGTTTCAATTACAGCTGCTGAGTGACAGTAAATTTGGCATCATCTTTGGTATCTTAATCCACCGCTCTCTATTTTTATTTAATTTTTTTCTTCTAGAAAGTCATTCAAATGTAATAGTGGACTTTTTCACTGAAAGTAAAATTTGCTGAGGTCTCCCATTCACCGTTGTCAAAGTTTACCCTGCAATCGTTCACTTCTGCATTCCAAAACCCGGAGTGTGAAGGTCTATAAAACAATATGCATGTTAAAATTGTTTTAGTGTGATACAATTGTTTACTAACCTTTTCTTTGTGAAGTTACAGTATATCCAATTGTATATCTTTTTTGACATTACGACATAAAGCCATAACCCCTAAAATCCTGAAACAACCTTCAAAACTTTGATTTAAACAGCTCAATTGATTTTTTTTAACACAAGAATTAATGGTAGTGCTTAATAAAATTATAAGGGTCACATTTCTGCCTTTAAACCCACCAAATATTGGCCCCATTCCAAGTGCCTCACTGTAATCAAAGTTCAAAGTTTGCTTCTTTTTTTTTTTTTTTTGATAAAGGGAGGGTTTATTTTGTGGTAGACTCTGCCACAAATGCTGTTGACTGAGCGTAACTGTTGAACTCTGAATATTCCTTTAAGAATAAAATTCTTATAATTGAATACTATCTATCACAATGACGTCATCGCTCTCCGTTACATTTTGAATGCTGCTGCTTCTATCAATGTAAGACAATGGGGGACTATCAAACTTTAATGTAAAATGTCTTAAAAAGTACTAAGTTGACAAAAACTAAAAATAGTTAGAACACACATGACTGAATTTATCTCCACAACAATGTTTGAGCGTGGTTAAGCAGTTCGAATTAATTTAATACCTGGGTTAAGGAGTGCAAAACAAACGTCTGAGTAATATCAATACACTTGTAGCTGCCCCCAAAGGGTGCAATAAATAAATGAATTACAAATACATTCGCTGGGATAACTGGACTGAGGAGCTGTTCACGTTGCCACTGCAATTCAGACCACAAATCAGTCACGTCTGGCGATAAATTCATTAACGCACGCACACTGCCAGCCTGACATAGCCAGTCATCAGTTTCGACAAATACTTTGATTTAGAGACCCTGAAAGTGACTTACCTTTTCCTCACATAGAATATGTCCCCCTTTCCATGTTCTCAGAGGAATTCAAGAAAAAAAAAAGTCAAATCCTGCCGTATTATAAATGCTGAACCTCTAAATATTGCAAGAGATACAGAAATAATGCTTTATACTGATATACAATTAACATTGCACTGAATAACTTATTGTGTTGTGCACGGCCAGCACTTATGTTTCCTTCCACAGCTCTCTTTGCTGAAATAGATTGCCCCTTTCAATGGGGACGATGTAAGTGACCTTGCATGTACAACCAGGACAAAGACAACTTTGAGACAGGTAAGATGTCAGGATTCATGTTACTTGAAATTACGTGCTGCCAGACTTATTTTAGGGTTTTAGGGCAGCATAACATGACCTCAATTTATTCACAGTTGTGCATTTTATTAAGCTGTCACTTAACTTAATTAGCTTGTTTTCTCTAAATTTTACCCCTCATTGAAGTGGTTTTCTCACTTTACTTGTAAATGCTTGTCTGGAGGAATTTGAGAGGATCAACAAAGAAATAGAGGCAGTGAGGAATGAGGTGGAGAAAGAACAAAAAAAACTGTCTAAATATCAGTCATCGCACTCACTTGTATGTACAGAGGGTGCAGATGTTTCCTCTGAAAAATATTTGAGAACTACTGACAGTCAGACTAAAGACCAGAATGGAAATCTCTTGAGACTTCACGGCAGACCCAAGACTGATTTGGAATATGACCCGTGTTCCAAGTTCTCTGCAGATTTGCTGTCTGGCAGCTTAGTAGAATGTAAGCTTAAGTCAACAGATAAAGTATATATTGAACATGGCTTCAAGAATAATCGAACAGGACAAAATGTTCAGCCTCTGTCCTCTCATTTTGACGACTCTGACGATGAGGGGATCTTGATCATTGACATCCCACCTTCTGAGAAAAATCATGGAAAATGTAGGGCTAAACAGAAAAGACTACAATAATTCAACCACTGCATTCACCTGGGGGGAATCTTTCAATTGATAATTCTCTTCTTTAAAAAAAAAAAAAAAAAAAAAAAACAGGCAGCAAAAGGAAAAGTTGTCTTCTGATGGGTCCCAAAGTTTGGAAATTATACATGCTGCGGACCAGGAGAAAGAAAGTACCACAGTAAAACCTGTGACAATCACACAGGAACAAGAGTCCTTGGAGGGGGAACGGGTCATTGATGTGTCATCGTTAGAAGATGAACATAACCTTTCAAAGCATTTTGGAACTATAAACAAAGAACAACTTGACTCCCTCAAATTATGCCTTATTAGTAATGTCCCAGCTGAGATTCGTACCAAAGCTTTTCTGGAGGATTCCACAGAAAACCCTGTTGCTAAACTAAATATTTCTACAAATATGAAACTTTTGTTATGCAAAGAGAGGAAAAAGCACAGAACATTGAGAATGTCCTGGATGACATTTCCACATGTCTAAACAATCTGAGAAGTGAGAGTGAGAGGATCACATGCATTCAAGATGTTAAGCTACTCCCTGTTATTTCTGTCCAAGGGGATGGAGATATTTCCTCAGAGTCTTCAGCAGATCTTGTCCAAAATGCTTCTTTTGGGGTAGAACCACAAATTGACTGCATCTAAAGTTGTGCTCAGAAGTCAGAAACTTTAGTTTCTAACAACATCTCTCAAGTGCAAGGCTCTTCACTTCAGCCATATTCCCTGTGGTCTCATCTCAGTTTTTTACATCATCTTTGCCCAAGGATAAGCTGCATAGATGTGGTCCACACCCTGAAAGACTGGCTGAGACATATTGGTCAACTGTTCAAAAAAGTCCTGTAGAACCACTTTTTCAAAGCATACCTGCTAATATTTCAGGGATTGGCAAGGGAACTGTTCTATCTGTGCCATTGGCTTGTCAGCTCAAACAAAGAGCAACTATTGAGTATGTGCAAAAAGTATCTTCATCAGATGCATCTTTTGTTTCCTGCGAAGCAACTGTTCCTTCACAGACCATTGCATCTGCAATGATGGAAGGAGCTAATGATGAACCAATCACATTTGACTCTAGTTCTGAGGAGGAGCTCAAGTACGCCGATCTAGATCTCTCTGAACGGACCCAATGGAGGAGTGCTACAGAATCTTTATGGAAGCCAACCAAAATGAAGCTCTTGTGGTCCAATGTGTTCCACCTGTAAGTAAATGCAACAATATTCAATATCCTATTGTATATGTAGACCTTTTTGGTGTAGGAGAAGAGGGAAAAACTATATAACCCTTATAGGTATACAGTGGTTATTTTAACCGTACACATCTTTCTTTCTGAGTTTAAAGACTATTCTCTGTAGAGGGGGGCTTGTTTTGCATAGTGATTTCGAGGGGCTATATATATGTCTTCTGCCTTTTACTTTTAGGAAGTGTTAGAGAGCCCAGGAACTGAAATGAAGTCCAAACCAACTCCTGTGTTAAAGAAAAGGGTTGCACATGTGGCAAAGGTTGAGGTATGAGTTTCATGTTCTTTGTGTTCTAATATGAAAGTGACTATTTAATAGAGAGTCCTCAAGGAATAGTTGACCCAAAAAAGAAAATTGTGGACATTTCTGACTTTAGCAATCTTTTTTTCATCAACAGCAGGCCAGCAAAAACAAAGCACAGATTATTGTGCCTCATCGAGAAGGATGCTCCCAGTTGACCATTCCCTCCAGAACTTTATCATGTCAAAGGAAAGCAGCCATTTTAACTGCAGCAATGAAAGGGTGCAATTCCCAAGTTATAAGCAGTGCTCCAAAGAAAGTGTATACACCCAGTGTCATTCATCCAAGTGCTATATCTAAATATATATATATATATATATATATATATATATATATATATATATATATATATTTTTTTTTTTTTTTTTTTTTTTTTTTCAGACTGTGTTGGTGTCATGCCAGTTAGTGCTACACTACAGCTGGGGACAAACCTGCACTTCATCGTACCTGAGGGAAATTGTGCTTTACCTCTGACACGGATTCCAATCCACCACGTCTGTCCAACAATAACCTTAGCCTTCTCCACCTATACAACTTACACAAACTTTACATCCTCCACAACCACCCAACTACACACCTGCTGAGGTTAACTTTTACTCCCCTAGTCTAGCTGTTTTTCTTCCAACTGTGACCCTCCTCTTACACCATGTATGGCTTCATTTAAAGGCCATACATTATTTCAGGTGTCTTTTATAGTTTGATCTTCCATTTGTAATATGGAGTTTTTTTAGGGGATTTTTGGTGTGTTAAAAATAATAGTTTTTTCCAAAAATGATAATCGTATCATTATTAAAGAGTTAGTTAATCCAAAAATGAAAATTCTCTCATTTACTCACCCTCATTCCATCCAAGTAGTGTATAACTTTCTTTCTTAACCAGAACACATTTGAAGAAAAATAGCTCAGTAGGTCCTTAAAATGCAAGTGGATGGTCATCAGACATTTGAAGCTCCAAAAATCACAGACAGTCAGTATAAATGTCATCCATATGTCTCCAATGGTTAAATTAATGTCTTCTAAAGCGATACAATCGCTTTTGGTGCAAAAAATATTTAAGTACTTTTTAACTATAAACTATTCAGCACCAGTATGCACATGTTCACGTGTGAACTTACTCATGTGCGAAACACCCTGAAGAGCAATGCTGTTTACAACCGAATTGGAGGAACGCTGTACGGAAGCTTTGGTTTTGATTTAGATCTTTATTTGTATCTGTTTGTTTTTCACAATGGTTCGTTTGTGTGCTTACCCTGGATATCTCAACTGAGAGAAGAACGTGAGATTACGACTCTGTGAAGTCAGCCCTCTCGTGATGTGAATGCTCATACTGTTGCTGACCTGAAGTAATGATTTATAGTTAAAAAGTACTTAAATATTTTATCTTTTCTATACCAAAATGTATTGTCACTTTAGAAAACATTTAACCACATGGATGACTTTTATGCCAAATGTCTTTTTTTTTCTTCTTTTTTTTTTGAGCTTCAAAGTTCTGATCACAATCTATTTGCATTTTAAAGACCTACTGACCTGAGATATTTTTCTTCAGATGTGTTCAGCAGAAAAAGTCATACATACAAGGGATGGCATGAGGTTGAGTAAATGATGAGAGAATTTTCATTTTTGGGTGAACTATCCCTTTAACTCTCCCTAACGTCATTCCAAACTTGTATTACTTTCTTCTGTGGAACACAAACATTTACAGGGTTTATTCGCCATAACGTAAGTGAGTCATGACTCTCTCTATCAAGCTCAAAAAAGAACAAAAATTAAAAACATGAATCCACAGTAAAAGTAATCTATCATGCATAATATTCCAAGTCCTCTGAAGCGATCACTTAGTGTGATGAACTGAACGAAGTTTACGTTTTTACTCTCTCTCAAATCATAGAATTTTATCAATAAAGTAAATCAAATACAGTGGCTACGTCAGTAACATTAAACCTTATTGGTTTACATGTCATAAGCTTTTCAAGTTTTTACAGACCAGAGTCAGTATTCACTTAAGTGTTGGCAAATTAACCCTGTGAAGACTATTTACAAATTCACCTTTTGTGTTCCATGAAAGAAAGTCATACATGTTTGGAGGGACATTGTTTATTTGCCCTAATCACAGAATTTTCATTTTTGGAAGACCTATTCCTTTTTCAGAACAAAATGTATTCGCCAACTTTGTGCTTTGTATAGGCAGTGGGAATCAATCGAGACGCGAAAATCCATCATGAGGATGGGCCAAAGGTTCCACGTAATGTTCGTCAGTGTTATGTGAACCTCTTTGTGGAGGAGTTCCTGAAAACATCTCTGTTGGCACAAGATGCATTTGAGAAGGTATGTCCTAAGATCTGAAATTTATTTGCATTTTTGATTGCATGCCCTGATTATTTTTTTATAATGTGTGTTTTTTAACACATCAATTTAAATGCTCTAGGCTGTGGCAGAAGAAAAATGTGTTTATGACCGCAGTATCAATAAGCTCAAGTATCTAAGCATATCTGTTAATGCGCTCAAGAGGCTTAAAAACCAAAGTGTCTTGCCTGCCAAAGCTATGTATTTTATGTTTATGCATGATGTGATTTTGTTCATTGCTGCAACCACTTTTGTTTACAGCAGTGTACATTCATTGGGTCACCCTGCTTATTTGTATTTACAGCTTCCAGTGAGAGAGATCACAATGTGTCTAGAGGCAATGTACCACTAAATACTCAAGCACTTCAGGGACCAGGTAAGCACAGGCTCTCATTTCAGGGTCAGACTAAAGTGTTACCTATAAAATCTATTTGTTTTAAAGATGCACTTTAATAAAATGCACAGAAGGCAATATTCAGTTTTCATGGTGTACTTTTTGTGTAAAAGCAGATTTCTACATTTTGTGACCTTAGTATTATAAGGTTCTATCTGCTAGGGTATTCTGGGTAGTTACTTGCTGGCCAAAGTCACTTTAAGGCAAGCCAGGTCACTCGCCAACCATGTAACACCTCCGGGCAGCTATTTTCTATGGATACAAGCGAGATACAAGTACACCTCCTATCTACTTGAATAGGGAAAGAGGTAATTCTTAAACAGTTGGTCAACATTACAATCAAATAATATATTTCAAATCAGTAGTAATATCATCTGACAATAATGGGATCATAAATAGCGCTTCTTCAGATCATGTGAAAAAAAAATCTCCCGCTATTTTCCAACTAATGTGAATACAAGTTCTCGAGTAAACTGTGAGATAATGTCTTATCACAAAGATTGGATCTTTTAAATTAAAGATGGGATTTCCATTTATAGAGCCACTGTGATAGGAACCAGAACACAGCCACCACATTCAGTGGTTTGACTTGTACCATTCATAAGAATACCATTGACCTGTCTCATTCTATAACGATATGGCTCAGGTCCCTCTTTCAATGGAATTTTTTTTAGGGATTTTATGGTCTGCCGGGTGAAAATCATTAGTCTGATCTCATAGAAAAGTAACAGCACACATCCCCTCAACAAGCTGCATGATTTGATTTAGTATGAACAGTAGTTATAGTGATGCTCAACCTGGCAAGCAACACTAACAGCAGGCCTCATTCATGAAACGCAAGCAGAATGAATTTCTGTGTACATCATTCATGAAACCATTCTTAAATTTTTTCAATCTTATGCGACAATAAGAAACACTAAGATTTGCACAATTTTTCATGAATGAGGCCCAATGCATGTTGAATTTGATTTATTTTTTTTTCACACACATTGGTCATTGTACATTATGTATTTGTCATTTTGAATGAGTCTTTAATGAAAACAATTATCTTGTATTACTGATGCAGGGGATTGGTCACTTTATGAACCTTTGAAGGAGCAAGTTCTGAGGACATTTTGAGAGTGAACAACTACCCTCATAAACATCAGGATAAAGCTGACTTTGCCATCCAGTATGGAGATGCCATCCAGTATGAAGTTCACTCAGAATTTCACTTCCCAGTTTCTTTAGGATTTTGTTTTGCTGTTAAAAATAGTTTTAGTGAAAAACAATATTTGATTCATAATAGCTAAAGCTGTCTTTTAAATGACAAAAGGAATACAATGGTAACAGCTTTAAAGAGGATCTGTTGTCGATGTGGAGCAACATTCTCTTTTGATAAAAGTGGATAGCATGCCCGCAGGGAGGAGTGCAACTATATTATGGTAAAGTCATCGAAAATCAAGGTAAGAATGGCTCAGTGTATCTCTGAAATTGGTGCTTTATCAAATGAGACCATAATGTGTAAAATATACACTGATGAGCCAAAACATTATGACCACTCACAGGTGAAGAGAATTATGTTGCTCATATCCTAACAAGGCCACATGTCAAGGTCTGGGTAGATTAGATGGCAAGTGAAAAATCAGTTCTCGTAGCCTACGTGTAGAATGCAGAAGAGATGGGCAGGAGTAAAGACCTGAGCGACTTTGACAAGGTCCAAATTTTTATGGCCAGATGACTGGGTCATCGATGCACGAGGACAATGAAGGCTATCCCGTCTGGTTCGAACCGACATAAGGTCTACTGTGGCCCAAGTCACAGAAAATTTTAATGATGGTTAAGGGAGGAATGTGCCACAACAGACAGTGCATCACATCATGCTGCGTATGGGGCTGCGTAGCCGCAGATTGGTCAGATGCCATGATGACCCCTGTCCACCATCGAAAGCGCCTTCAATTGGCACGCGAGCATCAGAACTGAACCTTGGAGAAGTGGAAGATGGTCGCCTGGTCCGATGAGTGCCATTTTCTTTTGCATCACATGGACGTATGTGCCGTTTATATATGGAAGTGATGGCACCAGGATGCACTGTGGGAAGACGACAAGCCGATGGATGGAGTGTGATGCTCTGGGCAATGTTCTCCTGAGAAACCCTGGGTCCGGCCATTCATGTGGACGTCAATTTGACATGTGCCACCTATCTAAACATCATTGCAGACCAGGTACACCCAAGTATTCCCTGATGGCAGTGGCCTCTTTCAACAGGATAATACACCCTGCACACATTGTTCGGAATGGTTTGAGGAACCTGATGAAGAGTTCAAGGTGTTGCCCTGGCCTCCGAATTCCCCAGATCTCAATCCGCATTTGTGGGATCCACCTCGCAACTTACAGGATTTGAACGATCTGCTGCTGATGTCTTGGTGCTAGATACCACAGGACACCTTCAGGGGTCTTGTAGAGTTTATGCCTCGGCAGGTCTGTGCTGTTTAGGCAGCACGTGGAGGACCAACAGCATATTAGGCAGGTGGTCATAATGTTTGGCTCATCAGTGTATATTTTACACAGGTATGTGTAATATATGTATATGCAACTTTGGTTTTGGTAAGTTGTCTTAGTTGCTGCAGTACTGGTATTTCTATCACTGTCTTATTAATGCTGTATGTCTTCTCTTTTAGTGCCAGGAGGTGTCGAAACACGATACAGTTGGGTCACCTGGATGCCAAGTGTTCAATGTATTGGGCTTTGTATTGAAATTATACTCATATCCATGCTTAGGTTTTTCACCTGGATTATCTCTGCTCACTTGATATTGAAATTGTAGTGCTTGACAAAATTTAAAAACATTTAACCTAGTTATTCTTTTTCATTGATTTTAAGTAGAGATTTTTGCATTTTCTAAGATGTACATGTTTACAGCTCAATGTCCATGATGAGGTAAACCTTCAGGGCTTTGTAAGCACTCTTCCTCAATCCCCAGTGTGCAAAACATGTCCAGGAGGTTGACACCCAAACGATAAGGTTTATCCTTTAATATCTGCCTTGTCTCTTCTAGGAATAAGGAAGTAGGAAATAAGTATTAATAATCATAATTGGTTGAGAAAACTATCTCTTCTGTTGTGCGCTTTATGTAAAATTTTGAAGTGACATGCATGACTTATTCTTTAAAAAAATTATATTGATTTAAATTGATGACCTATGATTTGCCAATGCTACACAAATCAAGGTCCGGATCTAGCAAGGGTGACTGTATTCAACAGCAGTTTGCAAGTCATCTTTAACACCTTTGTCAAACCTGAAAATTATGTCATTGACTATAATACCAGGTGGGAAGTTGAAGTTCATTACATTTTTATTCAGTTTAACTAGAACAGAACTTGATGAAAATGTTATTAAACATGCATTATTCTTCCTGCTCAGGTTCTCCGGCATCAGTGAGGATGATGTGAAAGGGACCAGCTCATGTTTGTGTGATGTTCAAGCAGTGCTACTGAGCTTTATTATTGCAGACACAATTCTGATTGGCCATGGCCTGGAAAATGATTAGCTGCTCTCAAAGTGAGTTGTAAAAGCATGCTCTCAAAATTTGTGCTTTGTGTTTCTTGAATTACAATGTAATCTTTCATCGTGAACATTACAAACCTGACACTGGCTTTCAAAGTTATGTTTGCGGCTTTCATTCAAAGCTCTTATGTTAAGAAACTTAATGATGCACTCAGAAATTGTATATATGGTGTCTAGGACTTCATAAGAAAGCAAGCCACCCCATCGGCTTCCCGCACCGGTCCTTCTACCTACGGGTTTGAGGCGTGTCGGTTAGCACTGGGGGCAATTTGGGGACATCAATGGACAACCTCCGCCGGGTATCCCCCCATGGACCTCCCATTCCCCAACACGCTCGCTTGCCCTGATCGGGCTCTCGCACGAGACCGCCGGCTCATCTCAGCGCGAGTTCGGCTTCTCGTTTGGAGCTCGGGAAGACGATGAGTTATCGAGCGCAGCATTGGAGAGCGGGCTCGTCCAGTCTGACGCAGAGGCTTCGGCTGGGCTTCCTCCTTCGGGAACGGTCGCCCAGTCTCACGCCGATGCGGAAATGATGGACATGCTTTCCCGGGCTGCCGCAAGCGTCGGGCTAGAGTGGAACTCTCCACTCTCCCCTGAACCCTCGCGGCTTGATGATTGGTTCCTGGGCTCGGGGCACTGCCCACGGCCACGCCTCACCCCCATTCCTTTCTTCCCGGAAGTGCATGAGGAGCTGACAAGATCGTGGGAGGCACCTTTTACTGCCTGGTCCTGGTCTTTCAGCTCCCCCGCTTTCACTACCCTCAATGGTGAAGTGGCCAGGGGGTATTCGATGATCCCTCAGGTGGATAAGGTGCTCGCAGTGCACTTATGGTGCAGCTCCCATCCAGGGCCTGTAGGTTTACGTCATCCCTGACGACTGTGGCCTGCGGTGCCGCTGGACAAGCCGCCTCCGCCCTGCACACCATGGCTCTCCTGCAAGTACACCAATCCTGACAAAAGTACACCAACCGCATGCCCAGGAGGCTGCGGCACCCAAAAGCCTGACAAAAGAATGGTTCCCTCGTCTCCTGGGTCACATATCTGGTGCACACAGCCGTCGTCATGACCACCGTCCACCATCCCATTTTGGCAGGTATGGCGCTCCAGCGGCGGACCCCCCGCCCCTGTGCACCCATCTGTGGCACAAACACGCCCACATGGGATTGGTTCCAGTGGACTATGGGGACGAGATTCCTCCTCCCCTCTCCTCGGCCAATCTTATGGTGGGCGGCAGGAGCCAGGTAAGTGCTTTGATGTCCCTGGACTCAGCACCTCGAGCTCCACCCCGCCGCGAGGCCCCACTCGCCGGTACGTCCAACGTGATCACTCCCTTGGTCCCCCTCGCCTGGAGTTTGGGCGCATGGCTCGCGCTTTCCAACCCGTTGTGATGGCTGACCCAGACCATCCAACTCGGCTACGCGATTCAGTTCGCCAGGCGCCTGCCCAGGTTCAGCGGCATCCACTTCACCTCGGTGAAGGGCGAGAATGCCGCTACCTTGAGTGTGGAAATCGCTACCCTTCTGTGCAAGGGCGTGATAGAGCCTGTCCCTCCAGCCAAGATGAAGAAAGGGTTCTACAGCCCTTACTTCATTGTACCGAAGAAAGGCGGTGGGTTGTGACCAATTCTGGAACTGCGAGTACTGAACCGGGCTTTGCACAGACTCCCGTCCAAGATGCTGATGCAAAAACGCACTCTAATGAGCGTCCAGCATCAAGATTGGTTTGCGGCGGTAGACCTGAAGGACACATTCTGCCACGTCTCGGTCTTACCTCGACACAGACCCTTCCTGCGGTTTGCCTTCGAAGGCCAGGCGTACCATTACAAGGTCCTCCCCTTCGGCCTGTCCTTGTCCCCTCACGTCTTCATGAAGGTCGCAGAGGCAGCCCTTGCCCCGCTAAGGGAAGTGAGTGTCCGCATCCTCAACTATCTCGATGACTGGCTAATCCTAGCTCACTCTCGAGAGTTGCTGTGCGCACACAGGGACCTCGTACTCCGGCACCTCAGCCGACTGGGGCTTTGGGTCAACAGGGAAAAGAGCAAGCTCTCCCCAGTTCAGAGCATCTTTGGAGTTGGACTCAGTCTCGATGTCCCCCTCCACCCTGAAGGTGTATGTAGCCGCTATTTCGGCTCATCACGATGCAGTAGATGGTAAGTATTTGGGGAAGCACAACTTGATCATCAGGTTCCTGAGAGGCGCTAGGAGGTTGAATCCCTCCAGACCGTGACTTGTCCCCTCGTGGGACCTCTCCGTAGTCCTTCAGGGTCTACAGGGAGTTCCCTTTGAGCCCTTGGAGTCAGCTGAGCTTAAGGCACTCTCTTTGAAGACTGCCCTCCTGACTGCGCTCACTTCCATCAAAAGGGTAGGGGACCTGCAGGCGTTCTCTGTCAGCAAATCGTGCTTGGAATTCGGTCCAGGTTACTCTCACGTGATCCTGAGACCCTGACCGGGCTATGTGCCCAAGGTTCCACCGACTCCTTTTAGGGATCAGGTGGTGAACCTGCAAGTGCTGCCCCAGGAGGAGGCAGACCCAGCCTTGGCATTGCTGTGTCCGGTGTGAGCTTTACACATCTATTTGGATCGCACACAGAGCTTTAGAAGCTCCGAGCAGTTCTTTGTCTGCTTTGGTGGACAGCGGAAAGGAAGTGCTGTCTCCAAACAGAGGATCACCCACTGGGTCATTGACGCCATCATGATGGCATATCAGGCTCAGGACATGCCACCCCCTGCGGGGTTACTAACCCACTCCACCAGGAGTGTGGCGTCCTCCTGGGCCCTGGCCAGTGGTGCCTCTTTGGCAGACATCTGCAGAGCAGCGGGATGGGCAACACCCAACATCTTTGTGATGTTCTACAATCCCCGGGTTGAGCCGGTCTCGTCCCGTGTATTGGCAGGCACAAGCAGGTAAGTTCCGGGACAACTGGACAGGTGTACCACTTGCGCATAGCGCCTTTCCCCTCTCTTGAGGTGAAGACGTGCGCTCTTGACTCCCAGTCGTGTTCACAGACTGTGATCCCTGGATGACTTTCCTCCTTATCCCTCTGGCAGTTGAGTTTGCAGAAAAACTCGCTGACTGGCCCAGTACGTGCGCTAATGAGCCCCTGTACTGAGGTAGGAGCTCCACTTGTGCTGGTTCCCTGAAGGCGACCCCATGTGATATCTTCCGCAAAATCGTTTCCCTGTCGGCAAGCTGCGTCTTCCTTGGGCAGAGGCCCCTCTGCCCCGGTCACCATGCTCTGTATAAACTCCTCCCCCTTCGGGTAGGACCTAACATAGGACCTCTCCACATGACATACTTCTGACAAGACTCGGTAAGACCATGTGACGTATTTCACTCAAAATACCCCCCTCTTTTTGGGCGGGGTGTGGTCTCTGCGGTATCTTCCCCTTGGGAGGGACACCCCCAACGCAGACACTTATGGCTCCCAGTCAGTTAACAAATTCCACTCTTTTTGGGGAGAAAAGAGAGGGAAAAGAGGCCTCGGCTGGGCTAGCCTGTCCCTATAGTTGGGCAGTCGACTTGCTCCTGATGGACCGTTCGACGCTCATAAGAGCATTGGGGGAGGTTACGTGATGGCCTGGTGCGTTGGCTACAAGTCACACAGCAGTCTGCCCGTCACACACCGCCAGTTCACGTAACACAGTTCAGCTAGTTGTGTCGTTTTTGTATAGTGACCACTAGTGTCACTACATCGACACAACGTCGAGTGAGTGACAGATAGGGAATGTCCTGGTTACTTTCGTAACCTCCGTTCCCTGATGGAAGGAACGAGACGTTGTGTCCCTCTTGCCACAACGCTGAACTACCCGCTGAAATGGCCGGGACCTGGTCTTGGCTCCTCAGCACAAAACCTGAATGAGTGGTTGCATACCAGCTCCTTTTATACCCATATGTCTGGGGGAGTGGCATGCAAATTCCACTCGCCAATTCTCATTGGCCTTTTTTCAAAAAAGCAGAGGTGTTTGGGGCTGCCAAGAGTGACCCTTAGTGTCACTACATCGACACAATGTCTCATTCCCTCCATCAGGGAACGGAGGTTACGAAAGTAACCAGGACGTTTTCAGTTATCAATGCCAATGCAGAAATGTACTATTCAGAGTGGGCCATGACTAATTTAATCCCAAAGTGAAAGTGTCCAATAACAGGGTGGTTGCTGAGATTAAGCTAGTAGTATTTAGCTGGTCATGTGATCCTAACACGGGAGCCCCCATGAGGAGACCCTCTCCCTGTAGAATAAAACTGTTTTTGTAAGGTTACTGATATGACTGGTGTCTTCATCTCATGTGAGTTATGATTATATGCATATGTTTCAAAATCACAATTAATTTCTTTAGGAGTAAACTTTTTCAATGAGAAAAAAAAATTACTGAGTTCACCTTTAAGTATTGCATTAGAATTTCAGTGAGCTGAGGTCATGAGTCATTTAGTTGTTCTGCCATCCTCAGATTATTCACAGCTCTGTGACTGACACCTCTGTGGTGTTTCCCCATCGTCTGGGTCTGCCACACAAAAGAGAATTTAACAGTCTGACTGCAGACTACCTCAGGATAATTATCCAAGATAGTGGTAGGTTTAACAACATTTCGTGGCCTGATTATACATTTGTGAGTAGTGACCAATATCGAACCTCACTGTATCAGAGGCTGCTATGCTGTGTGATATTATAGGACTCTATTTAACAAACCACAGTATATGTAGTATGCATAGTATATATATTTTTTGTATGTTTTGTATTCATTTTGCATATTTCCATACGCTCAGAGGCAAAAAAGTCAGTACTAAAGGAAAAAAGTCTATTGAACATACTTTCAAGAAATACATACAACTCAAAAAAAAAAAAAAAAAAAAAGCATCTCTCATTTGCCACAGTGTTGGGTCATGACACATGCAAGGATGATACTGCATGTATGGAGCTCATGCTTTGTAGGGTGAAAGAAGACTGCATTCATCAGATTATTAGAAGTTAAAGGTGACTCTATACACACACACACACACACACACACACACACACACAAAAGATCACTGGCAATTAGATTTAAAAAATTTTTTTAAATTAGATTTAAGTATGCTTAACTTTGCTAAGTATAAAGTGAGTTCAATTAATCCCAAAGCAAAGCCAATGTATTTGCTTTAGCATTTTCCAAACTGTGTTGTTTAAAACATGCATTGTTTACTTAGTTTTAAAATTAATTTTAATTAAAGAAATATTCAGGGTTTAATACAAGTTAAGCTCAATCACCAGCATCTGTGGCATAATATTGATTACCACAAATTATTTCAACTCGTCCCTATTTTTCTTAAAAAAATAAAAATAAAAAATAAAATAAAATAAAAAATCTGAGTTACAGGCACATACAATGGAAGTGAAATCTGTGTTGCTCTCTGCCAAAAAAAAAAATGTAAAAAAAAAAAAATACAAATACAAGCAAACTTTGGACACGGTTAGGATAGGGTTAATATCGACTATTGAACAGATAATTTAACAGATCCGATCTTATAGACATACACAAACAAATAGATTTTCAATTGAATAATCATTTGCTGGTGTAAACTGAACATTTAGATTATACATGGAAACATTTATAAGGTATAATCTGTAAGCTTCATGCCTATACATTTTCAGAAAGTAATATACCAGCTTGTCTTGTACTTCATTGCAGCTTAGTAGCTGACCTAATTCTGAATGCCAGTAATAGTCATTTCTAACCTGAAGGGCTTCCAGGCCAGGCTTTAGATTCAGAGTTAGGGACAAGGAGACGAATCAGAGAAGAGGCCACTGCTCTGAATTGACATTTAAATGGCTCCTGGTGGATTTCTACCTGCTGCTTGATTCTCTCCACACTTTTGACAGGTGTTTGAGGGCCATGGCTGCAGTAAAAAAGCCAGTGTGAGGGCTGGTGAAACAGTGGGCTGACATGGCCGGGAGCAGTGCCAGGGCGCTGTTGGTTCTGCCCGTTTTGGCTCATGCTGTACAAGCTGTGTGAGCACTGCCCAACTGGCTGGTGGGAATGCCTTAGTGACAGCACTGGACTACTGTACCCACAGCTAGATGAACACACTGCTCTTGGCACAGAAAGAGAGAAACCAGATGCTCCCCCTTCCAGCCGGGAATGTAGGAAAATCTGTTTGCGTGGAGATTGATTAGTTTACTGAACATTTTGAAAGGCATTTATAATCAATGTAACATCCGTGTATTAAAACGAAACAACATTTGAAATGTAAAAGTTTAATGTGAGAGGCAATGTATAGCCTACCTACTTATAACATAGTAGGCAACAGGGTAGTTTACATGGGTATAGTAGTTAAAGGGACAGTTCACCCAAAAATTTATATTCTGTCATCACTCATCTCCATGTTGTTTCAGATCCATATGATTTCTTCCACTGAACACAAAAGATGATGGTAGGCTTGGTAGCATCTGTAAGCTTGGGGGAAAATGGTTGTTTTGCTTACTACTAGCCATTGACACCACATAATCAGTTTTCACCATATTTGTAGTTAAATCACAGTAACAACAAAATTTTTACAGTAACCATATTCATATCTGCAAGGAATTAATAAAGCTATAGCAAAGGAATGGAAAAACTGTTTCAGAAAATAAATTCCCTCCCTGTCTGTAAATGATGACAGATTTTTTTATTTTTGGATGAAGCGTCCCTTTAAATCAGACATTTAGATTGTATGTATGTATGTATGTATGTATGATATATATATATATATATATATATATATATATATATATATATATATATATATATATATACAATGTATATGTATTTTCCTTTAATTTGTTTGACCAGGTCTTTACTCAAAACAGACTTAATGACTTGGTGTCCAGTGTCTTAATTGTAAGACAAATGAGCATGTGGTAGAATGCTAATTGATTGAAGTTGAACACAGGAATTCAGTTGGGCTAACTGAATGGCATAGGGAAAAACCATTCAATCTAAAGTATGTTGCGTTTCCTTAAAAACTCACTGAAGTTTAATTAGGTTTACCTTAGTTTGAATCAATTAAATCAATCTGAAAGGAAATCTAACCTCATAACCTTTTTCTTCTGTTCCTATTCACAGGATGCAAAATAAACTAGATTACATATTTTTTGGGAGATGTGATCCAGCGCTCTGTATGGGAGAACATTTCAAATAGAATTTGTACAGAATCCTTGAATGTTAACTTCCACCACAAAGCAAATTAACTAAATAAATACAAAATGCCTAAATGATTTCATTCCAATGTACTGTACAGAACACTTGCCTCCAAACAAGACACATCAGGAAATTGGTAGCAATTTCAAAGATTCCCTATTTGCTCTCAACCCAGCACCCAGCTGCTAGCATGCAGCCTGCTGTGAGTGCAAAGGAGATAAACTAGTGTCACAAAGTTAATTGGATTACTTAAAACTGTTGGCCTGGCATTATCAGCTGGAAGGTCAAATCCATGATGGATATGGCCTTCGGACATCATTCCAGCATGGTTTGGAATGTGATACTAATGTAGTAATGTGCCTTTGATTCTCACTTCCATAAAATTGCATATTGTGTGTATTCAAACATGAATACATGTCATCCTTATTATTCAAATGTGCAATAGTAAGAGAAAGCCAAGTCCATAAATAAAAATAAATAAATAATAATAATAATAAAAAGATCAGACTGGCCTACTTTATCACCATACTGTAGATTGCATTTTAGATAAAGTTGGTGCTGCCACCTATTGTTCTTAAAGTATTTGCTGTACAGAAAAGCTCTAATATGATAATCAATTTAAACTCTAAGATAAATATCTTTATCATTTCTTTTCTCTGCTAGAATGTGTTGTGTGAGTGAAAAGAAGTGCCATATGAATTCCTCTTTTAATGCCTTTCGACTTCAAAGAGATCTTAAAGGAATGTTCCGGGTTCAGTACAAGTTAAGCTCAATAGACAGCATTTGTGGCATAATATTGATTACAACACATAATTATTTTGACTTCTCCCTCCTTTTCTTAAAAAAAGAAAGAAAGAAAGAAAGAAAACATCTGGATTACAGTGAGACACTTACAATGGAAGTGAATGGGGCCAAGTTCTGAACGTTATAACACTTTTTCAAAAGCCACAAGACATAAACAATATGCATGTAAACATGATTTTAGTGTGATAAAATTACTTACTAACCTTTTCTGTGTAAAGTTATAGTTAATTTTACGATGTAATGCCAACAAATCCTAAAATTACTGTAAAAATGACAATTTAATCATTTTTACGGCTCATATAATCCATGAGTTTTGACAGAAGAATGAATGTAAGTGCTTTTATAAAATGATAAGCTTCACATTTCTGTTTAAAACCTCCAAAAATTGGCCCCATTCACTTCCATTGTAAGTGCCATTAATGATAGGATAGTTGAGGCTAGACTGGAAAGTGGAGGGAGAAAGGGGGAAGAATTGTATTGTTACATGATGCAAGCCAAATTAAAACCTCCATTGATGTTAGCACAACAGCTCTTTATATCAGGAGCATGTGCACTATCCACTGTGTCACAGCTCTGACGTTTGCCTATTTAAAGATATGGTACATACACATATTCAAAAATCCTTAGGGACCCTGTAGTTAAGCTCAAAGCTGCTGCCATGGTAACCCACCATCTGAACAGCAGTGTCATTCAGAAAAAAAAGCAATCAACACTTCATACAGTCAGATTTAGTTAAAGTTTAATTGTGTCGCAGTTACCAGAAAAACATTCCTCTCTGGAAGATCACCCTTGTCTGGAGAGGTTAGCTTTGTAAGGACTTGTAATCCCTTCTCCTAGTGAGCATCCCCTGTCGCGCCTCCAGATTGTTAGGCTTCCCACTGTGCTCGTGTGGTACACTTCTGGTCGTATCTGACGTGTAGGATAACACTTTTGGGTGTGGGTGTGTGTTTATTATAACTGAAATCAGTTCTGATTATTTCTAAGTTTAAGTTTAAAATTTGCATAACTGTTTTTTTTTTTGTGTGTGTGTGTGTGTGTGTGTGTTTTTTGTTTTGTTTTTTACTTTATTTCTGCTTTTAGACACAATAATTTTTCCATAATATTTTTCTCCATAGGCAAATAGATTTTTAACAATAACTTATAAACCTTTCAATACATACCTACCATAAGCTCTAAGGAAGTTAATTGATTGCACATGTTTCGGTTGAAGCCATCAGTCTGTGTCATTTCAACTTCATTGTTTAGATATTGTACAACAGAATCTCCTGGTGAAGAACTACTGTACCCTAGCCATGATCCTGAAGAGAATTGCTCCACCAGTCAAACTGCACCAAAAGAGCTCTGCAGCGACAGCCCACTCCCATGATGCACTGCAAATGACGTAATCAAGTCGTCTCCCTACACTCTCTTACTACTTACTGTATGTATATGCATATATCTGAATGTTTTGCAATACAATTCAAATCCATTGCTTTCATGCTTAAAATCAACAACTTTAAATCAATAGTTTTATATTTCTTTTTATAGTTTTTAATTTGACTTTGTTATTTGCAATGCTTAATGAGATTGTAGTTCATTCCCTTATTGAAGATGTTAAGTACACACTCTTGTCCCTTTGTCTTTTTTTCTGATGATCAAATACTTTATTTGTTGCTTCAAATCAAAGTTTGTAATGTTGTGATTTACCCCGGAGCTGGTTGGTTTGGTTCATGGCTTAGAACTATTTATGAAAGATTTTATGAAATCCCTATAGAAAACAATGAATGGGAAAAATATCAAGACAGCTGAAAAAGTGGGTGGGCACGGTTGCACTCTAACAAAATAATTCATCACAAATATCGATTAGAACAGTCTGCTTTACCAGACTAATATTACACATAGTCAACAAAGAATTAATTTAATCCATTTATTGGCAAAATACACTTGTCCACAAATCTCAACTTACTAAATGTATCTTTAAAATCTTAAATCTTTTGGAATCTAAGGCTTTGCACAATTTGTCTTTCACCATATGAGTTCATCTTCGTTTTGGGCAATGCTTCAATTGATCAGTAGCCTAAACCTAATATTAAATAACCAATAACTTTTTAAGTGGAAAAGTATTACTATCAGTAAAAAAAATCTCTCTGTGTCATCAATATAGGGAAACAATTGAGAACACATCCTAACTTTGCACCAAATTCATGAATCAGATGGATGTAAAATGTATTGACCCTGTGAGATGCAGTACCCCCTGCTTTTTTGAGAGCCGCTAGTGATTACTTTGTAATTCGCCAATAGTTTTCGTTTCTACATTCATCTTCCCAGATAGTCCAAGATCTGCAAAATCAAAGTTGGTCTGTGGTCCTTTCTTCAGTTAATCAACTCCAGAGCTGGGCAGATTGTTCCCTTTGACCAGCCCTGCCTCCACACAGTGATTTCATGTCTTTCTGTGCCCCTGCTCTGTTTGTTTTCCCATCCCGACCTCAACAAGGATCTGTCTTCACTTCGCTTGCTGCGACTCCCTAACACCCACAGATCCAGCCATCTGACAGAGGTGAAGAGAGGGAGCCTGGGAAATATTGATGCCCAGACAAAGAGATGGAGAGAGAGAGAGAGAGAGAGAGTGAGAGAGAAAAGGTAGAAGAGGAGAGTGAGTGTGAGGTAGTGGAATGGAGGAAGGGGGGTCTTCCTGCAGACAGGCACTCCTCTAAGCAGCTTTTCCTCTGGAGACCGGGTTGTGTGAGGTCACAGAGGGATTACACTTTTGGCAAACAGGAGGGAGCTCTTCTCACTCAGGCTTTTGCAGCAGTCAAAGACTGCGACTCCCCCATGACTCGAACCCGGCTGTAATAAAGCCAAGACCGGCTTGAACCTACAAACAAAAAAAGCCAAAAGCCTATTGATTGCTTGCCGCCAACTTTCACACGCTTGTGTCGAAAGGTCGCCTCAGCATATACAGGCTCCAAGCGAGTCTAAGTAAAAAAATAAAAAAATAAATAAAACTCTTTTCATTTCAAAATAGTCATATCAACAGTTTGAACAGTTTATTAAAAAAAAAAAAAAATCTTAATCCCTGATCCTATACAATTATTCAAAAGGATTATACACTGTTCAAAATTTGATCAGATGCTTCTAGTTTACCTTCTCAGCTCACTGGCAGAAATAGATACAACCTTAAAATAAAATAAGATTGCTGTATTTGAGTGTCTATATGACTAAAGTAGCCAGTATCTGGCAGCAAGATACAGTGTGTGACCTCATCACCCTAGAGACCCACTTAATCAACTTTCCCTTTCCAGCAGAGGTCAAGTTGAGCAGAGGCTCTCGCTGGCCTCCAGCCCTGCTTTGATGTTAATTAAGATGCGATAGAACATGGAGAGGATTAATTAAAGCCAGAGCCAATCTAGAGGCATGCTGCAACATGGCGACTTTCTTCACGTGGATTTAAACCGCCTCGAAGGTGACATCCTCTGGACTCAGACACACATCAAAGCCGAGTCTGTCGTTCATCTTGATACGGTGACCTGGAGTTCATTAGCGTCTAAACACATGATCAGATGTTTGACATTACCTGCAGGGGTGTTGAACACTTGACAATATGCCTAAAATAGTAGCACATTCCACCACAGATTAGGGTTTTCAAACTGGGATCCAGGGACCCCCAGAGGGCCGTACAAGGGCAACTTGGGGTCCATGGAAAATTTGAAATAAAAAGATTTTACAAAATGTATTATTTTGTAGGGCAGTCAAATTTAATATCTTAAGTTAACTATGTTTTATTTATTATTTTTTAAAGCAGTAAAAAAAAAAAAAAAAAAAAAAAAAAAAAAGAAACTTTTGCTTAATTCTGCTTAATCTTGATTATTTGATTCTACTGGGTGATTCTCATGAAACATGAAGAAACAAATGCTACATTTTATTTTGCATATTAAAAATTATGTCTATTGTTATGGGTTTCAGATGTTTTAATTTTGAGACATTTTCATAACATTTTACCCCCATGAAAAAATCAAAAGAAACAAATACAAAATTTTATTTAGCATATTTAGCACAGATTTTTTACATTGTGACTTTATTTTCATGACAGTTACGCATATATTACCCCCCAATTTTTATTACCGTAATGCGGAAAAAGACAGTCATTATATTTACATTACTAGCTATCCTTAGGACATGTCCCAAGAAACTTTAAAATAGCAAATATCAAACCGCTTATTAAGAAGCCACAGCTTGATCCTATGGAACTGTCTAATTACAGACCGATTTCAAATCTCCTATTTATGTTGAAAATACTAGAAAAGGTAGTGTCCTCCCAGCTATGTTCATTTCTACAGAGAAATGGGATATATGAACAATTTCAGTCAGGATTTAGGCCCCATCACAGTACAGAGACTGCACTTATCAGAGTTACAAATGACTTGCTCTTATCATCTAATCGTGGCTGCATTTCAATTCTAGTGCTTTTAGATCTTAGTGCTGCCTTCGACACAATATATCATGACATTCTCTTGAATAGGCTGGAGAATTATGTTGGCATTAGTGGACTTGCATTAGCATGATTTAGGTCCTATTTATCAGAACGCTACCACTTTGTATGTGTAAAGGAAATGTCAAATCAAACAAAAGTTAAGTGTGGAGTGCCACAGGGATCAGTTTTAGGACCTCTATAAAATTATACATGCTGGGAGATATTATCAGGAATCATGGAATAAGTTTCCACTGTTATGCTGACGATACCCAACTTTATATTTCTTCTAAACCCAATGAAAATTCACAATTCTCCAAATTAGCAGAGTGTATCAATGAAATCAAAGATTGGATGGTCAGAAATGTCCTTCTACTCAGTTCTGACAAAACAGAGGTGCTAATTATTGGACCAAAAACCTCTAAAAAATAATTTGACTCTCGATGGATGTACCGTTACGTTGACTTCTTCTGCAAAGAACTTAGGTGTTATATACCAATCTGTCCTTTGAAAATCAAATTTCCAATGTTTGTAGAACAGCATTCTTCCACCTGAGAAATATTGCTAAATTACAATACATGCTCTTTATTGCCGAAGCCGATAAACTAATTAATGTGTTCATGACCTCAAGACATGATTATTGTAATGCATTACTGGGAGGATGTCCAACAAGTTCATTAAATAAACTTCAATTGGTTCAAAGTGCAGCTGCCAGAGTGCTGACTAGAACCAAGAAATATGATCATATTAGTCCAATTTTATCGTCGTTACATTGGCTACCTGTTAAATTTTGTATTCATTTTAAAATGTTAACTACATACAAAGCTTTGAAAGGTCTAGCTCCGCAGTACTTAAGTCACCTTCTGACACACTATATTCCATCACGTTCATTGCGAACACAAAATTCTGGCTTGTTAATAATTCCAAAAATATCAAAATCCACAAAAGGAGGTAGATCCTTTTCATATTTGGCTCCTAAACTATGGAATAGTCTCCCTAAAAGTGTTCGGGATGCAGACAAACTCACTCAGTTTAAGTCTAGACTAAAGACTCATCTATTTATCAAGGCATACACCTAATTTATCCATCAGCTCACAATTAAGCTGCTTTACTTAGGTCTGCCGGAACCAGAAACATCCATCATTCATATCCAAAAGTTACCAGAGCCTGCCAGATCCAGCTCCGTTCCTGCTTGGTGTCGGACTCCACTGCTACATGTCGCTGAGAGATGCTTGCTCACAGAGGTTCTAAATACAATTATTATTTAATTATTTATTGTCTATACACATTTTACAATCATATTTAATCAAACTACACAATGATCACTGTAAGACATTATAGATATTACAGTTTCATTTTTGTTAATGCATGATTTCCTGTAAAGCTGCTTTGAAACGATGTGTGTTGTGAAAAGCACTATACGAAAAAAAAAATCACACGACTTGAAAAAATATGTATCAGTTAAAGAGTAAAGTATTTATAATCGTATTCAGAATCATAGTAGTATTCCCTTGGTACTGTCTATCATAAAACAGAATCTTTTTTTTTTTTTACTGAAGTATAGAAAAAAGATTGTTGCGGTAACAAGAATGATCATTGAAAACAATAGGAATAGTAAAAGTAAAACATCCGGATGAATTTAAATAATGAAAATAGAGAGTAAAATGTGCTTAGGTGTGCTGAAAATAATGTTATGATTTTGCCTCAGTAAAATTACAATATTAATTTATTTATAAATTACAATTATTTAATTTTACAATAATATCATACTTGCTATTTTCTCACACAGTATGAATGGATATTTACATGAGCATATATGGCTTCCTTTATATTTTAAGAAGGGGATCCCTTACAAGGGGATCATTGTATTTCAGGGTCCTTGGCATCAAAAAACCCTGACACAGACCACCTCAGTACATCAACCATTTACAGTTAGCTATATGCAGACTTTTCCAGGTCACTCCACTGTACAATTTGAGATACCCATTTGTCAAAATGGACTCAAACCCTTAAATGAACCTCATGCCAGAGTGACTCATAAATAATTAATACAATCTCTGGCTGTAGTGGTTGTAGGGGAGGAAATCTATCCAGAGTGCTTGCCTCCACCGGTATTACAGAGCAAACCTGAGAGGGAGAGATCCCATCCAAGGTGCTCCATAGCTCCGGGGCTAACAGTGATGAATGGAGCCCTTAATGTCGGCAAACACTTTATCTCTGCTTCATCTGTTTTCATTAGGCAGGACCAACCTTTGGCTTGGATGGAGTGCTACAGCGCTCCCGGGACTGCTTAAGGCAAAGATAAGGTGGAGAGCACTTCTCTCTTTTAGGCAAAGTGTGCAGGAAACTTCTCCCATTTAAATTTCCAAGGCAGGGTGAGAGTCATGATCTTGCTGTAATCACAAATTCAAGAAGGATTTGGGACTGAAACATGTAAAGTCTGGATGCCAAATCTTAAAGGGTACCTGGGGATATTCAAATGTTGTATCCATACAGTATTTGTGCAACCTAGTCATTGTAGTGGAACTAAGTAGAGTATGTCTGCAAGACATGAGAAGTTCATTGCAACTTAGATTTACCCAGGGAAAAGGTGTTGAGAAAAGTGTTGGTCCTCCTCCTTATATCCTTATACCTTATATTAGATGTTATAAATAGCCTAGTTATGTTATCTGCCATACAAAAATAATGCTAAATCTTTGTACATAATATAAATGTAATGCCAACTGTATAGTCGTTTTGCAAGAGAATGAGCAGGCCCACACAGAATCTGCTCATGCAGAGCTCAGCAGAAATCTCAGAATTGGAATGCCGATCTTTTATCAAATTTAACACAAGCCGAGCACCTTTTGTATTTTATAAAATATTTTGGCTAATTTGATTATGCTTTCAGATAACAATATAAATACTCTCAGCTCTGTTTAACATACAGTATTTTTACATGTTTCCTGCAGAATTCCACAGATTCTACAGAAGAATAGATGCTCAGAAACGGAAGAATTTACTTGTTGGGTAAAATGTCTGTGGAGGAGGAGGTGTGGCCGAGTGCCGTGCTGTGGAGAGTGAAACAGGGGAGATGAGTCGTGAATGATTTCCACCTGTGCTTAACAACTGTCTTGTGTTTCAGTGAGGAATGATTGGGGCTTTTAAGGAGACAGGGGCAGTAGAGAGAGAGAGCCCAGCTGAGAAGCTACATGTGTGTTGCCCGCTGCCGTTTATATTTATGTTGAAGCTATACTGTTGCGCTTGAAGCGAACATGATTTTGTGTCAAATAAAAGGACATTTTTGTGTTGGAATTGCCGTCTCCCACTTCCTCATTCCCTGAACCTCAGGATATTCATTATACTGGTGTCAAAACCCAGAATTGAGGGAGATACGTCGTCATGGAGTCCTCGCCATTGGCAGACATCATCAAGACCCTCGCTGGCATCCACTAGACTCAACACCAGGCCCTCCTGGAGCTTCGAGTGCAACAGGAGCAACATTTTGAGGCGTTACTGCAAACCCAGGTGGAGGACCAGCGAGTGGGTGTTCTAGGCCTTGCTGCAGCATGGTACTCCCATCAGCGACACAGGCCGCGGGACCCCCACCTTATAACACCTTGGCCAAGATGGGTCCCCAGGACGTCCCCGAAGCCTTCATTGAGCTGTTCGAGCTGGCCGCTTCGGGTCGGGCTGGCCCCAGATGCAGTGTGCCGTCCACCTTTGTCGGGGGAGGCTAAGCTCACTGCCCAACAACTGCCAGTGTCTAACCTGCTGGAGTACCTGGATCTAAAGCGGGCCATCCTATAGTGGGTCGGCCATATCCCGAGCAACATCGTCAGCGCATCTGGGCGCTGACCTACGGGGAATTCGGCCGCCAATTCGCTTTGACCAAGCAGCTCCGGGATGCTTGCCAGAGGTGGTTGCTAACAGAGGACCGCGACATAGGGGGAATTATTAACTTGGTAGTGCTGGAACAGTTCATCAACCGGCTGCCCAAAAGGACCGCGGAGTGGGTCCGATGACACCACCCGACGTCGCTGTAGGATGCAGTCCACCTGGCCGAGGACCACTTGACGGCATATCCGGGAGATGGCCAAGCCTTTTCTCTCTCTTCTCCTGCTGTCTCTCCCCTCCCCTACCTCGCCCTGTTCCCATCCCTGCTCCCCGGAGACGGGGGTTTATTCCCCCAAACCCTGCTCAGCAGGCCTTGGGGGTTCCAGGCACCTCTACCTCACCTTCTGTGTCTCCTTCTCTTTCCCGCCATGTTGGAGAATCTGTATGCTGGTCCTGCGGGGAGCTGGGCCACTTCCAGGACCAATGTTCGCCGATGGATGTGGCCGTGTCGGTCCGGGTCCCCGATGCACCGCATACCGCCCCCCGACTGAGCAGGGACATACCAGATACCTGTGAGTATTCAAGGGAGTACATACAGAGCCTTGGTGGATTCAGGTTGTAATCAAACCTCGATTATAAATAAATTAATCATATAAATGTAATATCTACAGCATTCTGGGCCAGAACTAGCACTGCTGAAAAGCCCAGATGCTATCACGCCAGGCGTGATGTAGATAAACAGAAGAGACATGAGTAGGGTTGACCAAGTACAGTTAGAACACTTTTTGCTGTGCTGCACATACACAACTGACCAGTTAACATGCCATTTTCCACATATGCCCTTATCTGTCTACCAACAAAATAAATGTAAAAAACAAATATACATAGTTCCTATTTTCAACAATTAGTGTATGAAGACAAGGACCGCATGTGCTAGAGCTGTTGTAACACTATTCCGGGAGAGTTGTAACTGTCATTTGTAATTAGCTAAATATGGCATTAGGCCTAACTTAAGTGAAATATACAAACACATTTTATACGCTTGTGTTTGTTTTCAAATATTTGTAATGCTTGCATATGTAACAATTCTAACATTCTATCATCTGGAAATTCCTAACTCTGATACAAGGCATTCTGTAATATGAACACTCAAACAAATCATTTTTGGGCTACATCTACTTAAAATCATTTCCACTGCATAATCATCGATCGATCAACCCATCCATATACATACATAAAACAATATCTGTGTGTCTGGCTTACTACCAATGATTATTTATTTATTTGTATTAACTACTTATCTGAGCTTTCTGACTGAACTTTAGAATTTACTCTAGAATTTATTAAATGCATTTTTTCGCAGATAAATCAATTACATCAGGGAAAGTTTTCTTTCATGGTCAGTTAGGAATAATGATTTATTCACAGTGAAAGAGAAGTAAGAAAATGAAAAAAATGTACCCCCCAAACAGGTGTTCTCTAATAATTTCTTATCAATGTGGTCTATGTTCTTCAAATTTCCCACACAGAGAGAGGATGCTAATGTGAATATGTAAACTGATAATGAGTTCAAACTTGCATGGGAAGGGAAATATCCAGTGTTACAACTGTATTCAGTTTACCCTCAAAAAAGAGGGAGACAATTGGAGGTGATGTAGAAGCAAGAAAGAAGAGAACAATAAAGTATATGAGTGAGAAATAAATCTGTTTTCTGCTTTGCACAACTGTAAGGACGACCAGCAAAAGTAATGTGTCCATGCAACCCTGTTACTGTTTGCAACCCTGTTACACTGCGTTCAACCCTGTTATCAAATCTAAAAAGATGTTTTCAGCTGAGGCATTGTATTGTATTGCAATTTTAATAATTAAATGATTACATACAAAATGTATTTGAATAACTGCAATTAAATACTGAAAATGGGGAAAAAAAAAATTATAATGACAGACAGGTTATGCATCAAAAGTTGCTTTATAAAAACTTTAATCAGACATAAAGTGAGGATTTCATGTAAGAATGACTTCTTTACTCTATCATGATAATGAATTGAATTAAAAAAAGTTTTTTTAATTATACCTTTTCAGGTTCAACAATATCAGTAACAGGGTTGTGTCAAAGCCAGCACATAACAGCTAAAAATCTCATAAAAAATGTAAATAAGTCACATTTGGAAGAGTATTGACACCTAAATTGTCCTCCATTCTGGAATGTCCAAGAAAATTTAAACGGGACATTTGTGTTTTAGAAAGCTATTAAGAAACACCATGTTCTACTTAGGCCCCCAAAAGGCTAGGACCAATAGTGGTTTAAAACGTATTCCTTTTTACACCCAATACCTGATAGGGGAGGTAGTGTGGACAAACAAAGGGATACATATCTCTCTCAAGCCCAAGACTGTGGTTACAAGAGGACTGAAACCAAAAAGTCCTATACACCATCTTCATTACATCAAACCCCAGCTTACCTGGTTGAGCCACTTAACCATTGAGCTGCTGTCATTTCGTGAATCCTTATATATTCTTGACATTATAACTGAGCTTTTTTCCCTAAAGGAAACCAAATAGAGGTTATGAAATTCGAGGACATCAAAGTTGAACATGCTTTTGATAAAATGGACAACAAGGCAGTTAAGGTAATATGTGATGTAAGCTTTACTTTCAAATCCTGTTACATTTAGAACTGGCAATTTGAACATAAAGAAATGCAAAACCAGGAAAACCAAAATACAAAACAAAATAAAAAGTACAAATGATCTAATTACCAGTTATTGTCACAAACAACCCTGTACAGCCTTAAGAATGAAGTAATAAAAAAAGCTTTGTACAGCACATAAGTTTACTGGGTGCAAAATAAGAAAGAAACAAAATTATACTTGAGCCTTATTTGTTGTAGAGTACAGCAAGAGATAAACAAAAACAGATTGTGCAGAATAACTCGCAAAGCTAAATGCAAAACGAGCCGGTCTCTTTTTTTTTTTCTGACCAAAAAAATTTAAGTGCTACAAACTAGAGATCAAGAGCAATTTCATGCATCTTTTGAAGTGCTAAAAAGGTGGTCAGTCTTGTGCGAGGCATAATGACGCTAAAACAAAAATCACTGCTCTCTGCAATTAGGCAAACAGAATGCAGAATATTAGGTATTTTATAAATACTGGTATTGGAACAGAGAGCCATCCCTGTTGCACTCCTCTTGCCCACACAACTGAGCATTAAAGAGCAGCAGCCATGTTCTTTTTCATGATTACATGGTGTTCCAAGGCAGACAGACAGTAGGATGTTGCCTAATAGACATTCCATTTGAATTCATTCTATCAAAATGGGTCCTGAGAATCAGTTTCACTCTATCTCAGGCTCTCGGGCCACTCCTTTCCACCAAGTGGCACTAGAGCGTAAAAGATAATGGGTTGAGCAGGAGCTTTATTAACAAGCAAACAAGCTCCACTTAAAATACAACATACCACTAGACCGCATGCTGGGCATTCACATGAAGAATATGAAATGATATGGTGACAGCACAAAATATAAGTAAATAACTATAAAACAAGGATAAATGTCTACCATCTTTTAATGGCTATAAACTGGCCTTAAATACGTATATTTTCATCCAAATCCTCTCAGTGGGCAAGTTAGAGGAAAATAAACTTAACTGGAAGTGAAGAATTATTTCTTTACGGTTCAAGGTTGATATATAAAAGTAATGCTGCTACTGCTTTTCTCTTGATAAGTCTAAGGTCAGCTGCATCGGGAAACCTTTTGTCCCCTGATGTGGTTTATATCTTAACAGGCAGTGATTTGAGGCGCTATCCTTGTATGAATGAGGGCGGAAGAGCACTGTACATCTGTGATGGACAACATTCAATTTATTGATCAGATCTTTTGGATGGAGGAAAAGGGCAATAGCTAAGTTCAAACGCATCTATCGTCAATGAATAAAACGTCTTTTAACACCTGGTAGAGACTAAACCATTGCAATTGCACTTTTTTTTATTGCAAATAGACAGGTGTATATAGACCGCTATATTAATCATTCCATATTTGGCCATTTTTAGATAATGGGCAACAGCTGATTGGTGCTCGGTCACTAAAGTAGGCCAACTAAATAGTCCTCTTTTTGCACAAATTTAAAAAGTGTACTACTATTCTAAATTCTTGAAATAAACCAAGCAAAAGTGCATATCAAATCCATCCGTTCATCCCAATTTTACGATTGATATGTTTTGAAATGGAATTAAAGATTCCAGGGATGGATTTTTTGCCAACATTCTATGAATGTTTTAAAATTACAGAGTGTTGAATATAACTGTGTTCTGATACTTCTGATGTTTAGAAACGTGCAACTTTTACAGCACTGTGCAAAACTGCTGTTAAAAATGTGTGTGTGTGTGGGGGGGGGATTTTGACCTCAGCTGACTGTATTACACAAGCAATAATATTTTATATCTATCTTAACAGAGCAGTCAAGCACTGCTGTTTGGCAAATACAAATTCGAATTTCCAACCATTGTGGCAGACAATGAAAAAAATAAAATAATTAAATTACATTGAGGCTGTCTGACATGATGGTTGAACTAAATGGCCTCAAGAACATTTTCTATTGAGTCTAAGTGCTTTTCTTGAAACATTTCAACATTTTAAGTGCAATTAAAACTCGAAACATGGAGAGGGGAACAGAATTATGGTACCATGTTTGCCAGCTTAAGGAAAGCCATGCTTCCACAAATCCAACTCAAAATAATGGCTGCCTCCACATTGCACTTGAGAGCCATCTTCCAATGGGGTTCTCATAATAGCTTGTTAGTACAGGATATATATATATATATATATTATACAGTGGTGTGAAAAAGTGTTTGCCCCCTTCCTGATTTCTTATTTTTTTGCATGTTTGTCACACTTAAATGTTTCAGATCATCAAACAAGTTTAAATATTAGTCAAAGATAACACAAGTAAATGCAAAATGCAGTTTTTAAATGAAGGTTGTTATTATTAAGGGAAAACAAAATCCAAACCTACATGGCCCTGTGTGAAAAAGTGATTGCCACCTAAACCTAATAACTGGTTGGGCCACCCTTAGCAGCAACAACTGCAATCAAGTGTTTGCGATAACTTGCAATGAGTCTTTTACAGTGCTGTGGAGGAATTTTGGCCCACTCATCTTTGCAGAATTGTTGTAATTCAGCCACATTGGAGGGTTTTCGAGCATGAACTGCCTTTTTAAGGTCATGCCACAGCATCTCAATAGGATTCAGGTCAGGACTTTGACTAGGCCACTCCAAAGTCTTCATTTTGTTTTATTTCAGCCATTCAGAGGTGGACTTGCTGGTGTGTTTTGGATCATTGTCCTGCTGCAGAACCCAAGTTCGCTTCAGCTTGAGGTCATGAACAGATGGCCGGACATTCTCCTTCAGGATTTTTTGGTAGACAGCAGAATTCATGGTTCCATTTATCACAGCAAGTCTTCCAGGTCCTGAAGCAGCAAAACAGCCCCAGACCATCACACTACCACCACCACCATATTTTACTGTTGGTATGATGTTCTTTTTCTGAAATGTGGTGTTACTTTTACGCCAGATGTAATGGGACACACACCTTCCAAAAAGTTCAACTTTTGTCTCGTCAGTCCACAGAGTATTTTCCCAAAAGTCTTGGGGATCATCAAGATGTTTTCTGGCAAAAATGAGACGAGCCTTAATGTTCTTTTTGCTCAGCAGTGGTTTTTGTCTTGGAACTCTGCCATGCAGGCCATTTTTGCCCAGTCTCTTTCTTATGGTGGAGTCATGAACACTGACCTTAACTGAGGCAAGTGAGGCCTGCAGTTCTTTGGATGTTGTTGTGGGGTCTTTTGTGACCTCTTGGATGAGTCATCGCTGCGCTCTTGGGGTAATTTTGGTCGGCCGGCCACTCCTGGGAAGGTTCACCACTGTTCCATGTTTTTGCCATTTGTGGATAATGGCTCTCACTGTGGTTCTCTGGAGTCCCAAAGCTTTAGAAATGGCTTTATAACCTTTTCCAGACTGATAGATCTCAATTACTTTCTTTCTCATTTGTTCCTGAATTTCTTTGGATCTCGGCATGATGTCTAGCTTTTGAAGATCTTTTGGTCTACTTCATGTTGTCAGGCAGGTCCTATTTAAGTGATTTCTTGATTGAGAACAGGTGTGGCAGTAATCAGGCCTGGGTGTGGCTAGAGAAATTGAACTCAGGTGTGATAAACCACAGTTAAGTTATGTTTTAACAGGTGGGGCAAACACTTTTTCACACAGGGCCATGCAGGTTTGGATTTTGTTTTCCCTTAATAATAACAACCTTCATTTAAAAACTGCATTTTGCATTTACTTGTGTTATCTTTAACTAATATTTAAACTTGTTTGATGATCTGAAACATTTAAGTGTGACAAACCTGCAAAAAAATAAGAAATCAGGAAGGGGGCAAACACTTTTTCACACCACTGTATCTACACACACTGGCGGCCAAAAGTTTGGAATAATGTACAGATTTTGCTGTTTCGGAAGGAAATTGGTACTTTAATTCACCAAAATGGCATTCAACTGATCACAAAATATAGTCAGGACATTACTGATGTAAAAAACAGCACCATCACTGTTTGACAAAAGAAATTTTTGATCAAATCCAGAAAGGCCCCATTTCCAGCAGCCATCACTTCAACACCTTATCCTTGAGTAATCATGCTAAATTGCTAATTTGGTACTACAAAATCACTTGCCATTTTATCAAACACAGCTGAAAGCTATTTGGTTCATTAAATGAAGCTTAACATTGTCTTTGTGTTTGTTTTTGAACTGCCACAGTATGCAATAGACTGGCATGTCTTAAGGTCACTATTAGGTCAAAAATGGCAAAAAAGAAACAACTATGTCTAGAAACTCGTCAGTCAGTCATTGTTTTGAGGAATGAAGGCTATACAATGCTTGAAATTGCCAAAAGATTTCATACAAAGATTTCATTGTCTTCAAAGACAAAGGACAACTGGCTCTAACAAGGACAGAAAGAGATGTGGAAGGCCAGATGTACAACTAAACAAGAGGATAAGTACATCAGAGTCTCTAGTTTGAGAAATAGATGCCTCACATGTCCTCAGCTGACAGCTTCATTAAATTCTACCCGCTCAACACCAGTTTCATGTACAACATTAAAGAGAAGACTCAGGGGTGCAGGTCTTATGGGAAGAATTGCAAAGAAAAAGCCACTTTTGAAACATAAAAACAAAAAGGAAAGGGTAGAGTGGGCAAAGAAACACAGACATTGTTGAACAACAGATAATTGGAAAAGAGTGTTATGGATCTTAACCCCATTGAGCTTTTGTGGGATCAGCTAGACTGTAAGGTGCGTGAGAAGTGCCCGACAAGACAGCCACATCTATGGCAAGTGCTACAGGAAGCGTGGGGTGAAATGTATCTGGATAAACTGACAGCTAGAATGCCAAGGATCTGCAAAGCTGTCATTGCTGCACATGGAGGATTTTTTGATGAGAACTCTAAGTGGTTTAAGAAGTTCTGAAAATGTTTTTCAAATTGTAATAGTCATTTTCACGTTATCAATGTCCTGACTATACATTGTGATCAGCTGAATGCCACTTTGGTGAATAAAATGGTGAATTTCTTTCCATAAGAGCAAAATCTGTACATTATTCCAAACGTTTGGACGCCAGTGTATGTATATATATATATATATATATATATATATATATATATATATAGGGTTGGGAGGGTTACTTTTGAAATGTATTCCACTACAGATTACAAAATACATGCTGTAAACTGTAATTTGTAACGTATTCCGTTAGATTACTCAAGGTCAGTAATGCATTCTAAATACTTTGGATTACTTATTCAGCACTGGTAGATTTTTTTCACTTGTTTTGACTATAAAAACTCTGCCAGTACAGTAAGACAAAATGCACATGTTAAAAATACATTCTCTGAAAAACATAAATATCTAATGCAGTGTTGTTTCTAAAACAAGATCAATCAAATTGTTCTTGTTTTAAGGATTTTTAGATATTTTTACAGGAAAACAATACAAAAACTATTATCAAGAATAACATTTTTGCCCTAATATTAAAGGTCTTACTAGAAAAAAAAGAAATTATGATCCAACAAGAATTTTCTTGATAAAAAATATGACTGTGCAAGTAAAATGGATAGAAATAGCATTTTAGCTTAGCATAAAGCTGACAATTTACACAAGGTTTATTTCTATTTCTTCTGCTCCAAACTTACTTCAAACTTACTTCTCTTGTCTGCTCGTATGAATGTAACATATCATAAGAAAGTGTTTCACCGCTGTTCAAATGCACTTTGGATCGCATCATTTATATGTATAAATGTTTTCCATCTGAAAGGACTAAATATTAAATGAAACAAATGACAATAAAATGCAAAGTAATCTCTTCAGTAATCAATACTTTTTGAATGTAACTGTATTCTAATTACCAAAGATTTAAATTGTAACTGTAGTGGAATACAGTTACTTATATTTTGTATTTTAAATACGTAATCCTGTTACATGTATTCTGTTACTCCCCAACCCTGTGTGTTATTTATATATATATATATATATATATATTTGTATTTTACATTTCAAAGGCTCTTTAAAAAACAAACAAACAAACAAACTAACAAAAAATTAGAAGGACAAAAATATTAAGACACAGAAGGCCACCGGGATACCATTGTTTTTCCAAGTTCTCACTTACCACAGTCCAGCTACCTCTGTATCACTTGAACATTAACCAACAAAACGTACATTCATTCAAGTCATTTTGGAACAGTTCTTTTTACACACAAAATTACAAAAAAGCTCCAAAAAGCACCATTGAATCGGCCTTTGTGACAGAATAAAATGGGTTTTCCCCAGAAAAACCTGTCACCGCATACATCTTGTTAAACGTACAGGTGCGCATTACATACGATAGCTATGCACAAGGCGCTTGACTGGTCACTCATCTTTTCTCATGCCTACGGCCAGCCCACCTCGTTCAGCTATGGCACAATCTGTACTGACCAACAGTACGGTGAGGATGGTGACGGTATTGAGGCAGCATCAAGGGCTGACAACCACTGCTCTTGTGGTAATGATTGCTTTTGCCAATAGCATGCCCCAAATGGCTTGTATTAAGAAATGCCATCAGCTGTGCCTCGTAGATCTCGTAAAGGGCCTTATGCTTGTTGCTGAGGCAAGATTAGAGTTCTGCCAGTGGTCTCACCATTCAACAAAACCAGTCAGTGCCAACATGAGTGGCGAAGGAGAGAAAAAAAAAGATTACAAAACTATGTACAGTTTGATAAATTAACAAGTGCGTGGTCTGAGGCTTTGCTTTGGAAACAATACTTGAGAGATAGCAATCTGTTTCATTGGTTTTTGTCATGCCATACTTTATATACCCCAAAGATATACTGATACTGATCCCCTAAATGACTTCAAAAAACCATTGTAACACATAGTGAACATGCTGTTGGATTCCTGGCAAAAGACAAAATGCACACACAAAAAAAGAAGCTTAGAGCTTGCAAGCTCATATGTTCTTCGTTTCCTTTTTCCCATTAAAATGAATACAAGACCCGTATAGATAAAGCACTATTATCAGATTCCGGGTCATTCACCATTTGCTGAGGAAAACAAATAATTGTTACAAGACCTCTTAAAAAAGAGCATTAATTGGACTGATAGAACAGAAAACAAACTTATTCCCCTGATAAATGGATCTTTTACTATCATTTCTACTTTTTAGGGTAGCATTCCAGCCTGCCTATGGAACAGTTATTAAAGAAATAGTTCACCCGAAAATGAAAATTCTTTCATCATTCACTTGCTCTCATGTTGTTTCAACTTCAAATGACTTTCTCCTGTGAAAATATGCAATGAAAATGAATGAGGCTAGCATTCAACCAAACGTTTCCTTTTGTGTTCCACGAAAGAAAGAAAGTCATACTAGATTGGAACAGTATGAGGGTGAGTACATGATAATAGAATTTTAATTTTTGGGTGACCTATCCTTTGAAAGAGACTGGTCAAATGGTCTTCGCTCTCTCTGTCAGTCCCAGGTACGCGAGGAAGGAGTGTTTGAGTGACGTAGAAGAGGGCGGGGACTGCGAGGGCGAGTTGGACCAGGCTCTGGAGAAGGGAGGAGAGGAGTTTGAGGGAGAGGGGCTGTGGAATGTGAAGCGTCGGGCGGTAAAGAGCGTGGTGAGGGGGAGGAGGTGAGCCAGGTCACAGTTTCTGTACGGTTCCAAGTAGTGAGCCGCCAGTGTGGAGAACGTGCCGTTGGCTGAGAGGTAGCGTGGCCTTGGTGTGCCATCTCGCTGCTTGCTGGTGATGGAGAGGGCGACAGACTGCAAGGCTTGAGAGGCAGACAGGCTCATCAGAGGACTGGTGCTGCCGCTGTCCCCGCTCCCACTGCTGCCTTCACCACTCTCCAAAATGCCTGGGCATGGAGTACCCGGCTGCGCCTCACCTTCCTCGGCAATCCCCTCCCCACCTTGGTGCTTTTTCATGTGGCGGCTGTAGACGAACGGGTGGGTGGTCGTGAACGGGCACTGTGCGCAACCGAAGGTCTGTCTCGGTGCATGTTTGAGCCGCTTGTGGAGGTTGAGATTGTCCTTGCGTTTGCAGCTGTAGCTGCAGCGGTCGCAGTGGAAAGGCCGCTCGCCGGTGTGCACACGCACGTGCTCGATGAGCTTGTTGGCGGTTTTGGAGAGGTAGCCACACTGCTCGCACTTGTAGTGGTTGCCCAGGCGATGGGCGCGCGTGTGCCTTTCCAGCTCTGCCTGATTGGCCCACACGGCTTGGCAGATACGGCAGCGGTACTCCATCTTGTAGTGCGTCTTGAGGTGGCCCTCCATAGCGGCTGGCCTGTTGGTGGAGTAGATGCAGAGAGGGCACCTGGTCAAAGAGACAGGAGGAGCAGGGTGTAGGACACAGAGGTGGGAGACCTTTAATAATGCACCTTCCGAACACGAAAACACACTCTGTTCTCTCTTTTTTTTTTTTATGAAATGGAGAACACACAGAATGGACAAAGGGAAGGGATGAAGTGTGTCTTACCCTCTCTCCTGTGTATAAAGGCTATGGTCTGTATGTATATGTGAGAGGGCGTGTGAGAGAGTGTGTGTTCGTGTATGGCTGTGTGGTTGCGAACAGGTTGGAACGGGAATCAGATGAAGGTAAATGAATAAATGAGTGGCACTTACATTTAAATAGCACCTTTCATCTGCTCAGGGCCCCAAAGCGCTTCACAAACCCTGCAGAACAGAATGACCTCAGAAAGCACACTGTGAAGGGCGTCTCTCTACCTCAACACTGAACTAGAGCGCTGTGACACTCTCTCACCCTGACTAAAACAGCAGCTAACTCTTTCTCACCAAAGACTCACATCTATTTACAGTGGTCAGTACTTGGATTGTAGTTTTCCTCTGTGTGCTCTTACGGTTTGAATCTTTATTGTGCAACGACTCTGGAGTTTGTCAATGCATTTTGTATGCACTAAGATCAGCTGTATGGTGCATTATCTTGAGGTCAAAATTAACAAAACAATGTCACACAGTCCGGCAGGACAATGTATAATTTCAAAAAAAGTAAACTCTTAGAATGTGTGCCAGCAGGAACTATGACATACCACAATATAAACCACTGCTACATCCCAATTACAAACCAGCCTGGTAATAGCTGGCTCAAGGCTGTACCATTCTAGAACTATCTTTGGATGAATATTACTCTGAAAAGGGATGAAAAATAGTGAAGGAATTGTTGGTTAAAAAAAAAAAAAAAAAAAAAGTTCTTGTGATCAAAAGCAAACCATTTGATCTAAAAAACATAGAAGTCATGTTGTGGACAGTCCCAAATGAAGGCCAAATCCAAAATAAGATCTATTTAAATCTCAACTGTTAAATATCCCAAAATGAGAGAGTATATTTCTTCTAAGGAAAACAAAAAAACGTGTCTCCTCTAGTTAGAGTTTCAGAAGAGATCTCAACAATGTCACAAACTGTGCTCAGATTTTCCAAGAGAGCAAAGTCTGCAATCAATAGTTACATTTCAATTTGGAATATTTTGGACATACATTTCTCATCACATTTGTTTAAAACCAAATTATCTGAGCTATGATATACACATCCACTTTATAGCTGTATACTCTCACGGTATGTCTCATTTGTGTATTTTTATTTCTCCTGAGCAATTTTAAGAGAAAAATGTGAGGTTGATAGTTAAAACATAACTGAGAGCTCCATTAAGTCTCCTGAGACACGAAGGAGCAATCCCTGAGGGATAACATTTTAATCAATAACAATTTTTATCTGTTTCAAGATGAGACAGAATGAATCTCTAGAGCCCAAATATCTAAGACAAGGACACTTAGGTAATCAGGTATTTCAAAATAAAAATATACAGCCCAGTATCAAACTACGACACCTTCTATGGTATATTCATGAGCAGACATTAGTCCAGCCAATTGTAACCCTGCTGTGGGAGAAAGATTCCACGGAAAAACATGCCATCATTTGTAAGAAGTCTGCTGCTATACATATACTGTTAAAGGAATAGTTCACTCAAAAATAATAATAATTTCTTATAATTTACCCTTATGTCATCTCAAACTGGCTGACCGCACACTCTGCAGAACACAAAGATATTTTATGTATGTTTGACATCTGTTTGTCATACAATGCAAGTAAACAGTGACAACATTTTCAAGCCCCAAAAAGGATATAAAGGCAGCATTGAAGTACTCCATAAGACAATCCATGTTTTCTGAAGCGATCCAATCGATTGTGGGTGAGAACAGACCAAAATGTAACTTCTTCTTCATTATACATCTTGCCATTGCAGTCTCTAGGCACGATCATGATTTCAAGCCCGAATACACTTCCTAGTGCTTGACATAAGCACAGAGAACTATATGGCACTAGGAAGTGTAATCATGGATCGCTTCAGAAGACAGTGATTAAACCACTGGAGTCGTATGGATTACTTTTATGATGCCTTTATGTCCTTTTTGAAGCTTGACATTTGGTCACCATTCACTTACATTGCATGACAATCAGACAAAATATCTCCATTAAAATATCTTCCTTTGTGTTCCGCAGATGAAAGAAAGTCATACAAGTTAGAGGCAGCATAAGGGTGAGTAAATGATGAGAGAATTACCATTTTGCTCACTATTGCTTTAAATTAAAGCTGACCGCACACTCTAAAACCCCAGAGTCATTGAACTTTTACACATCCAAAAAGTACAGTCAAAACATCAATTGTTCCAGATACTGACCAATATATACTTTCTGAACACTGTGCACAGTGAATTTTTGGTAGAATCCTGAGCCATTTTTATTTAACTGCTTTGCTTGCCTCTTTTATATGACAGCTAACAAATAAATGAGAATCATAAATCAAATACTGACTTTTCCCATCTGATACATTGTTAAATAAAAGGCAGAAAGTTGATATGCATGCCTTTATTCGAAGTCATTATTATCTTAAACCCACCATGTTTTAAGGTGGTATGACGTTTTAAACTTTTAAGGCCAAATTTGAAATAGAAAATACCCAAATGACACTTCTTATCTTGCCTGTATTCTAAATACCAAATAAGACACAGCCCTCACCTACTTAAAAAAGAATCAGTTTAGACCCATTGTAAATAAGTCTGTCCCTCCAAATTAGAGAAATACTGCGATTTAGTTTCCCTTTCACCCTCTGCCTGTAGCTTGTTGTGGCTAAGCGCTCTAATGAGTAATAACTACAAGCTTTTAAATAACTACAAGCCAACAAATGTGTATAGCATGGGAAAGCATAGCCATAAATGACAAGATGAGGCAATGAAATCTGAAATACATGACCTTAAGACATGAATTATGTAAACAACTAGACAAATACAACAGAAAATATCAAAGACTGGACTTTGTGTTCGTTCAGAAAAACAAACAAAAAAACAAAGATATAAAATTGGGGGTCAGTAGGTGTTGTAAGTGTTTGTACAAGGGGTGTCTATTTGCCTCGCAATGAGGATTGAGTGTGTTTTAATGTGTTGTTGTAACTGTGGTGGTGGTTATGACAGGCTGAGAAAGAACAGTGTGAACTGTAGCCTAATGGTCTTGGCAGTGGAGCTGCTCAACAGATGGACAAGCACTGACTGGCTTGTTGTGATTTCTTCAGATATATATTAGCATGCGGGACCAGATCTTTTACAGTAATGTCTACCACAGGCTTTCTAAGGGAAGTGGCTCGTTCCTGAAAGTGCCTGTGATCTGTGTGTTCAACCATCTCGAATGGCCCTCTCTGACTGTTAATTGTGCTTGTAAAGTGGACTTTCAAATGGGGAGCCCTACTTCTGGAATCCATGCTTTTATAATTCCTTTTATAAAATGAGGAATGTCTAAGTAATGATGCAGTAAACTAGCAGCGAAACTTTTTTAACAATATGATGACACTGCGAGCACGATAAAGACATATTATATCAATAGTTAATTGATATAATATAAAAAAAAAAATTCAATTATGTCATCCTTTACTCACCCTCATGTCGTTCCAAACCTTTATGTCTTTCTTTCTTCTGTGGAACACAAAAGGAGAAATTTGTCAAATTTTTCCATGCAGTTGCTATGCCTTTAAGCTTCAAACAGCATACAAAAAAACATGAAAGTATCATAAAAGTGATCCATATATCTTTAAGGCTTCATGTATATTCAGAATCTTCTGAAGACATACAACAACTCTGTGTGAGGAACAGACAGAAATTTAGGTTGTTATTAAAGGAATGTTCCGGGTTCAATACAAGTTAAACTCAATCGACCTCATTTGAAGCATAATGCTGATTATCACAAAAATTTATTTTGACTAAAAAAAAAAAAAAAAGGTTACAGTGAGGCACTTACAATGGAAGTGAATGGGACAGTTGGAGGGTTTAAAGGCCGAAATCTCAAGCTTATAATTTTATAAAAGCACTTACATTAATTCTTCTGTTTAAACACGTATTATTTGAGCTGTAAATTTGTTTAAACATAATTTTTACAGTCATTTTAGTGTTTGTTGACATTACATTGTCATGGCAATGAAGTTGTAAAATTGGCTATAACTTTACACAGAAAAGGTTAGTAAGTGATTTTATCACACAAAAATCATGTTTACACGTATATTGTTTATGTCTTGTGGCTATACTTTTGAAAAATGGAGTATTTTAATGTTCAAAAATTACCCCCCATTCACTTCCATTGTAAGTGCCTCACTGTAAACCAGTTTTTATATGATTTTATTTTTTTAAAGAATAGGAGGGGCAAGTCAAAATACATTTTTGTGATAATCAATATTATGCCACAAGTGCTGTCGATTGAGCTTAACTTGTACTGAACCCAGAACATTCCTTTAAATGATTATCTTGATATTCGCCCTAGCTCTGCTTTGCACGAGAAGCAGACGCACTGAAAGAAGCAGTAATGTTTTAAGTTGTCAATGAGTCTAAAAGATTTGTGAATCAGATCCTGTTTTCATGTTCAACTCACTGATTCAGTGCAGTTGCAGTTCTCAAGCTCACTGTAGGTGAAGATTATCAGTGAATAACGACTTAAATGTTGATCTGTTCCTCACTTAAAACTATTTGTGGCTTCAGAGGGTTTGGAATATAGCACACAAGTCATAGGAACCAATTTGATGATACTTTTATGGTGCTTTTTAAAGCTTGAAAGCTCCAGTCCCCATTCATTGTAACTGAATGGAAAAAGGTGACCAGAACCTTCTTCAAAATTCCTTTTTTGTGTTTCACAGAAAAAAAAGTCACACTGGTTTGGAATAACATAAGGATGAGTAAAGGATGACAGAATTTTATTTTGGGTGTACTATTCCTTGTATATAGTATATTCAGATCTGTCTGATAGATTTGTATATGTATATTTTAGGCACATTCAGGAACTTCCTATGCCTATAACATGCTTCTAATTGGCTCTAGAGTACAGTGGCATTACCTAGAAGCACTGCTTAATATCAGGAATACCCTCTGTGGTGAATCCAGCCTGATCCTCAAGCTGTGCTCCTGGATAGATCTTGTTTCAAACCTGGACTGTGTGCTGCCTGAGAGGATGGGCCTGAGGTAGGGTGGGGGTGGGGTTTTGTGAAGGTAGTGGGGGAGGCGCGTGCTGTACTTGCTTTCCTTACTTGAGCCCTCCAGTGGGGACAGCGTGGCACTTCTTGTGCTCCATGAGCTGCTCGGGCGTCTTCATGAACTTGTGGCAGACGTCGCACTCAAACATGCGTGTGATCAGATGGATCTGTAGATGCCGCTCGTACATGGCCCGAGTCTTACAAACAAAGTTGCAGAACACGCATTCAAAGCCTTGGAGAATGAGACAGGAAGGGAGGGAGAAACTAGGTGCCATTACCATCTCTATATATCATCTCATTGTGTCGGCACAAGTTAGTATAAAGGAATTGGATTACATAAGATCTGATGGGGGTGACCAAGATAAACTGAATTCAAACAGAAATGTAATGTCAACACGGAGCCGTTCCATTAAAAATAAAACAGCATTCTAGGCCAGGGTTATCCAAATATGATTATATATTTAACCCCCTTCCTAAAATATAAAGGTAGCTATATATTTTCATTTGTAAAGACCCATTAATACTGTCTGAGAAACACATTAAACATGATATTATAAAGAAAACATGTTGTTTCTGACCCATTAAAGTGGTCCGTCTCACCTTTCTCTGCCTTTTCCTCTGTTCCTGGGCCTGAGCTTGATTGACTGCCAGCAGAAGAAGGTGGGGCCAAAAGGCTTTTTAGTTCTTCATTACCCTGGGCAACATCTCCACCTTCAGAGCTGTTGAGGGAGTCACTAAGGGCTGACAGAGAGGAGGAAGTGCTCTTGGTCTCACTGAGAGGGCTTCTGGAATTGAGACCTGTGTGTGTTAATAAAGAGACAATGAGGGTCACTTCCTGAATAACAGACAACCTCCGTATTTGAATGACATGATGGTATCAAAGACCTGGCTTAGCTTAAGCCAGCAGTGAATTAGATAGGAGCATCTTTCAACACTCAAGGCATGATAATGAATTATGCAATGAATAAAGGAAAAGGCAGAAAAATCCTACAATTGATCGGAATCCACCCAGTGAGCCAGGCGGGAATATGCACGCCTAGAGCAGTTTGAAATGAACCCTTAAAGGAATAGTTCAAAATGAAAATTCTGTCATTTACTCATCCTCATATTGTTTAAAACCTAATTTTGAAGGAAGTCTTTATATTACCATACAACAGCAGTACATAGCGACTTAAAAAAAGAACCCAAAGTGTCATAAAAGTGTTCCATGCGACTTGTGCGTCATATTCAACCTGAAATTGAAGTTATTTTACTATGAAAATCTTGACTTCTGCAGTGTTTTCTGCATGGCTCTTCAGCAGTGGCATTTTGCCGCTACTCAATTTCCAGCGCCATGGTAAAAGAAACTGTATTTTACTTGAGTTGTAAGCTTGCAGTTTGAATTGAATATGAGATAAAAAGAGTATTTACCATGAAATAATGCCAACACTAACATGTATTTCTATTATGTTTTGTTCACAAAACATACATATAGCGTGGGACTAGTATGACCTGATTAACGCACAAATGACTCGTAAAAACCTGTTCTTTGGAATGAATTATTCCAAGCGACTCACCAACTCACAGGTTACTGGTTGTAATAAGTCGGGCAAATCCTTCACTAAATGAACTCACTGAATCCATTAGACCTGTTACTGAATGAAGATCTGACTCACTTCCTGAACCTCAAGCAAAGACATTACTTTAAGTCATGTCTAACTTTAAACGAAGCAGGCATTTTTTATTTTCCAAGGTTTTTGAAACTTAAATCAGTTATTGCACTTGTTGTTCGTATGACAACGTATATTTAAAAAATACACATTTTCAACATACTGATAAGATAAAAAAACTTAAAACATTAAACAATTAAAATGTTACCAATATAATATAATATAATATAATAAAAAAATTGGCCATGGCAGGTAACTCTGTCACTCTTACTAGCCACTTTGGAGGGTGAAGTTTTTTCAGGGTTTTTCCTGCATTGAAATTTCTGTGAATGTCGGGCGACTCTGAACTGCAGCCAAAGGAAATTTAATGGTGTTCATGCCTCTCATAACTTACACATGCATCTGTGCGGGGCGAATGAAGCATGCTTTCGCGTGAACCGCTAGAGCTCTGTGACAGTGCAAAGTGAAACTTGCGTGATTCAGTCGCACTTCACTCTATATTGCAATGGCTGGTAGAAAACACAAAACTTATGTGGCCCAATTGAATTCTACAGAGAACATTCTAGTATAAAGCATTAAATGCAGGAAATCAAACCTCTCAAACTGCTAGAGAGCACATACATTATAAACAGCACTGACGAGGTAAAGAGGAGACAAATTAATACATCATCGGTTTTTAAAATACGCATCATCTTACTTACATATATACGGCTGTTTACCACTGTATCTAGGTAACAACTTGAGAAGACGTCACTGTGTTAAGTGAAGTATTAAAGTTTGTCTCTTTGGATTTACCACGAAAACTTGCCATACACAGAACAACACTTGTGTTTGTCTCCCGCAGATGCACTGAATGTGCAATGATGTGATGAATGTTAGCGTTTGTCTGCCGCGAGCCCACGGATGCATTGCAAGAGATGTGAAGAATGTGAGCTGCTTTCTGAAGGTGATTTATTTGGACACAAGCAGGTAGAAGAAATGCATTATACCATAATAACTGCGATCGGGAGCCTGCAAAGACGCAAATGAAACATTATCACAAGCAGTTCACTTCCGCGATTTGGTACAATTGTGTTCATATCAGCAGCGAACCGCACATGAACCGTACCCCAGACCACCTTTTCAAACAGACCCGGGTGCGGTTCGCGGGTGCGCACCCGAGTTTTGGAAAACAGCGTTCACATTATCCAAACAAACCGAACTTTGACGTCAATTGACCAAAAGTGCTAGTGTGAAAGCACCCTATTAACTTGTATAGATTCATATTAAATCTATTAGGGCGATCTATTAGACTTTATTTTTTATTAGGCTTCAACTGTGAAAGTTGTAGTTAAAGGTTTCTAAATGAGTTTCATAACAAACACTACAGTTTTTTTTTTTTTTTTTTTTTTTTAGAAGACTATCAACATTAACCAAACAACAGTAATGTAAGGGCACCCATGGTCTTACCTAATGGCCTTGTCATTATAAATGCCACTGTTAAACAATGGTAGAACACTGGTAAACTTTCATAGGCAAGTACATTTTGAAGGGGTTGAAACTTCATGAACTATAGAAAAATTATTGACAAATTTTCTTCCTCCTTCCTATTTCTGTTCCAACTGCCATTTGCCTTTGGATATTTTATAAGTTACTTAAGCAATTAGGCCTGTGTCTGCTAAACTTGTTCTTGTTTAAATAAAATGTCATTTATAATATAATATAATAATTGTGCAAGTTCTCGTGTGAACAACACAACAGAGCTATGACAACTTGGATTTTGGATAAAGGACTACTTTTTATGACACCTTTGGGTCATTTTTAAAGCTTGAAAGTAAGTCACTATCAACTGCCATTGTATGAAAATCAAAAACCGGCACGTTCTTCAAAATCCTTCTGTTTGAGTTCCACAGAAGAAAGAAAGAGGGTGAGTAAATGATGACAGGATTTCCATTTTTGGAACTATTCCTTTCAAAGTCGGGAGGCGGGCTCTCTTCCCTAAGAGGCACTCTTGCGGCTTTAGCATGACTTCAGTTTCCAAGCAGCCAGAACACACAAGCCTGTGCTCTTATTGATCTCCATTGTGCCTGAGAGCAGCAGGGGAGGGGGGCTGCCTAGGTCAGGGCCGCCACAGCTAAGATGGCGGGAGCATCTCGGGCCATGGCTTTCCCTTGGTGCTCTCAGAGCTCATGAAATGGCCGATGCCAACTCACGCACATGCTTCGCTTACATGTTAAGACTTCCGTTCCTTTGAAAGCGTGCATGCAGAATACAGAGTAGGTGGTAATTTTGAATCTTCTGTCAGCCGCAATAACTGTAATCTTTGAATACAGATGTGCCGTGTGACTCGTGTGCGTTATGAACTCCATTTGAAGAAAACGACTTTATCAGACTGAACTGGACGCCCTCTATTAGGCTACAATGAGCACCGGACGTTGCTCTAAATATCAGGATGAATTAGTGTCCGGGTTTAGCAGAACACCTGCAGTATTCAGCAAAGCATTTCTGATGGAGACAACAGCTGCCAGGCAGGCGCTCCAGTGACAGCAGCAACTCTCAGCCACCTTCCTAAGCAGGAAACAAAGAAGTGCAGGCTGGTACGTGCTGACCCGGGGGTCAGCCAATCTGTAACAAGGGGTGTCTTTGGCGGGGCGCTAAATCGTAGTTGACAAACCAACTTGTTCTTTTGCTGTCACTCTCAGAGTTCACTGTCTTGTTAACGGTGGACTCAAGCTCACTGTAAAATGCCAGTGGCGTAAGAGGGAGTTTGGGAGTGTTGGGCTGCTTCGGTGGTTAGGTGTGAGCGACTAAAGCTATCGATTTTTCAGCCTCCTTAGGTCAAATAACACCATGCCTTGCAGTTAACACACACACACACACAAACAAACACAAACTCTCAGTCAGTTCCTTGACTGACTAAAAATGAACCTGAAATACAAGCCAGAAATTAACATGTGAGAATGCTCAACAAACCGAGAAATGTTTTGAGAGAGCCACACAGTGGCAAGAGTCAAAGTGTTTACACTTTTCAGGAAAGTTGGTCTACAAATGGTTTACTTATACTGCCCAATAAAGCCAAAGCACAGTAACTGCACCGACACTAAAACTTGAGAAAAATGGTTTGATTGTCCAGTCAAATCTGACTGTTTTTACTCTAAATCGGAGCACAGATGAGTCAAATCCATCTATCACAGGACAGATCATAGTCAAAAAGATCCGATTTAGGTTATAACTCAATTTTGACAAAATGTGTATTTACTGCATTTTGCCTTTGCAGGGCAGTATAGTGGCTTTAAAGTGCAATATTTAAGTATTTTAAAGTATTTCAGCACCACCTTTAAGAGGAAGGTTCAAACACATGGCAATTGATTTGGTCCAATCATTATGTTTTCTTGGCCCATTCGGCAAATCTGAGCAAAATTTCTTATCTACTTTTTACCATTTTTACCATTTACCAGTCTGTCAATAAATACCTGCAACTGTAGTTATCTACATTGATGAATGCCAGCAGAAACATTCTCTGCCTCTACAGCAACATTATGTAAGGCACTTATCTCGAACTAACATCTGTTTAAGTTTTTAGCTACACCTTGCAAGGTGACAAACAGATTTTGATATGCTATGATATGTCTTGATACTGAAAAACCATAATCTTGTTATAAGCATGGCAAAACCGAGCAAATATAAATACAAAAACTGCTTGTAATATGAAATGCCCCTCCTGACACTCAGGTCTTTAGTAGTTGCAATTTCAGCAGTAACTTAAAAAAAAATAAAAAAATAAAAGAAAACATACTGAACTTGCGCCAAGGTTTACCAAGTATGTACATTTTAAATGAGATCAGACTGATATGCTATGTCTAAACTGTAAAAATGTTGAAATCTTACCTGCGTGCCCTGCACTGATGTGAGCTTTCATCTCGGCCTCGTCCACACCCACATACTCACAGGTGCTGCAGCAGAGCGAGAACATCCACTGCTCTTTGTCCACATGCAGAGACATATGACTAACAAACTGAGCATTTATCTCCGTCTGGAAGCCGCAGACATGGCAGCTGTAGTAGTAGGGGCAGTTTTTCAGCTCTTGGCCATCAGTGGTCACAGCAGTAACGATCTGTTCGGCATCTGTGTTCACCAGTTTGACCGAGTGGATGGTGAGGTGCTGGTTGAGGTTGGCCCGGCACTTAGCCGCATACGGACACAGGTGACACTTATATTTCCTCTCGTCTACTGAGACAAACAAACACACACACAAAAGCTCTTAGTAAGGAAGATTGTTTTGTCAATAGAAGATCTTCATAATGTGATTTTCAAAATCGACTGGCATTAAAATCAAGTAGGCAACGTAGCCTACTTTTATTTCTATTAAAAATATTTAAGGAATGCAAAAATTTGAATTTTTACCTAAATAAATTTTCAGTCCAAAGTACTTTTGGGCATACATTTAGGCCATGTTTATTATTGTTTATTTATCTCTTTTATAATGTTTGAGGCTAAAACGAGTTTTAATTTTTGTCCATTATTAAAAAAAAAATAATTTCCCAAAAAGGATAGACGCATGCCATTCCAATTTGTGAATGCACATTTTATAATGTATTTATTAAATATGCATATATTAAAAATGACCATTCGTAGCCACATTTTTATCTAAAAGTAGCTAGTATTTCAAGCGGTAACCCAGCTAACATTCGTCATGGTACGTTATTCATGACATTAAATTAGGCCAATAATTTATTTTTGGAAAGGACTATAAATAACCAGACTTAAGTAAACAGATTAAAAAACAAAAAAACTGACAAGTATGAGTCTTGTAAAACAGGTAAGTTCAATTTATTAATTTGCAGAGTTGGGGAACCTTACTTTTAAAAGTAATATGTTACATTATTGCATTGCTGATAACAAAAGTGATTATGTTACATAATCCCTTTGTATGGTAGCACGTCATTTATTTTTGCATTAAAAAGTACCTTTTTCTCAAGGACACTGAAGTGTGCTCTCTTGTTTGCTCTCTCTCACGCACACACAGCATGTGCGCAGAAAGAGAGAGAGAAGCCACGCAAAGATGGTTAAAATTTACTTACGTGGGGGCCTGGGTAGCTCAGCGAGTACTGACGCTGACTACCACTCCTGGAGTCGCGAGTTCGAATCCAGGGCGTGCTGAGTGACTCCAGCCAGGTCTCCTAAGCAACCAAATTGGCCCGGTTGCTAGGGAGGGTAGAGTCACATGGGGTAACCTCCTCATGGTCGCTATAATGTGGTTCTCGCTCTCGGTGGGGCGCGTGGTGAGTTGTGTGTGGATGCCGCGGAGGATAGCGTGGGCCTCCACATGCACTACATCTCCACGGTAATGCACTCACCAAGCCACATGATAAAATGCGCGGACTGACGGTCTTAGATGCGAAGGCAACTGAGATTCGTCCTCCGCCACCCGGATTGAGGCGAATCACTATGCCACCATGAGGACTTAGAGTGCATTGGGAATTGGGCATTCCAAATTGGGGAGAAAATATTTATTTAATAAAAAAAAAAATAAAAAAAATTTACTTGCGTGCTAGGTTTAAATAGTTTTTATTATTATTAGTAGTGGCTTCGGATGACTGCATAAACTGTGTTTCTGCCATCTGCTTGCATGATTACTGAATGCATTTGTGCTGCAATTTATTAATTAAAAATCAATATGGTTTAATTATTATGGATAAGGAATAAATTGCACAACAATGAAATGATCATTGCATAATCATAAACATTCCTAAGTGTGATGTGTGAGTTAATGACTATGTTAACATAGACACCAAAAAGACATTTATTGCGAGAAAGCTGTTTAAGGCTCAAAATCGGTGTATTACATGACCTTTGTTTGCAGCTTTCTCTTTACTCTCATATACATGCGGCTTGGTCAGTAAACAGCTTTCTCCACAGCAATTTTCCCACAATGCTTGTTTAAACAACAAGCATGGGATCCAAGGAAGACTTTGCTATTTTATTCTCCGTTGCTTCGTTTTATTTCCTGATATTCCAGAGTTGTTAGTGTTTGTTTCCTTCACTTTCTATCACACCCTGCAGCTAAACTGCAACGCAGTAGTGGGGTTTCTCTCTTATGTAAAACTCTGGGACTCCCCCAAAAGCATGAGTGCATATATGCAGATGTGAGGGCAAGTCAATATTTTACATTTGTGTGTATAAATGGGTATATTTTAGAGTGATTTTCCCACGGTACTACTAGAAATGTTAAATTCTTCCTGCTGTGTTGACTTGTTGGCCTCAATCCTATAATGTTTGTTATCTGGTCTGTCTTCAAACACCCATCAGAACGCTGCTTAAGTGTTTACATGGCCACATTAAGCTGTGTTCTAGGTGTGTTAAACCGTTTCATCTTATTGCCTTAAACAGCATAAGGAAATTGGTGTTCTAGTTTATATGACGTTTCAGAACGATGCTTTCTGCAAAAACCCTGAAATAAACTGGTTTCTTAAGTGCATGTAAACGTGGTCAATAAGTTGAGATGTTTGGTGTATCTGTCTCGTCTGGGCTATTCTGAGATCTTCAGGCTCTCTGACCCCACTGGACTTTATTTATTTGTTTTGTAGTCCAGTCTGAGATGTATTTGGCTGGCCCGTGATCAGACAGCTCACTGATGCTCTTCAGAGACCTGTGGGACACGATTGTTCCAGGATCATGCAAGGCTGGACATGGTTGTGCTGTGCTCTAGGGGAGCTTAGTGCTCTAGGAGACTTGTTTACAGATTTGTAATTACTTGGGCACTTTTCCCACCAGGACTAATCAGTAGTCTAATCTCTTTAAAGGAAGGGTGACCTAAGTGAACCTTATTTACTTATCTAGGGTATTACTCATCCTAACGACAACATACAACACCGTGAGACATGTATTTGAATGTGTGTTAACACAGTATTACACAAACCAGTCTTCAGTCACTTGGGCTGATTGTTGTTGTGCAACAACAGATGCACTTATCCTGCAGTTAACTGATTAATACAGTTGGCCAGGAAAGTTCACATGACATGTTGTGGCGAATGTTGTACACTACAATACAAAAGTTTGGACACACCTACTCATTCTTGCTATTTCTCACAGTTTAGAAGAATAGCAAAGACATTAAAACTATCACTACGTTTAGATGCAATTTTAAAATTTTAAAACTAAAACAATAATTCGTCTTTTTTTTAAATGTTATGTAAACACTTTAGTGCGACTGAAATCATCAAAACAGTCTTTTTTTTGCAACAGATTTTTATGAGACCTAAACAATGCGATTGTAGCTTGGCTTCGTCCAGCATGTAAACAGTAATTGGACTTCAAATTGCCTTGGTGCTGTGCATATGCATACTCCAAAAAATACAGGAAGCATGACGTGAATTTAACATGCCGAATTTTATGTCCTTCCTTCAAATATTCGATTACGCATTCTGTCATGTACTGTATACTCAACATAGCAAAAAAAACCTGCTTTAGTCTGATAATAACTACGCATATAAACATACTCTATGAAATAACATAAATGGAAGTATGAGAATTATGTAGTGACCAATCAAAAAGCTAAATCTTACATTTTAGCTGTTTTAAAAGTAGCTGTGATAAGGATAAGTTCGTGGGCAATGGAGGAGTCAGGAGACAGCGAACAGTTGAGTGTTTATTCTCACTTCAGCTTCACACACAAATACACACACGGCAGCTGCGTGAGGCTCTCTCTCTCTCTCGAACTGCCGTCTCCCGCTGCACTTATCCCTCTCCTCGGCTGATTAGCCCGATTGGGGGCCGGGCGTGCATAGTCACGGCCCGGCCCCGCCCTCCTCCTCGTCACAGTAGCCACATTTTTCTATATTACAGCTCTTGACATAAGCAACAGGTGCTTCTCTCAAGCAACAGAAGCCACCTGCACTTTGTGACATCCTTTCCAGCACTATCTGGTCCAACTCATTCATTTAAATAAAAATGTTTAAAAACAAATAAACATTTTAGTAGGGCAGTTACTTTACTGTGTTAATTTAGTGAGATTAATTATATATATATATATATATATATATATATATACATACAGTTGAAGTCAGAAGTTTACATACACCTTAGCCAAACACATTTAAACTCAGTTTTTCACAATTCCTGACATTTAATCGTAGAACACTCCCTGTTTAGGTCAGTTAGGATCACTACTTTACTTTAAGAATGTGAAATGTCAGAATAATAGTAGAGAGAATGATTTATTTCAGCTTTTATTTCTTTCGTAACATTCCCAGTGGGTCAGAAGTTTACATGCACTTTGTTAGTATTTGGTAGCATTGCCTTTAAATTGCTTAACTTGGGTCAAATATTTAGGGAAGCCTTCCACAAGCTTCTCACAATAAGTTGCTGGAATTGCTGAGTCAGGTTTGTAGGCCTCCTTACTCGCACACACTTTTTCAGTTCTGCCCACTAATTCTAATCTGATTGAGGTCAGGGCTTTGTGATGGCCACTCCAATACCTTGACTTTGTTGTCCTTAAGCCATTTTGCCACAACTTTGGAGGTATGCTTGGGGTCATCACTTCCTGGCTGATGTCTTGAGATTTTGCTTCAATATATCCACATAATTTTGCTTCCTCATGATGCCATCTCTTTTGTGAAGTGCACCAGTCCTCCTGCAGCAAAGCACCCCCACAATATGATGCTGCCACCCCCATGCTTCACGGTTGGGATGGTGTTCTTCGGCTTGATGGTCATTATGGCCAAACAGTTCAATTTTTGTTTCATCAGACCAGAGGACATTTCTCCAAAAAGTAAGATCTTTGTCCCCATGTGCACTTGCAAACTGTAGTCTGGCTTTTTTATGGCGGTTTTGGAGCAGTGGCTTCTTCCTTGCTGAGCAGCCTTTCAGGTTATGTCGATATAGGACACGTTTTACTGTGGATATAGATACCTGTCTATCTGTTTCCTCCAGCATCTTCACAAGGTCCTTTGCTGTTGTTCTGGGATTGATTTGCTCTTTTCGCACCAAACCACGTTCATCTTTAGGAGACAGAATGCGTTTCCTTCCTGAGCAGTACGATGGCTGCGTGGTCCCATAGTGTTTATACTAGATGAACGTGGTACATTCAGGCATTTGGAAATTGCTCCCAAGGATGAACCAGACTTGTGGAGGTCCACAATTTTTTTTTCTGAGGTCATGGCTGATTTATTTTGATTTTCCCATGATGTCAAGCAAAGAGGCACCGAGTTTGAAGGTAGGCCTTAAAATACATCCACAGGTACACCTCCAATTCAGTACACCTCCTATCAGAAGCTAATTGGCTAATTGTCTAAAGGCTTGACATAATTTTCTGGAATTTTCCAAGCTGCTTAAAAGGCACAGTAAACTTCTGACCCACTGGAATTGTGATATAGTCAATTAAAAGTGAAACAATCTGCCTGTAAACAATTGTTGAAAACATTTCTTGTGTCATGCACAATGTAGATGTCCTAAACAACTTGCCAAAACTATAGTTTGCTAATACTGAATCTGTGGAGTGGTTAAACAATGAGTTCCCTATCTGTCACTCACTCAACGTTGTGTCGATGTAGTGACACTAGGGGTCACTCTTGGGAGCTCGAGACACCTCTGGTCTTTGATAAAAGGCCAATGAAAATTGGCGAGTGGTATTTGCATACCACTCCCCCGGACATACGGGTATAAAAGGAGCTGGTATGCAACCACTCATTCAGATTTTCTCTTCGGAGATGAACGGTCGATGTTTACTGAGCTGACTGTTCATTCACCTCTGCTGGATCTGACGGCGCATTTCAGCGGCTTCTCCCTCCTCTGCACTGGTGCACTGCAGAGAACGTCCCTGGGCGCTTCGGCAGAATAAAGAGAAAATATTTTTCTAAAAGAGTATATTTCTCTAGAAGAGCGGCACACATGGAACGTCTTTTTAAAGACGCATCTTTTTAAAGATGCCTTTCTGTTTGTGTGTAATTCCTGGTTGCGGTCGTTTCCTCTCAACTTCGGACGGTCACGATCGCTGTCTTTCGTGTCTGGGTGCGACCCACGCGGAGACAGCATTCATGGATGGATCATGTACTCACTGCGAGAACATGACCATGGCAACGTTGCAGTTGTGGCTTGCTTTCGGTCCTTCTACCTATGAGTATGAAGCCAGCGTGGCTAGTACTGGGGACGATTTGGGGACCCCAATGGAATCACCTCCGCCGGGTATCCCCCCACAGACCTCCCATTCCCCAGCATGCAAGTCTGCCCCGATCGGGCTTCCGGATGAGTCCACCGGCTTGTCTCACGGCGAGTTCGACCTCTTGTTCGGAGCCCGCGAAGCTGATGAGCTATCGAGCGCAGCATCGGAGAGTGGGCTCGTCCAGTTGGACGCAGAAGCCTCAGCTGGGCTCCCCCCCTCGGGGACGATTGCCCAGTCACAGGCTGGTGCAGAAATGATGGACATGCTTTCCCGGGCGGCCGCGAGCGTCGGGCTAGAGTGGAACCCTCCGCTCTCCCCTGAACACTCGCGGCTCGATGATTGGTTCCTGGGCTCGCGGCACCGCTCAAAGCAGCCACGCCCCGCTCCAGTCCCTTTCTTCCCGGAAGTGCACGAGGAGCTGACAAAATCGTGGGAGGCACCTTTTACTGCCCGGTCCCGATCTTTCAGCTCCCCCGCCCTCACTACCCTCGATGGCGGGGCAGCCAGGGGCTATTTGGTGATTCCCCCGGTGGATAAGGCAGATGGGATGCCCGAAGCTCCCATCCAAGGCCTGTAGGTTAACGTTGTCCCTGACGGCCAAAGCCTACAGTGCCGCTGGACAAGCCGCCTCCACTCTGCACGCCATGGCTCTCCTGCAGGTCCACCAAGCCAAGGCGCTAAAAGAACTGCACGAGGGTAGTTCCGCCCCAGATTTGATGCAGGAGCTGCGCTCGGCGACCGACCTCGCTCTCCGGGCGACGGTCACAGCACGGTCTCTCGGGCGGGTGATGTCCACCTTAGTGGTCCAGGAGTGCCACCTTTGGCTCAACCTGGTTGAGATGGGTGAGGCCGACAAGGCACAGTTCCTTGTTGCCCCTATCTCCCAGGTTGGCCTATTCGGCAACACCGTCGCGGACTTTGCCCAGCAGTTCTCAACGGTGAAGCAGCAGATGGAGGCTATCCGGCACATCCTGGCCTGGCCCCGGCTTGGAGCCCACCGCAGGAAGCAGACGCCACCCGTCTCACGGCCGGCCGCCAAGAACCCACGGAAGGCTTCGAAGCGCCCCTGAGACGGGCGACCCAGCGATGACGAAACCCACCTTGGAGCTGGTAAACAGACCACTCCATCCCACGGTGGAGGGCCGGGAGGAGAATCTTTTGTTGATTTTTCATTTAATTTCACCGCATGCCCAAGTGGCTGTGGTACCCAACAGTTCAGCAAAAGAGCGGTTTCCTCATTCCCTGGGTCACATAACCGGTGTGTACGGCCGTCATCATGACCACCGTCCACCTTTTTATCCATGCAGGGTTGGCGCTCCAGGGGCGGTCTCCCCGACCCTGCGCGCCCAGCTGCAGCACAAATCCGCCCCCGATGTGACAGTCTCCACGGGTCGCGAGGACAGGCCTCTTCCTCCCCCATCCCAGGCTGTTCCAGGGGTGGTCACAAGGAGCCAGGTAAGTGCTTCAATGTCCCTGGACTCAGCACGGCCACAACATGGTGTGGCACCTCAGGCTCTGCCCCGTCGCGAGGTCCCACCTGCCGGTACGTCCGACGAGATTGTCCCTTTGGTCCCCCTCGCTCGGAGCTTGGATGCATGGCTTGCACTTTCCAATCCATCGCGATGGTTGTTCCGGACCTTCCGACTCGGCTATGCGATTCAGTTCACCAGGCATCCACCCAGGTTCAGCGGTATTCACTTCACCTCGGTGAAGGACGAAAACGCTGCTACCTTGCGCGCGGAGATCGCTACCCTCCTACGGAAGGATGCGACAGAACCTGCCCCTCCGGCCGAGATGAAGAAGGGGTTTTACAGCCCCTACTTCATTGTACCGAGAAAAGGCAGTGGGTTGTGGCCAATCTTGGACCTGCGAGTACTGAACCGGGCTTTACACAGACTCCCGTTCAAGATGCTGACGCAAAAACACATTCTGGTGAGTGTCCGGCATCAAGATTGGTTCGTGGCGGTAGACCTGAAGGACGCGTATTTCCACGTCTCGATTCTACCTCGACACAGACCCTTTCTACGGTTTGCATTCGAGGGTCGGGCGTATCAGTATAAGGTCCTCCCTTTCGGTCTGTCCTTGTCCCCTCGCGTCTTCACGAAGGTCACAGAGGCCGCTCTTGCCCCGTTAAGGGAGGTGGGCATTCGCATTCTCAACTATCTCGATGATTGGCTAATCCTAGCTCACTCTTGGGATATGTTGTGCACACAGGGACCTGGTGCTTTCACGCCTCAGCCGACTAGGGCTTCACCCAACACCTTTGCAAGGTTCTACATCCTCCGGGTGGAACCGGTTTCATCCCGTGAAGTGGCACACACAAGCAGGTATGTCCAGGACAGCCGTCTAGGTGTATTGCTTGCACATAGCACCTTTCAACTCCCCTGAGCTGAAGACGTGCACCGTTAACTCCCAGTAGTGTTCACAAACTGTGTTCCCTGGTTGACTTCCTCCGAGCCCTGTGACAGTCAAGTTTTCGGAGAGACTCACTGCCAGCCCAGTACACGTGCTAACTAAAGCCCTGTACTGGGGTAGGTGCTCCGCATGTGGCGGTTCCCCGTAGGTAACCCCATGCGACGTATATCTTCCGCTAATTCGTTTCCCTGTTGGCAAACTGCGTCTTCCTTGGGCAGAGGCCCCTCTGCCCCAGTCTCAATGCTTGTAGTAATTCCTCCCCGTAGGGTAGGACCTACCATGGGACTTCTCCACATGGCATACTTCCAACATAGCTCGGCAAGACCATGTGATGTATTTCCACTTAAATACCCCCCATCTCTCTGGGCGAGGTGTGGTCTCCGCGGTGTCCTCCCCTTGGGAGGGACACCCCCCTGACTAGACCTGGTCGGCCCAGTCGGATAATCCCCCTTTTTTTTAGGGAGTGGGGAAAAAAAAGGGGATAAGAAGCCACAACTGGGCTAGCCCGTCTCTATCTTTTGGGTAGTCGACTTGTCCCAAAGGGCCGTTCGACACTCATAACAGTGTTGGGGGAGGTTACGTGTCGGCCTGGTGCACTGGCTACAAGGCACACAGTGGTCTGCCCGTCACAAACCGCCAGTTCACGTAACACAGTTCAGCCAGTTGCGACGTTTTGTATAGGGACCCCTAGTGTCACTACATTGACACAACGTCTCGTTCCCTCCATCAGGGAACAGAGGTTACGCAAGTAACCAGGAGGTTCCCTATCTGTCATTCACTCGACGTTGTGTCAATGTAGTGGAAATACATCACATGGTCTTGCCGAGCTATGTTGGAAGTATGCCATGTGGAGAAGTCCCATGGTAGGTCCTACCCTACGGGGAGGAATTACTACAAGCATTGAGACTGAGGCAGAGGGGCCTCTGCCCAAGGAAGACGCAGTTTGCCAACAGGGAAACGAATTAGCGGAAGATATACGTCGCATGGGGTTACCTATGGGGAACCGCCACATGCGGAGCACCTACCCCAGTACAGGGCTTTAGTTAGCACGTGTACTGGGCTGGCAACGAGTCTCTCCGAAAACTTGACTGTCACAGGGCTCGGAGGAAGTCAACCAGGGAACACAGTTTGTGAACACTACTGGGAGTTAACGGTGCACGTCTTCAGCTCAGGGGAGTTGAAAGGTGCTATGTGCAAGCGATACACCTAGACGGCTGTCCCGGACATACCTGCAAGGCACACAGTAGTCTGCCCATCACAAACCGCCAGTTCACGTAACACAGTTCAGCCAGTTGCGGCGTTTTGTATAGGGACCCCTAGTGTCACTACATTGACACAACGTCGAGTGAATGACAGATAGGGAACGTCCTGGTTACTTGCGTAACCTCTGTTCCCTGATGGAGGGAATGAGACGTTGTGTCCCTCCTGCCACAACGCTGAACTACCCGCTGAAATGGCCGGACCTTGTCTCGGCTCCTCAGCATAAAACTTGAATGAGTGTTTGCATACCAGCCTTTTATCAAAGACCAGAGGTGTCTCAGGCTCCCAAGAGTGACCCCTAGTGTCACTACATCAACAGAACGTCTCGTTCCCTCCATCAGGGAATGGAGGTTATGCAAGTAACCAGGACGTTTTAATGACTTCAACTTAAGTGTATGTCAACTTCTGACTTCAACTGTAACAGACAAGTAATGTTTTTGAATTGTCTGAATTATAATATTTACCATGTATTGTATTTAGAATTACTCAAATTACTATATTCCAAATGAACTTTATCTGGGGGCTTTTCCCAGTAAATATTGATATGCGATTAATTAAAGGGGCATTCAGTAGTTCTATAGCTAGCGTTAGCATTGCTATTCTTCGTGTCTTTAAGTACCCATATGACAGTGGTGTTAGACGCTGTACTGCCATCTATCGATGTGGATCTGCATGATCATCTCTGCTGCCCCCGCCAGCTCTGGAATATCATTTGCATCTGGAAAATGTCGGAGTTTGAGGTAATTTCTAAAGTTATTTATTACTACTATAATATAATTGCTTTGCCTAAAAACAAACATCAGAATTAAAGCGAATAGACTTCTACAGTTAAGGATAGATTATTATTGTCCCTAATATCAATAATCTTTGGAGACCATCTACGTTTCACATTATTTCTAAAGATAGTTATTACCTTTATTAATTATTAATTAATTACCTTAACTGCTTAGTATAAAATAAACCTCAACTATCTAGCGATGCAAAATGTCATGGTAAAGGAAAGATTAGAATAGTTTTTGATGATAAAATTTAGCATGTCCATAAAAACTGTATTTGAAGAACTCGTTTTGTTTCCAAGCAAACCAACGTCATGGTTTACACAAAATCCACAACAATCGCTGTGCCAAGCTACTAAACAAATGAAGACGTATGCTGTTTCATAGAGGTGGAGGTAGATGGGCCCCCCTTACTATAGATGTGATAACAAAGAATATAGAATTACACGTTGCTTTCCAGCTGAGTTTGTAAACACCGCTGAAAACTGTCCATTACTAACATACGTTGACTATACACGTAATTTAAAAAAGTTTTCTGTAAATTCCACAGACACTATTTTAGAGAGTGGGCTAAACAATTAATAATTCCTTACCTGTCCAATAAAAAAGAAGCAACATCGCATCACTACTCAGGTTTTTCTCCATCATCAAATCTTTCCACCTTGTGTATGCCATGCCGATGTTTACTCTAGTTTTTTGTCTTTATGTCTTCTTGATTTGGTCCTTTTCGCTTCTTTGGCAGTACAGCTACTGAATCTCCTGTTGTCTCCACTGCTAAAGCACGATAAATAAGTATGTTCTTTGTGTTTTTCTTTTCGCTCTTTGTTTCACCAAACACTACTCTAAGCACACACGTGTATCTAAATTGGCGGCAGCCAATGAGCGCAACGAAACACAGCGGACCATGTCATTTCAACATGGTGAAACAAATTGATGGGGTGACTCGCACCATGTACACCGATCAGCCACAACATTAAAACCACCTGCCTAATATTGTGCAGGTCCCCCTCGTGCCGCCAAAACAGTGCCAACCCGCATCTCAGAATAGCATGGATGTTTTTTGTTTTTGGCACCATTCGGAGTAAATTCTAGAGACTTGTGTGTGAAAATCCCAGGAGATCAGCAGTTACAGAAATACTCAAACCAGCCCATCTAGCACCAACAATCATCCATGCGATTATCTAATCAGCCAATCGTATGGCAGCAGTGAAGTGCATAAAATCATGCAGATATGGGTCAGGAGCTTCAATTCAAATCAACCATCAGAATGGGGAAAAAATGTGATCTCAGTGATTTCGACCGTGGCATGATTGTTGATGCCAGACCGGATGGTTTGAGTATTTCTGTAACTGCTGATCTCCTGGGATTTTCACACAGAACAGTCTCTAGAATTTTCTAAGAATAGTGCCAAAAACAAAAAAACATTCAGTGAGCAGCAGTTCTGTGGATGGAAACACCTTGTTGATGGGAGAGGTTAACAGAGAATACCAACTGACAAATTCTACGATAACTCAGATAACTGTCTGTACAATTGTGGTGAGAAGAACAGCATCTCAGAATGCTATTCTGAGATGCGGGTTGGCTCAGTTTTGGCGGCATAAGGGGGACCTACACAATATTAGACAGGTGGTTTTAATGTTGTGGCTGATCGGTGTATAATAAAAACACTTTTTACAGAAAACTATTATGAGTACAGTCTTCATCTCATGTGAGTGTACACCATTCAGATCACTTGTCATAAAAACACAATTAATTTGTTAATGTGTAAAACTTTTTAAATTAGCCCCAAATTACTGAATGCACCTTTAATCGGAACATCATTTAATTATTTCGATTAAAAGTTTAAAACAATTGCTTTTAGTTTTGAAAAGCAATGCATAAGTAGGCACAATTTACATTTGTCTATAAAACTAACTTTGAGATTAAAAGGTTTTTAAGATCACGAGAAACCAAACGTTTGACTGGTAGTGTACAGTATGTAACACTCAAGTGGTAACTTTTACTGACTGGATCATAATGCAAGAGTCTGTTGTGCATGTTGACTGTGTTTATGTGTATGAAATCTCACCTGTATGTAGGGACAGGTGTCTGGAGAGGGTCTGTTGGCGACCAAACACCTTGCCGCATATAGGGCAGGGAAAGAGCTGTTCATTGAGTCTCCAATGAGCGAGTCCATTTCCTGGCTCTCCACTCACCTTCTCTGGATCTACACAGTCAACAGAACGCAAAAACAGATTTCTACAGCTTATCTGATTAAAGAAGGAATAATTTGAAATCTTCAAATATTATATCAATAAACATCTTGTGATTGCATACTGTAGACATCCTTGAGCGCATTCTACAATGAAGCACATGAACATTTACTTTCTCTAAGGGTGCTTTCACACTTAATTTGATTGCTTGGACCAAACCAGAGTTCATTTCCTTCCTCCTCCCCCAGCTGGTCTCAGTTCACATCATATTTTTTGGGTCCGAACCACGGTCCGATTACGTCATCAGCGTGAGCACAAGTGGCAGCTGTTTACCAATGTAACTAGTCAACAACTCAAGAAGACATCAGCTCCACTGTGTTATTAAAGTATTCATCTCTTGATTTACCAACAAAACTTTACATGCACAAAACGACAAATATGTCTGTCTGCCACGAATGCATTGAATGTGCAATGATGTGAAGAATATTAGTGTTTGTCTGCCGTGAGGCCGCGGATGCACTGCAAGAGATGTGAAGAATGTGAGCTGCTCTCTGAAGGTGATTTATTTGGACACAAGCTGGTATGAGAAATTCATTATACCATATTAATTGCGATCGGGAGCAAATTATATTTCATTAATAGCGGTTCACTTCCGCAATTTGGTACAGTTACATTCATATCAGCAGCGAACCGTACTTGAGTTCACATGAACCGCACCCCAGACCACCTTTTCAAGTGGACTCGGGTGCAGTTCACGGGTGCGCACTCGAGTTCGGAAAACAGCGTTCACACCACCCAAATGAACCAAACTTTGACGTCATTCGAACTCGGGTGCGCACCAAAAGTGCTAATGTCAAAGCACCCTAATTAATTAGTTTGAAATTCTTGAAATATTTTTATTCTTGTGAGACAGGCAGACTACAATAATTGCAAGTATATCGGAGATCATCAAATCCCCTTGTTCTATGAGACATGGAGGTTGTCGACATGTCAGGTGCATGTTCTGTTACAGTGTTTAATATTATGCTGATGTGCCATGCATCCAGATCAGGGAGCCAACAAGGTGTTTTTATCTTGACATTGGACTGTGTGCTTCCTTTTCACCTTTCATTAAAAGAGCAAGAGAGGGGAGAGAGAGAGAGAGAGAGACAGAGAGAAAGAGCATGCCACACTCTGGAGGAGAGTGGCAGAATTAACCTTATGATGAAGGCGGTTAGCTCGACATCAAATTAAATTGCTGCGCCACGCCTTCTCTCACTCAGGAAAGAGGGAGAGAGCAGGATAAATAAATGAATAGATAAATAAATATATAAACCAAAGAAAAATTCCATCATCATTCAACACTGTCCCCCCAAATGGACGTCTGGTGCAATATGAACGCATGGCTATTATTTTTATGTACCAGACAGAGAGGATGCCGAATGTTAAGCAATGTTTCCTTACGAGCCAAAACAGGCAAGGCGCATGTATACTTATAAAAAAAATCTTGTTGAGGTTTACAACTGAAGTGGCCTTCAATCATCTTAAGGCATTCATATGCATGTTTTGTGTTTGTAGGTCATATCAATGGCTCAAGGGCTTTTTTTTTTTTTTTTTTGCAATGTATATACCGTGGCACTCTGAACCGCTCGATAAACATGCAAGGGGCTTTTTGGATATGCAGCGGGTGTGTGTCTGTTCCTTTGGACTTGTGGTTTGCTCATAAATAGGCACATTTCTTTTTTACAAATGATGTCATAAGCAATGCAGCCCCAGGATTGATGGGGCACTGTGTGGAAAAGGGGGGCAAGTGGTTGGGGAGAACCAGCATTTTTTTGGCATATCAGAGAGGATTTAATGGTGGCAATTAAAAAGCAGATGCAGTGGCCTTGGACACAAGACCTGAAGGACATTTTCATTGAGCTGCTCTTATCTGCCAACGACCAAACCCAAAACTCCAGACAACTCTCAGAGTGGTCCAATGGGAGGGGTTGTCTGACTTGTCAAAATGCTTACATAAGATGTCACAGAGAACAATATAATTTTCAAGCTAAATGTGCCCTTTACCCTCCTCAAAAGACCAGCTTAAACCACCATGCTGGTCCAAGCTGGTTTGGAGGTGGTCTAGCTGGTGGACCCGCATAGCCATGTTGTTCACCAGCAAAAAATTATGGTCAACCAGCATGATCTCTCTGAGGCTTGGTGGATAAGCTAGTAAAGGGACACCAGCCTTGGTAGTGGATGCCAGCATACCAGCATCCAAAACACAACATATGCTGGTGACCAGCAATGCTGGTCTTTTCAACATGTTACTCCTCACTTCTTCTGAGGTATACTGTATGTATGTCTAAAGGGCAAGCAAATGTCACAGTGAGAATTTCATTGTTATCATGCACAACGATGCCAAGGCTTTAATTGCTCTTAGAGTAGTTGTTAAAACTAATGCAAGACATCAATCCTGTGGTTCGTTACTAATCCATCATTATTTTCAAAGACATAATGATAAGTGATGTCTATCTTGCCTGTTTGATTTTACTGCTGATGTATAACTTACCTCTGAAAAATGAGGCACATTACTTCAGTTTTGTGTCAAGTGTTCTTTGCAATAAACTATCTTGCCCTCATCTGAATTAAGTCAAAGCACCATCTCAACCCCTCTTCCCTGTTGAAAAGACCATTATTGTTGATCACCATTATTTGTTGTGTTTTGGATGCTGGTGTCTCTACCAGGTTTCTTAAAACTAGTTTCAGGGTTCCCATCAATGAATTTCCATGACATTTTCAGTCGGTCATGATTAATGGACATGGACTTGGATTAACGATCATGTTACAGACATTGCGTTCAGAGCAATTTTCATCCGTTTAAATTTTTAAGAACTGAGCAACTACAAAAATGTATATTCAATATAGAAATTTTGGCAACACTTTATAAGGTTCTATTAGGTAACATTAAAGGGATAGCTCACCCAAAAATGAAAATTCTCTCATCATTTACAGGGAGAAGAATTTCTAGCAAAAAATTACTTAAATATTGATCTGTTTTTCACCCACACATATCATGTCACTTCTGAAGACATGGATTAAAACACTGGAGTCATATGGAGAACTTTTATGATGCTGTTATGTGCTTTTTAGAGCGTAAAAATTTTGGCACCCATTCACTTGCATTGTATGGACCTACAGAGCTGAAATATTCTTCTAAAAATCAAAATTTGTGTTCTGCAGAAGAAAGAAAGTCATACAGTACACATCTGGGATGGCATGAGGGTGAGTAAATGATTAAGAGAATTTTCATTTTAGGGTGAACTATCTCTTTAAAACGAACATTAGGTAGCTACATTAGTTAACATGAACTAACAATGAACAACTGTGAATGTATAAATCAATATTAATAAATACTACCTATCTATCTATCTATCTATCTATATCTATATCTATATATCTATCTATCTATCTATCTATATATATATATATATACATATATATATATATATATATATACACTGATCAGCCACAACATTAAAACCACTGACAGGTGAAATTACTAAAATGTATTATCTGGTTACAATGGCACCTGTCAAGGGGTGGGATATATTATGCAGCAAGTGAACAATCAGTTCTTGAATTTCATGTGTTGGAAGCAGGAACAATGGGCAAGCGTATGCATCTGAGCGATTTTGACAGGGCCAAACTGTGATGGCCAGACCACTGGGTCAGAGTATCTCCAAAACGGCAGGTCTTATGGGGTGTTCCCGGTATGCAGTGGTTAGTACCTACCAAAAGTGGTCCAAGGAAGGACAACCGGTGAACCAGTGACAGGGTCATGGGCGCCTAAGGCTCACTGATGCGTGTGGGGAGCGAAGGCTAGCCCATCTGGTCCGATCCCACAGAAGAGCTACTGTAGCACATATTGCTGAAAAACATAATGCTGGCCATGATAGAAAGGTGTCAGAACACACAGTGCATCACAGCTTGCTGCATACCAGTCAGAGTGCCCATGCTGACCCCCTGTCAACTATGATGCACTATGGGAAGAAGGCAGGCTGGCGGAGGCAGTGTGATGCTCTGGGCAATGTTCTGCTGGGAAACCTTGGGTCCTGGCATTCATGTGGATGTTACTTTGACACGTACCACCTACCTAAAGATTGTTGCAGACCACATACACCCCTTCATGGCAATGGTATTACCTGATGGCAGTGGCCTCTTTCAGCAGGATAATGAGCCCTGCCACACTGCAAAAATTATTCAGGAATGGTTTGAGGAACATGATAAATAGTTCAAGGTGTTGACTTAGCTGCCAAATTCCGCAGATCTCAATCCGATTGTGCATCTATGGGATGTGCTGGACCAACAAGTCCGATCCATGGAGGCCCCACCTCGCAACTTACAGAACTTAAAGGATCTGCTGCTAACATCTTGGTGCCAGATACCACAGGACACCTTCAGAGGTCTTGTGGAGTCCATGCCTTGACGGATCAGAGCTGTTTTGGCAGCACGAGGGGGACCTAACATGATATTAGTCAGGTGGTTTTAATGTTGTGGCTGATTAGTGTGTGTGATATATATATATATATATATATATATATATATATATATATATATATATATATATATATATATATATATATATACACACACACACACATACAGTGTATATATAATTCATTGTTAGTTTATAATACTTAATGCATTAACTAATGTTAACATGTAGAACCTTATTGTAAAGTATTACTGTAATTTCAATTATGTTTTTATTTTATTTATTTTTATGATTTTATTTCCATGACTTTTCCATGCCTGAAAAAAATTAAAATAAAATTCCCTGATATTTCTGAGTTTTCCATGACTGTGGAGACCCTCTAGCCAGCCACCACTGGTCAACCGATTCATCAGAAAGACCAAGCTGGTTAACCAGCATTTTTTGCTGGCGAAAAACATGGCTAATCTACCAACCAAACCAGAATAAACCAGCTCGGTCTAATCTAGCCTTTGACACTTTTGAACACTTGTTAATGTCAAACTTCACATTAATGTATATGATTCAACCAAATTTGAATCTTAAAACTTCAACTTGATTATTACTGCCACAATACCAGCAATTAGCATGGGTAAACCACATAATTAAATAACTATGCCATGTGTTGGCATCTCCCAGCCATCCCCCACAGTGACCTGCACTGCACATGAGCTTTAATTAAAACAACAGTGGGTGTTTTGCCCTCTGCTTAAATCTATGTGCAAGTTTCGAAAAGGCAACACACAATCCGACACAGGGCACTGATTCAGCCTCGTCACCATGAGGCCCACGGTTCCACTGAGTCAAACTGCTCATAAGAACCTGTGCGTCTGACTCATGTTCCACCAAACGGTAGTGCTGACAGCTCTGGTGTGACACAGAGCCTGGGGATGATGGCACCTTCCCACAATGCCTCAGTGGGGGGACTTGAGTGAATGGATGCCTGTGCAATGCCTGTGAACATGAGTTATGATTAGCATCTAATACCTTTATTTTCTTGTTGCTGATGCATTTTTCCTCTCTATTTTCTATGTTTTTCTCCTTATGTGCCTGCTGAAAAAGACCTGCAAGGCTTGTCACCAGCATATTCTGTGTTTTAGATGCTGGTTTCTCCACAAAGGCTTTCTTAAAGGAATAGTTCCCAATTCTGTCATAATTTACTCAGCCTCTTATATATCCAAACCTCTATGACTTTCTCTCTTCTGTGCAACTAAAAGGAAACTTTTTAAGAAATATTCCAGTTTGTCTTTTCAATACAATGGCAGTTGATATTAACTCACTTTTAAAGCTTAAAAAAGGACCCAAAAGTATCATAAAAGTAGTACATGAGGGAAGCTTGTTCAAAGTGACACACATGTTCATGTGAGGACTTGCATTGATTTTAATATTAAACATTCAAGCCACTGTAAATCAGCTTCTCACATAGCGCTTACGACTGCACAATGAACGTCTAGATTTTCACAGAAAAATGACCTGTAAATCAGGTCAATATCCATACAGTGCAAGTCAATTTGGTCCAACACTTTCCAGCTCAAAAAAAAAAAAAAGGACATAAAGGCAGCATCAAGGTAATCCATATGACTTGACTGGTAGACTTTTGCAGTCTTCTGGTCAATCATGATTTCAAGCTTGATCACTCTTCCTCGCGCTTGACACATGCACAGAGTGCTGAACACAATTAGAGAATTATCATTTTTGTGTGAACTATTCCTTTAAAAGGCATCCTCAATATAAGAAGTTTGCAAGTTTGGGGTCAAAAGTAGGGGTTACAGAGTTCACGACCCTGCAAAAAAAGCAAAGGTCATGATGCTTAATTGAGGCACTAGAGTATCTACATCAATGCCTTGAAGTTGTTAATGGTTTAATTAGTGTTATTAGAAAGAGATGAGACACAGCCTCTGCAGTGTTGCTGGAGTTGACTCAGGGCAAGAAGCAAGGATAGAAAAGCTGTCTTACACACACATAAACACACACACACACACACACACACACACACACACACACACACAAAACACGGACCCAATGAACTTAAATACACTAACAGGCAATTAAGTGAAACATATAATATTACGATTTAAAAGCAGACAATGATGTTTATCTGACGCAGCCAAGAGAAATATAAAGGCATTTTTTATACAAATATGTTCAAATTAGCTATGCAGACACACATGGAAACAAACGCTGATTTAGTCTGTCTTTGGCATGAATACATATCTATTTAGAGCTATTAATTTTTTCAATCACTGATTGTTCTGTTAAATATAACAAAAATAAACAATGATAGATCTTTTAACTAAGAAGTGGGAGTTACTGCCCACACCAGGTTATAAGGTGTTGGACACTTAGAAATGAAAATAACAAAATAAAAAGGGAGAGAGAGTGAGGGAGAAAGAGAGGAAGAAAGAGGTAGACAAGATTCATGGCCATTCTTATGTGATTTGTGCATGTTCACTTCGTGTCTATGTGTAAGAAAGAACGCATGTCTGAGTGTGTAGTGAATTAACTTTCATACACCCTGGACACGAAAAACCCAATCATTTTTTCATTAACTGGTGTAGGGAATCGGGCCAGGCAAGCGCAAGCTAATTACCCTTTGCCAGAGGGGCCAGTAGAGGGAGGCAGGGAGTGCCAGCTGCCCAGTGCAGTGGTCTCAAAGCTTGGTGGGAGCACAAGGGGCCTCAGTAGACTTGTATTAGATTAGAGAGGCGGATTGTTTGCAGTGTTATTTTCGTTAAAGAAAACTGAAATAAAAAACTAAACAATATTGTTACCTGAAATAAAACCAAAGACATAATTGAAAAAAATAAATAAAAAAATACTGAACTAAGAACAAACTAAAATAAAACAAAAATGACCACTAACATGGTATATTATCAAATTTGAAGATTCTGATTAATTGTTCATTTTGATTTTATTCTGATTTTTTTATTCTGATCTGATTCTTTAAGTGACCATTTCTGGAGACTGCATATTCACTCCAGTAGGTGGCGAAAAATACGCGTTTTTAATGTTATGAACAACTCATTCAATCATTGACTCAACTGATTTGTTAAAAAATTAAGCCATTCACCACCGAAACAATAGAAGTGGACAAGAATGGTTCATTCACTTAAAAAATTTGTTCAAAAACACTGATTCATTTAACAGAGTATTTATAGCACTGCAAAAACTGGAGTTGTGCCTGATGCTTTGGCTCTTTTGGAACTGTTTTTACTAACGGATAAGACATGCATGAACAAATTAATAATATTAATGTTTAATTGTTTAATATTATTTACTAAATTTTGATTTGTATAAAAAAAAAACAAAAAAAAAACACAGCCATACTGGTATATGAAGCAACAGCACTCTTGCTCGTGTGATCTTGCTTAAATATACTGAAAAATTAAACTGAAACTAGAAAACACTTGAACTAGAACTAACACATCTAGAAAAAACAAAACAAAACTAACAGTCATAGAGTAAAACACGAACAAAAACTAAACTAAATTAAAAGGAAAAATTTAAAATGTAAAATAAAATAGATATTAAACAGAATAGAAAACAAAATGAAAAAAATCTAAACTATATTATACAACAGTTAGTTCCGGTCCTCGAATCTGATTGGACTGGATTGGTGTTCAAGGCTTTCCAAATAGTTGAGACGATTTTGATGCATTGTTCATTATGATTTCATTCACTGGTTCGTTCAGTGACCATATTTCTGGACATTGCATATTTACACCAGTACTGTAGATAAAAGGTGACAAAGGAGCGACTTTTATGTTTTGAAAAAGTCATTAAATCATTGCCAGCAAAACAATGGAAGTAAACAATAAGATAAGATTTGTTCAAAAACAAATATTTGTTTAAGAATGAAATATCGCTAATTCAAAACCAGAGTTGTGCTACATATTTTGGCTTCTTTTGGTATTATGTATATTTGCTGGTGGAGAAGAAATGTATAAACTAACTATTAATATTTAACTATTTCATATTAATTAAAAGGTTGTTGAACTTTTTTATAAAAGAAACAGCTGGTGCACGGAGCAACAGCACTCTTGTTTGTGTAATATTGCAAAATTTTAACTGAAACTAGAAAACACTGAAAAAGATTCACTAAAACTGACAGTCATAGAATAAAAAACTAAATAAAATGAACGAAAACGAAACTACCGGTAAATTAAAAGGACAAATTGAGAGAAAAAAAAAGAAGAGATGGAATAGAACGAAACTAAACAGAATAGAAAACTAAAAAAACTATAATAGCCCTGCATATATGCTTAGATCTGTGTAGGTGTGAGTGAGTACAGGGTCTTGGCTAGTGCGGAGAAGAGGGGCTCACCTTGCTGGGCAACCCTGCTTGAAGAGCCAGCTTTAGCTGGGGAAGAGCTCTTGGAGTGTGTACTGAAAGGTGATTGTCGAAAGTGGTCATCTACGAAAGTGCTGGAAACACACAGCACCACCATAAGAGTTAGAGTCACACTGATTTGCTAAATGTGAGAAGCAATAATGCTGGCAGCTGATAGGATAATCAGCAGAACTGATGCACAACAACCTACCTGTGTATACCAAATGATGCGTTGTCTTTGTTTTCGTGAGCTTTACTTACTTTCTCTGAAAAAGAAAAAAGTCAACTGACTAATTATATTAATTACTGATGAAAAACTAATACAACTGAGTAGAAATGACTTTTTTTGTGAAACAAATTTGTTACCAGTAGATGTAAAATGATATTTTTTTGTTTTTCTATTTTTTGTTAATCAGAATCTGAACAATTTTCACCCAAAAATGAAGATTCTGATATAATTTATTCACCCTCATGTTGTTTCTAACTCATATGACTTCCTTTCTTCTGTGCAACACAAAAGGAGATGTTGTAATGTTAGGGAGTGACAATAAAAAGTGAATGGTTACTGGGGCTTACATTCTGCTTAACATCTCCTTTTCTGTTCCACAGAAGAAAGTCTTACAATTTTGGAACAACATGAGGGTGAGTAAATGACAGATTTTAATTTTTGGGTGAACTGTCCCTTTAAGCAAAAACAAAATTTTGAAATATGTAACAAATTACCATTAATCCACATCATTGCAATAGTTAGATTTTTAAACCCATGTTTTGCCGAACTGCATTTAAAATGAACAAAGCATTTGACAAAAGAGAATAGTCTCTCTGATATGTCTATCTGTCTGTCTGTCTCTCTCTCTCTTCTGGTGGTCTGGTAATGACCTTGCTTCCTGGGTGGCACTTCCTAAGCTCACTCTCCCTGACACCCTCTCGGTCACATGGCTCACAGAGGATGGAAGGGCTCTCTGCGTTGCCATGACGATGCTGCACAGGAGCAAGAGAGGGAGAGAAAGAGAGAGAAAGACAAGGGAAGTGTGTGCAACTGAGTGTGCTTGAGCCAGAATGTTTGAGAACAATCTGAGGGAGTTGAGGGTTGAGGGCTTATTCATACACACTGTGCAGCTACACACTACTCCCATGGGGTGGGCGGGAGGATGCGAATGGCATGTGTGTGAGGTTTGTGTATAAATGTGTGTGTGAGGGGGGTAGATTTTGTTTTTGTGGCTTCCGAGGTGCTAGATGGCATTTAAAAAGAGCCGTAGCTGGCAGTAAGGAGCAGGTTTGTCTCTGCTAATCCTCAGAATATGCTTGGAAGCAAAGCTCAATCCTGCCACCATTTAACACCACAAATATCCTACCACTCTCTAGTGTGACAGTGCAGACGATGGAGAGGAAAATCTGAAGCCTGTCGCAGCAAAGAGTATATTTAAAATAAACAGCCTAGGACCTTGTTTACACCTGGTAGTAAGTATTTGGGTGATTCGATCACAAGTGGACAGCGTTAAATACTTTCGTGAATGGGATCTAAAACATTGATGATTGGATCACTAAAAGCACATTCAGAGATAGATAAAAACGCTTGTGCCCAAATCACAATTGTAGTGTAAACGCTATTTCGCATCCCGAATGACATCGAAGGACAGCCTACTCATTTGTCAATCAACCACTGCGCTAAAACAACCATTTAAAACTTTGACGGTTAGGCCTGTTTCACACTACAAGTGAAAGCAGTGTGTAAGCAGCGCATGTTTTTCCACGCCCATATTAACAAGTCTTAGTATTCATACTGGGTGAGTGAGCCGCGCATTGCCGTGTAGCAGGAGCGTACCAGACGTGACAGTGAGACTAGAATTTTGGTGCTGAGCCTATTTTTACTGTGCTGAATTCTGCAAAAAATACAGTGAACATGCACAACAAGCCCATTTAACCACATAATCTTTTGCAAAATAGCCTTTTATGAAGCAAAATGAAATACTGGAGTGAACTACTCACCATTTTTTTAAAAAGACATCTGATTAACTTGATGCAAGTTCCACACGCAGTGATTGGAACACAAACACCCTTTCTATTAATTAAAACTGAATGAATCCAGACATTTCAGCATTTTATAGCTACACTTTTTGTTCTCTTCTGTTTAGATTAATCAACATTAGCATGTAATGTGATCTCTCTCCTCAAGTACAGTGCTGTGAAAAAGTATTTGCAATTTAATTTCTTCTGTTTTTGTGTATATCTCATACTAAATTGTTTCAAAAATTCAAACAAAATCTAACATAAAACAAAGGCAATCTGAGTGAACACAAAATACAGTTTTTAAATGATAATGTTATTTATTTAAGCAAAAAAGTTATCTTATACCAACTTGGCCTGTGTGAAAAAGTTTTTGCCCCCCTTAGTTACTAAATCCCCAAATCTAAGAAACTGCATTCATAATGGGGTTCAGCTGGACTAGACACACCCAGGCCTGATTACTGCCAGCCCTATTTAATCAAATCAACACCTACATAGAACTTTTTCAGCAGCATGAAGTTGGCTAAAAGGTCTCACCCAGTAGCACACTATGCCAAGGTTGAAAGAAATTCCAGAAATGATGAGGAAAAAGGTGATTGAAATACATCAGTCTGGGAAGGGTTACAAAGCTCTGGGACTCAAAAGAACCACAGTGAGAGCCATTATCTTCAAATGGAGAAAGCTTGGCACAGTCGTGAACCTTCCCAGAAGTGGCTGACCTTCCAAAATTCCTCCAAGAGCACAGTGACGACTCATCCAGGAAGTCACAAAAAACCCAAGGACAACATCCAAGGAATTGCAGGTCTCTCTCACATCAGTAAAGGTCACTGTTCATGACACTGGTCAAAAATGCAATTCATGAAAGAGTGGCGAGGCGAAAACCACTGCTTACCTAGGAGAACATTAAGGCTCGTCTAAATTTTGCCAGAACACACCTTGATGATCCTCAAAGCTTTTGGAAGAATGTTCTGTGGACTGATGAGTCAAAATGGAATTGTTTGGAAGACAGGGATCCCGTTACATCTGGCATAAATCAAATGCAGAATTCCACAAAAAGAACATCAAAAAGAACATCATACCATGGTGGTGGTAGTGTGATGTGTGGGGATGCTTTGCTGCTTCAGGGAACTTGTAATAATTGAGGGAAACATGAATACTGCTCTCTACCAGAAAATCCTAAAGGAGAACATCCGGTCCATGAGTTGAAGCTCAAGCGCAACTGGATTATTCAGCAAGACAATGATCCAAAGCATAGGAGTAAGTCCACCTCTGAATGGCTCAAAAGAAGCAAAATTATAGTTTTGGAGTGGCCTAGTCAAAGTCCTGATTTGAACCAGATTGAGATGCTGTGGCAGGACATTAAACAGGCAGTTCATGCTTTAAAACCCTCCAATGTGGCTGAACTAAAGCAGTTCTGCAAAGAAGAGTGGGCCAAAATTCCACCACAGCATTGTGAAAGGCTGATCTCCAGTTATTGGAAGTTGTTGCTGCTAAAGGTGGCACAACCAGCTATTTAGTTTAAGGGGGAAGTCAGTTTTTCACATGGGTGATATAGGTGTTAGAAAACTTTTTTAATTCAATAAAAAAAAAAATATATATATATATATATATATATATATATATATATTTAAAAACTGTATTTTGTGTTTACTCAGGTTGCCTTTGTTTTATGTTATATCTTGTTTGAAGATCTAAAACAATTTAGTATGAAAAATAAACAAAAATAGAAGAAATCAGGACAGCACTGTATATTAGATTTCACACGATCAAATTCATAATAATTCTCAATGGCCAACTCCTAATAATCATATTAAAATTAATAGCCATTATTAAAAGAAATATTTAAAATAGTATTCACTTACTATACAGTGTGTAAGCTCATCTCAAGCCTGCCACTGTAGTTACGCTGCAGTTATGCTGCAGTTTTGTGTGCTCACTGCTTTGGCTTGCTGCAGGCCCGGTTCCAGATCAAAATTGCTGAGGGTGCTTCTGTAAATAGTGAGGGTGCTCTGTATAAAAGTGGAAATGTACTGTAATTATTATTATTATTATTTTGATGAAATCATGTTAAATTCTTACCTTGATATTTACTAAACAAACTACACTGACTTTGTTTAAAAAAATTTTTTTTTTAATATTATTTTTTATCTTTTATAGCTACGTTTTCTTTGCGCATGAATGCTGCAAGTGATATCGGTAGATATGGAGTTATATTTGTGCCACAGTTCTTAGCACGCAAGATGGTATTTTGAGCGTACAAAAATCTTCTGTGTGCAAGATGGTATTTTGAGCATACAAAAAGGAATTTTGCAGGTTATGAAAAGTTTTGTAAAGCAATGTATCTTCTTGCAAAGATGAGGTCATCCTGAGCAAATCAATTTTGCACTCGAATAATATTTATTTGAATGTAAATTTGCACAGAATTCTGAAATGTTTGTAACTCCATAGTTTTCAGCATGTGCAAGGCATCACACACTCTCCTCTCATACCCACTCAGCGTGCACTCACAGCTTTGACTGTTTGCTTGCTCACCAGGATCACAGCATTACAATGTGCCAGAATTTCAGAATTTTTTAACTGGCTGATTTGATCACCAATCCTACTACTAATCAAAACAGGAGGAAGAGGAGAAGGGGATTTTTTTTAAGGAAATGTGTAAAACTATGACCACACGTAAATAGCCATTTTGTTGACTTTTTTTTATTTAACCTTTATTAAACTTTTATTTTTATTTTTATTATTCTGTACTCTGAAGTCACACTGAAGAAGGCCTTGGGCTGAAACGTCTGTTTTTATTCCTCTACTTTTAGGCAATAAATAACCAATATTTTTTGTAAGACATTTCCAGAGTTCAGATCTTCCTTTTTTTCTCTCTCTCCTGTAAAAATTGTACTCTGTCAATAGGTATTACTAGCTATCTAACTATATGGTCTTACTAGCTTACTAGCTATCTAACCATTACTAGCTCTCTTATTATGGTCTATATTAACTATATTCATTTTAACTTAATCTGTCCCATGTGCAAAACTCTTTAAGACTAACATAATAGTGTAGTTTTGGTGGAATTTAATTTGACTTTTATCTATCCAACCAGATATTCTGAGAAAGCAGTTTATTAAAATAAATGTGATCAGATTACAGTCTACCATGGATCAGCAACTGTCGAACCTTCTTCTTCTTTTTGTTATAATTAAATGAAATATTATTTCCTTTAATAAACATTAATGTTATTTTGTCCACCCTCTTTAGTGTGTCCTTTTCCATTTTCTCATGGCCTATATGTCAGGTGTGATGACAGCCTTGTGTATTATAAACATTATGAATATTATAAATATTGCATAAATTAACATATTCGATTCAATTCTATTCTTGATATTAAGTTTGAAAAGGTGCTTATGTTTGCAATTCAAAGCTGTTGCAATTCAATCTTAAAATGTTCAGTTTGCTGTTTTTAAATGTTTATGAATCCTACCACTACCCTTATGGCTAAACTGATTAATGAAAAGAATAAATTAAATGGGGTAAATTAAATGCACATTATATTGAAACTCAATTGTTTTAAATTGCAAAAAGTCAAAAACATTTTTAAATAATTCCTTGGCATTACATGATCCTACTATACTTTGAAAAACATACATTAAGTTAGTTTAGCCTTAAAGTATTCCTGGTATGTCTATAATCCACAGGGTAAATATCTGTTTTAATGATAACTACAGTATACAGTATATACATACGTGTGTACTGAACTTGGAGCATTGTGCCTATTGGCTCTTCTGATGCATTTACACTGAAATGTTCACAGTTGCTGTAGCTACCTCTACTGTCCAATCGCAGAATGCTTGTAAGCAGCGCCTAATAGCCAATCCTGAAACAGGAGGAAGGACTTGTTGGAATAAGTGGAAAAGCAAGCAGTCTAAAGTTCTAAGCGCATGAATAGTACATACAAGGAGAGAGAGAGCGAGTGAGATCTTGCACACGCAAAAAACAATGGAGTAACATAAATGTCAGAATTCGGTGCATATCTTGAAAGGGTGCTTAGCACCCTCAAGCACCCCCGTAGAACCAGACCTGGCTTGAGATTTGAAACAAGTGCGAAAGAAATCTGAAAATGTGAAAAAGTGCATACATATACACTCACACAACTTCACAGATCATGTGTTCAACATCCAAAGTTTACTAAATACAGATACTCCATTAAAATAAGAATTTTGCTCAAAACATCACGTTTGTGTTTGGATTAAAACTCAAGTACATCTGGGAGAAATGGTGAACCAATAGGTGTGTGCTGATCATGTGATGTTTGCTTTCAGAAGAGGTGGAATTCAGGTAGACAGATGATTGAATTTTACATAAAATAATTAGAAAAATTGTTCATTTGAAAGTGTTATATGCTGCTTAAAACAGTGCCTGCTTTGTGTACAAGAAGAAAGTCCAATAAAAGCCTGTTATTTTAATAACAAAAAATATATGATATAAACATGGTGTACTGTTGTAAGAACACAGATTTGTGAGAGCTTAATGGAACAGAAGGCGTCAAAATAAACACCTTGGTAATGGCATACTACCATACTAATCTTACTATTTCTGCCATAGATTGATATAGCAGTAGTAGTAAGAGTAGTGTGTGAAGTATGCCATTGCCGATGAAACACAAGCCCAAAAGACATTTGAGACACTTTACTACCAGGTGTAAACTAGGGGTGCAAATAAATATCATATCGTATTGTATCGTACGATACGACGCTCACGATTCACTTCCATATGTATCGTAAGATACATCCACAAACACATTATAGTGTAATTAAAACCAAGCAGTGCAACATTGAGAGCTGTGAAACAGTCTTCCCCCTGGAGAGGCGGCGCTGAGCGCTCACAGGAAAACACTGCAACACACTCACAATACATAGGTGAGAAGATTGATGGCAAACGTGAAGTAGATTGTAGCGTTACAGCTTCTCAAATTTTCCAAACAACGGTGTCATGTCCCAGCACAACAGTACATCAAACATGTCCTTTTATTTACGCCGACATCAATGACATTTTCCTTGCTACAGTCAATTTAGCTTTCTCATTAAGGCATGATTTTCTATAAAGCTGCTTTGAAACGATGTGAATTGTGAAAAGTGCTATGCAAATATCAATGACTAGAGTGTTCATTTTACTCAAGAAAAACATGAAAGGGGGCCTGTGTAGCTCAGCGAGTATTGACGCTGACTACCACCCCTGGAGTCGCGAGTTCGAATCCAGGGCATGCTGAGTGACTCCAGCCAGGTCTCCTAAGCAACCAAATTGGCCCGGTTGCTACGGAGGGTAGAGTCACATGGGGTAACCTCCTCGTGGTCGTGATTAGGGGTTCTCGCTCTCAGTGGGGCGCGTGGTAAGTTGTGCGTAGATCACAGAGAGTAGCATGAGCCTCCACGTGCTGTGAGTCTCCGCGGTGTCATGCACAGCGAGCCACATGATAAGATGCGCGGACTATCTCAGAACTGAGACTTGTCCTCCGCCACCCAGATTGAGGTGAATAACCGCGCCACCACGAGGACCTATTAAGTAGTGTGAATTGGCCATTCCAAATTGGAAGAAAAGGGGATAAAAAAAATAAAAAAAAAACATGAAAATTGTCATAATAGATTTTCTCAACAATAAAAATAAAAATAAGTGCTGATGTTTAAGTTACTTTATAGAGCTGTTTTTTGTTGCCAATATCAGACAATGTTGTGTCATTTATTATTATTTATGTCGAATCCTTGAATAATTTTGAGCGAAACATTATTGGGCACAGTTTTTTTTTTTTTTTTTTTTTTTTACATGCCTAGTGCAAAAAGGCAAATTATGTCATCTGAATGCTTGCGATCCAATCACCTAAAACAGATCTGATTTCCAGGTCCAAATACATGGCCTTTGTTTCATAAATGCCCTCTATTTCAACTTACCAGACAGTTTGAAAAGCAGCTCAGAGGCCATTTTGACTGATATGTCCTGGGAGAAGAGGTCATTTTGAGGGCGGGGCAAATGATCTGGGAGGTTGACCATTGGTTCCTTCTTTTCACATGCCCCTAAAGTGCTGAAGCCCAGCAGATGAGAGGAGGGTGGAGCCAATTCAGTGGGTGGGTCCACTTCCATAGGCTCTGCCTTCACCAAGACTTTCTGGATGCAGGTGTCTTTGTTATTCTCTGAAAAAACAAAGAAATCAAAATTAATTTTATTGTACATTACAAAAGTAATCATGCTAGTAAACGGAAATTTTCTTATAATGAGAACAGAATCGTTTGATAAAATGATAAAACAGGTAAATCAAAAAGTAATAGCACACAACCAAGACTTAAAAAGAGGTAGGGATCAGAATATCACAGAAACTAAGCAACCACCTATCAATATCGTAGTAACCACCCAGAACACACTAGCAACCACACAGCAACATCCTAGCAACTACAACACCCTTCTTTGAAACCTATACTGTCTTTATTAAGGTGAAAGTTATTAACTAGGGCTGGGTATTGATACAGATTTCCCGATTCAATCCGATTCCAATTCACAAGCTCTCGATTTGATTTGGATTTCGATTCAATTAAATATAGATTCATATGGGTTTATTTCAGTTATAATGTCCCTTTTGCTTACATACAGTGTAAAAGAAATTCTCTCCCAGCGAATGCTGTTAATTATACAGGGGACCTTTTAACTAGGTTCATTAGAAAAATATTAATTATACTAATTATATTTTTTACTTTTTCGTCATTTTGGTCACATTTTGGCTTTTTAAAAATGAACAAATAATGTATTCAATCAATAAATAAGATATTATATTTCATATATTATTTTTGTTTCATGTTTATTGTTAAATTGCATAATTTGTACTATTTACAAGTATTTACATTGATTTGTTGAACATGTGCTAAAACCGGTACTGTCTCTTTAACAAAAAACTGCATTTCTGTAAACAGCATTTTTAAATGAGCACATGTTAACTACTCGAATGGCTTTACCTCATCTGTGCGATGCATGATTAGAATTAAATGTTGTTGTTTTTTTTTTGTTTTTTTTTTATCAACAACTGACTGTAAAGAACAGAAAGGGTATTAAAAGAGACAGTATTCAATGACAAATCATTTGCATGGATCTCATCTTGGACAAACATTACATGGAACAACCTTTACTCTCAACATGCTGTGAAAGGATCTCGCTGCTGAAAACTTCATGACAAAACTACACAATTACTGGTGAGTAAAGTGTAAACATTTACCAGCCAGTTGACAAATATATTCACTTTAGTCTAATAGCATGAAATTTGGTTGCACCTGCGAGTGATTTCCTCTCATTGTAGAGGGTTGCGCATTGAGTGAAAGATCGATCTTGGGATTTAAGAATCGATATCGGGATTTAAGAATCGATATCAAGATTGTTCAAATGCAGATTGTGATGCATCGGGAAAACTATATTTTTACACACCCCTATTATTAACACAATTAAGGCACGATTCTGTACCCCATTAGCTCTCTGGCCGATGGCAACTCACTGTTATATGCTACGTATTTCAATTTGAGCCTTTTTTGTCTGCTGTGTGACTCATTTGAGTTTTAAACTGCTAGTGAGACAAGGACATCATTGAGATAAGGCTTTTACCAAAGTCAGTTAAAGTTGAAACAGATGTCTATAATTTAAAAAAAAAAAAAAAAGGTTTGAAATCTGGTCAAAATGAGTCAGAATGACCTTTTCTTATTCACTGCTAAGCCAGGGCCCAAAAGAAGGAGTAAAGGCTAATACAAACCTACTCTCACCAGAATCAATTGCTAGTCTGTCTCTTAAAAAAGTGGACTATAATCAATCGAACAAATGCCAAATTACAAAAACAATTCGGATACACATTGTAACGGGACTGGGCTGAATACCCGTGGGGTGTGTGTGTGTGTGTTTTTTTTGTACATTTTGTGGTCATAAAATGCTGTGGTGTAGAACACAACAATGAGGGGTGAGCTAGACAGTATATTTACAAACATCTGAAGGTTTCAGGAACTTTCTATGGTTAGCCTAAAACACAAGCTCGAGTGAGATGCCAATGTCATGAAAGGACAAACAAGACATTCAGTGAGCTCATAGGTCTCGACGGTTATTTTAATGAAAACCAGCACTTGTAAACTCAGTCTGTCTTTTTGATATAGGAAAATAAGGGGTCTGTTCCCTTTTTAAAGCTAAAGTGTGTAATTTCTTCACCTCTAGTGGCATCAAATGGAGCTGCAAAATTAATGTTTGGCTACGTTCGCAAGTATACTAGCATACTACTCTTACTATTTCTGCTGTATATACAGTTTTCAAACAGGTTTTTATGAACACTCTCCCATCTTCCATTGGTCAAACAGACATATAGCCCCTCCCCAAACTCATGCTGTTGAGCCAGGCTGTCGGGCTGAATGCTCTTTAAAAAACAATGAGCAATATTTTGATAGCGCCACAAAGACGAAGTGTTCCACTTTTCAAAGAAACTTAAACTACAAAATTACGAGGGGACATTACAGATGAGATCTAAGTTGTTTCGCCCACATAGCAGAGGCTAAATGGAGATCAAATGGAGACTCCTGCTTAAATCTCCTGCTTCTCCTAAAAAAAAAGACCCAAGTAATCTCACATGTGTCTGTCTAGAGTTTTAGAAGTCTCCACAATGTCTCAAACCGTGCCTAGATTTGCCAAAATACCAAAGACTGCAAACAAATGTCAGAGATTTCAATGAGAACTCTTTTGAACATTTTACCATTTATCAACAAATTATTCCAAATACTATAATTTAAAGACCACATAATCTGAGCTATTCTATCCACATTAATTTTTATAGCTCTATCCTTTTACAGTATGTCAATAATTGTCTTAAATGCTTCTATTTTTATTTCTCCTAAGACATTTCAGGAGAAACATCTTAACTCTGATGTGTGTTTATCCTTCAATCAAACATAACTAAGATCTCCAATAAATCTCCTTTGGGAGCTATATAAGAGCAACCTCTGTGCAATTAAATTGTAGGCATGTATATGAGGAAGTATTTTAACAGAAAATTACACACTTTAGCTTTAAGATGGTGAATAAAAGAGGTTAGAAATCCTTGCAGAACTTTAGCCCGTTTCTCTTATCAGATAAGACGCTGACAGTATTTATAGCCGAGCAGTAGATGGCATATGCTTCTCAGAGGTTGCCAAGCTTGATTAGACAGCTGGGAATGGGGTGGAGGGGTGTAATCATATGAATTTTGTCTGGCAGAGGAGAAGGGTGCAGGAGATTGTGGGCAGGACGTGTGACCTCCACCCCTCCCATTAACAGAGAGCGTTACTGTGCACGGTCTGTCCGAGTGTTGTTGTAGGGCTCTGACTTAGACTGTGCGTGAGCACAGTGCATTTTTACATTGTGCAAGTATTCATGTGTGTGTTGGGGGGGTCAGTAGTGTGCCCAGGTGTCATGAGCTTGAGGACGCAATGCCACAAGAGGAAACTGACAACCACTAGCCCATTAATCCCTTAATAAAGTGCCTGGAGCCAGATTGAGGGCCGGGGTCATTTAGGGGACACATAGTCTCACAACAAATACACACAGAGCGATGCACACTCGCCTCGGGATCACCGACGTCAGTAACTGCTTTCAAATGCATCTATACACAAGTACACAGAAAGAGTGATATAGAGAACAGGTCACCGAGGGTAAATTTGCTGACATACTGTGAACACGCTTCTAATCTGCAGTGTTTTTAAAGCCTACAAAATAACCAGTGTGTTAGACATACTATGGTGCCACAAAGTGTTTGGACAATTAAGCTATATTTAAAAATGTTTAAATGTATTTTTTCATCTTATAACAAAATATCAAACCCAGCAAAAAACATTTTGACACTGTCTGGTTGTCTGCTAAGACAAATGTGTGAACTTGAGGGGAATTGACTGGAATTGAAATTCACTTTGGGACAATTTGGTTACCAGTACTGGAAAAAAAAAAATGGCTCAGAAAAGTGTATATAGTTCTGAGAAAAGGCCTTGCACTTAATTTGTTTGCAGATGCCACTTGGTTTGATGTTTTGATTCTAATGCTATAAAATGAATAAAATTTTAGGTGTGACCTAAGTGTGCAAAAGTGTCCAAATACTTTTTTGGGGCCACTGTGTGGTCAACCACACAAAATAGCCATATTGTAAAATATATAAATACAGCAGTGGTGATTTCTCAGGGCCAGCAAAGCCTTCTCTGCTGGCGTAACATGCCTTATAAAGAAATATTTTTTCATCCTTTCATTCTCATTGACCTTTTTGCCTATGTATTTACTATCACTTTCCACTCCTAAACAAACGAATAGCAAAAAAAAAAAAAAGTTTATCAAATCAGAATTTACTCCTCGATGCTTACAAGTAAAGTGTGACAACTGTTTCACAAATCGCATGCCCGAAGCCATGCTTCTTAGCCGAAGCAGCACATGAGTCTGATCTCCACCCCGTCAGGCCTTCAGAATTTCCACAGAATCCCTCAACACTGCAGAGTATAGGCATCTAAAGTCAAATTGTCAGATTCATCAGCCAGTCAGATTGATTTAATTGTTCTTCCTGGGTGTGGTCTTTAGGATATGTCCCAGTCCAGGCCTTCTAGCTGGCCTTGAGTGACGCAATCACGTTTTAAGTGATGAGCGTAATTTGAAAGCGAAGAGCACGAGATGCTTACAAGTCGGCTGTCATCACTGCTGTTATTGCCGCTGAGAAAGAGATCCTTATGGATTTAAAAACCTTAGATGTTCTGCATGATCCTGCTATTGATAATTAAACAGGAAATGAGGGCTGATTTTCACTTCAAGCTAATTGATAAGTGCTTTTTGCATTGTTATAGCAACATCAGGAGTTTTCTAAGTGTAAATTAGGCTGCTTGAGCATTCAGTGTCGGATCAAGTTTTGAAAAGTAACCGTGTACCCTGACAAAACAAAATTTATTGCAAGCAAAATTTAAATTGCAAATATTATTAGAGAGATTTTTCTTGGTATTAGACCTCCTTGGTTCTGGCTTTCGTGCGTGGATATGTTTTTAAAATGTCAATTGGTATTATTAGTTGACTGCCACGTAATGTATGATAGGCATACGGTGTCTTATTCATTGTGAAACTGTGTTTTCTTAATTGCATGAATCGCACTGAAGGCCTAGACTTAAAATGCACGGGCCGCCACTGAAATACAGGATGGAACAAACATGAACTAGTGCAAAACTAACCCAACATACACACACACGCGCGCGCGCACGCTCATATTAAAAGTGCACTGAGGGGGCCTGGGTAGCTCAACAAGCCACGTGATAAGATGCGCGGATTTACGGTCTCAGATGCGGAGGCAACTGAGATTCATCCTCTGCCACCCGGATTGAGGCGAGTCACTATGCCACCATGAGGACCTAGAGCACATTGGGAATTGGGCATTCCAAATTGGGGAGAAAAAAAAAAAAAAGAAAGTGCACTGGTGCAGGGGGGTTAAACTGAGGTTGTCTAGCCATCTAGTCTATCAAACATTTCTGCCTGTTTCTCTTGTATTAGCGCTGTGAGTCTTACACCATCACAAACTCATGTCAAACAACAGAAAACACATTTGCTCAGGCTAAGCAGTTAGAGCATGTTCCACAGACATTTTGGGCTGGTGTGCTCATGAGGAAGATGCAGGCTCAAATCTGGCCTGCATTGTGTCCCGATTCCATTACCACTATCTCTCCCCTGCTAAAAAGACCAGCACATAAAATTAGATTATACTGGTTAGTGCTGGTCTAGCTGGTGATCGCCAGCAAAAGGATTAATGGTATTTTTGGTGAAACTGGTTTACTGAAGAAGTCTTGCTTGTAAAGGTAGTTAAGAAGCCTGGTGGGGATGTGAGTACTCTATGATGGGGATCAGCGTCCAAAACAGAATGTATGATGGTGACCAGAAAAGCTGGTCTTTTCAACAGGGTCCTAAATAATTTCTTGTCTCTGTCAATAAAAGGTGGCAGGAGACCAGATATGCATACCAGAGGTCTCCAATCAGCAGACCACATTCCAGAGTTCCAGAGTTTATTATTAATGTAATTATGAACATAGCATTTTTTCTCCACACAGATATAAAGCATCTGAAATGGTGTATAAACTATAAAAAGATGCATTTCACGATGTATTAATTCAAGAATCATAATCACAGAAAACAATGAATCAGTTCTATTTATCTGCTGCTTTTTGATTCTCGTGCCTAGAGGTGAGAAAACGCTATTCTGGCAACGTCACAGTGTAGAGACATCTACCATAGTTTGTCCGGTTGCCCAGGTTCACTAATAAAACAGCCAGTAAGAGTGATTGTTAACAAACATGTGAAAGGAGATACTACTTATGGTAATAATGGTTATTCCTTATTAGTATTATACTTTTATTTAAAGTAACACTTTATTTTCTCATCTTAAGGAGTTTTCCTTGCTACAGTCACTTTTGGCTTGTTCACTTGTGCTTCGAAAGGCACCATTCCATCCTATAAAAGCACTACAGAAATAAAGTATAATTGAATTAATAAATAGAACTCAATAAATATTTGCAATTCTGTACTTAACAAAGCAGCAGGTCTTGAAGAAAGTAATACATTTTTACATTTTTAAGATTATTATTTCTTACTTTTACAAGGTATTATAGCTGCCAATCAAAACTTTACTGAAATGCACAATAATGTAAGTTATGATGGTTCTGACATTTGCTGGGAAGTAAATTTAGAAACCAGACCTCTTGAAAATTTAATTGAACACCCCTAATAAATACAGTATTTCATCACGTCATCAGTAAACTGCAACATCTAAGTGTAGTTTATAATGGATGCATTTTTAAAATGATCTGTGTAATTACATTACGTGACTACATTCACCCTGCCATATTTCTACAATGAACATCTCAGAGGTGTCAGATGAAGGTTGGTGACAAAGACATTGCCGCAAACTTCATAACCCTAATTTAGACAATGAAGACATGAATCAACCATTGTTCCTGATGCAGCCATTTGGCATACTTAACAATCTGACAGGCCTTAGAGCATTAGTCATTCAACACATGCAAACCCCCCTCATCACGTGCACTTTGATGCACTGTAGAGTAGCTCGAGAACATGAAATCAGAGATGGAGAGAGAGGTAGACAAAGAAAATGTATGCACACAGAAGGGGTGCCCATAGGGAAAATGAGTGGGGGTACAATCATAAGTAAGAGGAAATAAAGATTGAAAGAGAGAGGAGAGAGAGACAGAGGAAAGGAAAAAGCAGAGTATTAAAAAACAAAACAAAAAACATGCACCAGTGGGAAGACTTCAGGTCTTTTCCAAAACCTACTGCCCACATCGGCAGCTGCCTTCTAAAAACAGAAGTATTTTATGTTTTTTTCGTATGCTGCAGCATCCCGCACGCGATACACACTATATACATTTCATCCTTAGCACAGTGCACAGCCCAGTTTTTCTAGCCTCAAGTTCCTGTATATGTCTGTGTGCATCATCTGTGCACGTGCCTGGAGTTGACCGTACTACAAAGCGTCAGAAAGCAGTCATAGTGCACATGGTGTTGAACAGGTCCATACGGACTCACGGTTAAAAGAGTATACTTTGAAAGACTAGAATGCCCAAACATGCGCAAAGAGTAATGGCACAAGGGATAACAAAGTATACACTAGCCTTAAGACAGCATCGTAACAGACAGAACCACATCAGTAGTTTTGGAGTGCTCTGTATAGCCAGAACTCATAACACAAATAGCATTCCTTATGACCTCCACTCACAATTCATTCCAACAGAATTTGGCATTACTATGTTAAACATGTAAGTTTATGTTAAATGTTATGTTAAACTGCTAAGTTTACGACCAACCTGTCAGCTTTGTGGAATCATCCTGTTGGAATCATCACAATGTTGTAATACACAAAATACATAGGACACAAATATGGGGGAAAAGTAGTTCATTTTTAATTAGGTTTATGTATTTTTATCAACAGTTTTTGGTACTGAACGAAATAAATGATAATATTTTAAATCAACATTTCTCTCGCTTTGTTCGCCATCTTAGATTTATTTTTCACTGACCTCATCGCATCGCATCGCATTCACTGCATTCACTACTTTTTGGAACAGAGCATTAGTAAAGGAAAATCTAGAGATGATGAAGAAGAAGATGACAGAGAGAGAGAGAGAGAGAGAGAGAGAGAGAAAGATAGGAGAAGGATAGAGAACGAGTTTGTTGAACAGCTGCCGAACAGTCTCTCAATAATTCATCACATCATGATGCAACACTCACCTCAGCTGAGCCAGAGAGAGTGTGAGAGAATCACTGCTACTCATGGCCCAAAAGAGGCTACTGTAGGGATGCTGGTACTGTGCGTGATGGAGGAAAATGTCAAAAAGCCATGCAGGCCTCACAGTGGTTTCATTTTATGTCTTCTTCAGGCAATTTTGTAAAATACATGTGGTGCGGATAATGTTTCAAACTAGGGATGGGTCAGGATTGTCAACAAGTCATCCAACAACTAACTAGTTGATTAGTGAGGTCAAAATCTGTACTTAGATTTATTGCTTTGATGTTTTTAGCTGCGGTGCTTCAAAGACTCAAATCACCTTCTGTGTACTATAAGTACTATAGCCCTACCACATGACTTGCGTTGGGGTTCCAACGCACCACTCATTGGCTACCATCAAATGAAAAGCACTGCAGAGAACGTCTCATTTTGGTTTTAGCGCTGTGACTGGCCACCTAATGATACGTCATCTGAATTGTTGGGTAATCATTGGCGGCCACTTCAAAAGGTCAACGGCAACAGGGTCAAACTTGAAACTGTTCGAATTTTGAGTGCCGCATTACAGCGCTTGCCGTAAGCACAATGCAGTGGTGGGGTTAACACTAAAGCTGACAGTTCACTCGAGGCCCTTGCATTCTGAAATTCCATCACAGAAAGTTCATCACGCAAATTTCCTGATTGCGGATTCTCATCGAGATAACTGTATTTCGCACAAGAAATTTTGCAATCAAGGGTCAGTGTGACCAAGACTTAAATCTGACTTGTTAAGGTATGATTCTTAGGTGTGATTTGTGAGGTCATGGCAAAGCAGCCCAAAGCCCAAAGCAGCTCCTGTGGTTGGCCTGGCTCTTGTAGCCTTATTGCCAGGATCTATGATGATGCCTCTAATTGGTTGTGGGTTTAATAACTACGGCCAAGATCCTGGTAGAGAAGGAGGAGATGACCTGGGCTGCATTTCCCAAAAGCAATGCAAGCTTAAGTTGATTGTAGAGACCTTTGGTGCCAATGGTTTCTATGATCTACTTAGCTTACAATGCTTTTGGGAAATGCAGCCCTGGTCAAGAAACAATCCTCCTGGGAAAAAAAGCTGCACTTGGATGTATCTCATCCATAGAGACAGAGACAGGTTGCATTGTGGAGGATGAGAGAAAATCAGTCCTCTCTTAGGTCTCAAGTACTCCCCGGTGCAGCACCGCATCAGGGTCCATCTGCTGAAACCCAGGAACCATCAGTGCAGAGGGACCAACACAGCAGTGGTAATTAGCCCCAGGATGCAAACAGCTAGCATCAAACAGATGTGGGGGAAGTCGACACATTGTTAACTGGTTTGATGGGGGGTGGGGTGGAGAAGGTGACCTACTTTGAATCAAGTGATGCAACACTTCAAAACGGGAAGCTGCAATCTATACCATGAAAAATACATTTATATCTTAAGGCATTCTTACTGATGTCTTGTAAAAAGCAGCATAATGGTGCGTCCACACTACACATTGCGCTCCATACACTTCCATTCATACTCATCCAACAGCGGGAGACCAGAAACACAAGCTCATGCAAATAAATTTTGTGTTTGCTGCATACAAAAGTTCAAGCTTGGCGAACTTGTATAACAAGAAGATATGTGACAAACAGAAGATCTAAAAACATCACACACTGACCTTTTAAGATTAATACAAAGAATACATGTTTAAAACTGCTTGTTTTTAATTGTTGAAGGAAAGTGAGTAGATGGTATATTTTAACATTTTGAATATAATATTATTTGTTATTTTAGATTTATTATTTATTAAAGCACTCGAGCGTGACTGCATATATATAACAAGTCCTTTGTGGTGTCCGAAGGAATTTTACATGCTCAAAGAATAACCGCAGCTTAAATATATTTCCCCCATTTTTATATTTATTGCCACAACCAGGGCTGGTGGATTTTGTTTTCCATGACTTTCACACAATCTCACCATGAACTTATTACAGGGACAATCCTCTGGGACACAATGGTGCTGGCTCATGGCCATATGTGTTTGCAAAAACATGAGTGTAAGTACATGATAACAATTCTCATTTTTGGGTGAATTATCCCTTTAAGAATAAGCAAGGGGGTTGCCAAGACATCCTCAGTCAGCAGGGTAGTCTGGTTATGAGCATATGAGTAAGACAGTGATGACCTTCCCCCGACTGACCTCTCAAGACTGCACCACTGCATCACATGCACACACAAAGAACCACAGACGATGTCATTATTTCCATGGCATTGATCCCCAGCCTGCAACTAGTGGAGCACGGCTTTTTAGATCCACTTGGTTGCATGTCTGCACTCTGCTGTGGCCGTGCTGAGACGGATCTGCGAGGCCATGTTGTGTAAAACTGCCTCACGGCTTGACAACAAACGGGCTAATTGGTCCCTGTTCCTGGCCTCTGGAGACGAGAAAAGAAAAAGTTTGAGGAAACACATCCTGGAGGTGGGGTGTGTAGGAAAGAGACTCTCATGGTGGCTCACAGAGTGATGTGATGTGGGACGTCACAGAGATTTGTCATTGAGCTTTACACACTTATAGAAACACTCAAAGACACTGTGATGCCACTTTTCACCAACTGAGTGCTGGTGCCGGAGCTGATCTGGAAACATTTTGTCTATTTATACTGCAGAACCGGTGGCTCCGGAGGGAAAAACTACATACGCAACAGCCCCTAAAATGTGCAGGTCTCGAACTAGAAACCCCTAACGTCAGAGGCTGGGGGCATGATAACACTGAAAGTTTTCAAAACAACATCTCAGTCTAGCAAGGCAGATGCAAAACGAAACTAGATTGCACAAAACTTCACTCCCATTATAAACAATGAACCTTTTTACATTGCAAAAGCCCTCTGTGGCAATTAGACTCTCATTCAATTGACAGACATCCCGTTTCCATGCAGAGTGTCTTCAGCCACATTATTTTTCCCTGCCCCAGAATTTATTTGAATTTTAATTGTTTTTGGTATCCATTATTTAAAAAACTTCTGATGACTGCATAAAAACCAGATCATAATGGCGTAAATACACTGAATCAAATGTTAAAAATTATCTTTGAAACTTGTAAGACTTGTGAACTCCAGCCTCTTTATTTTCCCTGTTGCCGGTTGCAAAAAAAGTAGCTTGAAATATTAAGATGCCGAACTACTACTACGGGATGAACATAGAGGCCCCAGCACACTTACGGAGAAGTGTTTTTTTGTCCTTTGCTTGGAGCCAAAAAGAAGTTTGAAACAGCTAAGCAGCGACATACTGTTTGCGAACATTCAGACACCGTCTCGCTGCCAGAGGAGGTGTTTAGAGGTACATTTAAATATGAGGATGCTCAAGACTACATGTAAAACATCAACTAATATGACATTAAAATGTGTTATCAATGACTTCATGCCTCATTCTGAGTAGAATTCACACAAGATCAGTAGAGGAAGCTGTATTAACTACTTGATGATATTTAAAATAATATATCTGCAGTAGATAATGTGTAATTTGTAATGTTTACCTTGTGCATTAATGGCGCTAATACGCTAACATGCTATATGCCATAATATGCACGGATTACACTCTTGTTATTGTAATTTATGGTGACACTGTTACAACTGCAAATATGGGTGTATAAAAGAATGTTAATGGGCAGAATACAGACAAAAGAATGATGATAGGCATATCTTACTTTGGGCAGATATGTGAATGGGGACTTAAGAGTATTTGAATAGATTTGATAACAGATGGAGGTAAGTTTGAACCAGCTCGCTAATGACTCTGCACACCGGTGTGTTCCTGTTGACTGATCCTAACTGACTGAACAGGAAATAGCTGTCGGCCTCAAAGTAGGTGGAGCTACAGGTCACACCTACCGATGATGTGGACCAATGGCAGAACGAATGTGTTTAGCAGCCCGTAAGAAGTTCTCCTGAAAGTTCACCTGGTGAGCAGTTATGAACCACCCAAATGAACTCAAAAACACCTTTTTGGCCAATATTTTTTCTAAATAATGTGACACCTGATTGTTCTTTGTTTTCGTAGAAAGTGTGCAGGGGCCTTAAGTAGGCCTGTCGCGATTATTAAATAACCGTCTGATCACAGTTATTTGATCTAACTGCGGTTGTTGGGCATTCAAATTCCAATCACATTTAAATGCCCAAATAAGGGAATTTTAAACGAATATACCGTACAAATGCCATGAACAGCGCGTTTGTGTGCCTTTCAGTTGAACTCCGATTCTGAGCGTCACTGAGCTGCATCGCGGAGGTCAACCAGCTCCAGTCCTGAAGAGTGCGTGCTGTTAACAGAGACTCCAAACTCCCGCGTAAATATAAATGAACAAGTATAAACTGTGATAGTGAACGCACAGCACTCCGGTTTCACTTTAAATGATCGTGTAATGGCAAATGTTCCTGGTTCATACATGCAGTGCTAATGACACACAGTGACAAAGAGGAGGAGATGGACACTTACTCTATTGATGTAATAATGAAACAAAAACTCAAAGGTTTTGCTTCATGACAAAAAAGGGCTCGTGGGTTTAATCAGAGCGTTAAAATGTGTGAAAGTGAAGAAATTAGTAAGGAAATGTTTTACTATTGCACAATTTAATAAAAATATAATAAAATATATATTACAATTATTTTTTATTTAAAAAATTATAAAACATGAGTTCAAACAACAGGTGTAAATGTAAAATTGACCAAAACTAAAGTTGACCAAAAAAATAGACATATTTTAAATATTTAGGAATATTTTGATATTAAAACATTATTTTTCATGTCATTAATAGAAAAATCATAGTTTATATAGTGTTATTTTATTATTTGATTTATATATTTGAAGTTAAATATTTAAAAATGACTTCTTAAGGTGTATGAAGCACACATGCAGAAAAAAATAACACCTTAAAAAATATGACAATTTATATGGCAATTAATCTTGAAAGCCCTTAACGAGACAATTAATCGTCACAGGCCTAAAAGAGACAATTAATCGTCATAATCTCAATTATTTGTTTGACAATTAATCGTCAGCCAAATTTCATAATCGTGACAGCCCTAGCCTTAAGTTTTCAAAACTCATAGGATGTGCAAACAAAGACCATGATAGGCTATGCTTGTGGTGAGGTTAGGTAGTAGCATAGTCAGTAACATCATTGTTCAGCTCTTAATTTAATGATAACAAGGGCGCGTTTTGAGAGCGGACATAAGATTCCCTGCCTGAGCACCGGCTCCAGCACCATTTCTATAGCAAAAAGACAGTCTGAGCAAAGTGTACTCCCTCCCTTTTCTCACTTCTTGCTACTGTTACAATAATCGTACATGCAAACACGTTCAATAAGAGGTAAAAGTATGTCAGTAAAACTTGCTTCTCTAGTTCACACACAGACTTTCACTCACTCCCTCTCTTTCTGGGAAAACGTGACCTGGGGCTGTGCAATCAGGAAGTACACGTGTGAAAAGCAGCTCTCTCTTGGCGAGGCTGAGTCATGCTGAAGTGTAAGGCATCACAGAGAGGGAACAGCAGCAGCTGGTGTGTGGTGCCTGTCAAATACACTGCTTTAGAGTGAAGCACTCCTGATCATCCTCTGTAACAGACTACTCTTTATTTCTCTGGCAAGTGCTTTGCTCACTCTTTTCTGTTTGTATCTCTCTCATGCTCTTTAATTAACTTAAAAGCACATCTACAATCTCACCTCTATGATCTCAGTTATTGTTAGTATGGTTTAATTAAAATCATAAAATGAATAGTTCTGGTCCTGGTCTGGTCCATGCTGATTGGTCAATACAGCATTCCAGCCGTGCTGAATTCCTATTCACCTCGCAAATGTATAGCCTATCACTTGAAAACGGTGGCTCTAGTGGAGCAGAAATCAAGTAACAGATACAAATTTGGCTTCAAAATGACCAATTTCCTGACCGGTCACAGATACTGGTGACTACATCACATCAACATTAAAACAAATATATAAGCAAAGTGTACAGGTTGGATGTGAAAGAGTACTTCTCAGTCTTGAACTTTTTAATCCCCTTGTCCTATAGAGTTCAGATAAAGATTGGACCAGAAGCCCAAAAGAGCAATCAATGGGTTTACTTTGGCAGAGGACAAAAAGCACATTGACTGAACAACATGAAAAGGAACTGACCCTCTTCCTTCTCCCCAGAAAAAAAAAATAGTGAGTGATGGAGTAAATATGGAATGGACAGCACCAGGTCAAAGAGATGAGAAATGAAAGAAAGAAAGAAAAACAGACGGACGGACGGACAGATAGATAGATATGCCATATGATTTTTACATACAAATAAGTGCAAACAAAAATTAATGATGGATTTATGGTGACCTTATGGTTATCCTGTTAAGTTTACATAACTTATAGACATTTTATATTTATGATGGAAATTCATGATCTTTTGTTGATTTTCCTCTAACCTTAGTATTGTGAAGGTTACTCTAAATATGACCTTAAGCCATTCATTGTAGAAAAGAAACATAACATATAAAGCATGCATCTCTCCCTCACACACCCACTCACTCAGTCCTCTGGCCTTTTGAGTTTCCTCAGTAGCATTCATAGACACAAGCTCATAGACACAGAAGCATGTCTGAAAATACACATGCATTTATGCACATGCACCAAAATACATCTGCTGACCTGAGAGCTTCATAAGCAATTCAGAGGCCACTTTGACGTTGATGTCCTGGCTGAGTATGCTGCTCTTGCCCAACATGGGGCTGCCCTCCTCTCGTTGATTGGTGGCCCCTAAGGGCCCCTCCTGACAGAAGCTGTAGCTGGGGCCCCTCTGAGAGCTCAGAGTTTCTTCTGCCTGGGGCTCCTCCTTAACACAGAATGGACCCTTTAGGGCCTCCTTTTGGTTCGCTGCTGTGGGGCAAGACAAAGAGAACAGAGGGTTATAAACCATTTTCTGGCTCTCGTGTTTTTGTTGACAGCAATATTCAATGCAAAAGCTTAGATGAAATGAATGATTAGTTCATCCACAAATGAAAATTCTATCATTTGCTTATATTCTGTATGACAATGTTACGAGTCTTCTGAGGCCATGCAGTATCTTTGTGTAACAGCCCAAAATTTAAGTCAAACTTGACTTAAAACTGAAGACAAACTTGTGTGTTCGGTTACAAGACCATTAATGTAAAGGCCTTTCGAGTCACTGACGTCAAACCTAGTTGAACTTGTTTTCATGCGGCAAGTTTAAAGCCAAAGCTATTGTATTTTTATTGTGCTTTTTTGTCCTTTTAGGAGCTAGCCCCTGGTCAATTTTGCTTTTATTGTAGAGAAAATAGCAGCATGTCAATTCTGCTAAACTTCTCTGTTTGTGTGTCAGACAAAGAAAGTCATACAGCAGTGTAACAACATGAAGCCATGTAAATCATGAAAAAAATATTTTTTTTGGGTGAACCTTTACAATAATGTACCACAACGTTGTGGATTGTTATGAAAGCTTGGTAATAAGTTTCAGCACCAATGCAGAAGATGATTTTGTGTGTTTTTTTTACTCGCTTTGACTGATGCTGAATCTGTTTGGAAGTCTCGCTTTGGATCTGGGCTCCATATTAAAAGGAAGGAATCATTCCGAGGAGACAAGATGGATAAAGAAGCAATAAGCTAAATCATTTTTGCAGATTGAGTATAGATAACGTGACCTCTAGATTTTACTGAAAGACCTGAGGGACCTTTAAATTAACAGTGCTGTGTTATGAAGGACATAGAACATGCTCTGCCTATTTCATCTGGTGTGAAGATCTAACAGTGTGTTTGTGTTGACATTTTGTATTTAAGCATAAAATTATTGGTGCTGATCTATTTCTTGAGCATTACAGAGCTCTGCCTAGTTCATACATTTTGATGAGAGTAAGAATAATTGATATTCTCACTCACTATGCTGTTAAAGTGGGCCATTTCTAATCAGGCTTCAATGAATAATTAATATTAAGACATGGAGCCACTTCCTATCAGTGTCACAGTGCCAGGAAAAGAACACAGGCCATTGGTTCTGTCTCACACAAACAATCTCCTTGTTTCAGATGTACACTCCTAGGAATGGGGCACGATGATCGACTAGACGACTATTCATCCAACAACCAAATAGTTGGTTAGTGTGCTTGACTAATTCATGTAATATTTTTCTTTTTATATTTTAGTAGTAGCGCTTAATCTAGCATGCTGTGCTGTAGTATTAGACAGTTTGCATAGTAAAACACTCTCTGAAATGTTGTGTCTTTAAATGAATCCCTTTTAAAGTACCGCTACCACAGCCATACACACTTTGACCGTTGCATCTCGTTAGAAACATGTCTCGAGACCCCTGCATTCTGCTCCATTTCACTATTAAAGCAAAAACGAGCCTTATGTGAACTCCCACTCAAGCCCAAAGTATACTTTGTTTTTACGTGTCTACTAGCATATGCGTGCATTCAATTACTCCCAAGCCTTTTAAACTATACTCCATCTGACCATGTGCACATACACAGGTGGTCGACGCATGCACACTACGACTGCTATGCGATACTGGACTATTTCGGAGTTTAGGCCCATAAAGATGACTTTATAGTCTTTCCAACTCTAATTAAACAAATGCAGGTTTCTCCTGACCTCCACACATATGTGCTCTTGATGTGCACATCCACCTTTGTTGTGTACACCTTTGTCTCCTGTTGCTCACTAGCATTTACGTCTTGTTCCTGCATTACTTTGTGAAAGCAATGGCCCAACTCTGAGTGTTGCCAGGTTGTGGACCCACTTAATAGAGCAAACAATTTCAGGTGCATACGCAGACTATGCGTGCTGAGTACAGTTAGAATAATCGGACTACACACGTACAGTGCTCGGGTACCCTGCTGATAGTGAAATTTACATCCACCCGCTCTTAACTAAGTATTCTTTGGACTTTAGAAAGGTGTCCAATTAGGGTCTGGTGAACTCTAAACCAGCCTAATTATAAAGGGCATCCTTTCATCTGATTAGTCGACTAGTCGCTCAGGCAGTTCACAATGCCAAAAATAGGTCCGCCTGAGTCTAATCTCACACTCTGTATCACACTTCCTCTCCTTTACTGTCGATCTTTTCCTTGCAAGTGCCTGCCCATTCTTTTCCCAGCCTCCCTCACCCTCCGCTCCTCCTTTCATCTCTCTTACAGATCAGCAGTGATCTCTCACCCCTCTTGTCTGTACCGCACTCCCCTCCGCAGTCATCTGATCTCCCCTCCACCCCAAAAACCTGTACATGCACCATCCACAACAGCACTGACCCCTCTCATCAATCTGCTCGGGTGGACCACCGCTTCACTCCGATGACTCTGATTAATGGTGACGTGCATCCTAAACAGGACCAAAGGTAGAGCCAGGTTAGGGGACAGGATATGACTACTCAAGCTAAAGAGCGTCAGGAGCCATTGGGAGAGTTTGCGACCTTCACATCGTGAGTGCAGGCGGCAATCGAGGTGGTGTATGTGGAGGCACCGGCTGGTAATGTCACCAGTCAGATGTCAGCGGATGGACTTACCGTAGCCCAGTCAGCACCTGGAAGGGCATCCTCTAATTAACAGCGTGTCGGGTCGCGTGTCCTATCAGACAGGGACAGGGAGTGCGGCACACGCACACGTGCCCTTTGTTTCGAAGACATGCAGAAAAGTACAAGCTAGAGATGTGAGCGCGGAGATACAAAGTCACACCAATCCGGTGACCTTTCGGTTTGCCGCTTAAATTAGAGCAAAATTTCCATTCAAATTCATGTTACAGTGAGCACTGAATAATTTATCAGCTTAATCCACCAACCAAGTTTGTTTTTTATCCTTATAAGTCACGAATGTCTCCAAAATACCAAGATTAAGTTCGTTTACTCACTGTTTTATTAAAATATTTAATAAAGGATGATCCCAAGTGTCTTATCTTGATCTTTCAAATTACCTCTTGTCATCAACACTATAAATTTCTCTCATAAAGCTACCATGGAATTCTTACCCTGCTGAAAATACCAGCTTAGACCAGAATGTCTTTCAATGCTAGCCCAGCCAAATTTTTGCTGCTGGTGAGTGCTGATCTAGCAAGTGGACCAGCAAAACTTGTGAAGATGGATGACCTGCCTGGTCTTTATTGTGATGCTGGAACACCAGCATCCTATGCCGGTCTTTTCAAAAGGGGTACACATTTCCACATTAACGGTTGGCCAGACAGCTGCCATCTCTCTCTCTCTCTCTCGCTGTCTCTATTCTCTCTCTCTCTCTCTCTCTCTCTCTCTCTCTCTCTCGCTTTCTGTGACTGGAGTGATGTCCCTGGTCAGTGTTACATCAACACTGGGGCTATCTCTGCTCTCGCTGTTAAGGCTGTCATCTGCCGTTGCCATCACCTGGTCTCAGTTTTTTTCCTCCTCCTCCTGTCTTCCTCTCTGTGGGCTGATTCATTTCTCTGCTGGGCGCTTGTCCAGTACCCTGTCACCTCTCACTCTGTTGTGGCTGCCCACTCTTGGACCACTTCATTAGCTTTCCACCTCTGTCATGCAGCTCAGCTCCCAGCTCTGACAACTGGTCACCGCTCCAGCCGAGGATGGCTTAATGTGTCAGGTTAAGGGGGCAACAACAGCCAACAGTCTGCTACTGCAGGCTTTGCTACACGAAGCAGCAAGGGTGCAGCTACATAATGCTGGATGCTGGGTGCAACAGGAGTCACTTACAAGAGGAAGCGCTGAATGGTGAATGTGGGAAATGGCTGGCAAAACTCCATATCTGCATCTGAATTCCCATACTGTATGTACTGAATTCAAAGAACTTCTTAACCGTTAATAAAGTACGTTCTTTAGGTATGTAGGTGTGTAGCATAAACATGGTTCTTATGCTTTGTGAACACTGAATTTCCATAAATGTAGCATGATTTCTTCAGTTGTTTGTGATTACTGGATAAAAATTTAGTTTTTGACGAATAACAAACATTTTGATTTTGACTTGATTCACTAATGTATAACTCAAGACTGATTCAATAAAAATAATTCAAAAGAACGATTTGCTCACAAACGTAACATCATTAAGGCTTGCGAGCAACTTTAACTCTACAATATGCATTTAAGAACAGAGCATAACTAGAATAATGTAAATTAAATATAGAAATTGCAATAACTTTTCTATAACTTTTAAGATTTAATTTATTTCCATTAGGCTACTTCCATCAAGGCTTGGAAAACGCAATGTTAAAATCTCCTGATATTGCCAGGTTTTTCATGACCATAGGAACCCTGTATAAAAAAAAATCCTGAACATACTACACCCGGAACGTAGGCATTGTCCTGTGGCAGTGGCACGCATGTTCTTGGACCTATGACCTACTAAGAACAACCTGAAAATAATTTTTACAGGTGTTGTTAAACAAGTACAATTTAACCATGAAGAACAACTTTCTTGGTATCTCTATCACTTACACTTGAAAAGACCTGCCTGATTTGTGGTTCTCTCCCTCTTTTTGGATTCAATGCATTGAATCTAAGCTCCTCAACTAAGATGACCTTATGGGATAGCAAAGTATGCAGTGGTTGTACTCTACACAATCTCTTCAGAAGAAGCAGATGCAGCAGGTCATCCAGGTATTGTTCCCCTACTCTTTAACGAATACTTATTCGGACACCATTGTCGTTTGACACACTGCTTTTTGCATACTGTTCAATAGGGAATTGTGCATATTCAGACACAAGGCATGTGGAAACCCACTGCTGGGACTACAAGGAGCAAATGAAACTAGTGCAATCAAAAACAATGGGAATGGAGAGCACTTTTTTTTCTTGGATTCCACAATTTGAACACCTCCCAGAATTTTTTCAATAATTTCACACACTATTGCACTTGTGTATATGGTTGTGTGACAATAAAAGTGATTTGAATTGCACTGGCCAATTATTCGCCCATGACCAGAGTCACACCCAGTGTCACTTTGTCACAGAGGAAGAGACAATGTGTGAACTGTCATTATTGAATTAGGTCCAGCAAGCATGTGTGGAGCCTTGCATTTCAAAGCGTTTCTCCAGGCTTTCATCTCCAAATCAAAATGTGTATCGTGGCTGGATGGCTGACAGTTGTGTCAGCGTGGAGGGAAATCAAAGCGGATTGGTCTAAAACTCAGAGGAGAGCCAGGCAGTCCAAAGAAATGATAGGCCAATTATGTCAGAGGTCAGTGAGAGTTCACCCCATGTGTGTGTGAGCATGTGTGTGTTTCACCGAGGGAACTCTAAAAGCACTAGTCTGCTGTTTTTCACTTCATTCTTCTTCCTCTTCCTTTATTCTCTAATTACTTTCCCTTTTTTATTTCCTTTGTTTCTATCTCTGGCTCACTCTCCCTCATGTAACAAAAGCGGGTGTATGGCAACAGCAGATATTAAGCAATTGCAAACAACACTCAAGATACTGCTTAAGAAATGTAAAAGATGTGCACAAACACTGTGCCACCTTCACTGGTGGAAACCAAGTGCTTACATTAACAATATAGTACTGCTATGATTCATAATGGTACAATCTTAAAGGAGTAGTTCACCTAAATATTTAAATTCTGTAATTATACAGTCACCCTCATGTTGTTCCAAAGCCTATGTACTATAATTGTTTCCATGTAACACAAAGATTTTCCATGGAATAAATAGTCACCAGTCTGTCATGCTCCAAAAAGGACAAAAAGTCTTCTGAAGCCATACAATAGGATTGTGTGAGAGAATGATTATCAGTAAAAATACTCACAAAGCTTCTGTACACCTTTAGAAGACAGGAACATAATATAGGAGTGATGTGGACTACTTTTTAGTGTTTTTTTGTTTGTTTGTTTTTTTTTTTCATTTTGGAGCTTGACAAAAAAAATGGCACTCAGTGTCAAAAAGGTTGCCGACCCCTGGCCTATATGCATTGTAAAGTCCAGCTTCTATGCTTTAAAATGACACCCCTTTTTGTGTTGGCCAAACTAGTTCTTCATTGATTTATTGTTTTTAAAAATTCATGTTTTTTAAAAGTTTGCCCAAATATTTATTTATAATAATTCAGGCCACTTAAGAGCAAGCATACAGTATATGCCTGATATTTCTTTCTGCATGGTAGACAACATGTATAATAAATAATATGTACTTAAATCTCAAAATGCACATTATTATTTCTCAAGATAAATGGTCCAAATGTAAATAATAATTGTTACTCACATACCTTTCTCTATAAGAATGCATTACAAATAAATAAGCCTTTAAAACTAGTGGGCGACATTATTGCTGATCAGGTGCACAACAAGCAATAGAACTAGGGCTAAGCAATATGCAAGAAATATGTTCACGATATACACTACCGGGCAAAAGTTTTGAAACACTTGAATGAAATGTTTCTCATGATCTTAAAAATCTTTTGATCTGAAAGCGTATGCTTAAATGTTTGAAATTAATTTTGTAGACAAAAATATAATTGTGCCACCATATTAATTTATTTCATTATATAACAAAAATTTAATAAAAAATAAATAAATTTTTTTGGAAATTGATGACTTGGACCAAATAATAAAGAAAAGCAGCCAATAAGTGCCCAACATAGATGGGAACTCCTTCAATACTGTTTAAAAAGCATCCCAGGGTGATTCCTCAAGAAGTTGGTTGAGAAAATGTCAAGAGTACATGTCTGCAAATTCTAGGCAAAGGGTGACTACTTTGAAGATGCTAAAATATAACACAGTTTTGATTTATTTTGGATTTTGTTTAGTCACAACATAATTCCCATAGTTCCATTTATGTTATTCCATAGTTTTGATGACTTTACTTTTATTCTAAAATGTGAAAAAAAAAAAAATTATAATAAAGAATGAGTCTTTCAAAACATTTGACCGGTAGTGTCTATTTTTTGAAAACATTGCGATATCCAATTAAATCATCAAACCCTCTGCCCCCACTGCCAAGGGTGAATGTAATATTTTTGCTTTATTGATTTTGCTCTCAAAATTAAATAAATTTATTGATACAAGAAAAACTTAATTCAGAGATATTTTTAAATTCAAATTCCACTTCACATGAAACATGTAAAAAAGCAATTAAACTAACGAAGTGGTCAAAAAATTTATATTTAATCACCTCTCATTTTCCCTCACACAAGTATCCGTCTACAACAACAGGTGGACAATTACTTATACAAATTAAGATCTAAAGAAACTTATAAATATAAACATAATATTGATAATTGAAATATAAATACATTTTAAGTTCAAGGTGTTTTTGTATTTTTATCATTTGTAAACTTGCAGAGTAGGGCTCACAATGCATGTTAAGCTCAAACTGTTCCTTGGAAATAAAGCAAGCTTAACTCCGAGCACCTCCTGAGAATGTCTTAGGTCATTTGCAGCATTCTCATAGATGGAACTATTCTTGCAAACTGTTTTCAGACAACTGAAATAGAGAAGAAAGAGTGAGAACTCTGTACATTCACGTGTTCCACGAGCCATGCTTGCTCTGCACGCCTCTGAACAAACCGCAAATCAGACACGCGCATCAACGGCTTTTCTGTCATCTGTTCTTAAAAATATAATAAAGTGTTTGTCATCAAGTCAAGACTTCTTGTAATGTGTCACTCTGAGATGTCTTGCAGGTCACCCACCACAGTAGCAGATAGATGAGAAAAATTACCCATCACTGCGCATGAATAGACAACCCACATTTGGCAGGTCATGACTCGCAGTTAGGTGCTAATTTTAAACGCTGTGCTACTATTTAATATTTTTGCCGACTTCCCTGCTCCTTGGTTTTGTCATTTCCCGATATTGTTAAACATCTTCTGTCAATCAGCGTTAATATCAGCATCGGGATATTTGTCAGATATCATCAATATCCAATTACATTGTCCTATCACTCAGCCCTAAATAGCCCAGAAAAAGTATATGAAAGTGAATATTTATTTTTAAATAATTTGTTTGTCATCATTGTTATAATCACATTTTAACTTTTTTTTTAAATATTAAAATTAATCAATTAGTATTATCTCATGAAATTGTACTGTATATACTATATATAATGATATGAGCTGTCAATGTTTGAAATAACATGAACATTTTACAAGTAATTACATTGAGTTTACAATCATTTGGTGCTAGTTTCAACACAGAAGTATAAACCAGCCCTTTAGTGTCTTGAAGCGTCTTGTCTCTGACTAAATTGAACACCGCAAATATCTCTATTGTCTCTCAACTATAGGCTGACATTGTTAAAGGAGTCTATCCAATCCTTTGGGACCTAAACTCGTTTGTTTGAGAGTCTAGGAAAATGGTACCATGGGCGACAAGTTGGCAGCAATGCATCGAGCATGGGCTCTGCACGTTCCACCAAGACGGAGATGGAGTTAACTAAGCTGGAATAGTCCCCGTGCGTCCAGGCAAGAGGTCACGCGATGGAGCTGAGGCCGCTAATCATTTCCAATTATGGATGCCTTTTTAATTATAAATTATGCATACATTTTTAATTAATCTAATGTTCCGAAGGTTTTCTTTTTTCTTCATGCCGAGATCTCAATCTAATTACTCTGCATTAAGCGCAGGAGCACTGACCCTGTTGTCGACCTCCTGGCCAACCCCTGGTCAGCCATCTCGCATCAATCTTGCTGCTGTCTCAAAATTAACTATATTTTCCACCACAACAACATGTGTTAATGGTCTAAAGTTTTTTATTTAAAGGGTTTTGTTTACGTTGACAAGTGCCATGGTATGTTTTGTACTTGATCAGCCAAATCTCACCCTTAAACAGCTTTTTAACTGATGCTATTAATTAATGCATTCATATCATCTACTGTGTTGTTTCCTTTTTGGAAACATATTAAGCATAATCTGGACCATATTATTCTGTTTTTGATATTACATATTATTATACATATTATTCATATTATTGTTTGTTCGTGAAATATTTAAGAGTAGAGCATAACAAGAAAAATGTATAGTTAACACTTTACAATAAGGTTCCTTTCGTTAACATTAGTTAATACACTAGGTATCATGAACAAACAATTAACAATATATTTTTTACTGCATTTGTTAATATTAGCTAATGTTAGTTAATAAAAATACAATTGTTCAATGTTAGTTCATAGTGCATAACAAATGTTAACTAATACCACTTTTGATTTTAAAAATGTATATGTTCATAGTGCATAACAAATGTTAACTAATACCACTTTTGATTTAAAAAATGCATATGTTTTAATTAACATTAACTAAGACTAATAAATGCTTAGTAAGTATTGTTCATTGTTAGTTCATGTTAACTAATGTTGTTAACTAATGTTAACAAATGGAACCTTACTGTAAAGTGTTAACAGTGTATATTCTCTATAGAAAATGCAATGGCTTTTCCATGCCTGGAAATCACAATTTTAAACTTCCATGATTGGGAACCCTGATGTCCTCAACAAGAACAGTAATAAATCACATCCTGCCTGTGTTCCCTTTTTATGTCATCCTTAATTATGTAGGTCTATTTTAAAACTACAGAATAAACTGAACTGAACTAAAAAACAAGGTGTGACAGGATTAGGTAGCAAGACTGTATAGTACATCTATTTTAAACAGGCTCTCCATGGTAGAGCTAAAACTGAGGTTAAGTATTAATCATGCAGAGACACAGTCTTGCAGGATCTTGGCTTTGGAACCACATTTAGCCAACTCAAATTCTACTGCTTCTGCCAATCTTTAATTATAGAATTCAGCCATCCTAGTAATTACAATAATTATGATGGACCAATCAAGCTGGTTTACACAATCCTGCATCTCAAGCCTTCACACTGCTTTTTTTTTATTTATTTTTATCAAAACCTGTGGCTTAGCCTTTAGCTGAGATCTTACCTGAGAGCTTCATAAGGAGGTCTGTAGCCGTCTTGGTGGTGATGTCTGGGCTGAAGAGTGAGGCAGCTGAAGGTCCAAGGCCAGGCGGACTGGATTTGAGCCCAGACAGGTCCAGAGAACTGCTGCTGCTGCTGGGTCGCTCTCTACAGAGGGCAAAGGGGGACATCACAGACACATCCCTCTCCTGGGGTTCCTCCTTGATCTGGATGTGATTCGAGGGTTCTCCAGGGGAAGCCAGCAAACAACCATCCGGGTAGCTGACAGTGGGAGACGTGGAAGTGTCTGTGTTCATGGCCTGATCGCCAGAGACTCCACTGTCCCCCATCAGCAGTCCCTCGCCCTCCTCTGTGTCTGTGCCGGGTTCTTCTTTGACTTTGAGGTCGGGACGGGGAAAGTGCTGATGGCAACGCATGTGCAGCTTGAGGCTAAAGTGGCGGGAGGATGTGAAGGGGCAAAGCTCACACTGGAAGGTCTCCCCTCTGTCTTGGTGCTGATGGACCTGAGAACAGGAGAGGAGTTAGATGATGCACATCAAAGATGAATCATCATACTCTCTATTAATCAAATTAATCAAAGTGATGGTAATTTATACGACTGGTAGGATCAGTTGTATAAATTTTGCATCATTCAGATTCTCTACATCAGTGACTACGTTTACATGGACACCAGAAAGCCATTTATTGCGAAAAAGCTACATAAGGATTTACTCCTGTATACTTGTGGCTTAGTCGCAGCTTTTCCCCGCGAAGCTGGAGTAAATAACAAACATGGGATCCAAGGAACACTGTTGCTGTGTTTGTTTCCTTAACTTTCAATCCTGACCTGTAGCAGAATTGCGCTGCAAAAGTGGAGCTTCCTTTTTACATAAAACTCTGGGATTTCCCCAATGTACAAATGCATTAACGTGAACGTGAGGGACAGTCAATATTTTCCACTGAGTGTATAAATGGGTATAGTGTATGTGATTTTCCCACTGAAATCCCAGAAATGTTCAATTCTTTCTGCTGTGTTGACTTGGGCTCCATACTATGACGTTTTTTTATCCGGTCTGTTCAAGCACATGAGCACTCCTCAAAAACCAGTAACTACGCAGGTTTTGACCACATAAGCCATGTTCTCCGGGAGAGAATCTTTTAAATGGCATAAGGAAATCTGCATTCTCATTTACATGACGTTTCAGAACGCTGCTTTCTGCAAAAACCCTAGACTAAACGTTTTCTTAAGTGCATGTAAATGTGGTCAGTGGTTCTCAACTGGCTCTCAAATTGCTTATAGTACAAAAGTAAAAAGAAATGTCCTTAAAATCAAACTTTGAAACGTATTAATACTACTATGAACAGCAAAGGGCCAACAATAGGTAAAATGATTAACATGACATGCCATGGCAATTTTGGTTTCTAAATGTCTCTTGAATTTCAATGGTTTCATACTCTCTGCAGCCACTAATTCACAAAAAGTGGTCAGCACAAACCATATTTATCCTCGCTGTGAGTGAACAAATATTTAGTCATGATTGTATGTTTTTTTTTTTTTTTACCTTGTGTAGTTTTGTTCATGGATATTAAGGATGAAGGCATGTCATACAGCCTGTCCACGTTGACATCTGCCTAATTTGGCTAGCTTCTACTAAGTGAATTGAATTGGAGTTTGGAAGCACTGCTTTCGATGTCAATAACAAAAGGTATGGGAAGCATTTTCTACTCACTTCTAAAAAGTTAATTAGCTTATGCATTTTATGCATGATTGTATGATTATCTGCATTTTATTACAGTTTTTTCCCTGCTGTTCATGACCCAATCAGATCCACCCGTGACCCACAAGAACCACTGATCTACATATTGATGCTATGATATTTTGTCATGATTTATGGAATAAGCATTTGCATTCCCAGTGACTGGAGTCACCTTCATGTGGGACTTGAGATTGTCTTTACGAGCACAGCGAAAGGGACAGAGGGGACACTGGTGGCTTTTCAAGCCTGTGTGGATCACCATATGTCTTTTCCAGTAGCTCTTTCTCTTGATGACCAGACCACACACAGGACACTGAAAGGGTTTTCCTCCATCCTCAGGTGAACCTGAAAGAAACCAGCAAATTGTTTATTGACTATATTTTTTATTATAGCAGGAAATGCAGTGTAACACTACGCCTGTGGTGAAGAGTTAATGCAAAATATTTCAAACCACCATTTTAAGATTTACTTCATACTTGTTATGCATATTATAAGGTTATGTAGTACTTTAAAATGTGTGAAGTTTTCTATTATATGCACAAAGGCTGTGAACAAAATAACAATACTGCTTTTTAATAATGCTTATTTATAATCAGTTTAATTCCATTTTTTTCTTTTCTTTTTTAATAAATCGCAAACTCTGGAAACAAATCTTAAATTAAGTGTTACATCAATATAAACCAGGACAAAATTATGAATTTCAACATAGAACTATTAGCTAGGCAAATATGCTACAATATTAGATATTGATAATATTGAAGATATTGATAATTTAATGAAGTTTGATAATATTGGATATGACATGTAGGCTAAACAGCCTTTTACCTTTTATCTATTTGTGTGAATGAGATAAAAATTGTGAGGCATGATTACACCGATCAATGCCAAAGACACATCTCACAAAGGAAGCCAAACACAAGGATGTTTTTAGTAAGCCGATTATTGTTGTTGGCTCCATATCCGGTGTCCATTAGGGCTTAATTGGTCTTATTAGAAGCTGGCATGATTGCATTACAAATTCTACGAGGGCCTGTCAGGATGGCTTCATAAGTATTCCAGTCGTGTTCCTTGAAAAACATCTGGTAATCAGTGTTTGGTGAAATTACCGTGCTCAGGCATTCATTGACCTGGGGTGTAAAACTTCGAGACTGCCTATTTGCAACAATAAACCACCATCTGTGGCTCAACCTCTCCTGGCGAGGAGATCACGGTGAAAACCGCTCGAGAGGTAAAATGACTGAAGGTCTTTGGTATCAAGGGAAAGAAATAGGAGCCATTAGCAGGTTTCACAATTTTTCTGCCCATTTGGTATTGTTTTAATATTGAACAGATACTTTGCACGTGTCTGTCTCTCAGATATTACAGTGCAGGAAAATCAGCCTAGGTGAAACTCAATTATGATTTTAATTCAGGTGTTCTTATTTGGCATTTAAGTTTCACACTTCCTAACATGCTATATCATAGCCACTTAATGGCTTGGGGAGTAACGGAATACATGTAACGGGAATACGTATTTAAAATACAAAATATAAGTAACTGTATTCCACTACAGTTACAATTAAATCATTGGTATTTAGAATACAGTTACATTCAAAAAGTATTTTGATTACTGAAGAGATTACTTTGCATTTTATTGTCATTTGTTTCATTTAATATTTAGTCCTTTCAGATGGAAAACATTTATACATATAAATGATGCGATCCAAAGTGCATTTGAACAGCGGTGAAACATTTTCTTATGATGTGTTACATTCATACGAGCAGACTGAGAAGTAAGTTTGGAGCAGAAGAAATAGAAATAAACCTTGTGTAAACTGTCAGCTTTACACTAAGCTAAAATGCTATTTCTAGCCATTTTACATGTACGTTACCAGGCACGATCATATTTTTTTATCAAGAAAATTCACGTTGGATCATAATTTCCTTTTTTCTAGTAAGACCTTTGATATTAGGGCAAAAATCTTATTCTTGATAATTTTTGTATTGTTTTCCTGTAAAAATATCTAAAAATCCTTAAAACAAGATCAATTTGATTGATCTTGTTTTAGAAACAACACTGCATAAGATATTTAGGTTTTTCAGAGAATGTATTTTTAACATGTGTATTTTGTCCTACTGTACTGGCAGAGTTTTTATAGTCAAAACAAGTGAAAAAAATCTACCAGTGCTGAAGAAGTAATCCAAAGTATTTAGAATATGTTACTGACCTTGAGTAATCTAACGAAATACGTTACAAATTACATTTTACAGCATGTATTCTGTAATCTGTAGTGGAATACATTTCAAAAGTAAGCCTCCCAACCCTGGCCACTTACAATCTATTCTACACTACTCTCTTTTGAAATATAGTTCAAATATAAATATGATATAACTCTGTGTGTCAGCAGCCCTGTTTTATATGGTTCAAATTCCACTTATATTTAAGCTTGCTTAAAGATTATTTTAATAAGAATCTTTTCAAACGATTCTTTTAGTACTTTAGAAGAAGCACCTCAAACCCTCAATAATTGATCATAACAATTAATTAAAGAAACAAAAAAATATACTATTTTTGGAAACATATTTTGCTTTTTTATTTTTTTTTAATGAGAACTTTCTGAATATACATTTTTAACAACACGTTGTCATAAACAACCAGTCAGTAATTAAACTGTTTTGGCTTTGACAAGCCATAAGTAGGCCTACAACCTTAAGCCATCAGTAACATTTTTTTTTTATTATTGTATTTTATTAACCTATCTATTTTGTTAGACCTTGTATTCTCAGTTCAATTCAACCATTTCAGTTAGTGAGTGAGTTATCAGACAGATTTCAACTCTTTTGTTGAGTCTTTTCGGCTCGATTCATTAAAAAAAGATCTGGCTCATGTGAGTAATTCATTCACAAATTGGACAACACTGGTCACTCAATATATTTATGTTGCATGCGACCAGTGAGGACAATAGAAAGGTGTGTTGTCTACCGATTGGCTGTTAACAAAACTGAACGTCATGAAACTCATGGTTCCACTATTTTAAAAATGGATTCCCAACCATATCATAATGATTGCTTGAAATTCAGTCAATCCTGATCAAGTGTAACCCACAGAACTTCAAGAATTTGCAAACAATCAGCCATATCTTAGACATACTACCCAAAGCCTGCGCTGAATGGAAACTCTGATGGTTGTGCCGGCTCTGGAGCCTGACCTAAATTTTGGGGGAATCTGCTGAGATGGTCTCCGACGGTTCAGGCTATAGGGAGCACAAACACTGCCGGCCTCCGTTTGGCAGGCTCCACATCTGCGGGAGATGAGCTGGGTCTGGGAACATGCTGCCAACTCCAGCAAACCCCTACTGTGCTAACAGACCTTTCCCAGATTCAGCAGCCAACCTCTCGCAGACGAAGCATGACCTTATGGCACTACTAAATCACTACACAACACATTCTTATGTAGTGCAATAATCAAAGACTATTACCAAGACTGTTAAAAACTATAAAGATATTATTTAGATGTACAGACAAGTTCAGAGGTGATTCCTTTAAGTCAATGACGGTCTGATTCAAATTAGTGTAGCATAGACAATTCATAATTCATCTTCATGCAATATCATGCATTTTTTTTTAGCATTTAATGGCTTTATTCTGTCAGTATAAATCTGTTTATATGGATATCCTTTTAAACAATTAAGTGTCTAAAAATGTAAATCATATCTCTAGAACATCATAGAAAATTGTGTTATGTGCATTGTGAAAGCTTAATTCATTGACCACGTGATTGATTGTCTCAATGAGTGAGACAGATATTCATTTACTTGTATGCATATATTGGCCCTTTCCCACTGCAGGTACTAAAGCCTGTTTTAGATACCTTTCCCTGGAACTAGTGCTTTTCGTTGTTTTCACACCTGAGGAACTATAGTTACTCAAAGCCATTTTAGGGGACATTTTTAGCTCCTACTCCAGGATAGGTACTTTTGGGGCATATATGGACTGTGGGAGGTGCTGTAGCCTGCGATTGGTCAAAAACATATGATGCACAAAGCATTGAGAAAGGAGAGGAGTCCACAGCAGCCATTTGTAAACAAACTAGCTGCTAGGACAGCACAAATTTTAAAGTTCCCTTAACAGAAATAAAATAAAACCAACAAAGTATCCACAGAGGATCACCCGTTTCACATATGTGTGACTTTATCGGGAGACACGCTTTGAGTTTTCATCGCATCTGTACTGTTTGCACTGTGTAACTAAAATAAAATGATTTCTGGATTACTAAATAAAAATTTTCCTGGGATGACAGATATAAATAAAAAGATGCTTATCGAGAGTTCATAATTGATCTCTTTTATACACTAAACCGTCATTATATTTAGTTTACAAGAGGGAAGAATTGCATGCCTGTATTGCATAGTTAACTTGCATCATGATGTCTTTTGAGTGAGTATTTCAGTAAAGTAATTTATGTTGAGTCATAAAAGCTTTTATTGTAAAATATTGTGTTGATAAATACTGTAGGTTTGTAGTGCATATTCAATACATTGTCCACTAGGGCTGAAACGATTAGTCGACGTTATCGACAACGTCAACAATAAAAAATTGTCAACAAAAATTTTCATTGTCAAACAGTCATTTGATCTCATTTAAAATAACATGAGATCATATGAAAATAATGGCGGAGCATGAGAGAAGCACTTCAACTCTCACGTGATTGAGGAGGTGAAGAAAACAGCTCACAGTCCAGCCACACTCCAAACTTTCTAAACAGCTTCAGGTGATGTAGAAAGTATGAGGAAATTATACAAAAATACAAAATAAGTAAACAGAGAAGCACTCTCGTTGTGAAATAAATTGAAGCCGGAGCTGTCATTCCGCTTAAGCAAAACCTGCTGTCACGGTCTCGGTGAGTCCCCTAATTTGTTCCAGTTCGTGTTTACATTTTTCCTCTGATGATTCAGGTGCTGCTGGCTCGTGTAATCAGCATTGCCATGGGAACCCTGATTGTTGCCATTAGAACGCTGATCACTCCAGCTTTCAGAGTGCAGCACCTGATCGCTATTAGTTCCCTTGCCTATATTTACCTCACTCTGTTTTGTGTTCGTTGTTCGATTGTTGTTGAGTGTTGTTACTTACCACTCTCTCTGCCCTAGTAAGTCCTGTACCATGTTCTCTGTATTGGTTGCCAGTCTTCGCTGTTTGTGCCTGGATTGTGGTTACCTTCCAGCCTGTTGCAAAGCTTCTCCTGAGTTTCCCTCAGCAGTTACCTCTCTGCACTAGATCTGCTTCTCACACTACCACGACACACACAGACCTACGAACACGCCACTCTCCAGAGGATTCCTCACAGATCTGCACTATACACTTCCACTATGCACACAAGCCTTCAAACACACTCTCCTCCTCCACGTTGCAGCCGATACCGGGTACCCCTGACATTTCACCAGCTCTTGCTGTGTTTAATAAATAAACTGATCCTTACCTCCACAATTGGATCTTTTGTCGCATCCTTTCTGACAGAACAATTGAGCCAGAATGGATCCAGCTGAGGAGACTGACCTGCGATCCGTGCTCGCTCAGCAGGGAGTGTTTTTTGGTCGCCAGCAGGATCAGATCTCTGCCTCCAACCGTGCCATAGAGATGATGACGTCCCAGCTAGAGGAGCTCACATCTCTGGTCCAATGACTCCCACAACTCCATCAGTCTCCTGATGCCGACCCCATTGCGGATGTTTCCACACCGGCCCCAGCGGTTTCCCCCCAGCACCGGACGCTCAGAGCCCCGTATCAACCTCCCACCTCCATACTCAGGTGAGGCGGGGTTATGCCACACATTCCTCATGCAGTGCTCACTCTGTTTCTCACTGCAGACCTCCACATACTCCACGGAGGCAGTCAAAGTCGCTTTCATTATCACGCTCTTGACCGGGGAGGGCTGGCCAGTGGAGAACCGCTATTTGGGAGAATCGCCCTTGCTGCTCACCTTTCCAGGAGTTCTCGGCTAAGCTGCTTCGAGTGTTTGACAGATCTGTCCATGGTCGTGAAGCCACTAGGATTCTGTCCGGTTTGTCTCAGGGTAACCGTTCTGTCACTATGCCATTGAGTTCCGCACCCTTGCTGCAACCGGCAACTGGAATGATGGAGCTCATTGGAGCCGGTTCCTGGATAGCTTGTCAGATACGATCCAGGATGAGATTTATGGTCGGGACTTGCTTCCCCGTTTTGATGACCTGGTCGATCTGGCCATTAGAGTTGACCAGCACCTCACATTTCATCACAGCCAATGTCGCTCTTCACTCCCTAAGGCGGCTGACTGTTACTTCCGCTTTCACCATTCGTGAATGACGTGCTTCGTGACATGGACGATTGATTTGTTTTTGTTTACCTAGATGATATTCTGATCTTCTCCCAGAATATAAAGGACCATGTCCAGCATGTCAGGGAGGTGCTTCCACGATTGCTAGAGAACCGACTGTTCATTAAGATGGAGAAGTTTGCTTTTCTTGTGCAATCGTTTCCGTTCCTGGGGTTCACCATCTTGTCCGAGGGAGTGCGCTTGGATCCGATTAAGGTCAGAGCAGTTTCCGATTGGCCAACCCCAGATTCCCGCAAGTTTACTACTGTTCCCATTCTTAATACTCCCAACCCTTCACATCAGTTCATGGTGGAGGTGGATGCATCAGAGGTTGGTATCGGTGCTGTTCTGTCCGTGCGCCTTTTTCTCGCACCGCCTTCCCCAGCTGAACAGAATTACAACGTCGGTAATAGGGAATTGTTGACTGTCAGGTTGGCCTTGGGGAAGTGGCGCCACTGGTTAGAGGGCTCGGGGGTACCTTTCATGGTCTGGACGGACCATAAGAATCTGGAATATATCCGCGGAGCTAAGCATCTAAATTCCAGATAGGCTCGTTGGGCACTATTTTTCACTCGTTTTGATTTTGTTTTGTCTTACCGTCTGGGCTCTAAAAACACCAAGCCCGATGCCCTGTCCCAATGTTTTGAAGTCAGGACCTCCACCGCCCCTCCGGATACCATCCTTCCCACTTCTCGGGTGGTGGTCATGGTGTCCTGGGACATGGAGGCTAAAGTCCTTTCCGCATTGCATAACACACAATGGGTCTGTTATTCGCTCCTCGTTCAGTCCGGACACACATCCTCCGGTGGGGCCACTCGTCCAATGTCACCTGCCATCCAGGGGCTGCTCGTACTCAGACGCTCATTAGACAGTGATTCTGGTGGCCGTTGCTAGCGCAGGACGTTCGCTAATACTTGTCCGCTTGCCCTGTCTGTACATCTAACAAGACTTCCAGTCAGCCTCCGGCCAGGCTCCTCCAACTGCTGTCAGGCCCTTCGAGACCCTGGTCCCACATTGACATGGATTTTGTCACCAGTCTTCCCCCATCCCATGGCAACACGGTCATCATGATTGTGGTGGACCATTTCTCGAAGGCGGCTCATTTCATCCCCCTCCCCAGATTACCTTCAGCGAGGGAGACAGCGGTTAAAATCATTCAAGGCCGCATTCATGGCCTCCCGGTCGATGTGGTTTCTGACGGGACCCCAGTTCATGTCACGGTTTTAGGCAGAATTCTGCCGACAGCTGGGGGCTACTGTAAGTCTGTCCTCTGGGTTCCATCCCCAGACTAATGGGCAGGCGGAGCAGGTGAATCAAGAGCTTGAAAAGACCCTGCGTTGTGTCGCTTCCCATAATCCATCTTCCTGGAGCTCTCATTTAGCCTGGGTTGAGTATGCCCACAATTCATTCCATTGTTGTCTATGGGGCTATCACCTTTCCAGTGTTGCCTAGGTTACCAGCCCCCTCTGTTCCCTCCCCAAGAACCCAACACCCAGGTCCCTTCCACACATGCCTTTATTCAACAGTGCCATAGCACCTGGCGGATAGCCAGAAAAGCCCTCCTCTGGACTGGTGCACATGTCAAGATGTCAGCCTCCAGCTTCAGCTTACATCTGCGGGCAGAAGGTCTGGTTACTCTCCAACTCCCCTCTCGTAAGCTTGGGCCTAAATTCATCTGGCCTTTTCCCATCACTAGGGTCATTAGCCCGGTGGCAGTCCGTCTCAAATTGCCCCCCTTCCTCAGTCGTATTCACCCTGTTTTCCATGTTTCCCACGTCAAGCCCTTTGTCCGGTCTAATTTTCATCCCTCCGCACCCGTTCCGCCCCCACCTCGCCTTCTGGAGGGCGCCCCGGCCTATTCCGTTAAATGGTTACTTGATGTCAGACGCAGGGACAGAGGGGTTCAGTACCTGGTAGACTGGGAGGGTTATGGTCCTGAGGAGAGATGCTGGGTTCCGGCTTGGGACATTCTGGATCGCACCCTCATCGATCTGTTCCATCTTCATCATGGTAACTCTTCTGGGAACGCCAAGAGGCATCCCAGGGGGGGGGGGGGATGGGTACTGTCACGGTCTCGGAGAGTTCGCTGGTTTGTTCCAGTTTGTGTTTACATTTTTCCTCTGATGATTCAGGTGCCGTAATCAGTAATCAGTGTTGTCATGGGAACCATGATTGTTTCCATGGGAACGCTGATCACTCCAGCTTTCACCGAGCAAGTGGCACCTGATCGCTATTAGTTCCCTGCCTATATTTACCTCACTCTGTTTTGTGTTCATTGCTCGATTGTTGTTGAGAGTTGTTACTTACCACTCTCTCTCTCTCTCTGCCCTAGTCAGTCCTGCATCATGTTCTCTGTATTGGTTGCCAGTCTTCGCTGTTTGTGCCTGGATTGTGATTACCTTCCAGCCTGTTGCTTAGCTTTCCTAGATGCTTCTCCTGAGTTTCCCTTAGCAGCTGCCTCTCTGCACTGGATCTTCTTCTCACACTACCACGACACACACAGACCTACGAACACACCACTCTCCAGAGGATTCCTCGCGGATCTGCACTCTACACTTCCACTACGTACACAAGCCTACGAACACACTCTCCTCCTCCACGCTGCAGCTGGTGCCGGGTACTCCTGATGCTTCACCAGCTCTTGCTGTGTTTAATAAATAAGCTGTTCCTTGCCTCCGCATTTGGATCTTTTGTCTCATCCTTTCTGACACCTGCATGTTGAGCATCTTTAAAGGAAACACCCCGATGTTTTATCTTTAATGCATCCTTTATTAAAGTTCAAATAATAAGGAGGCAGGTCATGTAAATAAGTACAAACTCCAAAACAGGCATTTCTCTGTGCGGTCAGCGCCGCTTCTATGAGTTGCTTGAAGTGACCCGATCTAAGGGGGAGAGACTGAAACTGCATCCAGGCTGATGCACACACTGGTGCGGGGACGATTGTCCCGCATGCTTGCTGCAGCTAGATTATAACGTGATGGCTTGTGACGTATTGAATTATAATATATGTCACTATGTGTTTCTTATCGTAAAGAAAATTGGCAATATGTTGCTTTATTAAGAAGAGAGAGTTTGTTTTTGGTGAGTTCAAGATGGATCGAAGTGAACAAAAAGGTAAGAGAGGGTAGTTTTCACCCCATCATTGATACAAAATAAATTTTGTATCTGTTTTTGTTTTGGCTTGTTTTCCAATATAAATATCTAAAACTCTTTTAAAACAACATATATTTACTTTAGGAGCTATACTGCAGAAGAAAAATGTGTTAACTGAGAATGTTAAATATAATATTAAAAATTCAAATTCAAAAATTCATTTTAAAATATCTAAAAACTATAACCTGAGGACACAGGCTGCATCTGAAAACTGGAAAATGCTGCCTTCGGGGGTTGTATAAGGAGGTAGGATGAAATAAGCTGCTTTTCAAACTGTTCAGAGACCAGTTTTCTTAAGCGTTCCATTCATTCAAAACCGCTGTTGTTTAAACCACTAACTGATTAGGCAGCTGCCTACATTTCCAGATGAAGCCAAAATTAGTATAAAACAGCCCTAACAAAAGTGTAGCTCAGATTCCTGTGTCCTCCATCGGTGTTGTTGATGTTATTGTTGTTGTTGCTACTGAATTGCTAGTGTAAACAACGTCACAAGAAAAATGGTCAATTCTAGATGACGTCACTACTGGGGATACTTTGGTGAGTGTGAATGCAAGTCTCCACGGGTGTTTAATTCCTCTTAAAAGTTCTCATCTAGAAAGTTACTAAGTGAAAAGTACCAGGACTGTCAGTCAGAAAGGGCATTATGTAGCTCAAGCGGCAGAGAATGGCACTAGCAATGCCAAGGTCTTGGGTTCAATTCCAAGGGAACACATCTTGCTACTGATAAAACGTATGTATCTTGATTGCACAAATGCAAATATATATATATATACATATATACACTCACACACAGTATATATATATTTCTTAACAAAAAACCTTCCATTTCAGCTAGTGCAATTTCATTTAGTGTGTGCAATTCACCCGGTAGTAAATAACAATTTCCCAACAAAAATTCACAAATAAACCAAAAAAAGCTTCAAGTATCTATTTAAGGAATAAACAGTTACCTGCTTGACTGCTGGGCTTGGCCCTTCCCTTGGGGATTGTTGGCAGCAGAAGGTCCATGGCCTGGGTTGGGGTGGGCACCTTCTGGTTCCTGTCTAACAGGGGCTTGACATCCTCGGAGGCTCCCAATACTAAAGACAGCTCTTTCTTATCAGCCAGAAGGTTCCCTGCTGCTCGCGCTGCCACCTCCTTTAGAAGAGCTGCCGAGGAGGTCATGGAAACCAGCGAGAGAAAGGAGCCAGCTGAGGGCTGATGATCAGATGAGCCCACCTGCTGCTGACTTCTTTCAGATACTTTCTTTGAGAGGGCAGCCAGTGTGGAGCTGGCTGACTGCGGACTGAAGGGAGACGCAAATGCTTCAAAGCGCACTGCATCATCTGAGCGAGCACCCAGGGCTGCCATTGAGGAGGAGGAGGTGACTGAAGAGGAGGACGAGGAAGAGGAGGATGAAGAGGTGGAGGAAGCCACTGCGCTCTTGTCCTGAAGCACAGCATTGGCTGCTGCCTTTAACTTCTGGATGGCCGAGTCTGGCGATAGGCTGCTGCCACTGGGCACCGAGCAACCAGCAGATGACCATTTATCTGCCATGCTCACCCATACAAAGCCACTGTTGCCTGAGTTTGGGCCGTTGCTGGGGCCAAATGGGTCACAGGGCTCCTGTTTGACTGTTGCTACAGATGTGGGTGAGGCAGAGTTGGAGTTGTGGCTGTTGTGGCTGCTTTTAGCCAGTCTCCTAGCAAGTGCACTCAGCTGCTGTGCATGATGTGAAGATGGAGATATTACCAAGCTCACCGGGGGTGACTCTGGTCCTCTGGACAATCCACACCCGGTCAGATCCCCTCCTTCCAGCTTCAATGAGCCAGCCTCCAGCAGACGCCGTAGGTTGCTGCTGAGCGGCTTGCCCAGGGCCTGGCTGGAGTCTCCGTAAAGAGATGACACCACTGAGGATAGAGCATCCTGGGTAGAGAGGACCCCACCGTCCAGACCCAGCAGCTCCAGAGAGACCCGCTGAACTGGCGTGGGACAGCCCAGGGAGCTCTCGGCTGAGGTGTTGTGGTCTGGTCGGGGGACGTTGTCCGGGGAAACCCGAAGCTCATCCTGCACCTCACCGTAGGACGATTCGGAGGGGCTGTCGGAGGTATTCCCAAACCAGCTGTCCTCCTCTACTGAGCAACCCTCTGGCCCTCCATCCTCTACCGTGTCCACATCTGTGATGCAGAGAAAACCAAATAAGAATGTTTTTTTCCGGCAAGACAACATAAAAAAAAATATCTCATTTTCATTTAATTTTGTATAGTTCATCCAAAAATTTTGATTCTGGCATAAATAATTCAACCACATCTAAACCTTAATAAAAAAAAGGTGACTTTTGAAGAATATTCATGCAGCTTTTTCCATACTATAAGGTGACAATAGCTTAGGTTCATCCACATCAATAGCATCAAATGTTCTTGGTTCTTGTATGTCTTGTGACTTCAAACCTGTGCTTTTAAAGCCCTGTTTGATTTGAGAGCTGCATACTGAGTTGCATATATGATTTGACTTGAAAGTGAATAATGACTTTAATTTGTCTATCACAAAAAGCCATCATATGGCTTAAGAATACATGGAATATAGTGAATGAGTCATATGGACTATTTTTATGGTGTTTTTAGAGCTTGTGTGTTCTTTTTTTGTCACTAATAAACTGTCATTGTATGGAAAAAGCTGCAGGAAGACTTCTTTTGTGTTCCACTGAAAAACATATCAGAATATGGGTTTGGAACGAGGGTGAGTTAATACTGAAAAAAAAAAATCATTTTGGGGGAACTATTCCCTTAAAGAAACCAATGTGTCATCTTTTTAAAAAAGCATAATTGCACAATTATTAATAAATGTAACATCCTGGATGAAGAATTTTTTGAGGACACAACGCTGACAGCCTTATAGCCATCCACTGACCTTTTCCAACTGACTTTCTCATTAGGACTAAAATGGATGGTGAAAAATAAATATTTTCTGAAAAGATGAGCAATATAATACAATTCAGAGTTGTCCTGTGCTGAGCATCTAAGGTTTTCACAAGGCACAGTGGAATAACTCCCTTTTTATTATTTTTTTAACCATATCTTTTCCCAGGGTCTAAAGGAGTCTAGTAAAAAGGTTACCATGGTGACAGGACCTTCCGGGAGGCTAGACAGCAAAGATTAGGGTAATGGAGGTTACAGAACTGGATTAATATTTATGAGCCTGCCGATACCACCAGGGAGCCAATAAGGATAGGGTTAAGGTCAGCAAGGGTCATTAATATACACTTCATGTATCAATATTCATAAGCAAAACATTACAGCTTGCCAGACAAGGGCGAACAAAGAATGTGAATATTCCTGATACATATTAACAAACCCTCCACAAAAGCATGTCAAAAAACAAGCCTGGATGAGGAGGATGTCAAAACTTAAACAGTTTTTCTTTCTCATGCACATGAAAAACTGTTCACTTGACCAAATCAAATTCTCACACCTCAGTGCAAGGAGGAGAGATCTAGAGAATCTAGAGATTTTGCAGAAAAAGAACCAGGGACTTCAGACATCACAATATGATAAGTAAAAAAAAAAAAAAAAAAAAAAAAAAAAACATTTGAGCATTTCTTTGCCTTTTGCTCACACACATAAAGGCTGGTCTCACCTTGCTGACCCCAACATAAGCCTGCCGTGTAAGCGCTCTGTTTACAGGGGAAAGGAAAAGTCATTGCCAGGCACTGGCATCCCGTCGACCCATAGGGATCAGTCAACACACATCTGGCCAGCACTGCTTACTTTGGTCCAGAGGGGTGGCAACTGGCACGACCCCAGGCTACCATACACCATGATACTGACAATACTGCAGAGCACCTTTTTTATCACTTGCAAAATCAAAGAAAATAAGATAGAAACCTAAAAAAACACACCCTGATATATGGTTTAGTGTGCAAGCGTGGCCTTTCTCTTAACTTCTCATCCCTCATCATTAAAGGTATACTCAGTAATTTTTTTCTCCATTAAAAAGGTTTACTCCTAAAGAAATGAATTGTAATTTTGAAACTTGTATAAAATCATGACCACTCATGAGATAAGGACTCTAGTCATATCAGTAACCTTACAAAACTGTTTTATTTTACATGGGGCAGGGGGCTGCAATTTTAGAATCACATGACCAGCTGAATTCTACTCCCTTAATCTCAGTAACTGTCTTGTTATTGGATACTTTCACTCTTGGATTAAATTAATCATGGCTTGATTGTGAATAGTGCATTTCTACAATGACATCTGTAGCTGAAAATTATTGATTTTGAAAGATACTGCATCCACACTACTAGGTGTCACTGTAAGTCCAAAATGACACGAAAAGAAAGTTACTGAGTGCACCTTTAAGAGGAAGGAGGCGGAGCGAGTTTAATGCCCATTTCCACCGACAGGTTTCCGGTGCTCAATCTAGAACCAGTCCATGCATAGGGCTGTGCGATAAAACAATATCAATATTTATGAAAAAATTAAATAAAAATGATATCATTGATAAATCTTTGAGTAATTTTCTATATTTAGCCAATGTTCTACATCTAGACAATCAGATCAGGTATGTGTCGCTAAAAACGCAAGCTGTTTGGCAAAGTTATACATACAATTAGCTAACAGGATCACAGTCATGAAATCAGCCTGTTAGGAAACATTAGCAGGCTAGTGGCTACATAGCCCTGCTGTCATGGAAACCGGCTCGGTAGCCAATAGTTATCTATCCCGCTAATATGATATCATTGTGTACCGAACAAGACAGCACTGACAATGCAATGCAGCTATCGACTGAACACAACCGCAACTCTGACATCAACACCATTACTGTTTCTTTATGTACAATTTAGTTTAAAATGCTTTTTCATGATCCATAGCGCTGTCACAGGCAAGAAAGTATTTCTTCTTGTGATAATTATTGGAGGTTGACAATCCAGCTTATGTTGCATTACTGCCACCTATAGAGCTGGAGTGTGAAGCATCACAAGAAAGTCTCTCGGTGGAATCAAATATCTGCAGAAGATGATGAAATAAATGTAGGATTCAAGGCTACAACTAACGATTATTTTGATAATCGACTAATCTAACGATTATTAGAACGATTATTTGACTGTTCGGGCGATTATTGCAACGATTAATCATTAGCCCTTAACCGACTATTCAGCTTGTGCCCCAACTTAAAAGGTTGTATTAAACGTGCTAACAATAAAGCGGACAAAATCATCATTTAAAAATACCTCTAAATGACATTCACTGAATTAAAGAAAAAAAAAAAAACTTTTTAAGTTTAATTCAGTAAAAAAAAAAAAAAAATTCACTGGAAAAAATCCTATTGTTATCAAGTGTTTCTGTCTTGTTTTCCATTTAAAATTGTCTAAAAATACATTTACTTGAGAAGTAGCATATAAGATATTTAGACTTGCTTTAAGAGACAAATATAAGTGTATTTTGTATATAAGTGTATTTTTTCACTTAAGTTATACTTCTGCGAGTGCAGTAAAGACAAAATATACTTACAGTATATTCAAGATCTACTCTCTAAAAGCAAGTCTAAATATCGTATGTGCTGCTTCTCAGGTAAATGCATCTTTTTTTAAAGGATTTTTAGATATTTAAAAATATTTGTATTTTTTATATTATATTCAAATAAATTATTTTTCTTCTGCAGTATAGCTGCTAAAGTAAATGTCCATTGTTTTAAACGAGTTTAAAAATGTATATTGTAAAACAAGCCAAAACAAAAACAAAACAAAATCATATTTTGTTGCAGTGTATAATGGGGCGAAGACTACCCTCTCTCACCTTTCTGTTCACTTCAATCCATCTTTAACTCACAAAAAAACAAACTGTCTCTTATTAATAAAGCTGTGTATTGGCAAATTTCTTCACGATAAGAAATGCACAGTGACACGTATACTGTATCATGATTCAGTAAGTCGCAAGCCATCACGTTATAATCTAGCTGCAGCAAGAGCAGGCTCGAGGGAGAAGCATCCCCATGCCAGAGTGTGCCTCAGCCAGGTGCAGTTTCAATCTCTCCCCCTTAGATCGGGCCATTCGTGCAACTCATAGAAGAGGCGATGACCACACAGAGAAATGCCAGTTTCAGAGTTTGTAGTTATTTACATGACCTGCTTCCTTGTTATTTGAACTTTAATAAAGCTATAATGCATTAAAAAGAACTGCATTAAAGATGTAACGCCGGGGTGTTTCCTTTAAAGATGCTCGACCCCCAAGATTTTTTTAAGCGGAGCGGAAGCTCCAGCTCCACTTATTTGGTATTTTTGTATAATTCCCTCATACTTTGCGATCTATATCACCTGAAGCTGTGAAAGTTTAATGTGCATCTGGACTGTTTAGCTGTGCTTTCTTCCTCTCCTCAGTCAGGCACGAGCTGCAATGCTGCTCTCGTGCGTCATCATTAGAGTTTCATATGATCTCATGTTACGTTAAATGACATCAAACGACTATTCGACGGCGAAAATGTTTGTAGACAATTTTTTATTGTCAACATTGTCGATAACGTTGACTAATCGTTTCAGCCCTAGTAGGATTATATCCTAAACTGAGTTTACTTTAGTTTACCCACTTGAGTTTACTTGTAAACCAACAAGTTATGTTTATATTAATTCTTGAGGTCTAACAAACATGTGGAATGCATTTCCTCCCCATTAACAATATGAAATGTATATTGTGATAAATATTGATATTCAATATGAAAAAAAACAACATATATTGTGGTAATATTTTTGGCCATATCATCCAGCCCAAGTTTCTACCACAAAAAAAGTAGGTTCTGGGCCAGAAAAATTGGCTCCACAATAAAAACCCAGGAACCGCTAATGTCAGCGGCAACAGGTTAACAAAAACAACTCAATAGTTCAAGACTGACACTAAATAAAAATTTAATTGTACAAAACTAGTTCATTCCTTTTATAATCAACAAAGCTGTCTACACAGGAAATGCCCATTCCAGCAATAAAATACACATTCAGTAGACAGACATCCCATTCCAAAATATGTTTTGTGGTAAATAATATTATTTTCTTTACAAATATCATATGTGTGAATCGATTGCTATGAATTTTACTTGTTAAATCTTCTGACCATTGCATCAAAAGCAGCATGTGATTTCAATAAAGGTGCTTCACCGTAGGGCTGGGCGATATGTCTTAAATTATATCTCGATATTTTTCAGCCTATTGATGATATTCTATATATACGTTTCTCGATAATTATGTATTTGCTCTAAAATGGCTCGTGTTTTTCTTTTTTCTTCAAGTAGATTAGCTACAATGGCTTTTAAATATTTTAATTCAATCATTTTCATTGATATGCAATTTAAATGTATATTTCATACACAATGATAAATAGTAGCTTAATAAAAAGCATTATTTAACTTCAAATGTTTTTACTGTGCAAAGCTACTTCACTGACTTTTTTTTGACACCCCAGTTGAACGTTGCATAATACTATATTATTACTGTGGGACACGTCAGGTTGATTATTATAATATAATTCTGAATTATCATTATTATTATTAGATTTGCGTTATACAAAAGTAATCTATTTCTGTCCTGTTTACTTCATCGTGACCTGGGGGCTTTTATTTTGACACCGAAAGTGCTGCAGTATTTACTTCAATTTCACAAGGAGCTTTTATTTTGACACAGAAAAGGCAATAGACCTTTTTCACACTCCGGGTGTTGGAACGCGGAAGTAAATGATTGCAGGGTAAACTTTGGGAGAAGATACCAAATTTACTGTCACTCTCTCAGCAGCTGTAATAAAAAAAAAAAAACTTGCAGCTGTAGTCATTTGTTTTTTTTTTAAACTGATTTCAGGGTATTATAACACAAATCATAATGTTATAAACTTACACTCAATAAAAAAAATGATCATATAAAAAAGTTTACAAGATTTACGCTGCTAAATAAGGCGGAAACGCATCATCACAGTCTGTGAAAAAGATCTATGTGTATTTGACAGTTTACAATGTTCTGCATTTCCTGAAACGCTGTAATCTCCTCCTTTTCTGTTATTCTGTGCCGCGTTTGTAGATTTGTATAGTAACTTGTAACTGTTACTAATGTTTGGAATTGCACGAATGCTTGAACCTGCATTACTTTGATTTCACAATGCACGTGAACTGATCTGCGAGCGCCACCATGCGCGTAAACACAGATCAGCACGTCACCAGTTTGTTCCGAATTACACACAGAACATGTTTATCTGTCTTTAAATCACAGCCTTTTGTGGATTAATAATCACATATGACCAGCTTGCCATTTTGACGATATTTTGTTTAATTGTGCAGCCCTGAAGGATCATGAAATTAGTCTACTGATGTTCTCTTTATGAAACTTAATGGCCAAATGAAAGTAAATTAAAATCATCGCGATATTCACGATATTGGTCAATTTTACATCGTCAGCAAAATTATCTCAATTATATTGTTAATATTCGATATAATCATAAGTCAGAAGTTTACATACACTTAGGCTGAAGTCATTAAACCTAATTTTTTAACCACTCCACAGATTTCATATTGTGCATGATATGAGTAATTTTTCCAACAATTATTTACAGACAGATTGTTTCACTTTTAATTGACTATATCACAACTCCAGTGGGTCAGAAGTTTACATGCACTAAGTTAACTGTGCCTTTAAGCAGCTTGGAAAATTCCAGAAATTTATGTCAAGTCTTTAGACAATTAGCCAGTTACCTTCTGATAGGAGGTGTACTGAATTGGAGGTGTACCTGTGGATGTATTTTAAAGCCTACCTTCAAACTCAGTGCCTATTTGCTTGACATCATGGGAAATCAAAAGAAATCAGCCAAGACCTCAGAAAAATAATTGTGGACCTCCACAAGTCAGGTTCATCCTTGGGAGCAATTTCCAAATGCCTGAAGGTACCATGTTTATCTTTACAAACAATAGTATGCAAGTAGAAACACCATGGGACTACGCAGCCATCATACCGCTCAGGAAGGAGATGCATTCGGTCTCCTAGAGATGAACGTAGTTTGGCGTGAAAAGTGCAAATCAATCCCAGAACAACAGCAAAGGACCTTGTGGAGATGCTGGAGGAAACAGGTAAACAAATATCTATATCCACAGTAAAACTAGTCCTTTATCGACATAACCTGAAAAGCTGCGCAGCAAGGAAGAAGCCACTGCTCCAAAACCACCATAAAAAAGCCAGACTACAGTTTGCAAGTGCACATGGGGACAAAGATCTTACTTCTTGGAGAAATTTCCTCTGGTCTGATGAAACAAAAATGGAACTTTTTGGTCATAATGACCATTGTTATGTTTGGAGCAAAAAGGGTGAGGCTTGCAAGCCGAAGAACACCATCCCACCTGTGAAGCTTGGGGGTGGCAGCATAATTTTGTGGGGGTGCTTTGCTGCAGGAGGGACTGGTGCACTTTACAAAATAGATGGCATTATGAGGAAGGAAGATTATGTGGATATATTGAAGCAACATCTCAAGACATCAGCCATGAAGTTAAAGCACGGTCGCAAATGTATCTTCCAAATGGACAATGACCCCAAGCATACCTCCAAAGTTGTGGCAAAATGGCTTAAGGACAACAAAGTCAAGGTATTGGAGTGGCCATAACAAAGCCCTAACCTCCCTCTGATAGAAAATTTGTGGGCAGAACTGAAAAAGTATGTGCGAGCAAGGAGGTCTACAAGCCTGACTCAGTTACACCAGTTCTGTCTGGAGGAATGGGCCAAAATTCCAGCAACTTATTGTGAGAAGCTTGTGGAAGGTTACCCAAAACGTTTGACCCAAGTTAAACAATTTAAAGGCAATGCTACCAAATACTAACAAATTGTATGTAAACTTCTGACCCACTGGGAATGTGATGAAAGAAATAAAAGCTGAAATAAATCATTCTATCTACTATTATTCTGACATTTCACATTCTTAAAATAAAGTAGTGATCCTAACCTAACCCTTGAACTGCACCCGAGTCCGCTTGAAAAGGTGGTCTGGGGTACAGTTCATGTGAACTCCAGTATGGTACGCTGCTGATATGAACGCAATCGTACCAAATCGCAGAAGTGAATATAATGTGATGGAAGTGACGTATAATCCGCATCTTGCACGCTTCCGATCGCAATTATAATTGAACAATACTTTTACAGCATTTATTAATCCTGGTTAATGTTAAATTCAGCATATACATTTATAAAATCAAAAGTTGTATATGTTAACATTGGTTAATGCACTTTGAACTAACAATAACCAATTTTATATTTATTAACTAACATTAACAAAGATTAATAAATGCTGTAAAGGATATCTTGTTCATTGTTTGTCCACGATACCTAATGCATTATCTAATGTTGCTGAATGGAACCTCATTGTGAAGTGTTACCTTATTATGGCATAATGCATTTCTCATAGCTGCTTGTCTCCAAATAAATCCCCTTCAGAGAGCACCTCAGATTCTTCACGTAATGCAACGCATCAGCGGGCTCTCAGCAGACAAACGCTAACATTCATCACATCATTGCACATTCAATGCATCCGTGGCAGACAAGTGTCACTCTGTGCATGTTAAGCTTTGGTGGTAAATCCAAAGAGATGAATCTTTTAATTACACAGCGAAGCTGATGACTTCTTGAGCTGTTACCTAGTTACAGTGGTAAACAGCTGCTGTTTGTACTCACGTTGATGACGCAATCGGACCGCAGTTCAGACCCAAATTATATGATGTGAAGGGAGACCAGCAGGGCTGGGGAAGGGGGGAGGAAACAAACTCGGGTTCGGCCCAAGCAATCGAACTAAGTGTGAAAGCACCAGTAGAAACTGAAATTACTTGAGATGTTTGTGTTTGTGTTTATTTTTACTGACTTGTAGCAACGCAAATCAGGCTCAAGAGGCTTTTTCTAAGACTGATATGATTAGAGTCTTTATTTCATGTGAGTGTACACCATTTAAAACATATTTGTCAAAAATGCTAGCCATTATTTCTTTCTGCTTAAAGCTTAGCAATTAGCAAAACTAAATTAAAATTGTGGGCAGGTTAGGTATTAGCCTAGACCAGGGGTCTTCAACCTTTTTCAGGTCAAGGACCTGTTGTTGGGTAGAGAGTCACACATTTTTGACATGAAGTGACATTTTTAAACCTCATTCAAAAAGAAAGAAAAAGACAGACAGACAGAAAGAAAAACTGACAGACCCTGTCCATGCAGAATAAAACAACTTTTATAAGGTTACTAAAATGGAGTCTTCATCTCATGTGAGTGATTGATTTTATAGATATATTTTAAAATGACTGTTGATTTTATTGAGTAAACATTTGTAATGAAGAAAACAATTACTGAGTGCACCTTGAATTATGCTGATTTGAGAGTCACCATCTTGTGTGTGTGGAACATCAAGGAATCTGCATGCCAGCTTGATAATCTCAGCGGTAACTATTTATTTACACTAGGCAAGTAAGCTATTGTTCTGAAAGCAGGCTGTCATCTGCTCAACCGTACAGCGCGACCAACGCAAAGCAAACGCGTTTACTCATGCGACCCTCCACTGCAGCGCTGCTGAACCTGATGTATGTCGTGCATTGAGTAGCTTGTGATGGGCAGTGGGCACGTGAAGGGTCTGTCTGGGCTGTGCGCTTCTGCTAACTAGTGCTGTTTAGTCACACTAAGATTTGGCATGCAGCTGCGAAGGACTTCAATATGTCAATAATTCAAACTTCTGTCTCTCGCTGTCACTCGCGTGCGAGTGAGTGATTATTACAAATGCCACCAAGGTGGATCAAACAATAATTTGCGGACCCCCTGCGGTACCACCGCAGACCCCCTGGGGATCGTGAACCCCCTGTTGAAGACCCTTGGCCTAGACAGTGGAAGCACAGGCCAGTTCTTTTGACAGCAGTTCACAAATCACCAACACCAAACCCTGAATATGGCTCAAAAACCAGCATTATTTCTGTGGAAAGGGGAATTGAGTGTTTGAAACACATCACTGGTGTGCTTCACTGACTGAGCTCTCGGTCACCTGAGCACAACAGTGAAGTATGTGAGGCATGACCCATTTCCATGTGACACCAGGGAGGACAGGCAGTAATGGCCATAATGTTGTTAGTGAGAAATGGCTAGATTGCTGACCAGAGGTCTCTGAGGCAGTAGTAGAAACTCAGACTGAACCCTGTGCTCGTCATGCTAGGTTAAGCTAGGTTGTGCTATGCCCCGCTACTCTTGTTCCTCGCTGCACAGGAAAGGCAGACACAGGCAAGCCACATCCGTGAGTGGCCTGACATTTCCCAAGGTCACGGCTTGGGCCCCAGTTCCGCATGACTTTGTCTGAAACAAACCCCCTGCCTCTAGTCCGCACACATATACACACTCACACAGCATCTTCACTTGCAGATTGAACAAGAAGAACAAAACCCTGGTAGTTAACTGCAATAGCAACAGTGCTATCACACAACAACAAGCCTGGCAGTTTGGGACAAGCGACAAGATACTGGCCTTCTGCTTTTGAGAGGTTCCTTTAATGGGGTAATGGTGAGGATGACTTTGTGTGGCCTGAAAAACAGCTGCGAGAGGCACTGTGGTCCAGATCTGTTATCAGTCACTCACGCTGAAACTCACTTCTCGTCTCTCTCGAGGCTAAATTGTGCTTATGATTGTGTGCTGTGTGGACATGACCCTGCAAGTGCTAAATGCAAACCATAAGCTCAACAGAACATGAAAAGAGAAAAGAACGGAACATTCTGTAATTTTTCCATATTATTGTAGAAAATTATGTATGGAATATTACATTTTGTTCTTTTTAATACAATAAAAAAAGACTCTAAAAAGCAACTTTTCAGGGAATAGTTTGCACAAAATGAAATTTCTCTCATTATTTACTTGTAAATTCAATGTCGTTCCAAACCCACATATTGGAATTGTTTATCCGTGGAACACACAAAAATATTTTTTATGAATCTTCACAAATATTGTCCATTCAACAGTTTGAGAATCTTGTAACCAAATATCTTGAGGTTAAACCTATGCCAAAGATGCCATATTTGATTTGAAAGCTGCAGTGGAGAGGAAGATTATCAGTGAATAATTACATACATTTCTGCCTGTTCCTCACACAGTGCTATTATATGACTTAAAAAGACTTGGAATGTGATGCATGAGTCATAAGGAAATCTTTTTATAGTGCTTATTTATTTATTTTTTGTTCTTTTTGAAGCCTGACAGCCAGTGTTCACTATGTCACTGTCAATTATTGGAAAAGACTTATGTTATTCTTTTTTTTTTCTAAAGTGCATTCCACAGAAAGAAATAACAGAGTACAGAGGGTTGGAACCAGGGTTGCCACGGTGTACGGTGTTACTGGTTGTTACAAGGGACAACACCGGTGTGAAATTTTATACTGGGTAAAAGGGGGAAACATTATGAATGGAACTTCCAGTATCAATACAACAGCCTAACGAATAGAACAGCCTTAAATAAAGAATAGTTGCCTAATGAAGAGTTTGCAACCCATAATAAATGAACCTAAATAATGCACTGAAAGCCAGATGTTCTTTAACAACGTATCAAATTACACAGGTAGTAAAGTACGCACACTGACAGAAGACATTTAATTGTAGGTAGCGAATATAATGTGCAGAGTGGGTCACTCTAAGACATCTCGGATTCAGAATGACACAAGAAATGCTGTTAGACACACAGACACGTGCTTAAAGAAACACACTTTATTATGTTTTTAAGAACAGACCTTGTCGATTCTCTTTGTTCTTTGCAAGAACACATGGATGTGGAGTAATTATGTCAATAAAATAGGATTCAATAAAATAGTTCAACAACTGGTAGCTATACAGTTAACTCCACAACATCTTATCAGTGAGATACAATAAGCCAAAAGGGCAAGGAGGAGGTTGGGAGCTTTCTCTATTTAGGCCAGCAACCACATGACTTGCTTAAGGTTGCCTACCAATACACTGAGGCTATTCTGCGACTCAGTCAGGCATAAAAATCGGCCTGCCTGACCCAGAGGTTACAGAAAGGGCACTGAGAGGCTGTGCTGGGTGGGAGCGAGGCTGCTTCACCAAAGTGAAGGAGAGAAGGAGAGGCCATTAGTCGATTAAGCCAAGGTGGAGCCAACAATATTCCACTGATGCCAATGAAAAGACATGCTCGCACAGTCTCGCATGAGAGGCTAAGGTCGAATGGCTTTAACTCTATCAGAGATATTGCAGTGCCTCATAGTGAGTTTTGCTGTTGAATGTTACAGGCTAACTAACCACCACTTTGGAATCTATAGTTTCCCAGCAATCTCTGTGGAATGCAGAAGCAAGTGCCAGTAGCGATCAGTCGGTGTGTGTGTGTGGGGGGGGGGGGTCGCATTTTGGAGGGGAGATAAAGGGTGGTGGCGGTAATTAAGTGACTGACTGGGCCCTTGGCGGGGGTTGCCACAGCCGATGCTAATGAGCCCGTCCGCCGGTCAACAATAGCTTATTAGCCGGCGGCCAGCAATATGGTGGGAAGAACTCACTGCTGCTGCCACCAGCCACATGTCGTCACGAGTGACTAACGCTGAAACAAGAGGTGTGAAGTAATTTTGTTAATAAGGGGGCTCTCAGGAACATTCCACTATTACCCATCCATGTCTTGAGGAAAAAAGGCAATCAATCTACATGAATCAAGAAATTAGCAAAATACATTAATTGTTCATGTATGATGTGAAATTACTGAGATGAAAGACTTTAATCCCACCCCATGAAAAAAAGAATCCAACGTTTTTTTAAATCAAATACCCAATAGCGTTTATGTATCACAAGACACTACAAAGCGATACTGGGAACAAAGCAACTCTATTTTGCTTAAGATTTCCTTATTCTATTCAATTCTGATTCACAAGCTCTCGATTCGACTCAATTCTTTTGATTCCATTCCGATTCATTTGCATGTATTTTGCCTACCTGTGGAAGAAATTACCTCTTAGGTAACACTGTTAATTATATAGGGGACCTACTAATTTGGTACATCCCGGAATTTTTAAAAAAATACTTTAACATTAGCTTTTTAGCATTATAGTCACACTTTTTACTTTTTTTATTTGACAAATTCCATGAATTCCATCAATAAATATGTCTTGAAATTGCATATATAATATTTATGTGACACGCTCTATCAAAATTAGTCGCAATGGGCCGTTTTTTGGAAAAATTTAAATTTGGTCAAAAAACTAATTATGTTTTGGATTTTCTATTGTTTTTACTAAAACAAAGTCTCAGCTTTCAAATAATGTCATCCTGAAATTCAAACTATGAAAAAACTATTTTTTGTTTTTATATGCGGTGTGTCAAATTGCTTCAGGTACTGTCAATTTAAACCTGAGAGCTGCATATATGGATATAGTGCATACAGACCACTTCGTAAGGACTGCCCGATTGTGCAGATTTGCCTTGTATAGCATCAGAAGATCAGGCCCTTCCTATCGGAGCATGCTACACAACTCCTCGTCCAAGCTCTTTATTGCAATGTTCTTCTGGCAGGCCTTCCAGCATGCACTGTCAAACCTCTGCAATTGATCCAGAACACGACAGCGAGAGTGGTCTTCAATGAGCCCAAGAAAGCGCACGTCGCACCTCTTCATCAAATTGCACTGGCTGCCAATGGTTGCTTGCGTGAAGTTCAAGGCATTGATGCTTGCTTACAGAACAACCACTAGCTCCGCACCCCACTATCTAAACTCACTACTTCAGATTTATGTATGTGCGTTCTGCAGGTGAACGGCACCTCGTGGTGCCATCTCATAGAGGCACAAAATCACTGTCCCAGACCTTTACCTTGACTGTTCCCCGCTGGTGAAATGACCTGCCTAATTCCACCTGTGTCTTTAGCCTCTTTCAAAAAACAGCTAAAGATGTTTTGTGAACACCTAACCTATTCATACTATGATATACTGATTGACAAAAAATGACATATTGACATGTTGATAGGATATTGGTCTTGGAGGACAAGATCTGCTAAGATACTGCTACAGAGCAAGTACGGAGATTTGCTACTGCTATACAATACACAGACATACTGAGTTAAGCATGAGGACATGCTGCTGCACAATTAGACAAAAGATATGACATGCTGCATCGAGCATGTATGACATGCTGCTGCACAAATAGACTTATTAACAGTCCCATGTACCAGATCTAGACCTGTGGAGCAAGGGTGGAGGCGAGTTTCAGAGAAAAACTGTTGCAGCGCACTGCAGTAAAACCCGCTTATCTGCAAAACTGAACAATTTAAATGTTAGACAAAGAGAGAGACACAAGTTGATTGGACACCCAATTACATACCAAAGGACCAATCAGCTTACATCATGCGAGCCAATTGGCTTAACGTTTCACATGTGAGCGAGCCAATTGGCTAACAGATATCAAGTTCAAAGAACCTAATCTTGCACCACATAAAGTTTCATGGCTGAACTTTGGTCATTTAGGCTATCCAATGAGTCAAACCACATTTTTACTCTCAAGACGCAGAATAAATCAGTGCTGAAGTTCTTAGCAACTATACTACTCAATCACTTGTGAGTAAAATCTGAAAATGTACTAGCCAGTAGCTAATCATATTTTTAGTCCCTTAGCAAGAAATTTGGCTGTGAATGCGAGTGATTTACTCAAATGTAGACGGTTGTGCATACAGTAAAAAATCAATCTTTGGATTGCAGAATAAATATTGTGATTGTATAAATGAAGATTGTGATTAATCAGTCAATCGTTATTTTTCCCAGCCCTAATGTTGATACCCGAAAATTAATAAATCGTGAATAATAAACCCTGAAAAACACCTTCATTTTTTATTTTTAAACAAATCGCTTACTGGTCATGTTTGACTGGGGTTGGTATAATATGGCACAGCAATATTCTTTCATCACGATACTGAATCCTAAAACTGTCAGTGAATACTGATATGTCAATTATAATTATTTGTCATTTCAAGGCATTAAACCTTTTTTATATTCTGACCTGAAGGAAGTGCTTCAAAAGTTTGCAAGATGATCTTAAAAAAACAACAACTGTGCATTAAAACCTTGTTAGCGTTGCTAACTTCTCGAAGTATCAAGATGAGCAGTCAATATACAAAGTAAAATTCCAAGTTATTCAAAATGAATTTCATATGAAAATAAGCATTCTAAAATCAAGGGCTTACTCACTATAGATAAAGAAAACAAGATAAACACAACAATCTATTTTAAAATTTGGTGTATCACATCATGTGAAGTATGGTGACGATGCTGATTTATAGTATTTGCCATCCTTAATATCTGGCAATCATATGAGACTAATCTTCCAACTACAATCATCCACATTAGCACAGGCCTTCATCAGCATGTATTAGCAAAGTATACTACATTTTACCATATGTGTATTTTCCGCATGGCCTCAGCGGTCTGTTGGGCATGGTGCCAGAGGTGAAACAGGAAGGAGATGTATTCTTGGAAGAGATTGAGACGGCTTTGGCTTCCAGACCTCTGAAATTCCTCTTTGCAGATGAAGCGCCCTTATGCACTCTTGTTTATTTCCCCCAACTTCCATTTATAGAGACTGAACAAAAAAAAGTGTGTGCCTGGACTAGTAATCTCAGATGAACCATCACAAACCAACTAGCCTAGTTGGCAGCTCTGTGTTCATAGTGATCATGAGAAGCACTGAGATGGTAATTTAAGGGATAATTCACTCAGAATTTAAATCATTCATTACCTTCATGTTGTTCCAAATCCATATGACTTTTTTCTTCCATGGAACACAAAATGAGATGTTACCATTCACAGATGCCAAAATAGTGCCTAACATCTTCCACTGAAGAAAGAGGGTCATGGGTTTTGAACAACATGAGGGTGAGTGAATGATGACAGAATTTTCATTCTTGGGTGAACAATCACTTTAATGAGATCTTCTTTACACTGTGATAATGTTATCTATAAGTGCATAAAAGTGGGGCATGGAGCCCAGAGCTTGATGCTCTTGAAGATCTTACATTTACTGTAGAAAAACAAATCATGGAAAACAACAAAATAGGTGGTTCGCTGTACCCGCAACTCACAAAAACACAAGATAATAAGTAATGCTGTGTACATAATATAGGGACAGGAAGCAGGGGTGGATTCAGCTAGGTGCTATAGACGCTCACACCACAATATGCTGTTGCTACAGCTTTACTGCCGCCTACTCAGTTGGACAGCATGCACCCAGGTTAGAGCTGACAGGGAAACTCTCCAACTACTGTAAATCACACTTTGTCCCAGTAGCACAGGCAAGGGATGCAGCCAAGTTTGACTAGCCAGCCACCCAGAAAGACAGAGAGAATATGAGGGGGTGTGAGGGAGAGTGAAGGAGGTATGTGTGTGGTTACAGGGGGGTTGAAGTAAAGGGATGGCTTTTTTACAGTGATACTGGGTTGACAGCAGCTTGGCAGTGGCACCCACGGCAGTGCCTGCTTGGATCCAAGCCTGTCATTCAAGACAAGGGCACTAATCAGGATTGGTCCTGGTTTCTTCCTGAAGAATTGGGGAGGCAGTTTTGCAGCCATTAGAGATGGAGAGGAGAGGAGAGTGGGGGAATGGAGCTATGGCACAGTGGGAGAGGCTAACCTCATTTGCATGCAGGTCCTGGAGGAGAGGAGATGATTCCTTTTCCAATCTTCATGTTAAATGTGGCCAGGGCAGCCAATGGTTACCATCGCATTGTTCAGCGCTAGTGCTCTATCTCAAGCCAATACCTATCTCGCTTTTCAAAAGGTAAAGAAATAAAAGCGAGATAACAGCAACAGCACCCATATGACTGAAAATATGCCATGTCAATTGAGTAAACAAGAATAGCTGGTCACCTCTCCTCTTTGCTTCTGCATCAAGGCAGTGTAACCAGGTGCATCTAATTCAACCCTCGAGTATGACAGTGACAAATGATTGCAAAAAATATGATCACTATGACAACCATAACTGTGCCTTTGGAGAGCAGGGAGAGCCAACATTTTGTGTTAACCTTAGTGCTTAATTTAAGAGGCTCATGTATACTCAGTTTTAGCAACAATAACATTATTACAATAATTATATTTTTCACCCAATACAGGTTATTCACCCATTTAACAAGTTCTGAAGTCTACTTGAGCTTACAGCTGATTGGTTCCTGTTATCTGCACGTCATTTTAGAAGCAAGCCTTTGTGCCGCGGCGCACCCGGTACAGACAGGGTGTATTGATTCATGAAGGAATGTTCAACATTCTACAGTTGACCAAATAGCTGAAATAATAATATGGCCAGAATCAACACAATCTTAGCCGGAAACATACTTTATGCAAGAACATTTATGCAGTTCGCGGTCCAGTTGAGCATTCTTAATGTGCGTTCTTTCATTACTGTGGTGGTAACAAACCCCAGAACTCAATGGGGCACTTGAATTACCTTTAGAAGTCTGTGTAAGGAGACCATTCTTGTGTCTGAAACTGTCACAGTATGTTCTGTGTGGTGATGGGGGCATGGTCGTGTATCTGTCTGCGGGAGAGAGCGGTAAGGCTCGTCACCTGGGTTATCATTATCTCTAACCAGTGTTTCTTGTTGTAGTTATGGCAGGGGGAGACCTAAAAAGGTGCACGAGGCGTCAGAGTGACAGAGAGAGACCAGAGAGAGAGACTGTTCCTGTGTGTGCTACAAGAATTGTTGACTCGTTTGTGTGATTATTTGTCCACTGAGTGCCCTTTTGTTTAAGTTTTGGTGATCGATTCTGAAGAGTAATAAAATACTCATGTTGACAGTTCGCTGCCTCCTGACTCCACCATTATCCAGAATATGAATGTGTTACAGTGGTGCCGAAACCTGGTATTTATTGGAGGATAATGTCGTCATGGAGTCTTCACCACTGGGCGAAGTTATCAGGTCCCTCGCTAGCATCCAGCAAACACAACACCAGGCCCTCATGAAGATATGCCTGGAGCCAGAGCAGCATTTCCAACTCAAGCTCCAGGCTCAAGCGGAGGATCGACAGGTGTTCCGGAGCCTGATAGACCACATCAACGGTGACCCTCATCAAAATGGGACCAAGCGACGATCCCGAGGCCTACCTGGATCTGTTCGAGAAAACTGCTGAGGTGTGGAAGTGGCCACCCGACCAGTGGGTGGCCCACCTTTTACCGCTCCTCTCTGGGGAAGCACAACTAACGGCCCACCAGCTACCTGCCGCCAGCCTCCTCGAATATCGAGATCTGAAGAAGGCCATCGTGCAACAGGTTGGCTGTAGTCCTGAACAGAACCGGCAGCATTTTAGGTCCTTGAAGTTCGGAAAACATGGCCGCCCGTTTGCTTTTGCACAACAGCCCTTGAATGCCTGTCAGAAATGGTTGCTGGCTGAGGGAACCCGCAGCACCGTGGATATCGTCGACCTGGTGACACTGGAGCAATTAATCTCCCAGCTTCCTTGGGGAATGGCAGAGTGGGTCCAGTGCCACCGGCCGTCCAGCTGGCCGAGGACTACATGATGGCATTTCTGGGAGGCAGCGATCCAGAGACTCTTTCTTCACACTCTTCCCCCGTCCTGTTCCAGCTTCCCAGAGGTGGGGAGGAACCCCACCCAAACCCCTTCCCCGATATAGGGGGTCCTTCCCTAACTTTGTCTGTGTCCCCCACTTCCACTGTCTCTCACGGGGATGTCCGCAAGTGGTGTGCAGCGTGCCGTAAATGCCAGTTGGTGAATCCACCGGCCACCCCAAAAGTGCCATTGCACCCTCTACTGCTAATAGAGGTGTCCTTCGAAAGAATTGGCATGGACCTCATCGGGCCATTAGAACAGACCGCACACAGGCATCGCTTTGTATTGGTTCTGGTGGACTATGCAACGCGATATCCAGAAGCAGTGCCCCTGCGCAACATCTCAGTATGTAGTGTTGCGGAGGCATTCTTCAGAATTTTCTCCCCAGTGGGGAGACCTTCAAACAGTAAAAATGAAATTCAATATGTTCTTGATCTTAGAGCAAAACTCCACACTTTGGGTCAACTAACACAGAAGAATTTGCTCCAAGCTCAGAAACGTCAAAGCCGACTGTATGACATGGGCACTCGACTATGGGAATTCGCACCGGGAGATAAAGTGCTTGTATTGCTGCCCACCTCAAGCTCTAAATTACTCGCCAAGTGGCAAGGGCCCTTTGAGGTCACAAGGTGAGTCGGAGATCTCGATTATGAGGTTAGGCAAATGGACAGGGGCGGGGTTTGTCAAATTTACCACCTCAACCTCCAGCGGTCCCAGTGGCCTTGGCGACGGTAGTCCCGAAGAGGGTGGAGCTCGGGCCGGAGGTGACTCTCAAACCTAATTCATTCACTCTGGTCCCGTGTCGCAACTCACAGACGTTGCCAAGTTGCAAGCGGAATTCACAGATGTGTTCTCGCCTCTCCCTAGTCGCACAAACCTCATAGAACACCATATCGAGACCACCCCGGGGGTGGTGGTTCGTAGCCACCCTTCTAAGCATCAAAGCCATCGCCTTCCTTAACACAAGAAAAAATGAAATGAATGGCCTGAAATGAAATCCTAAAAGTCTTAAATTCTGTTTTGATGAAGAAAGAAACTCAGATACATCTTGGATGGCCTGAGGGTGAGTAAATTATCAGCAAATTTTCATTTTTGGGTGAACTATTCCTTTAACGTTATATTAGTTATATAAAACGATGGGGTCATTTTTTATTAACTTTCCAGTTTGTATTTCATAAACTAGTTAGCAATTTAACGAGAAGCGACGGCTCAAATCCACACCGTTTAACTCCACCCCGTTTAACTCCACCCAGCTCAGAATCAGCTCTGTAAACAATGGAGACGTTTGTTACAAACTACGCTATGACACCAATTCTAAAGCATTGTTTTCTGCATTATATGTTCTGAAAAAAGTTTTTATATCGGCACATATCGGCAAAATATATCGCGATATCGATATATCGGTGAAAGGCTAATATCGGCCAACCGATATATCGGTCGGGCACTACCTGTGTAGCTAGCAGCGTCTGTGTTCACAAACTTGTGTAATTTCCGGGGTTTTAGAACTATTCACTCAAATAGGGTAGGGTCCCCAGACCCATCCTAAAACAGCTACTGTCCTCGTCATTACAACTAAACATGAATACTGGAGCTCTGCATCAAGGTCGGGAGTAATCAAACATCCTGTAAAATCATCTGCAAATGCGAAGGACATTTTTTACACAAGAGGCTGAGTAGGTCTTAGGCACTCACCACCATTTTAAGCCTCGTAAATCAACCTCAGACATAGTGACAATAGCTTTCACAGAGATGACTTCACATCATGAATATAATTTCTTGACTTTGTAAAGCGGCCAAATACCTCTACTCTTGCCGATGATATAGCGTTTCCCTTGGAGGCTGTCAATACCTCAGGGTGCCACTACTTTGTGTCTGTTTCCTTCCTGGCACTTTTAATCTTCTCAGCTATAAAACAGTCCCTTCTCCAGAAAAACCCTAGGAGCACAGCTGCTAGTCTGCTAGTTAAACTCATTGACATGCTTATGCTCTATGCGCTGGACAGTGCAGTCTATCTTAGAGACATGGAGGTGAAGTCTGCTTTGTGTTAGGACAGTGTTCCCAACCTTTTTAGTCTTATGTAAGTCCACAGCCACATCAGTTAGGCTCAAGTATCCATTTATTAATACCAAACCTGAAATTGGTTTATTATAACTCATATCAGGGCTCCAGACTGAAATTTGAGATTGTTGGCACCAGCACCTCATTTGGTAGCATCGGTGGGGGTGGGGGTCTGAAAAATTATTTTTTATTTTTAATATAATTTTATATAATTTTATAAAATATAATTTTATTAAAAAATTTAGAAGACAGAAACTTATATATAAAAAAAGTGACATTATTTTTATGTTACAAAGATAAGTGCAATTACTGACAAAGTTGCATATTTTTCCAAGTTGAAATTCTTATTCAACATTAAGGCATTAATTTTGAGTTGGTATGCAGATGTAAATTTACTGAAATCAACAACAGGAAGGTTATCTATAACATCTATAAAAAGAAACAAGTTAACATCTAATTTATATTGTATAGGGCTAAATTATTCTGACAATACAACTAAATTGGGACTCCTTTCATCAGGCTCTTATTGATTTAAGTTCAGTCATCTCTTGGACATTTTAAGGCAAACAGAAGGAAAACTATTTTTGTCAATAATTCATAAAGGTCCAGGATTTAAAGCCCTTTATTAAATTTAGCATTTGCCCTTATGAAAATGTACCATGGTTTTTATAGTTTTATAGTTTTTATAGTTTTAACAGTGGAATTTTTAACCATGGTAACCTCAGGTAAAACCAAGCATGTAACATGATTTCCATAAAACAAACTATGGCATTTTTGCAATGAAAAACAGTTCTCTAATCATATTTAAAAACTATAACTACAAAATATTAACATTTAAAAACTGCCATAGTTGTAACAAAAACAAAAAAAGATATTCTTTTACTCCCCTAATGTAGCATATTATAAATTTATAGAGCTACAGTAGTAAAATAATATTTATTATTAATATATCTCTGCCTAAAATACTATAGTTAATACAGTTAGTGATACTATAGTAAATTCATGATAATTTTTTGTGAATGCACGTGCACAGGAATAGTTTTATAGTTTTCTGTTTGTTTGTTTTTACTATAAAGTTCTCCAGACTTTTCATTCTGACAAAATTAACTTCTGTCCAAAATTCCAAATTTTATGACGTAGTTATGTACAAAAAAAAACAACAAACGTAAGAACATGGTAACATATATATGTCTGAAATATAAATTTGATATTCATGAGAGGGCACATTGTTATATAATACAATGTGTTCATGTGAGGGCACATGGATATATAATATGGACAATGTCATTCTAAAATTACCTTTAAAAAGACAAGACTTGAGCTGATTTTATTTCTATGCCTTTTTATCTCTCCCTTTCTTGTACATCATTCATAGACTTAATATGAAAATAAAATAAAATAAGAAATATTGTCTGTAGTGATGAAGCATTTATTTTATGCTCTATTTGGCTTAGTAAGGCTGTTTTATGTTACTAAGTTTTTGAAGAAGGTACCAGTATTAAAGTATCGCCATGGAAAGTAATACTTACTAAAGTTCAGTACTATTTTACATTGAGTGGAAAGTTTTCATTCATACTCTAAATTTTAAAAACTATCGGCCGATTAGTCGTCTATCGGCCTGTTTTCCCACCTTAGTTATCGGTATCAGCAAAACCCATAATCAATCGACCTCTAGTAGAATCAGTCTGTTTGTGCAAAAATAAACAACATATTGCAAAAGTGTAAATGTCTTGTGTTTGTGGGGAAAATATTTTCCAGAAATAATCCGATATTCATTTTTTTTTGGGTCTTCCCTTTTGTTGTGCTCACGCCTTTGACACAACAGAGTTTTCCAAGCACGAGGGGAAAAGGGGGTCTATCTGCTTCTTGTAACCAATCAAATGAGGTTTTTGTTGACCAGTGTACTCTGATCTGATTGATTAAATAATGCGACAGACAGCTTCTTCTTCATATGGCTCAACGTTTTTCCTAAAATGTAAAATGTTACTGACCTTACTGTCAGTGCCTTAGCAGCTGTATTTGAAACCCAATCGCAGCAACGAAACCCAATCGCAGCAGGTGACTATTTTTTTTAAATTTTTTTTTAATTTATTTTTTTATTAATGCCTGGGTAATATAACACAATGAATCACGTTATAAATTTTGAGTCATCACAGTCTGTGAAAAAGGTTAGAGTAAAGAGTTGCAGAAATTAAAGAGCACCTATTATGGTTTTTCAAATATTACCTTTCATGTAGTTTGTTATATATAATAGGTGCTCTTTAAGTTCTGTCTGGTCTCTTTATATTGGCTTCAATGCACATATTCCTCTACAAATGTTTAAACTACAAACTACAAAAAAATGAAGACATAATTTGCAATTATTTATTGACAACCTCTATCATTTAATTTGTCAATCCTGTTTTATAGGTTAAAAAAGCAAAAGCAAAATCTTTCCAAGTACGCATATCATTGTTTGGGAATCACTGTGCTATATGAATTCATTAAATTAAGGAACTGATGACTGTAAAGCCCAAAGTATCCTTTGGTTAGACTCAAATGCTGAGCGTCCGCTTACAGGACTCGTGACACAATTTTCGTCATCAGCAGAGTGCTTGAGTACTGAATGTCCACAAGGTGGCAACACTCACAGTTGAGTCTTTGCTGTTACGAAGAAGAGCTAGAAGGAGATGAAATCAACAGAAGAGGAAGGGGAAAACAACAATAGTGGATAAGCAAGTTAAGAGCATGTGTGTGAGGTGGTCAGGAGATCCCAGCCTTTGTATAACTCAAGTCTGAAGGAATATAAAGAAAGACATCTTTAGGGGTCTAAACTCCTGAAGAGAAATAGTCCAGTATCAAACAGCAGTCATAGCATGCATGCGCCAACTGCCTGTGTATGCACTCAGTCAAATGAAGTATACTTCGAAAGGCTAACGTTCAACTGTCCGCAGACGCGAAGCATTCTCGTTAAAACCAAAGTATACTTTGGGCATAATAAAGCACACTTTCTTGGGAATAGTGGAAAATGGCATTTGACTACATTTAGATTTTATAGGCCATATTAATTTAAGCATTTTGAGCACTTATTACATTGAACCTAAGCATTATAAGCTCAACAAAATCCTGGCAAACATATAAATATAACCAGTTAATTTTGAAACTACATTGTCATTCCAATATCTCTTGATGCATGATGACAATTATAGTAATCACCATCATTACTGTTGTTGTGTAATTACTATGATTATGATCATCTGATAATTAAGAGCAACTCAGTGAGTGAAAATTGTCCAGTTCAACATTTGAAACTGATTGAAATGTGGCATTTTTTTTTTCAGTGCTAATTTATTGGTGTGAAATCAGCCTTTTCAATCGCAACAAGAAAGAAAATAAAACATCAAGTAGCCTTAAAGGAATGTTCTGGGTTCAATACAAGTTAAGCTCAATTGAAAACATTTGTTGCATAATGTTGATTATTTCAACTCATTCCTCCTTTTCTTTAAAGACCACCTATTATGGTTTTTCAAATATTACCTTTCATGTAGTGTGTTATATAGCTGTTTGTAAATGTAAAAAATTCTGCAAAGTTTCAAAAATCAAAGTGCACGACAAATGGAGTTATTGACTCCCAAAAGAAACAACCGATTCTGAACACCTGAAAAGAGTTGTTAGAAATTCCAGACTTCCTGTACTAACCTACATAATTTGGTAACAAAAAACCCGCCACTGGTCTTCATTGGCTGCTCACGAACAGCTTTGACCCACCCTCAAACATTACACTAAGCGGTAGACCAATCACAACAGACTGGGACATCTGACCAATCAGAGCAGAGTAGGCTCTCTGAAAGGAGGAGTTTAGAATGAATCCTTTAGAACGGATCATTGAACGAGTCGTTTTTGACACTGGGAAAAAAAAGGTAATGCTACAATTTAAATTATGAGCAAATTAATGTGTTTTTTGACCTTGGATGCATGTAAATCTATTGTATGAGACCTTTAAAACAAAATTAGGCACGTTTAAAAAACATAATAGGTGCTCTTTAAAAAAAGCAAAAATCGAGGTAACAGTGAGGCACTTACAATGGAAGTGAATGGGGCAATTTTTTTAACGTTAAAATACACTCTTTTTAGTATAGCCACAAGACAATAAGGATATGAGTATAAACATGATTTTAGTGTGATAAATCACTTACTAACCTTTTCTGTGTAAATTTATAGCCAATTTTACAACTTCGTTACCATGAAGAGGTAATGTCAACAATCCCTAAAGCCCTTAAACGACTGTAAAAATTAACAGCTTTACAGCTCAAATAATACACAAGTTTTAACAGAAGAATTAATGCAAGTGCTTTTATAAAATTATAAGCTTCACATTTCTCCAAAAATTGGCCACATTCACTTTCATTGTAAGTGCCTCACTGTAACCTCGATTTTTGCTTTTTTTAAAAGAAAAGGAGGAACTTGTCGAAATTAATTTTTGTGGTAATCAACATTATGCCACAAATTCTGTTGATTTAGCTTAACTTGTATAGAACCTAATGGTAACAGAACGGGTTGGGGACAATCTATTACAGTTGATTGCAATGGATTCAATAAAGGTGGCCTGGAGTCCATTTCAAGCTGGGAAAAAGAAAACAAAAACGGTCCATTACATTCTACTTTAAATCTGGCCTATTGCCTTTGCTTGGTTTGAAAGAATCTCACACCCTATGGTTGGACTTTGTTTTCACCATCCTCATGCCTTCAATAGGATGTCTTAATGCCTCCTCTAAGATATGACAATTCAAAAACAGTTTTAAGAAATGATAACCTCTTGCCTCTTCCCATTCCCTGTCAACTAAACAGACTGCTCTTAGATTCTGCCCAGGAAGCCTCATCTCCTCTTAAGACAGACACAGAGTAATGACTCATAAATCACATCACTGTTTGGCATAGCACTGCAGCTCGGGCCTGCATCAGACCTGTCTGTTCGATCCCTTGTGCAGTGTGGCCTAGTGTTAGCCGCCTGTTAAATGTCTTTCCTGGAGGGGATGGATACACTTGTGTGGTACAACAACACAAGAAGTTGCCTGGAGCTCTCCAGCAGTCCCCAAACCCCACCCCCATCTCAACCAGTGTGCTGTTCCTTATGAACCACTGCCAACAGAAAGCCTGCTATGAGATGGTTATTACTCAGTGCTGGGCCGCCACTTCGAGCTGTAGATCTCCATGTTGTGACTTGTCAACATGCGGAAAATCGTTACCCAGCTCAGGCACTTTTACTCCACTCAGGCTTTGATTGAGACTTGGGTGGGGGAAAGATTGTGTTTGGACTTTTTTTCATTTAAAGTATTTAGTGCCTCATATAACAGGCAGACAAAGGTGCATCCCGCAGTTACAGAAAAAAATATTACCAAGTGAGCATGTTGATTTAAAGGTGCCCTCAGTAATATGCGCCTAAAGAAATTAATAGTAATTTTGAAACTTATGTATAAAATTATGACCACTAACATGCAATGAAGACTCCAGTCACATCAGTTACCTAATAAAAGCTGTTTTATTCTACATTAAGGCTGTCACTATTATTAATTTTGGCTGACGATTATTATGAAACAAATAATTGCAACAATGAGGATTAATTGCCTATTATAGAGCTTTCACGATCATGATGATTAATTGTCATACAAATTGTCATACTTTTTCATTATATATCTCCACTTTCACTTCCATATTCTTTTTTTTTTCTTTTTTGCCGTTTCGCATTCTTCATGCATGAGATTTATAGTGAAAAAAGGACTAAAAAAAAGGATTTAACTGTTTCTCACCCACACCTATCATTTCTCTTCTAAAGACATTGTCGTATGGATTATTTTTAAGCAGGCTTCATGTGCTTTTTGGAGCTTCAAATTTCTGGTCACCATTCACTTCCATTGTTTGGACCTACAGAGCTGAGATATTCCTCTAAAATTCTTCATTTGTGTTAGGCAGAAGATAGAAAGTCATACACATCTGAGATGGCATGAGGGTAAAATTAAAGAATTTTCATTTTTGAGTGAACTATTCCTTTAAATGATGCTGCATCCATGCCCCTAGGTGTCAGTGTAAGTCCAAGACGACATATTAAAAAAACATTACTGAGTGCATCTTTACAGAGAAATGTGTTATTTCTGCACCACCAGTATTTATACTGTTAATAATAGTGTTTTCAATTCAATTTCGTTTTGTGATGCTATGATGCAGAAATTACACACTTTACCTTTAACTGAGGGCTTTGAAGGAGAGATAGACATGTTGTCTTCAAGATCTTTGATTAAAAAGCCAGAGAGTTCAGCTAGCCAAATTAATCTAAATGTTCTGGTTCAGTATGCCTGGCTGAGGCCCCTTTCTGTGTAAGCACTTGCTCAGAAGAGCATCCACCACCCTTCCCCTGCCCTTTAATTCATTTCTGAGAGGAAAGCCTGTGTATCATTATTCGCTCAAGCTCAAATGGGCAGACACCGGTGAGAGAGCCTGATCAAGTTGGTTGGGCAGGGGGGAGAAAGAGGAGGAGGTGAAGAAGAAGGGAGGGGGGTATTCTTGGCAGATTTTCCCTACAAATCGGATGCCAAGAGCGAAATGGAAACCTCCCCTCATTTTCCTTTCCCCTTAATCCAATGTTTTCAAGCCCTAGCCCAGTCAAGGTCATTATAATCATAGATGAGTGGAAAGGAGCCAGTGACCCACCATTACGGTAAGGTGGAGAGCCACCCAGTCACACACACTCCGCCATGGGTCTGTAATGGAGAGCTGAAATCCGTGCAATGCTCCAATTCCTCCATTTGCAAATGCAGATAACCTTAAGGATCATGTTTATATAATGGAAATGGCTGGCTCCCATTGGGAGACATTTTAGCTGATGGCAAAGGTCAGGGTGAAAGAATGATACGGGCTATGTACTTCAACAAAATGGTGGGCCGTGAATAAGACAAAGAACAGTAGAGAAGGGGGGAAAAAAAGAGGTAACCTCAGCCGACCTCTACACCTCTGAGTGGAAATCCTACGAAAACAGCTTAACGAGGGAGGAACATTTTAACCTAGGCTCCCTTGTCTGGATTAATGTACAGGAAGTTTGGTGAACTGTGACCTGCAGTTTGAACAAAATGCATGAATTCTGAAAGGATGAAAAAGGAGTGTGCATCAGTGTTATAAAGGGCATAGTTTTGTAATCTCAGTGGATTTCATTGTAGCACTAATGCCAAAGGTCATATTTAACTGTCAAGAAGACCATCTGACTGTATCAAAGCCTTAATACCCTCTTGTCAGTCTTGACCCATGCACATTATGATGTAATACTCACGAATTCCGCTATGTATTCTTAGAAAGGGAAGTGAAAGATATACTTGCACAGAGGTATGCCGTTGCTTTTACATAGAAATGTTCCAAATGAAAGGAATACCAGATGCAAAGTAAACAAATAGTTTCAGCTCATAGAGTAAGTTCCATTTGCAATGCCCTGAACTTTTATTTTTATTTTACTTTGGCAGTATATAGTAATCAAGTGCAGATGAGATACATTTATATCAAGTATGGTCCCTGTCATCAGGCTCTCTGCTCACAGGAATTAAAGAAATAGTTCACCCAAAACTGAAAATTCTTTCATCATTTACTCACCCTCATGCCATCCCAGATGTGTATGACTTTCTTTCATCTGCAGAACACAAACGAAGTTTTTTAGAATATCTCAGCACTGTTGGTCCATGCAAAGCAAGTGAATAGTAACCAGAACTTTGAAGCTCCAAAAAGCACATAAAGGCAGCATAAAAGTAATCCATTTGTAGGGCTTTACTGGTTGTTTAGATCAGTGTTACTATCAGAAATAATTTATAAATATTTCTGTAGTTATTAATTAATATTTAAATTAATTAATTGGATCTAACTCATTAAAACCTCATATGGGGCTCCAGTAAATGTATTGCGCTACGTTTAGGAACAAGTTTGGTTATTAGCAATAATTAATAACTATCAAAGATAGTTATTAATTAGTAAAACAATAGAACATTGATGAGAATCAATGTTAGCTTTTTAAATCCTTTAAATCAACAGTTATCAAAGATAATCGTTAATTGTTAACATCGATGAAACATTAATTAAAATTAATACTAGCTTACTGATCATTCAAATTCAATCAAAGATAATTATCAATTATCAAAAATCAATAGAATATTCATAAGGATTAACATTGACGGGGCACCACCCTGAAATCAGGGACTAATAACCGAATAGTAAAACAGTCTCAATATTAGATTGTTTTCTTAGGAAAATCGGCATCCGAAGAATATCGATTTTCGGGGAAAAAACAATAGATAAAGGTTTGAATCCGAGCACTGACATCCCGTCAGCATGACACAGGTGTATGCAAAACAAACCAAAACACTTCTCTTTGTAATATAAACAAAGTTTATTTATGCAGTAATATCAATTAATAATTAATACAATGCAGTCAACAAACTTCCGACGTACAACTACAAACTAAACAGTGATATGATTAGATATGGAAATAAAATAATCCTATAACACATAAGGTGTGTGTGTGTGACAGTGTGTGTGTGTGATTAGTAAGAGAGAGAGAGAGAGATGATTAAGTGACAGCCCTAAAGCTGATTTCGCGATCGTGGGAGAGAAAGCAGCTGTTTAGTTCATCGCTCAGAGACGCGGTGGACGGCTCGTAAACAGTCCCGCATTGTTTAACTCTTTAATGGACGAACTCAGTTGCTGTCTCACCCACGGTGGCGAAATTGCACAATCCAATTTGGTTGGACCACAATACAGCAAAACAAATTTGTGATAATTAATACCCTGAGTATTAATAATGAGCAGACATGGTGGTCCGTAAACTGTACAAGCAAAAACCTTGAAACACAAGAATAACACGCTATAATATTCTATCTCTGCCCAGACGTAAACCTCTTACTTGAATCGCATGAGGACACAGGTAGAATGTGTTTTCCTCCGTCCTTTAACTTTGACCCGGTTCCTTGAGGCTCGGGTGATGACGGGAGGCCGTTTCCTCGCTCTGTCGGCAGGCGGTACGGCTGTTGATTGTCGGCGGGCGGTATGGCTGTTGATTCTCGGTGGGCTGGCGGAGAACTCAGAAATGTCGACTTGATTGAAGATGGAAGAGAAATCTTTAATCTCTTCACTTCTGTAGGCAAACGGATGAAGATGCGAATTGCTCGGCGGTCTCCTTCGGATCCATTAGAGTGTTTGGTTGAACACAGAGTAATCTCAACTCGTCCAGCGAGATGAAGATTGTATGGCTACAGTGTCAAGTCGGACATTACTTCCTTGTGCCACGAGGTTGCACCGGAGAGCAGCAAAAAAAGCTACGTCTATATTCGGTGAACAAAGTCGCTGGAAGCAACTCACGAAACATTTTAGAGGTATTTCAACTCCTGATGATGTCATGTTTGAGGGACGTTCTGTTGTGCGCCTCATCCAATAGGAGTTGAGAGCTCGATCCTTTAGTGAGCAAGGCTTCATGGATCTGTAGTCTGTTTTGGACTCCCTTTGTTTGATTTTGGTGCGATTTTTATCAGTAAAATTTACGACTTAGAAGGTGGGGGCTTGTGTTATGTTTTTACAACTGTGTTAGGCCTGCCTTTGTCTTCTATCTGAATACATGAGGCCCAACACATTCGACATATGGCAATGTCATCAGAAGCGATATGATAGGTGTGGGTGAGAACAGATAAATATTTAAGTGCTTTTTTTACTATAAATCTCCACCTTTGACCAGCCCCGACCAGTAGGTGGCGATATGCACGAAGAAAGCGAATCGGGGGGAAAAAAAAAACTAAAGAAGAAGAATGCGGAAGTGAAAGTGGATATTTATAGTAAAAAAAGAGACTTAAATATTGATCTGTTTCTCACCCACATCCAATATATCACTTCTAAAGACGGATTTATCCACTGGAGTAGTATGGATTACTCTTATGCTGCCTTGATGTGCTTTTTGGAGCTTCAAAGTTCTGGTCACTATTCACTTGTATTATATGGATCTACAGAGCTGAGATATTCTTAAAAAAATATTTGTTTGTGTTTTGCAGAAGAAAGAAAGTCACGCACATCTGGGATGGCATGAGGGTGAGTAAATGAGAGGATTTTCATTTTTGGGTGAACTATCCCTTTAAAGCATGATGAATGCAAACAGAAAATACAACTGAAATGTGACATCACTCCTCTCTGGCTCCATGAGAGGGTTGTGTGGGGCGCCACCAAAACTTCGGATGAGTTTCTGCTGAATGAGTGATTTTTAGCATTGATCAGCAGCATTGGGGCATATGGAAGAGATTTTGTGGACTTTATTACGTAGTTAAACGTCAATGACTGAGATCTCATAAAAGTCATTCATATTTCAAGAAAATCAGCAATAGTTTCTGAGGATAGTAAGTTACAGTTAAGAAATAACTTCACTGTTGAATGTATTGCAACATATCCATAGACATTTAATACATTCTAATTTCATATCAGTCACTAAAATACATTAACCAACATAACAGCCCTGTACCTTTAGTCAATGCAGCTAAAATACATGCAGAAAGTTTAAGTATTTTTCTATTTTCAGAGACCGGCAAACTCTCCAGAAAGAAAACAAAATCCACCACTTTCAAAACAGTCCCAACAGACGCTGGTAAACGTTAACAAACATAAAGATGCATTATGCACGGCTGCTCGTGCATACATTACTGAACGTGCAGCCTGCCACATTTCGCCAATTCCTGTGATCGATGTTTTCCACAAGTCCACCTCATGTCCCCTCTAGCGTCCGGCACAAGCAATTGCAGCCCTTTATTACTAAGCTGATAAAAGCACAATCTTTAACATCCAGCTACACAGGGTCAAATGAACAAATATCGTAATACGCAATTCCAGCCGCAACCAGAGTAATATCCGTAGCCCATGAGTCGAACCGAGAGAAAAGCGCGTTTCGCCCCTGCGCGCTATTGATCGCAGACTGTCTGCAATGAATGGCTGCATGAGGAAGGAAAAAACCCTGAACTTCAGGTGACCGACCATGGCTTTGACACAGGCAGCCTGCAGACATGAACCCCACAGAACTGGGAGGGGTGGAAGAAAATACCTCAGCTTAAAAAAATCCCGCTTCGCCCGCGAAGCGCTCGACAAACGGAAGAAAAAGTCGCGAACTGAGCGTCACCCACACAAACACACATACAGAGAACCGCGGAAGGGGAAAGTTGGACGGATGTGTTTTCGGGCGAATTCGTAAGTTGCGGACTGGTGCTAAATAGCCCTCGAGCTAAGGAAAAGCAGGGGCACGGATGTAAGGCTGAGTCTGGCTCGCAGTCTGATCCGACTGACCCTTATTTTATTGCGGCCAGATCCTCAGATCCTCCCCCTTTCCCTTCCGCGCGACTCAGCCTCGCTCGCGCGGATACATATAAGAAAACACGCGCTGCCATAAGCGCCAAATAAGCGGCGACAACGCGAGCTTTACTGGCCGCAACCTTTAGGCGGAACGGGACCTTTATCGATTCTCTGCTATTAAAGCCACCGTTAGTGCACTCGCTCCGCTAGCCCCCTCATCGCCAACATGGCTGCCTAGCACAGACCTAAAAAAGGAGAAATAACCTACGCCGTGCCTTTGTCTGTTTCACCTCTTTAACCCTAAACTACTGCGCAAAACACACGGAGAAGAGCTAAAATCGCGGCGAGCGAGAAAACGACTTACGTGAAGGCAGGCGCTTGGGTTGCTCCTGTTTCCTCCTTGGCATTTTCCTCCTTTTATCACATTCTCCTTCTTGTTTAGGGATAAGAAGAAAAAAGGTCTTTTCCCATTGAAATTTCGCGAGGGAGCCTGGTGGCAGGGACTTGTCGTGCACCTGGCTGTCCTCGGTTAAGTGTATTGTTGGGAATAGGGAAGAGTAGAGGAGGAGGTGCTGTTGTTGTTGCCGTGTCTTGACTATGGCTGCTCTCTGTAAGTGTGTGTCTCCGAGCCCCTAACTAACACTAATGCAGGGATCAAAGGGCAGCAACAGCAGAGCACCCGCGCGCGCGCGCGCACACTCGCTCGCAGAGAGAGGCGCTCGCGCGCCAGAGCGACGAGAAAGGGACAAGGTGCCCCCAAGCTTCCAGGGTGTATACTTGACTGACCAAGGATTTTATATTCATAATATAAAATGGTAAATTGTGACTGATGCATATTTAAAACGCATGGGGAAAAAAATATTTACAAAAATTGCTCTTATCGCAAATGTTTAAATGTGATATAATAAGATAAATGTAAAACTGAATACAAAATGAATTAGCATATTATTATTTTTTTAGGTATTATTGCAAAAAATATAAAATAATAATAATAATAATAAATGTGAACATTCCTGGCCAGATATTGAATTACATTAAATCTGTGTTTCCCGTACAGAAACCCCCAAATCAGAACAACTGATATGGTGATATGCATGAATAGCCTTTTCATGCACATCACAAAATAAATTATACTAACTTTGATTCAGATGGGAGTGTAGATAAATAATAATAAAAAAGATTTATAGGTAATTATATTTTATTATACTTTACTACATGGTAACAACAATATAACTTCATTCAAAATCAGTCATCCAACGACTGTATTCAGAAAATAGAGATTCATAGAGATGTATGTGTTATTACACTTCATTATACAGTAACAACTACAATGCAACCTGATTAAAAATCAGTCATCAATACATGCACACAGACACAGACATATCTTCTGTTCTATGCATAGCACTGAACCAGCCGGCTGTTCCCCACTCAGGGCTGGTCTCCAGCAGGCTGCCTACTGTTGGACAAGTTTGTTCTTTCACACCTCTCTGGTGTTAGCAGGACTGTATCCTCCCTCATGCCATGCTGCCATCCTCCTCACAACCATCCACACGTGCAGCTCGTTACTGTGGCAATTAGCACAGGCCCAAATTAGCCCACTTCGCCTCTGCACAGGTGACTGACACACACTTTGTAGTTTGCTCATTAGAATATGGCTGCCTCATTGTCCCCCCTCAAAGTCCACTGAGAGGCTTTGCTCAACTGTAAACTTTTGGACCTCAGTGGTACAGTGTTTATGTGTGCACCATAGTAAAAGTGATTAGAGGTTCTCATCCACATATAGGGGTCTGATATAATGTTTTCTTAAATACACTGAAAAAATGTACAGTTGTTACTTTCTACCTGATCTGACTCTTTAAAATACTGTTGTCGATATAACCTAACATATTCAGGTTTATTCTGCCATGTTAAATAATATTTTTGACTTGCATAGGGTCTGTTCATTTAAATGATAGCACACAAAGCACAATTTTTAGATTACCTACACTGAAAAAATAAATAAAAAACATTTGTTAGCTCAACAGCCATAACGTATGAAAATAAATCGCTTCTACTTCTACTAAAAAAACATACATATGTAAAACATTTTTGGCTTTATTTAATGTGCATTAATGTGCACAACCAGAAATAGCAATTATGGGTGAACTTAGAGTGATACATAAAGTAAATGAATAATTGTGAGTTCCTCTTTTGCTTAAAAATCCATTAAATTAAGATTTCAAGTACTACTAACTCAAACGATATGTAAGCACAGAACTGAGGTTGTGGGGAATACCCATAAGCCCCTGTGCTTGAATAATTTAAGCATGTTTATTTGGTCAAAAGGAACTTATTGGGGCATTTAATTAGTTGTTATTAAGAATTCATAGAGATTTTTAGCTCTTTTTGGTATTATTGCTGTTGTTTTACTGTAATTAGTTGTTTTGTGTAAACTCGCCATTAGGTGATTAGTGTTGCCTTTGGTGAAGTTGGATTCTGTTAATTTTTCTTTGTGCAAATGAATGTGCATAGCTAAAGCGCAGTTTTATCTGCACTACTTTGGGAAATCAAGTTTAAAAGGAATAATTCAACCAAAAATGAAAATTCTCTCATTATATACTGACCCTTATGATATCCCCAAATATTGATCTTTTTGCACCAAAAGTGATCGTATCGCTTTAGAAGACATTAATTTAACCGCTGGAGTCATATCGACGACATTTATCCTGACTGTCTGTGATTTTTGGAGCTTCAAAAGAGAAATCTCCAATCACTTGCATTTTAAGGACCTACTGAGCTAAGATATTTATTTATTTATTTATTTTATTATTATTTTTATTTTTTTTTTCAAATGTGTTCTGGTGAAGAAAGAAAGTCATACACACCTGGGCTTTTATGAGGGTGAATAAATAATGAGAGAATTTTCATTTTCATTTTTGGGTGAACTATCCCTTTAATGACCTTTGGCATTATTTTCTTTTGAGACAATGAAATTAATTAGAATCAATAAAATAAATGTTAATTAGAAACAATGTGCTAAATCTTATTTATGTGACATACCTTTTTAAATAAATAAAGTTGAATGAACTGATGCATTTGTGTATATCTAACAAAGGTTTTCTAGTTACTGTATGCTGACATAAAATTACCATAAGCGGAATTTACTTGAAAAGCATGTATGCAAAAATGCTACATGTATATTTTAAGTAAATCCAACACATCATTTTTTTTTTCAGTGTACCTTTTGCAGTGTATTTCTACTGTATACAGCTCAACATTTGTCGGGTCTCAAAAATCCAGCTCATTCCCCTTTATCTTGAACTAATATACAGTAATATAAGGCTTAATATTTGGTTACACATTTTATGGTTATCTTACAAAATCTCCCCTGTATGTGTGTGTGCTGCTTGTTATTGTTTAAGATTAGTTTAGTCACCATGGCGAGGTCACGGTCTGTTCTGTAACCCCGCCGATGCCAGGCAGCTGAGGTAATGCCTGCAAGCAGACAATCTACTGATAGTAGTCATGGCAACAGCAGCATGACCTCACACTTGGTAGCAACCTAAAGGTCACCTAACAGACATCATGTTTTAATGGGCACTCTATGAAACAGCCTTGACAGTGACAAACATCTGTGAAAGAAAGGAGACCATTTCCATTGACATATCTGTTTCTATTCAATACTTTTAACCCTTTCATTCACACTGGAGTGTTGCTTTACAAATTAAGATGTCATATAGATGCTCACAGGTATTCATAAACCACAACTTCACATTTAAAAAAAACATTAGCATTCATTAGCATGTTATGTTGTTATGTTACATAGGTTTCAATGTTACACCTTCTTATATTCTTTTTTATTTTATCTGCATTGCAGATACAAAAAATACCATTCTGCTATTAGCCATGCTAAATTAATCTGATATCTTTCCTTGCCAAAATTTTAGGTTGTTTCCTTTACGTTATTGATAAGCGTGATTGTTCTGCCGCTCTCTGAAAGCAACTCATTTTGTCTGTTGCCGTTATTACTACTTATTAAAATGTCTCTGCAGTGCAGGCTGTTAGAAACTAAATGAATTTCAGGTGCTTCAGTAGTGGATAAAGGAGTTTGGATAAAGAAGTATATCTCTCCCTGAGGCCAAGAGTATGGTGTGGGTTACCTATTTTTCAACTCCTTGCTGTGTCTTCCTCTTTGTTAGGAGGATGCAAGATTGTGTTAGGAACATTGAGTTGAACATACCATGACAGGGTTAGTGACATGATTTTTTCGTGGCAACCAACCCCTGTAGCCAGCCAACCCCAGTCTGCCCTACTATGTCATACATCAAAGGACCATGTACTAAGGAGTTTTTTTTTTTTTTTTTTAGAGAGTAATTTTGAGAAACCACACATATTTGCTACACAATATAATAATGAAAATTATAAAAAAATAAATAAATATATAAAAAAGCTGCTCAAAGTCACCAGAATTTAATGCTTTGATGCTGTTTTTGCAAAAACAGTTCTCATGAGGGAGAACCCCCTACTAAATAACACAACCATATACTGTACTTTATAAGGTAAAGTAGTTTTGTATTAAATCATGTGTTTGTGGTCTTCTCTGCATATAACTGAACATCGTCCAACAACACAGTGTTACAGCCTATTTATCAAACGAATTGATCGAATGCCTTCTGAAGGTTTGGTATGCTATGCACAACTCATATGGACTATATTTATGACATTTTTGTGTGTTTTATTAAGCATTAAAGTGAGTCTCTATGTACTACCAATGTACTGAATTCAGCAAACGTGACATTCATTAAGTTATTTTAATGTTTTCTGTTCCGCAGAAGAAAGAAAGTCACACGGGTTTGAAACAACATGAGGGAACAATGAAAGAATTTTCATTTTTGGGTGACCTATTCCTTTAATTTAAACTTGTATACGTCTATTAGATAAACAGAACCCTTGATTTAAAGATCATAATCAGAAAACAAGACTGGATCTTAACCCTTCCAAATTATCTCTGGGACACAAGGGTCTCACAGATATATCTAACACCAGTAAATAATTCTTGCGAAGTTCTTTTTAATTTGTCTGTAAACACAGTAAATTGTTGATTACAAATTAACATCAATTATTTGCAGTGTAAGGCAGGAGTTTTCAAACTGAGGTCTGGAGAAGCCCAGGGAGCTGCAACGGGGCACTAGGGGGTCCGTGGGAATTATTATTATTTTTTTTTTTCAAAATGCATTATAACAGTAAGGAAAAAACACCAAATAAACACCACATCTACATATAATGTAGTATTTCTAAGTGTTCATCTGTCCTTTCTCACATCCATATGTTCAAGAATAATATGTATAAGTTGGATATACTGTATATCTGGAAGTTTTTAATCGGCGCAGTTAACTTTTGCTTGCTCGTTTCTATTTTCTATAAAGCTGCTGAAGAACGATATTTATTGTGAAAAGTATTTGAATTTGAATAGAACTGCAAATGTTACTCCTATATTATAATATTAGGTAGAAAAAAAAACATAATTGGGATTCTGGGAAGAAAAAACTTCCGCTGTGAACTTAATACAAAGTAAATTATTTCTAATTACAATAATTCATTTTGGCTTTAGTACAATGAAAATTAAAAGCTAATAATGATTTAACTTTGGACACAAAATGTTTCTGTTATCTACACACAGCATGAATGTGTCTGTGTACATAAACATAGCTGCTTTTATATTTTGGGAAAGGGTGTGGGATCATAATGGGATCATCATGTTTTCTTCATGTTTTGGGGTCCTTAGCATAAAAAAGTATGAAAATCCCTGAGGTATGGCATAACTCCGTATTGCCTGTTAATTTCAAGATAACAAACTGTTGGTGTTGTCCAACTGAAACTACCTTTGAAATAGAGAGATTATTAAAGCCGAAAGCTGGTGCCAATGTCTTCCCTGGCATGCCACCTGTCCCCCTTCCCTCTCTTCTCACTCCCTCTATCAGTAGCGTGACAGAAGCAGGTGGTTGCCCTTAAATTTTCTCTCTGACCTTTTGCACTGGTAGGATACTTCACAAAAAAAGCCTGCAGACCCTGTTCAACAAACAAGACGTTGGGTCACGAGACTCAATGAGAACCAATGAGTTTTTATGTTATCACCATAGTTGCCCTATTTGATTTAAGAGCCTTATTAATGAATTGATTTGATTTGATTTTATAGTGGGTTTTTTCCGAGCATGACAATCCGTAGTCAATATTCACTTTCATTATGGCAAAAAAAACTTTTAATCACCTTTTGTGTTCCACAGAAGAAAGTTATATAAGTAAGTAATGAATGACAGAAGTTTCATTTTTAGCTGAGCTATTACTTTAACAGGAAAAGGAAAGTTAATTCTGCTCCAGTCTAATTGTTTAAGCACACATAGCAGTGACTGGTGACCCCCAAGAATGACATTAGTCTTGAAGAGCAGATTTCTTCTTCTCCCACCTTTCCTGAAAGCTATGACAGAGTTGGTCAACCCCTTTCTTGGCCTTTGACTCTGAGCTACCTCATTCCTCCAGCAGATTCCTTGAGCTGGCATTAGTTGTCAAAATGATGATCGTTATTTGAATGCATGTTGGCAGGTTGACAGGACATTTAGAATGAAACGAGGTATAGTCCATTTCTCTGTCTTAAAAAAAGTTGTTGAACTGGAAACCACTTATAGATGTAATATAAAAAAATTATTGTCTGATATCTGGAAAATGTCATTAGGTAATTTGTTTTAACATTTTTCTTATTATTATTCAATTTAATTTAGGTGCACTCAGTTTTCCTCCCTCATTAAAACTTTTAAACCCTTAATATGTTTAAAATGTACACTCACATGAGATGAAAACTGTAGTCATATCAGTAGCCTAATAAAAGCCAATGTAATTTACATTAGATTTCTGAAATGTATCCTACAGAGGAAATAGATGTCATATTTATGAGAAAGCATTACCTCTTTGGTCTGTAATCAGTTAATGCTTTTCTATCATGCTTCATCCACTCTGCTAGGTGTCAGTATAAGTCCAGGAGACTACCATATCAGCCAGCACAACATAAAGAAAAAATTACAGAGTGCATATTTAATTGCATTTAGGAATAATAATTCTAATCAAACGTATTAAGTAAGTTAAAATCACAGTACTGTCAATCTAAAACAAAGATCGTTTAATTTAGTCAAAGACCTCTTCTAACCTATTCTAGTTGCTTTTTAAAGCTCTGTGACCAAAAATAATTTCATAAAAGACAATTAGTTTGCAGTCATTTGTTCTAACTTATAGAGTCAATTAATTAATTAAACATTTTTAATTACTTGATTACTGTGGCACATTTCATGCTTCTTTTGCCTTTAAAGAGTTTTTCAGGTGGTTCGCCCCTAAGCTAATGTACATTATCCAAAAAATCACCACCAATGACAAACAAACATTGTATGTTTGTGCATCTGTGTGTTTATTGCATGTGCATTAGGTGGTAAAACACTGATTATTATCACTTCTTGATAGTTGCAGGTCCCTGCTCGATTTTAATGCCATAGTATAATAGAATACTGCAACAATTATGAGTAATGACCATATGAATTAGGCAAAGGCTATTTGCACTAAGCACGAATAGTGATAAATGCTTTTTAAACTAAGCGTAAAGAGCAACTAAATGCATCTTCTTTGCACACTATGTGCACATACAGTAGTGTTAGATACAGTACAAATAGTGGCAGATACTATTTGCACCCCTAAATAAATACTAATATACAATAGAGTATAGTGGCATCACTGCAGTGTATTTATTGTGGTTTTTTTTTTTTTTTTTTTTTTGTTGTTGTTGTTTGCTTGTTTGTTTTTGTTTTGTTTTTGTCCCACAAACACCCTACACCAACTCAAACCCCTAAACCTAACCCTAAATTTCCCTTACAAAAATTAACCATGGTTTTACTACAGTAACCATAGTATTACAATGATTTTTATTTATTTTTAATTTTTTTAAGTAAAATCATAGTAACCAAAAAAATTGATACTATATGAACACCATATTACTGAAGTAAATCCATGGTTAGTTGCATTAAAATTATGGCTTCTGCCAAAAAACATAAAATAAAATAATAAAAAAAGAAAAGATTACTACAATATTACTATAGTAAAACTATGGTTATTTTTTTACCAAGATCAAACCTACTCTCACCTCTCCGAACGTAACCGTAACCTTAATATAAATTTTTATTTATTATTATATGGAAATATTAAGAGTAGAAAAGGGAAACCGTATGAGAAAAAGTGGCACAAAAAGCAGATTCGTCCGCACAAATAAAAACACATCCACATGGTCATTACACCCCGCAGCTGCAGCGACACTAGTGGGAGCAGTTTGCTTAAATTTTGGTGTTTCCACCAGACTATTGGAGTGCAAATAGCCGCGCTGTGAAGCAGGTGCTATTTACACGTAGTTCAAATAGTCACTCCGTATGAATTGATATCTACACTTTTGTTTAAAAAGTCATTTTCAAGAATGTGTACTTGCATATATATATATATATATATATATATATATATATATATATATATATATATATATATATATGTTTATATATATTTGTAAATATTGTCTTCAAAATCAACATCAAACGACCTTCACAACCCATTTTTCTTCTGTATTGTATCATACTTTATTGTGAAACAGAATATTCAGTGAGGAAAAAAATAGTTACCCATTGTGACTCATTAAAATTTTAAACTTCTTGGATATGTCTTTTTGCGGTAAGTTAGTTCAATTCCTCTCCTTTACAACAATCTTCTGTTCAGAAATCTCATCTGTTTCTATTAATTTCTATCAAAATCTAATGATTTAATAGATTATGAATACATTTCACTGTCATACTGGTAACACAAACAAAATGGAAAACCTCTCAGCTGTGGATCCTGAGTTATGATTCTAAGATGCAGAAAGCAATCTCAGCCCATGCAACACACAACATTGACATTTACCAGTTGAATGCAAGCTCTCTAAAGGCAATTATGTCACCATTTGCTATTCTTGCATCCATTTGAATTTTCATAGAACGTACTGCTGCAAAAAATGAAAATAATAGTATTTATAAAACAACGCTGGCATGTAATTCTATCAAACAACCTATGCCTAAGCTAACCTAAGCCTTGCCGTATATGACAAGAGGGGAAAATATTGGGGGGAAAAAATGCTATTGACGCAGCTTTTCATTGCATTAATTTAGCAGATTGCAGAGTAATGTTTATTTTTTTATTTTATTTTTTTGTATAATGAAATCATAAAGGAGTGGAACCAGGGAAACTTTCATATTTTAATGTAACACTGAGGGAGGTCTCAAGAGCAGGATCTAAATGCAGCGAAACAGTATTTAATCAAAGAAACAAAGTACAGATTAACGGGGTAAACACAGGAACAAAAGAAACATCAACGATGGGAAAAAACACAGGAACAGAGAAAACATCAACGATGGGAACGGGTCAGAGAACAGGTCAAAACACATAACAACTGACAAAGGTAAAACAGACATCAGGGCAATATATACACAAGGATAACGAGGTATATGAAACACAGGTGAGAAACAGAGGGGAACAGCTGGAAGTGATCAGAGCTGGGGATTATGGGAAGTGTAGTCCAGGGGAAACAGATGACAGAGGCAAAACACAGGGCAGACAACAGTGAATCGTAACATAACCCCCATTAACGAGCGGCTCCTGATGCCCAGGCAGGGCAGGAAGGGGAGGCAGGGCCAAGATGGAGCTGGAGAACAAAGAGTCCAGAGCAGATCAAGCTGGTGGCCAGAGGACCCAGGAGACCAGATCAGATCAGGCAGACGACTATGGGACCAAGGAAACCAGGGCAGATCAGGCGGATGACCAGGGGACCAAGGAAACCAGGGCAGACCAGGCAGAGGACCAGGGGACCATGGAAACCAGGGTAAATCAGGCAGACGACCATGGGACCAAGGAAAACAGGGGAGATCAGGCGGACGACCAGGGGACCAAGGAAACCAGGGCAGATCAGGCAGATGACCAGGGGACCAAGGAAACCAGGGCAGATCAGGCGGATGACCAGGGAACCAAGGAAACTTGAGCAGATCAGGCAGACGGCTAGGAGACCAAGGGAGCCAGAGCAGATCAGGCGGATGGTCAGGAAACCAGGGAGACTAGAGCAGATCAGGCAGAGGGCCAGGAGATCCAGAAGACCAGAGCAGATCAGGCGGATGGCCATGAGACCAGGGATACCGGAGTAGATCAGGCAGACGGCCATGAGACCAGGGAGACCAGAGCAGATCAGGCAGACGGCCATGAGACCAAGGATACCAGAGCAGATCAGGCGGACAATCAGGAGACCCAGAAGACCAGAGCAGATTAAGGGGTTGGCCAGGAGACCCAGGAGACCCGAGCAGATCAGGCAGATGGCCAGGAGATCCAGAAGGCCACCTCAGGACAGGGACTGGATCAGGAGGCCTGGTTGGCGGCCACAGGGCTGAAACAGGGTCAGGAGACCTGGGAGATGGCCACAGTCTAGAGGCTGGAGCCGTGGAAGGCAGAGCTGTAGGAGACACAAGGGGCGAAGGCGTGGAAGGTGGAGCCATGGCAGGCTCAAGGGACAGAGCCATGGAAGGCAGGGCCGTGGCAGGCTTGAGGGATGAAGCCGTGGCAGGCGGAGCCATGGGAAGCTCAAGGAGTGGAGCCATGGAAGGCCCAGCTGTGGCAGGCTCGAGGGGTGCAGCTGTGGCAGGCGGAGCTGTAGGAGGCTTGAGGAGCGAAGCCGTGGAAGGCAGAGCCATGGGAAGCTGGAGGAGCAGAGCCATGGAAGGAAGAGCCTTGGGAGGCTCGAGACGAAGAGTCCAGGATGACTGGGAAATGACCTCAGTGGTAGCAAACATGAGCAGAGTCTCGGGAGCGACCTCTGTAGTTGTGGGCATGGACAGAGACTCGGAAACGACCTCTGTGGTCGTGGGCATGGACAGAGATTCAGGAATGACCTCCATGGTCGTGGGCATGGACAGAGACTTGGAAACGACCTCCGTGGTCGTATATAAGGGCAGAGACTCGGAGACGACCTCTGTGGTCGTGAACATGGGCAGAGACTTGGAAACGACCTCTGTGGTCGTGGGCATGGACAGAGATTCAGGAACGACCTCCATGGTCGTGGGCATGGACAGAGACTTGGAAACGACCTCCATGGTCGTATATAGGGCAGAGACTCGGAGACGACCTCTGTGGTCGTGAACATGGGCAGAGACTTGGAAACGACCTCTGTGGTCGTGTACATGGGCAGGGACTCTGAGACAACCTCTATGGTCGTGAACATGGGCAGAGACTTGGAAATGACCTCCGTGGTCGTGTACATGGGCAGAGACTCGGAGACGACCTCTGTGGTCATGAACATAGGCAGAGACTTGGAAACGACCTCTATGGTCATGAACATGGGCAGAGACTCGGAGACGACCTCTGTGGTTGTGAACATGGGCAGAGACTTGGAAACGACCTCCGTGGTTGTGTATATGGGCAGAGACTCGGAGATGACCTCTGTGGTCATGAACATGGGCAGAGACTTGGAAATGACCTCCGTGGTTGTGTACATGGGCAGAGACTTGGGAACAGAAGCCATTCTCCTCCTCCTCCTCCTCCGGGAGGCCAAAGTTGGCAGTGCAGGCTCTGGGATGGATAAGGCTGGCAATGCTAGCTCTGGGACGGGCGAGGCTGGCAACGCAGGCTCTGGGACAGGCGAGGCTGGCAACGCAGGCTCTGGGATGGATGAGACTGACAATGTTGGCTCTGGGATGGACAAGGCTGGCAATGCAGGCTCTGGGACGGACGAGGCTGGCAGCTTATTGGACGTGGCAGGCGTGGGCATTGGCCGTGGAAGGCGTGGGCGTGGGCTCGTTGGCTGTGGCAGGCGTGGGCGTTGGCGCGTAGGCCGTGGCAGGCATGGGGCATTGGCTTGTTGGCCGTGGAAGGCGTGGCCCTTGGCTCGTTGGCCGTGGCAGGCGTGGACCTTGGCTTGTTGGCCGTGGCAGGCGTGGACCTTGGCTCGTTGGCCGTGGCAGGTGTGGGCGTTGGCTCGTTGGCAGTGGCAGGCGTGGGTGTGGGCGTTGGCCGTGGCAGGCAGGAGTATTGACAAGCTGTGAGGAAGAGTCTTCATGACCTTACGCTCTGACATCAGAGGTGGATAATTCAACTTGGAGACAAGGGCCGAGAAGGGCTTCAAGCAGGGAGTCTTGGAAGGCTGGGCTGTGACATGGCATGGAGCAGACTCATGCATTGCTGTGACATGGCATGGAGCAGACTCGGACATGACTGTGACATGGCATGGAGCAGACTCAGACGTGGCTGTGACATGGCGAGGAGCAGACTCAGACTTGACTGGGACATGATGTGGAACAGACTTAGACGTGGCTGGGTCATGGAGTGGAGCAGACTCAAACTTGACTGGGACATGATGTGAAGCAGACTCAGACTTGACTGGGTCATGACATGGAACAGACTCAGACTTGACTGGAACATAGCGTGGAGTGGACTCAAGCTTGACTGGGACATGGAGAGGAACAGATTCAGGCGTGGCTGTGACATGGTGCGGAGCTGAGTGTGACGTGGTTGTGATGTGGCGTGGAGCGGATTCAGATGTGGCTTACTCAGAAGTCGGGATTGGGATTGATTGAGGAGGATCCGCTGAAGCGAATGACTCTAATATCAATTCAACATATTCCTCCCACGTGTAATCTCCGGTCGCTGGCAACTCCCTCCACTGGTGTGCAATTAGACCGATTTGATACATGGATTTTAGGGTCGAATCAGTAAACTCAGTGTATCTGGCAAGGATACTAAATTGACGGGAATATTCGCTTGGGCCAGCTGAATAAAAGGACCCGCTAGATCCATTTCGGTTGGTCAGTTGTTCTGTAACACTGAGGGAGGTCTAAAGAGCAGGATCTAAACGCAGCGAAACAGTATTTAATCAAATAAACAAAGTATAGATTAACGGGGTAAACACAGGAACAGAGAAAACATCAACGATGGGAACGGGTCAAAGAACAGGAGGTCAAAACACATAACAATTGATAAAGGTAAAACAGACATCAGGGCAATATACTGTAAACACAGGTGAGAAACAATGGGGAACAGCTGGAAGTGATCAGAGCAGGGGATTATGGGAAGTGTAGTCCGGGGGGAACAGATGACAGAGGCAAAACACAGGGCAGATAACAGTGAATCGTAACATTTAATATAATACAGTTTGCAGGGCCTGAAATTCAGCACGGGATTGTGGGTTTTGCGCACAATTTTAATCATACCTGCAAGTTCCACGTTCATAATGCAGAAAATTCCCACAAACTTTTATTCACTTTACAGTGCAGCTGTATTATTAATTAGTAAATCAATAGATATGGATGAATAAATCAGATCAATTAATTCGTTTTTATATTAAACTGTAATTCCAGAAATCCAATCTGTCTCTCCCTCTCTCTCTCTTGCAGCTGTCAGCAGTGCATTTGAGCGCTTGTGTGAGTGCGCGCTTTGTCGCATAGTTACTGAACTTAAGATGTTACAGATGTTTAAACCTTTCTAAACCTGTTAAATCCACATGCAAATGACATTATTCAGCGTCTCCGTAAGCGAGTAATGCAATAAAACTATATTGTTCCTAATCATAATCAACAAAGATGTTAACATTGCAAGCGTGTGACGGCGAACGCCTTTCACATCTTGACGCTCCCTCATAGTCATAATGCTGCGCATTTGAAAGAAAGTGAAGAAAAGACACTTAAACACCTGTTACGTCTCTCATTTCCATTTCTAGTTCCATCCAGAGTTGGAAATTAATGGGGGATCTGGGCAAAAAAATAAATAAAATAATACCCTGCAGTCTGATATAGTTCCAAATATATCCAACGCGATCTTTATTAGAATTTTCACTAAACATTATTTGTGTCATGCCATCCGTTGTGCAGATGTTGCAGAGTCAGTGGTGGATGCTCACACCATAAATGTGCACAGACAGGCACTCTGTCTGCTTCTCACGCTCCACATCAGTTCGGTGTTGTGGTCTCACGCTAAAATTATCAAATGTTACAATGTAGTGATTAATATATATATATATATATATATATATATAAATCTGGATGTGTTAAATTGCCTTGATTTTAAATGAAATGTTATTAATGATACAGTAATAATTTTACAAAACATTAACCACTTTTGGTGTATGAATCATATCATATGTTCATTGTTAAATGTTTATTTTTGCATTGTTTTATTCAATTGGCATGAAGGAGTTGCTAAGTTTTTATATATATATATATATATATATATATATATATATATATATATATATATATATATATATATTTTTTTTTTTTTTATAAAAAATATAAAGTTTTTTATAAGCTCCTCATTCCAAATCTGGAGAAATGCTATCATCTACAACTCCTCTGTGTCGGTGCATTAGTTTTGTAGGCTATGTTAATTTAATAGCCAAAATGTTTGAAAATATGTGAATGAGAAAAAAACCCCGTTTTGTTTCAGTAACAATGCACATTATGCAGTGCAGAGATCATGCAACTTTGATACAGTTGTGCTCAAAAGTTTGTATACCCTGGCAGAAATTGTGAAATTTTGGCATTGGTTTTGAAAATATGACTGATCGTGCAAAAAAAACCTGTCTTTTATTTAAGGATAGTGATCATACAAAGCAATTTATCATCACATAGTTGTTTGGCTCCTTTTTAAATCATAATGATAACAGAAATCACCCAAATGGCCCTGATCAAAAGTTTACATACCCTTGAATGTTTGGCCTCGTTACAGACACACAAGGTGACACACACAGGTTTAAATGGCAATTAAAGGTTAATTTCCCACACCTGTGGCTATTTAAATTGCAATTAATGCCTTTGTATAAATAGTCAATGAGTTTGTTAGCTCTCACGTGGATGCACTGAGCTGGCTAGATACTGAGCCATGGGGAGCAGAAAAGAACTGTCAAAAGACCTGCGTAACAAGGTAGTGGAACTTTATAAAGATGGAAAAGGATATAGAAAGATATCCAAAGCCTTGAAAATGCCAGTCAGTACTGTTCAATCACTTATTAAGAAGTGGAAAATTCAGGAATCTCTTGATACCAAGCCAAGGTCAGGAAGACCAAGAAAGATTTCAGCCACAACTGCCAGAAGAATTGTTCGGGATACAAAGAAAAACCCACAGGTAACCTCAGGAGAAATACAGGCTGCTCTGGAAAAAGACGGTGTGGTTGTTTCAAGGAGCACAATACGACAATACTTGAACAAAAATGAGCTGCATGGTTGAGTTGCCAGAAAGAAGCCTTTATTGCACCAGTGCCACATAAAAGCCCAGTTACAATATGCCCGATAACACCTTGACACGCCTCACAGCGTCTGGCACACTGTAATTTGGAGTGACGAGACCAAAATAGAGCTTTATGGTCACAACCATAAGCGCTATGTTTGGAGAGGGGTCAACAAGGCCTATAGTGAAAAGAATACCATCCCCACTGTGAAGCATGGTGGCGGCTCACTGATGTTTTGGGGGTGTGTGAGCTCTAAAGGCACAGGGAATCTTGTGAAAATTGATGGCAAGAATACTGGCAGACAGTTTGCATTCTTCTGCACAAATGCTGAGCATGGGACGCTCTTGAACTTTCCAGTATGACAATGACCCTAAGCACAAGGCCAAGTTGACCCTCCAGTGGTTACAGCAGAAAAAGGTGAAGGTTCTGGAGTGGCCATCACAGTCTTCTGACCTTAATATCATTGAGCCACTCTGGGGAGATCTCAAACGTGCGGTTCATGCAAGACGTCCAAAGACTTTGCATGACCTGGAGGCATTTTGCCAAGACGATTGGGCAGCTATACCACCTGCAAGAATTTTGGGCCTCATAGACAACTATTACAAAAGACTGCACGCTGTCATTGATGCTAAAGGGGGCAATACACAGCATTAAGAACTAAGGGTATGCAGACTTTTGAACAGGGATCATTTAATTTTTTTCATTGTTGCCATGTTTTGTTTTATGATTGTACCATTCTGTTATAACCTACAGTTGAATATGAATCCCATAAGAAATAAAAGAAATGTGTTTTGCCTGCTCACTCATGTTTTCTTTAAAAATGGTACATATATTACCAATTCTCCAAGGGTATGTAAACTTTTGAGCACAGCTGTACTGCTGAAACATGCCATTTTAAAATGTAAGTCTTTGACATAAAAGGATGACAGAGTCATAAGGTTTCCAGAAAATGTTTGTTATAATGCAACATTTACTTTCGGCCCGTGGCCCTCAATCAAGTTTGATTTTTGGCCCTTTGCAGGAAAAAGTTTGGGCACCTCTGAGTTAAAATTACCATTTCTCCAATGCTTCCATAAAAGAGGCTAAATGTGCTTTGTCGTTTTGCATACAGGAAATACTCAAGAAGAGCCTATTGTGTTTTCAGTTCTCTTCTCTCACATTGTAACATGAGCCCTCAATGCTTTTGTGTGGCTATGGCTTTGTCTCTGATGGGATTTCTACCCTCTCTCCATTTCCCTTTGTTTCTCTCATTTTCTCTCCCTCTCTTCGATGCTCCTCCTCCTCTTCATTGGGCCCACCAATGAGAGACACTTCAGGTGCTGACCTTATCAGGTGGAGGTCAATGCCAGGTCAGGGATCTGTTGCTAGGCTACCATCAGATAAGTGGCGGGAAGGCTGAGCGCTGGGTTGCGCTGTCATTTAGTGCTTGTCATGTAATCTCATTCATTTGCTGACAATTGCCTGAACGTCACAGAAGGTTATCAAGCCTATCCAGTCATAATTAAACACATTCAAATATTAAACCAACAGAGCCAAGTGCTGGCAGCTCCCCTTGGCTTGTATGGTATCAAAAATGGCCAGCTGAATAGCGAAAAAATTAAGTTCTTAGATTAGATTTGGTAGTGCTGCATTTGAACCAAAAAAATAAAAAATAACCAGGCATGGAAATGAGCCAGAAAACACAAGGGAATTGTACATAATTCTCCATCAAGTGGAAGAGATATTGCATCAGTATATGAACACATTATACTATACATCATAAATGCTGTTATGGACTATCTGTATGTGTCTGTTGGTTTTGCTTGGTGGGTGCATTCCAGAATACATGTATCCAGTGTTTCAAAAGGTTTTGAACACGCTGTACAAATAACCCAATTACTGTCACCTGGATTGGATATTTGGATATTTGATTACAAAGATAGTTCATACAAAAATGAAAATTCTGTCATGATTTACTCGCCCTGATTTTGTACCAAACCCGTAAGACTTTCCTTCTTCCATATAATTCAAAAGGCAGAATGTTCAGTCTCAGTCACCATTCACTTTCATTGTGTGAACAGTGACTGAGGCTCTCAGTTCCTGACATTTTACCTAACATCTCATTTTGTGTTCCATGGAAGATAGAAAATGGTACGGAACAACAAAAGTATGAGGAAATGATGACAGCTTTTTCATTTTGGGGTGAACCCTTACTTTGAATGACAAGTTTGACATAACAATGAGACAGGGGCCCATTCAACCCAGTTCACAGATTTACAAGAGAAGTTTAGTTATATTTATATACACAACAAGCAGGGTAGGCCTATAGGTGCTTTCAAGATGTCCTAAAAATGTCCAACCTTGTGGTCTCTGATGTTCCCAGAAATAACACTGTGAAATATTAACAATCACTGTGGTGTGGTGTAGTGTAGGAATGTTTGTTCATGACCAAACACAATAAATGGTGAATTCTAATTCACATTGTAGGCCTATGCAGTCCCTCTGTAGGTCTCCACTATGACAGACTATTCTGTCACTGTCGCTCTGTGTCAGGTTGGTAAATGGCAGGTCAAAGGATTTGGTGATCAGTGGCTCAGTGAGCCGTGAGCCCTGCCGGACAAGCGCTTTGATAAGGGGACTGGTGCTTACTTGCCTACTTCTAAAGCTCTAGTGTGGATTTTGGGTAAGACTGGCACATTCTGAAAGGCAAAGTCTCAATGTCTGGGCACTTGCCAGCTGACATTCCACTGAGAGAAGCTAAGAGAGAGAGAGAGAGAGAGAGAGAGACCGGGGCAGATTTATTGAGGCATCAAACTTGCCTCCGGAATGTTCTGTAAGACGCCATTTCAGTGAAGACGATAAAGAAATGAATGCAAGATATTGTGATGCAAATCTCTTCTATTTCTGTCCACATTCACCTTGTTAAATAAACTGAAAAAATCTGTATTTTTGGCTTGTTTTCCAGTAAAAATATTAATAAGACTCATCTTCACAGAATATCTTGCATCTTAAATGAAGTTTATTTTACACAACTTTCCAATGGGGTAAGAAAAATAAGATACAATATCTTGACCATAACAAGAGGTAATATCTTGTTTTAGCCCTACTTTTTGTAGAAAATTCTTAACTATTCTGTTCTGGTTAAAAAAAGAGACTTTCTGAGCATATGGGGGCCCTAAGCAAAATCCTACTAGGAGGCCCCCCACCTCCAGCCCTCCCCACCTCGGATCAAGGCACACCCAAGAATGATACCACTACAGCCTCCAACAAATTTGAATATATTACTTAAAATTGAAAAATATTAACTATACAAAACAAATTTCAATAAATTAACAAATCATTAACAATAAATTAACAATAAATAACTATACAAATTAATGCTAAATGACTATAAATAACGATATACAACGGGACACAACTGCAAAAGGTTAGTTAACTAATGGTTGCAATTTACTGCATGACAACGAATGAACACCATCTATCCAGGTAGCTGGCTTACATTCATTTCTTACCAGTGGTCTGGCTACTTTCTCCTCCTATATAAAAAAAAAAAAAAAAAGAAAAGAAAAGAAAAAAAACACCTTGCTTTGTGGGGCCCCCTGGTGGCTCAGGGTCCCTAAGCAGCCGCTTATGGCTAGTATGGCCCTGCTGTATGGTACAGTAAATCTACAGCACATTATGAATTTAATCACTGACATACTGTACTAGGCTTGTTCTTCACACTTTATAATTTTGTCTGGAAAAAGCGGTAACTATGTGCCAGTGGTTGTACATTTCTTTAAAGTAGATATAAAGTTAGCTCTTCATTTTGACTAAACAAAGCTGGTAATTGGAATACCTACACAATGTTTCTGTATGAAAGAAATTCAGAATCATTGTTTATATTCTAAAATATTTTTTATTTAAGAACAAATGTCCACCTGGCAGACGAAAAATAAGCGAGGATTTTTTGCTCATTTATCAGAGACTTCTATTGAAAAAATCCCCACATAAACAGTATATAGGGATCAGGATATCATAGAGACTTGGGGACGGTAAATTTTGACTTGGGACAATAAGCAGCTGTCTACCAACCATTTAGTAGTGTCCTAGCAACCACCCAAAACCACCTTACATTGCATAAATACAAAAAGAATCATATAAATGTCATACTTTTATTTATTTCTTGTTTAAAAAAAAAAATACTTATTCTTTATTCATTGTTGTGGAGAAGCCAAAGGCATTTGACCAAATATCATATTAGGATTAGTTTTTAATTCTTAAACCAGTCAAAAATTACTAGATAAATATTTATTTTCTCCCCTTTTCTCCCCAATTTGGAATGCCTAATTCCCAATGCGCTCTAGGTCTTTGTGGTGGCATAGTAAGTCGCCTCAATCAGGGAGACAGAGGACGAATCTCAGTTGCCTCTGCATCTGAGACCGTCAATCTGTGCATGTTATCACGTGGCTTGTTGAGTGCGTTACCGCGGAGACATATTGCGTGTGGAGTGTTCACACTATTCTCCGTGGCATCCACACACAACTCACCACACGCCCCACAGAGAGCGAGAACCACATTATAGCGACCACAAGGAGTTTACCCTATGTGACTATACCATCCCTAGCAACCGGACCAATTTGCTTGCTTAGGAGACCTGGCTGGAGTCATTCAGCATGCCCTGGATTTGAACTTGTGACTCCAGGTGTGGTAGTCAGTGTCTTTACTCGCTGAGCTACGCAGGCCCCCCCCCAAAAATTACTAGATATTCTTTACTGGATAACAAGACAAAAGTACTGATTAAGAAAATGCTTTTCTTGCAGTATACATGCTAAATGAGAAAAATTAGGATCATGTTTTCCCAGTACAATGAATATTCAGCTAGCAAAGACCACTGTTTGCCTGTCTCTGAGTCACAACTCCTCTGTGGTAGGAAACACTGCTGGTCAAAAGACCGAGTGGGAGTTTGTGTATGTGTGCTTGTGTTTATAAAAGAAGGAGAGACAGAGAGAGAGAGAGAGACAGAGAAGAGATCCTCACCGGAGGAGAAAGGAGTGTTTTGAAAAGCTAGGTTCCTGGCAGCTAGGAGTTTTATCTCTTTTTTAGAACAACCAGTGAGGTGTTTAGAAAGGAGAAGCCTGCATACCATTGCTATGCTAGACTTACGGCTATTTAAGCAGTAGAAGATGTGTCTTACTCCTCAGGGTCCTAATGCTAATGACTGTTTAAAAAAAAATAATTAAGAACAATGACACAACAGACTAGCATTCACACATTACACCATTACTGTCCTGCAAAGACAAAACACAGTAACTACACATTTTGACAAAATTGAGTTATAATGAAATCTGGTTTCTTAGACTATAATCTGTCCTGTGACAGATGCGTTTGGCTAAACTTTGTTCAATTTCAGAGAAAACAGAGAGAATTTTGACAAGTAGGAGGTTTACTTGTATCCATATTTGCTTGGAGGCGTTACAAACATGGATGTTAAGTGACCTGACTTGCACATAGTTGCACTCAGTAACTTTCTTTTATTTTTGTCATCTTGCACTTACACTGACACCTAGTGGTGTGGATGCAGCATCATTCAAAATCAGAAGTTTTCAGTTACTGATGCCATTGTAAAAATTCACTATTCACAGTCAAGCCATTATTAAATGAATCCAATAGTGAAAATGTCTAATTACAGGGCAATTACTGAGATTAAGTAGTATTGAGAAGTATTCAACTGGTTATGTGACTTTAACATGGCAGCCCCCATGAACGGACCCACTCCATGTACAATAAAACAGCTTTTATAAGGTTATTGATATGACTGTCTGCATTTCATGTGAGTGCTCATGATTTGATAAAAATATGTTTTTAAAATTACGATGCATTTCTTTAGGAGTAGAACTTTTTTAATAAGGAAAAAATTACTGAATGGACCTTTAAGTACATCAATTATTGTTCTCTTATTCACAAATTAGACGTGTTCTCCCTGTGTGAATATATTTTAGAGAAAAAAGGTGCTATCCTATTTTCTGACCACAAACCTTGTTTGCAATAAGCAAACCTGATGAACTGGCAAGACCACCATTGAAACTGTATAAGAAATATGTTGCAGGATGCAAGCCGAACTCATCATGAACGCAGAACATTGTTCCAAATGTCACAATGCATGATTTGAAGTGCTCCTTTTTTTATATGCTTTCCTGTCCTCCAGTCACAAACATTTCTCCCTACATCACTGTAATGACATATGCAATCAAACCACAGGTATGCTCAGAAAGTGACCCAGCCATTTTCACACTAGTATTGCATTTGAGAAAAAAGCATCTCAAGCATCAACAAAATCTGGTCCAGAAGTTGCTTACAACAAAACCATTAGATAGTAAAAAAATAAATAGAATCAGCTGGGAACACAGGAATTACTTTATTTTACTGCAAATTGAATACTGGTATGGCTGACATAGTGACATGTCAAGTGCCAGGTACTGCTCAATTTATATCTAAGAGCATTTCCATTTTTATCCCAGGCACAGGTAACTGATATGTTGGATGAATTGCTTGGCTTAGGTCCCACTCTTCTAATGGAGCCTTTTTGGTGAGCAGGGATGGGAGGGTTACTTTTGAAATGTATTCCACTACAGATTACAGAATACATGCTGTAAAATGTCATTTGTAACGTATTCCATTAGATTACTCAAGGTCAGTAATATATTCTAAATACTTTGGTGTCTTCAGCACTGGTAGATTTTTTCACTTGTTTTGACTATAAAAACTCTGCCAGTACAGTAAGACAAAATACACATGTTAAAAATAAATTCTCTGAAAAACCTAAATATCTTATGCAGTGTTGTTTCTAAAATAAGATCAATCAAATTGGGATTTTTAGATATTTTTACTGTAAAACAATTCAAAAATTATTATCAAGAATAAGATTTTTGCCCTAATATCAAAGGTCTTACTAGAAAAAAGAAATTATGATCCAATGTGAATTTTCTTTATAAACAAATATGATCATGCCTGGTAACATGTGCATGTAAAATGGCTAGAAATAGCATTTTAGCTTAGCGTAAAGCTGACAATTTACACTAGGTTTATTTCTATTTCTTCTGCTCCAAGCTTATTTCAAACGTACTTCTCTGTCTGCTCGTATGAATGTAACACATCATAAGAAAGTGTTTCACCGCTGTTCAGATGCACTTTGGATCGCATCATTTATATGTATAAATGTTTTCCATATGAAAGGACTAAAAATTAAATGAAACAAATGACAATAAAATGCAAAGTAATCTCTTCAGTAATCAAAATACTTTTTGAATGTAACTGTATTCTAAATACCAATGATTTAATTGTAACTGTAGTGGAATACAGTTACTTATATTTTGTATTTTAAATACGTAATCCCGTTACATGTATTCCATTACTCCCTAACCCTGTGGGTGAGGGGGGCATATATAGTGGTCTGAAACTGGTAAACCACAGCAAGGCATCAGACTTCAATGTACAAAGACTTTCTATGCCTTTACCTATAATGTCCACACAGATACATATACACTGCCTGCACAAACAATTCAACAAGAGTTCAGATGTAATGGGTTCCCATGGCAAAGAGAAGACTGCCACTGAGCTTTGGGGCATACTCTTCATTGTTGCCAAAAGGTTTGCTGTAGGTTCACCACTACCGGTGAAGAGCTGCACACTTCTGGTAAACATTTTAAATCAAACCATGGAAACACTGAAAAGTCTGTACCCCCAAACTCTCTGTGCAAACACGAGAGACCTGTGAGAGAAACCACAGAGGCCAAAAATCACAAGAAGCTACTGTACAAAGTTCACTAGCTGAGAATGGACTAAAGTTGCACCCCTCAACCATATGAGCTCTGCAAAGCACCAAAATGACAGTATCACAGAAAACAAAATTTCAATGAAGGATGTTTATTTCAACAAAATTAGAAAATTGGTTATAGGTCTGAACACTTTTGCAAGGCTCTGTATACACACGTTCAAAATGGTGGAGTCCACAGAGAATCTATTGATGTGCCTCATTAGCTTTCACTGGCAATTAGTTATTTAATTAGCAATTAACACTTATACTCGACAGCACAGACAGACATTCCTAATAGTTCATTGTGAGCACATCTTTGGTTCATATCTCACTCAAGGTTAGACCTCAAATTGCTTACCGAACATGGCACATGTAAAACCTACAAATTTTGCAAAATGAAAATGTATTTTCCTTTATATCTCAAATGTGAGATTTTATTTTCAGAAGCATTGCAGATATTTTTCAATGATTGTCTAGAAAGATAACACAATGACCCTGTGACAAATAAATGTCAGAGCAAATATAAATATATATATATATATTAAATTCTAAAATCTCATACATTCACGTCAGCTTATTTCAAGTACTCTATATAAGAATAGGAATATAAGGCAGCTTTCCAAAATCATTTCAGCTAGGTATTTGACAAAGGTCTAGATGCTACACCCAGTGCCTGGAATCACATTTGATAACCTGGCCAGTAGTTGCAGTGCATTTATCAAGTAGGCATGAATCTTGGTGTTAGAAGAGGTAACCGAGGTTCCACTGCTCATTTTTGATCAAGGCAATGTCAACCCCCCCACCCCAATTTCCACACTATTACCCCCATGCAGTGCTGGGATTAAGGCAAGGGAAGGGGGAGGAGAAAAACTACATGCCAGCAGCCAATCTGGATTTCATTTGAAAACTCCCTTGAGGTTTTTCCATTATCCCCCCTTCACATCCAACTTGACCCTGCAGAGAAAGCCCTGGCTCGCAAAGGTCAGCCCAGTCTAGACTCTCCTCTCCATGCCCGTCCGTCCTCTTACTTGAGACAGCCTGTAGCCACAGAGAGATTCCTCCTCCCCTAACAGCCCCCCTGCTATCTCACACTCTTTAGTTTTAAACAAACCCCCCCCACCCCCGCCGTAATCTTTTCATTTTTCCTCCACTCCCTCTCAGGTCTTTGGGGGCTTTGAAAGGTGAGGTGGGTTGTACCAGCAAATCAACTGTGCCACTGCCCATCTGGGCTCACTAGCATCTTGAAGGCAGGGTAAAAATCAGTCCCATCTGGCATTGCTGGGCAGCTATTACCAACAGAGTAGCTGTAGTTCAGAGTAGCCGTGGGATTATTCCCAGGCTCATAGTGTGAGTAACATGAAAGCTTTCTTTTGTCTCTAGCCAATCAGCATTGTTATACAGTTAATGTACATTCACGTCTATACAGCTATACAGCAAACTTTTGAAGGGTCAGTAAGTTTAAAACATCTTCTTTTCAAACTTAGAGCTAATAAAAGAAAAAACATTCTCCGTCCTTCGCCAGACAACAGGCACAATAGTGAAGGAAAAAAGCTTGTGAATCCTAAGTTGTGTCTGTACAGCGCCTTTGTGTTTTTATTCAGTATCACTTAACAAGCCAAGCTATTAGAGTTCTTCCAGTAAAGTCAAGAATGGGCTGCAACAGAACACCAAGGAGATCACCATAGTGTGCGTGCATGTCAGCTCACACCGCTCAAATAATATTGTATTTATTTAAAACAGAACATGCCACGTCTGTTACTGACAACCTGTTTTTAAAATGAATGATCTCCTTAATAGAAAAACACATTAGATCACATTTTTCCCCCTCTTAACCTTCCTTTAGGACATGAACTTTGATAGGTAACAAGGGAAAAAAAATACTCATTGAATATTCATTAACTTGTGCCTAGGTGTGTACACAGCTCTTAACCACACTTGTTTATGACTTAAGGACTTGTAGCGCTGACCTTAGTTTAACACGGCGGCAGATACCAAATTAACCTCTAGCCTCCTCAGGGCTACCAATGCCTTGCCTACATGCAAATTGTCTGGATGCGCCAGAAGTGCTTTATGATTCTGTCTCTCATGTGCATGCCCTTCTCTGCCTGTGAACAAAAGACAAGTTTCTCTCTGTTTTGACTACTCAGGATATTCTTTTTCTTGCATGTTCTTATTTACATCTCAACTATTACAATACAATGGGCAGTGAACAATACAGTGGACACTATCTATCTATCTATCTATCTATCTATCTATCTATCTATCTATCTATCTATCTGTCTGTCTGTCTGTCCGTTCCTGTCTGCCTTTCTGTCTGTCTTGTAAATACAAATATAATCAAGTGCGCAGATTGTTATTTTAAATCCTAGATAAAATGTCCAAAAGTTGATTTTTGGATTAAAAACACATTATATTTACGTTTTGCAGCTACTTATAGAACACATCCTATGTTGGTATTTTCACATTTGTAAAATGTTTAATTTGTGTTACCTTTTTTAGGTGTAGTTTCTAGAAAATTTGTAAAAGTGTTGTACTGCAGCATTACCTAAATGCAACCAACATCCAGTGCTATGCAATGCTGAAATAGAGTTTTGTGTTTGCAGGGTATCTATCTATCTATCTATCTGTCTATCTGTCTGTCTGTCTGTTTTATACAATTGGTTACATGCTTTTCTCAATTCTGAGTACCCATTTTGCAAACACTTCACACAGTTGTCTTTTGCAATGTGCAGCTTGACACAACAGTTAATGTCTCTTCCAAAATTCACTAACACCACCATTTTTTTTTTTTTTTGGCCAAGATTCCAACATTTAAAAAGAAGAAGAAACCAACATTTACACACATGCACAGGATGTGTAGGATGCACTGCAGTTAAAGTTCTATGAACAACACACAAATGTGATGATGCAATATGCCTTTACTGTATTCGTCTTTTTTTAATAGAATCAAAGTCTTTCTAGCAGGTCAGTCCACTGTTGGACATATTTGGAAAGCTCTCGGAAGGTTATTTCCAGTCATGACAGTGCAGCTCCTATATACTTGAATGGAGAAAGACCAAAACCTCAAAAATGGTTGGTCAAGATTACGATCAAAGAACATAGTTCAAATCAACAATAAAATTGGATAATATCTGAATCATAAATTGTGCTTCTTAACCTCATATTACGCTAAAACACGCAATTTTCCCGGCTTGTATGTGCATGCTCGTTAGCGAGTTGATTGACAGGTAATGTCTGTATCTAAAATGTGATTGGCTCTTTTAACTGTAAGGCGGGACTTCCTTTCTACATCCGTTGACCTTTGGGCGCTAGAGCTTCTTGTTTGGGTGTTCTCATTTCTCCCATTCATTTAAATAGAACTGGTCCATCTCTACTAAATAGTCTCTGATAGAATGTCAAAACACACACACACACAAAAAACAAAATTCTCATTTCAAAAGGGTGATTACTAGTAGTACTAGTCAATGCAGTCCTCTGCATTTGGCCACAAGTCCTTATCTATATCTATATCATATACTGTATATCTAATGTTTTCTCTGGTGATACTGTACACCTTGCGAAGACCTCTCACTTTGGGTCTTCCTCTCAGTTGTCTTGCACCTCACATCTACACTCCTCTTTCTCTTCCTCGCCATTCCATTATTGTTCTGTCTGCCGTGTTTGGATAGCACAATCAATACAAAGTTGGCCCCTTATTGTACAGATGGTGACAACATTGATAAAGCAAAACAGCTGGTCACAAGAAATCAGCTGGTTTTATTAGATTTTACAAATGGTTTTGCTTTTTAGATATGTTCAGTATTCATCAATATGAAATTATTGTAGAAATAAAGCATATTGCTGTATAATTCAGTTTATTTTACTGTTTCGAACAGAAACTTAACTGTTTTGAAAACAGTATGTAAAAGTATGCAACACTGGCTGTAGATACAAGAGTTTATTATGGTTGCATTTGAGTGGGAAAATATTTCTTGAATTTTAAAAGATGTGGTCATTGAATGCCTTTTGTATTAAAGCACTGAAAAGATGATCCACAATTCAGTCCACAGACACTGAGGTTGTTTTGTTAGCATGAAGAGTTTTGAAAATGTGTACTAGGTGTTGGGAAAAGCATGTAACACACACACACACACTGTAATGCAACAGAATCACGGATTCACTCCGCATTTTTTGTCAAGGAAAATAAAGGTTTCTCGGCGGCTTCCGTACGCTAAATTTTTATCGAAGCCTCTGATTGGCTGCGCGATGTCAACACCACGAGATAGACTTAAGCGCCTCAGTTCATTGGTCCCATCAGCACTCAGTCGAAACGTGCAGGAAACGTTGAGAATCAGTAGAGGTGAGCGACTGTTGCATATTGCTTGAATAAAAGTGTTGTAGTTGAATTTAAACGAGGTTTATATTAATTGGAGTTAAAGTGTGTACAATGTAACATGTACAATGAGTTTATTGTATGCTGCTGGCATGCTAAGTAAGCTGCTAATGCTAATTGCATTGCGATATTCTCACTCCATCCAGATAAACTGAATCACTTCACAGCACAACTATTAAGTTTCAATGGTTTATTTTAACATACGTTTAGTATATTCGATCAGCGATAAACTGTTATAATGCATCTCCAAATAGCATTGAAAGCTGATACACTTCTTTATTTTCTTATGCCAGAGATTTATAAATGTCAGCCAGCGAGTTGTAATAACTTTGTATTGTTTTGCAGTAAAAATGAGTCTCCGGAAACAGACACCAAGTGATTTCTTGAAGCAGATCATTGGAAGACCAGTGGTGGTGAAACTCAACTCTGGAGTGGATTATAGAGGTAATAGCATAAGTATGTCTTTGATTGCTACACATGGTCGTCTTTTGTTAGATAATAGTCCCAAAATAAATTCTTTCTAGCTCCCTTAACGTTGATCAATTAGATGTAATATTTTAGTTGGCTATGCCATAACGTTATAGCTTAAATCTTGTGAGATATGATATTGTTTGAATAATTGAAGTTCATTTTCATGTGGCTTTATCTGTTGAAGACCCCAGGAAATCACAATTGGACTTCTGTTGCTTTTTTAGGTCATCTATATTCAAGTTTTAAAAAATTATAATTATTATTTACAAGATATACATATATTAAATGTACAGGCTTTCACATCTTGGAAATGTAATCAAAACGATTAATTACTCATCTTGCACTCATAGGTGTATTTTTGTCCCTCCCCTTGATGCCACCTGTCTCTGAGTAGTAATAGCAATTGGCAATTCATGGTTCATGGCTGTGATATAAATTACAGGCTATGGCTGTGTCTCATTTGGAAGGCTGCGTCCTCCGGAGGTCGCATTTGTTGGCCGCATACGTCATCAAGGCTGTCTCATTTCATAAAAGAGAGTAGGACACTTTGAATGCGACCTTCTTTCACGGGAATTCGGAGGATGCATGAGGTGTATCCTTCGTGGGCACTCGCAACCCACAATTCTTTGCTTCAGCGGAAATGTCTAAAAAAATTTGCCCGTAAATATGATGTTCAAATGCAAGTCATGTTAATTCTCAAGTTGAAGTACCTCAGTAGATGGGTGCAGAGTATATAATATGTATAATTCTATTAATATAGAATTAAAGTATTAGACTAAAAGTACACCTGTAAAATCTATTTTCTTTTCTCTTTACATCTTTATAACTCTCCTAAATTTTGTTCCCTTCTCACTCAAAGTGCTCGCACTTGTTAAAGAGTGGCGTGCTGTCATAGCAACCATGTTACGTTACGTTTCTCCTACGAAGGCCGACTCGTTTAAACGAGACTTGTTTAAAGGAGGACACTCGGTATACCGCAGCCTTCAAAGGACGAGACACAGCCTATGTAAAAGTAGAGACAAGCCCTTTGATGTGTTCTGTCTCAACTTCCTGTTTCAATAGGAACTATGTCAACACAGGAAAGAAGACTTTCAAGAAATGTCATGTTTTTTTTTTTCTATTTTTTTAAATTAAACTCAAGGATTAGACCTGGGGCCGGTACCATGAAGCTAATTATACTACAGTAATTTGGCGTAACAGGATTGGTTTCAAGTTGACAAAACGAAAGTATATTTGGTGCTTCCGCGTTGCTGATTGCTCCGCACACAGTATACGTGACGTAAATTCCGTCATAATCCAGTCTGCGCGCCGACCAGATTTTCTAGACTTGCGCACACGGTCATCGTCTGTGCACATTGTCGGCGCTTGCACCGGTCATTGACTATACTAAAAGAGTATCACAAAGACGTTGTAGTGGGCATGCGTCAAACGCGTTCCTAGTCAGTGAGCCCATCACACTTCCCGATTAAAAATGGAGGGAAGGTGTCACACTTAATGACTGCCTTTGACTTTTCTCAACGCTTCACTGTCACGCCCATTTTCACAGCCCATCAACCTGAAGCTTTTGAATACACAGGTATTTTTAAATATTCAGGGTTTCCGTGGATCTTTAAAGTCTTCATGTCCTAAATTCAGTCTTCCAAAACTTAAGGTCATAAAAAGTCTTAAATATCTTAAATGATTCAACAAAATTCTTAATTTTGAATGAGCAACTAGAAGCAATGAAGCACATTTCAAAATAAGAGTCCCTGGTGTATTTCAGCCTTTAAAGTTAAAAGATCCTGCAATGAATCAGATCTTTATTAATTAATTTATTATTGGTTATTGGTGTTTTGGTTGCACCATAAACTGCATCTAGAATTTATTTCAGTTTGGACTCTTGTAGCCTCTGTCTAGCCCTCCCTATCACAGGAAGAAAAGACTAAGAACATTTAATGTAGGCTACCAATTTTAAAAACTATTGGCAGGTTAATTTTCTTTCTTTCAACACTATCATATCAGCAAAATCCAATATCAGTCAAACTCTTATTTGTATTTATTTATAAACTCAGCAAAAAAAAGAAACGTCCCCAGACCATGACGGACCCTCCACCTCCAAATCGATCCTGCTCGAGTACAGGCCTCGGTGTAACGCTCATTCCTTCGACGATAAACGTGAGTCCGACCACCACCCCTGGTGAGACAAAACCGCGACTCGTCAGTGAAGAGCACTTTTTGCCAGTCCTGTCTGGTCCAGCGAAGGTGGGTTTGTGCCCATAGGCGACACTGTTGCCGGTGATGTCTGGTAAGGACCTGCCTTACAACAGGCCTACAAGCCCTCAGTCCAGCCTCTCTCAGCCTATTGTGGACAGTCTGAGCACTGATGGAGGGATTGTGCGTTCCTGGTGTAACTCGGGCAGTTGTTGTTGCCATCCTGTACCTGTCCCTCAGGTGTGATATTCGGAAGTACCGATCCTGTGCAGGTGTTGTTACACGTGGTCTGCTGCTGTTAGGACGATCAGCTGTCCTTCCTGTCTCCCTTTTGTGTTGTCTTAGACGTCTCAGTACGGACATTGCAATTTATTGCCCTGGCCACATCTGCAGTCCTCATGCCTCCATGCTGCATGCATAAGGCACGTTCACGCAGATGAGCAGGGACCCTGGGCATCTTTCTTTTGGAGTTTTTCAGAGTCAGTTGAAAGGTCTCTTTAGTGTCCTAAGTTTTTATAACTGTGACCTTAATTGCCTACCGTCTGTAAGCTGTTAGTGTCTTAACGACCGTTCCACAGGTGCATGTTCATTAATTGTTTATGGTTCATTGAACAAGCATGGAAAACATTGTTTAAACCCTTTACAATAAAGATCTGTAAAGTTATTTGGATTTTTACAAAATTATCTTTAAAATACAGTGTCCTGAAAAAGGGACGTTTCTTTTTTTGCTGAGTTTATGGTACATAAACCAATTTTAATGTGATGTATATGTGGAAAATGTGTCTTGAGTATTTAAAACCTGCATATAGCCAACTGTGTTTTACTGATAAGCAGTGTTAAGGCCATGTTGAATGTGTGCCCCTGCCTGTTTAAGTAAGATTCTGTTATTCATGATTTATTTTGAGATTGTGTGGGTTTGTATTTGTATGGGGATACGGTATTAATTTAATTTGTTCAGGTTTTAAAAAACTCAGCAGCAACCCTGAATATTACTCCAAGAGACTGCAGCATTTGCTGTATTTGGTTGATTGTTAGACATATTCTATTAAGAATTTCTTTAGCAAAAAGAAATGGCATCCTTTTCTTTCACACATTTGTCACATTGTGCAAAGAGCTGGGCAACAAATGTGTGTCATTTGGTAGAAAGTGAACTATTCAAAAGTATATTAAAGCACCATAAACTAAAATAAAACAAAAGTACAAACTTGTAAGGTGTGCATATTTGTACATATTGTTATATAACAACCTTAAGTCTTAAAATCAGTCTTCCAACATTTAAGGTCAGAAAAAGAATGAAATATCTTAAATGTTCAACAAAAGTCTTAATTTTTATTAAAGAGGTCTTAAATTTGGGGGTGGAAAGACAGGAATTGTGATATGACCTAATGTGTTTATCAAACTTAAAAAGAATATGATTTAATTAAATAAATGCATGTGCTGTGTCCTTCAAAGTGAAAACGTGGCACTGTATTTTCTCAAAGCACGTGGGGACTTGTGAGTGTTTTCAGCTGTTGCAGAGCAGTTCACCATCATTAGGTCATATCAGAAATGAATGACAAGCTATCAGTAAAGATCAACTGTTGATGATGATGTAGTGTTGATGAAATATGACCACGTTTACTTTTAATTGTCTAAGAGTCTCCGGTGTATTTCAAAGTTAAAGTGCCTTTAAAGTTAAAAGTTCCACGCTATGAATCACTCAAGCAACATGTCTTGTGTATTTTAAACTTGCATATATCCTACCCTGTTTCACTGATAAGCAATGTTAAGGCCATGTTAAATGTGTGCCCCTGCCTGTTTAAGTAAGTCTGTGATACATTATTTTGAGATTGTTTTGAGATGGGTTTGTTTTGGTATGGGGATAGGGTATTCATTTGATTTGTTCAGGTCTTGAAAAAGGTCTTAAGTCTTAAATTTGATTTTAAAACTCTGCAGCAACCCTGTATAAATGTAGACTACAATATATTTATATAATCTAAAGCCGTATACAGATATAAAGCTTATGTTTACGCTATATAAAATAATATAAGACCCAAGTATTAAATGTAAAAGGTTTTACATTTATAGTCACGTTGTGCAAAGATGTTGGCAGCAGAAATGTTTTTCTTTAAATAGTCTGTCATGATATGACATATCTAATATGTCATGCAAACATACTTGTTGACTCCAAAGAGCAATAAGTTTCGGTCAGCTTTCGCAAGGTTATATTTTAAAACAGACCAAAATTGGAAAATGGCTTTCACAGGGTTATATTTTAAAATGAACCAAAATTAGAAAATGTATGTTGTGGTTATTTTTATCTGTCATTTCTGCATTGAAAAGTACCTGTTCTCACAGTCACAGAGCTCGCTCTCTCTTCCTGTGTCTTTTCTGCCGTAATACAAAAGAAGTGATCGTGAAGATGGAGTAACTTTTCTTTGTGAAAGTGCATGATTGTTTATTTATCCACTCGAGGCTTTGTCGTAGAATGCATGTCCACATTCAGCTTTCAGTGAGTAAAGAAATGCATCCAATCAAAACAGACTGTTGTGGCTCATTTTAGTGACAGAATCTGAGTGCAATGAAATCATTCCCACCAGTTTGATGTCTTGTCCGTTCTTCAGTAAAAGAAGCAGCTCATTGGTCACTTGATGTGAACACAAGACCCCACCTCAGTGGCAGAATGATTTTTTCAAACCAAACGGTTATGTTTTTTCAGTCTTTGAAGCCATTAACCCAGCAGGGAGTCCCGACAGTGGAGTGATTAACACCTCCCGCTGAGAGACATTAATGCACACTTGTCTCCCTCTGCCTGGCCGGTGATTGTTAATGAAGCTAACACCTGAAAATCATTGGAAAAATCAGCTAGTAAGATGCCGCCTTTACTACTCGCGGGAGAGTCATTGTAACTGACCTCTTCACTGAAGGACGATCATTATGAAAATATGAACAATTTAAATAAATTTAAACATAACCTAAGACTATAAAAATATGGAAAATTCAAATGCATTTACACCATACAAGGGATCACTGTACGATTACGAAGAATGAAAGACATTTGCATAGCAAGAAGAAACACTGCAGCTGCTGCAAGAGCTCGAGGGAATGCTGTAAACAAATTAATATAAAACAGATGTATCAATGCAAAAGTTAATTTATAGAGGCCCAAAACAACAAGAGCATACAAGAAAACGTAGAAAACATGTCTGTCTTAGGTCAGTTAGGATCACTAATTTATTTTAAGAATGTGAAATGTCAGAATAATAGTAAAGAGAATTATTTATTTCAGCTTTTATTTCTTTCATCACATACCCAGTGGGTAAGAAGTTAACATACACTTTGTTAGTATTTGGTAGCATTGCCTTTAAATAGTTTAACTTGGGTCAAACATTTGGGTAGCCTCTCACAAGCTTCTCACAATAAGTTGCTGGAATTTTGGCCCATTCCTCCATACAGAACTGGTGTAACTGAGTCAGGTTTGTAGGCCTCCTTGCTCACACACGCTTTTTCAGTTCTTTCCACAAATTTTCTATCGTATTGAGGTCAGGGCTTTTTGATGGCCACTCCAATACCTTGACTTTGTTTTCCTTAAGCCATTTTGCCACAACTTTGGAGGTATGCTTGGGGTCATTGTCCATTTGGAAGACAAATTTGTGACTGAGCTTTAACTTCCTGGCTGATGTCTTGATATGTTGCTTCAATATATCCACATAACTTTCCTTCCTCATGATGCCATCTATTTTGTGAAGTGCACCAGTCCCTCCTGCAACAAAGCACCCCACAACATGATGCTGCCACCCCCATGCTTCACGGGTGGGATGGTGTTCTTTGGCTTGCAAGCCTCACCCTTTTTCCACCAAACATAACGATGGTCATTATGACCAAACAGTTAAATATGTTTCATCAGACCAGAGGACATTTCTGATCTTTGTACCCATGTGCACTTGCAAACTGTAGTCTGGCTTTTTTATGGCGGTTTTGGAGCAGTGGCTTCTTTCTTGCTGAGCAGCCTTTCAGGTTTTACTGTGGAAATAGATACTTGTGTACCTGTTTCCTCCAGCATCTTCACAAGGTACTTTGCTGTTGTTCTGGGATTGATTTGCACTTTTTGCACCAAACTATGCTTATCTCTAGGAAACAGAATGCATCTCCTTCCTGAGCGATATGATGGCTGCGTGGTCCCATTGTGATTATACTTGCTTACTGTTGTTTGTACAGATGAACGTGGTAGCTTCAGGCATTTGGAAATTGTTCCCAAGGATGATCCAGGGGACCATTTTTCTTAGCTGATTTCTTTTGATTTCCCATGATGTCAAGAAAAGAGGCACTGAGTTTGAAGGTAGGCCTTAAAATACATCCACAGGTACACCTCCAATTTACTCCAATTAGCCTATCAGAAGCTAATTATCTAAAGGCTTGACACAATTTTCTGGAATTTTCCAAGCTGCTTAAAGGCACGGTTAACTTAGTGCATGTAAACTTCTGACCTACTGGAATGTTGATATAGTCAATTAAAAGTGAAACAATCTGTCTGTAAACAATTGTTGGAAAAATTACTTGTCATGCACAAAGTAGATGTCCTAAACGACTTGCCAAAACTATAGTTTGCTAATATGAAATCTGTGGAGTGGTTCAAAAATTAGTTTTAATGACTTCAACCTAAGTGTATGTACACTTCTGACTTCAACTGTATGTAAATTGGTAATTGGTATGCAATATATATTATATATACACACCGATTAGCCACAACATTAAAACCACCTGCCTAATATTATGTAGTTCCCCCTCGTGCCGCCAAAACAGCGCCAACCTGCATCTCAGAATAGCATTCTGAGATGCTATTCTTCTCACCACAATTGTACAGAGTGGTTATCTGAGTTACCGTAGACTTTATCAGTTCGAACTAGTCTGGCCATTCTCTGTTGACCTCTGTCATCAACAATGCATTTCCATCCACAGAACTGCCCCTTAATGGATGTTTTTTGTTTTTGGCATCATTCAGAGTAAATTCTAGAGGCTGTTGTGTGTGAAAATCTCAGGAAATCAGCAGTTACATAAATACTCAAACCAGCCCATCTGGCACCAACAATCATGCCACGGTCAAAATCACTGAACCCCCCAATTCCAGTCCATTTATTCCATTTATAAAATGTCATATTTAAAAGTCTGGTTTTCCACCGTTGAAATTTTCCCCTGAATAGCAGAATACGGTGTAACTCCGCTTGACTTGGAAGGTGTAAATGCTTCTTGTTTTACAACCTGCCCCTAATTGACTGGCAGTATTAAAATAGTCTGCATTTGACTGATACTAAACAGTAGTACTGATGTTTATTTAGCTATTTATTTTATTTTTATTTATTCTTTATTTTAATGGTAAGCAACTGACTGATACTGAACATACAGTACTGATGTTTAAGCTATTTATTGTATTTTTATTTATTCTTTATTTTCTCAGTGTTCATTTCTAGAATTTGTTTACCATGTATAATAACAATGTCAAATATTCTTTGATAAAAATATTTAAGCAGCCTTCTGAGTACCTTTTGCATATTCATATCGGTGCAAAATCGGTGCACAATCCACATAGAAAAGGTCTGTTTTCATTCCAGCTCAAAAATGAACTATATCGGCCACCATATCGATAATCTGTGAATTTTCCCCCTCTAAAATTGATATCAGTCTCAAAAATTGATATCAGTCTCAAAAATCACACATTGGTCGGGCTCTAGGCGGGACTGTCTGTCCCGCCTAGAGGGGCATATTCAGAAAGCTGTTTGACAACAATGTTTATTTTTGCTATGACTTTTGGTGTGACACACTTCATCTTTAAGGCTTATGTGATGTTTAATGAGTGTCTTTCTCTCAGGAGTTCTTGCCTGCCTGGATGGCTACATGAACATTGCTGTGGAACAGACGGAGGAATACGTCAATGGCCAGCTCAAGAACAAATATGGTGATGCATTTCTCAGAGGAAACAATGGTATGCAGTGTCTGTGTATATTCTTTAGTACCCGTTTTCTTTTTTTTTCTTTTTTCTTGTGTTTTGTTACTGAGAGCAGGCTCTGTGCATTCTTAACAGTAATTCATTTTCTAAAACTATCTGTGCTAGGATTACAACGGTACATGTATTCGCGCTGAACTGAACGGATACAGGGCCTACGGTACACGGTCACACAAATGATTACAAATCTTGGCATGTGTGAAACCAATATTAAAACAACATATAACGAACAACACAAACTACGTTGAACTAAAATCAAAAAAGATTGCAGAGCAACACGGGACCACACAGAACCAAATCTTAACAGAACGGAGTGCCATGTGGTACACTAGAAACTGCGGATCAGATAAATGCATGTGAAGTTTATACTAACTAGCTTGTTATTTTTCCCAACTGTGATGGAACTAAACAAAATATAAATATGTCAAACTTAAATAAGCCAGAGATTGAAGACCCACCGCCATCTCTAAAATCTGTTGTTTGGGAGTATTATGGTTTTGCAGTAAACTGCAGTAGTACTGGGCAACGAGTAGTGAACGGGACGAAGGCTGTGTGTCGGCTCTGTTTCCCTGAAGTCAGGTATGTCTCAGGAAGCTCATCTAACATGATGACTCATTTGTGACGACATCTTCCACATGTGTCTCTTGAGCTTATGGGAGCAAAGCATAAACAGCCTGTGCAAGTTAGTCCTGCCACGGCATACAAGCAGCCTCTCTCTGCAAGCTCAGACAGAGATAAAGCGATTATGAACGCCATAGGAGTATTTATTGCTGCAGATATGTGACCATACTCTGTCTTTGAGAACACAGGATTTAAGCATCTGCTTATTGTGCTTGAGCCCCATTACAGTTGTGCTCAAACGTTTGCATACCCTGGCAGAAATTTTGGCATTGATTTTGAAAATATGACTGAGGATGACCTTATTTAAGGATAGTGATCATATGAAGCCATTTATTATCACACAGTTGTTTGGCTCCTTTTTAAATTAATGATAACAGAAATCACCCAAATGGCCCTGATCAAAAGTTTACATATCCTTGAATGTTTGGCCTTGTGTGTGTCACCTTGTGTGTCTGTAACAGGTTTAAATGGCAATTAAAGGTTAATTTCCCACACCTGTGGCTTTTAAAATTGCAATTAGTGTCTGTGTATAAATAGTCAATGAATTTGTTTGCTCTCACGTGGATGCACTGAGCAGGCTAGATACTGAGCCATGGAGAGCAGAAAAGAAATGTGTAACAAGGTATTGGAACTTTATAAAGATGGAAAAGGTTATAAAAAGATATCCAAAGCCTTGAAAATGCCAGTAAGTACTGTTCAATCACTTAAGAAGTGGAAAATTTGGGGATCTCTTGATACCAAGCCAAGGTCAGGTAGACCAAGAAAGATTTCAGCCACAACTGCCAGAAGAATTGTTCGGGATACAAAGAAAAACCCACAGGTAACCTCAGGAGAAATACAGGCTGCTCTAGAAAAAGACTGTGTTGTTGTTTCAAGGAGCACAATACTTAACAGAAATGAGCTGCATGGTCGAGTTGCCAGAAAGAAGCCTTTACTGCGCCAATGCCACAAAAAAGCCTGGTTACAATATGCCCGACAACACCTTGACACACCTCGCAGCTTCTGGCACACTGTAATTTGGAGTGCGCTATGTTTGGAGAGGGGTCAACAAGGCCTATAGTGAAAAGAATACCATCCCCACTGTGAAGCATGGTGGTGGCTCACTGATGTTTTGGGGGTGTGTGAGCTCTAAAGGCACAGAGAATCTTGTAAAAATTGATGGCAAGATGAATACAGCATGTTATCAGAAAATACTGGCAGACAATTTGCATTCTTCTGCGTGAAAGCTGCGCATGGGATGCTCTTGGACTTTCCAGCATGACAATGACCCTAAGCACAAGGCCAAGTTGACCCTCCAGTGGTTACAGCAGAAAAAGGTGAAGGTTCTGGAGTGGCCATCACAGTCTCTTGACCTTAATATCATCGAGCCACTCTGGGGAGATCTCAAACGTGCGGTTCATGCAAGACGACCAAAGACTTTGCATGACCTGGAGCCGTTTTACCAAGATGATTGGGCCGCTATACCACCTGCAAGAATTTGGGGCCTCATAGACAACTATTACAAAAGACTGCATGCTGTAATTGATGCTAAAGGTGGCAATACACAGTATTAAGAACTAAGTGTATGCAGACTTTTGAACAGGGGTCATTTCATTTTTTTTGTTTATTGCCATGTTTTGTTTTATGATTGTGCCATTCTGTTATAACCTACAGTTGAAAATGAATCCCACAAAAAATAAAAGAAATGTGTTTTGCCTGCTTACTCATGTTTTCTTTAAAAATGGTACATATATTACCAGTTTTCCAAGGGTATGCAAACTTGAGCACAACTGTATAAAGTTCATACAAAAATGCATTTCAGCAATTTTGTAGTGTTTTGATGCAAACAATTCTATATAAAGTAGTGCAGTAGCGTAGTGCAATTCTATATAAACAAACAAATGCTGTAATTGTCCATGAATTGTCCTCTTCTCTAATAATGTGGATATTCTGATTTCTCTGAGGAAAAAAAAACAAAACAAAAAAACTTGAAAATTAAGTGATAAGTACAAGTGGTGAGCAAACTACACTGCTAATGTCTTAATTTTGTTACAATTATTATAATTGCACTTTTTTGTTTTTACTTCTATTATGTTTTTATTCAATGTGCATTATAAGAGGCTCAAGTTTTGTATTGTAATTTCGTTGAAGAAATATGCATAGTGCAGTCATTTATAAATGAGCCTTCATAATAAGAAATATTGCCCATAAAACACTGTTTTCAAAATAAATAATTTAAAGAAAGATTCTTTTCCCTGCTGTACCGAAACCGTAATGAACCATGACCCCAAAACCGAGGTACGTACCGACCCGGGAATTTTGTGTACTGTTGCAGCCCTAATCTGTGTGCATGCTTTAAGTTTTTTTTTTTTTTTTTTCAGAAACAAATATAATGTTTGACTGCTCATTTCTTCACATTCTATACTGAAATTGTTTTTTTTAACCTTTGTCCTTTAGTGTTATACATCAGTACCCAGAAGAGGAAGATGTGAAGCCATTTTACTAATTTCTTTATTCATTATTAGATAAGTGAATTATTTACCGTTGCTGTTCATAATATTTTGTTAGTTGATGATATCTAAGTTTGTTTCATGTTTTGTAACACAAAATATGGTGTCCTGCAGTGTGATGCAGTAAATAATTTGTTTTCCAATGATGGATTTTTTGTTTTGGTTTTATTGATTTGATATATCTGTTCCTGAGGTGCTTCTATGAAAATTAAAATGGTGATAATTCAGTCATAAGGAATTGCTAATTAGACTTTCCAAGTCTTGAAACTGTTCAAGGCTATTTTCTGTACATATTTCATACTAAGTTTACCTGCTGTTTCACATTACTTATTCTCCTGTTGCCCCCTTTTAATATGAAGGGAGCACTCTGATTTGATCATTTATACTTTTTAGAGTCATCAAAAGGTAGCTGCACATTTCTAACCTATCTGCCATCTTTAGAATGCCCTAATCCATTTACGAACGATCCTGGCTCTGTGACATTTCATTAGGCTGAGATTTAAAAAAAAAAAAAAATAAATTATTCATTAGGCTCCTATTGAGCTGTTTGGATGCACCCAGAGTTCTCTTTATGGGCAAGAAGTTTACTTGGACCTTTATTTCTTTTCATGATGTATCCACATATACATGCTCTTTGCCCTCGTTTAGGAGACAAAAGGCTGCCAAGGTCGGCCCTGAATGCAGGATGAAGGACACCTTATTGATTAAACCTGGTCTGTAACTGCAGTGAGTGGGGGCTTGCTAGTAGGAGCTTGGTATCATTAGGAAAGCATTTGCTGCAGTCGCCATATTGTAATAAAAAACCAGAGCCCCTCACGTGACGTCACAGTAATGACTCAATGACTAAATAGGCTCTGTCTTATGAGGGCTGCTCTAATGACCTAGAGCAACATTCTGCAACATCATAACTGGCAACAAAGGCTGGCTTCAAAATCTGTACACCGGTTATCCCCATCATGCATTTATTTAATGGATCCACAATATTCATATGGATTTGATCACTGCATCGTAGCTGTTGGGTCATAATGAAAGCTCACAGATATTAGAGGTTTTAAGTCCTTGCCCCATCACATAATACTATTTTGACTGTTAAAGGAAATGGCATGTTTGCACTTGGAGTGCTTCATTAGGCTGTGCATTGCGTTCATGTGCAAGTTCTTTCAGTGAGTTTAAGGTCTGCAGCTCCACCAGCAGTTGGACGCTCTCGTTGCAATTGATCAGAAATCCGCCCCAATTTCCAAAGACTGAAATGAAAAATAAAACATTAGCTGTTATTTGCAACCGAACACCTAGTTTAGTCACAATAATATTCAAAAATGACCAATGGAATTAACAGAAACATGTAATGCTGGTGTTCATATATAATGACAATGACTTATGCATATCTTGTTAAAATGTTTTTTTTTTTTGTTGTTTTTTTTTTATACATACAGTGGTGTGAAAGTGTTTGCCCCCTTCCTGATTTCTTATTTTTTGGCATGTTTGTCACACTTAAATGATTCAGATCATCAAACAAGTTTAAATATTAGTCAAAGATAACACAAGTAAACACAAAATGCAGTTTTTAAATGAAGGTTGTTATTATTAAGGGAAAACAAAATCCAAACCTACATGGCCCTGTGTGAAAAAGTGATTGCCCCCTAAACCTAATAACTGGTTGGGCCACCCTTAGCAGCAACAACTGCAATCAAGCATTTGCGATAACTTGCAGTGAGTCTTTTACAGCGCTGTGGAGGAATTTTGGCCCACTCATCTTTGCAGAATTTCTTTGGATCTCGGCATGATGTCTAGCTTTTGAAGATCTTTTGGTCTACTTCACTTTGTCAGGCAGGTCCTATTTAAGTGATTTCTTGATTGAGAACAGGTGTGGCAGTAATCAGGCCTGGGTGTGGCTAGAGAAATTGAACTCAGGTGTGATAAACCACAGTTAAGTTATGTTTTAACAGGTGGGGCAAACACTTTTTCACACAGGGTCATGTAGGTTTGGATTTTGTTTTCCCTTAATAATAACAACCTTCATTTAAAAACTGCATTTTGTGTTTACTTGTGTTATCTTTGACTAATATTTAAACTTGTTTGATGATCTGCAACATTTAAGTGTGACAAACATGCAAAAAAATAAGAAATCAGGAAGGGGGCAAACACTTTTTCACACCACTGTATATACTGTGCAATAGTTATAATATGTATTTATACATCTCAGAATAATTTTTTGCATATGAATCGCACAGGTAAAGTAAGATTCAGAGGTGAAGGAAATTTTGTAAGTGTAACGTCGGTCAAAAAGTGATATGGGATTATATAGGCTTTCCAATATTTCATTTGGTAAACAAAAATACACCTGGACTGTAGTATTATGGATGATCTGAAAACCATTCCTCTCTGATCCCTAGAAGTAATAGACATTTCCAGTATTTATAAAGTAAAGCTAGCAGAGTGTGTGCTGAAGGCAATGCCATATAATACAGTGTGTGAACTTGATCTGGTGAGACCCTGCTTGCCTGTCTAGCAGAGAAGATAGAAATGAAATGAATCGCCTTCCACTCAATTCTTGCACACCATTTCGGACCGCATACTTTGAGTTATGTTATATGGGTTATAATTTTTATTGTTATATAATTTCTAATTTATTTCTCTGATTGCTATAATTCTCTCTGCCATCTTTTAAATGAGTCTTTAGTCTTTAAAAAAAGTCTTTGGCTTAAAAAATAATGTATATTTATGAAAAATATGTTCCTTTTAGGTTAAAATATTAGAGAAAAGGTTTTGTGGATATTAGCTCTGAATGTCATATGTGGGCCATTAAAGCTCATGAGCTGTTGTTGACTAGCATTCTACCACATGCAGACTCTAAATTAAGACTCAAATACTGTCAACCTTGGCCTGGAATGTGCTCCCTGATTTTAGTATCTGAAAGGAACTGTTCTGGATTTTTGTAAGTGGGGGTTGATTTATCCGGGCTAACCTACAAATGGCAAAGAGAAGATGCTTGGCTGAAAAAAGTGGCATTCATTTGGGGGAAAAATAAGCCCCAGGGGGTATGCTGGCCCTGGCAGCAATGCTTACTAGTGTGTATATCGACCTCTTGTGGTTGTAAATTATACCTCTGATGAAAACTGATTACTTCAACTTACAGGATAAAGTGTGCTGGAGCATTGGGAGTCTGCTCATCGATTTAGAGAAGGTAGACATCAGTCTGTGTATGCTGTTTGATTGGTGTAACCAAATACTGTCTGTATCTTTAAAGAAAATATGGCCTCAGTTTAGGCTGACTAAAGAGTCAACATGCACAAAAAGCTGACAATGTGTGTGGTAATGTAAACTCATTAAGCGGATTTCCTTATCGGGGTAAAGTCATAAATGATTTAAAGAATTATTCCAGGTACAATACAAATTAGGCAACTAAAAGCATTTGTGGCATAATGGTGATACCACAAAACTTAATTTCGGCTGTCCCTCAATTATTTAAATAAACGCAAAAATCAGGGGCACAATTGTATGAGGCACACACAATGGAAGTGACTGGGGCCAACCTGTAAACGTTTAAATGCTCTGTTTCAAAAGTATAGCTACAAGTCATAAACAATATACATGTTAACATGATTTTAGTGTAATAAAATCACTTATTACACTGTGCTCTGTAATACTCTGTTCTGATTTGTCAATGGCGCCATCTAGCGGTCTGATTTCTTTGAGTAACAACCATACATCCAGGGATAAAGATGTATGAGACCGCTCATCCGGGTATTGCGAGTCATCTTTCCTGATTCTTGGATCACTGTGCAATCTCTACAAGTATGCTAATAAAACAGTTTCAACTGAAATCAATGTTTCATGTCCATTTATTTATCTATTTTCTTGATAGTCGTGTAATACGCTGGATAATGTACAGTCAGCTGGTAGTTTTTGCTAAATAAACCCCAAAGTTAGGGTTTATTTTGTGATAACAATCAGCTTACTGTATATTATCCCTAACTTACTAACCTTTTCTGTGTAAAACTATCCGATTTTACAACTTTTTTGACACGATGACGTAACGTTGTAAACCTTAAAACACTTATCACTGTAAAAATTATGATTTGAACAATGTTACTGCTCAAATAATACACAAGTTTTAACAGAAGAATAAAAGTGCTTTTATAAAATTATAGGCATCACATTTCTGCCTTTTAAACCCTCCAAAATGTAATTAATAAATTAATAAAAAAGGAGGGATGAGTCGAAATAATATTTTGTTCATATGAAGAAATATTTCTTAACCTCCTGAGACCTGAGCATGACTGCTGTGTGCATTTTCCATTTCCCTTTTTGATTTGTAAATTTATTATAATTATTATTTTTTTGAAGAGCAAATAGTTTTCCTAAAAAATTATGTCCTCATACAGGGACAGTGGGACTAAGTTGTAAAATTTGTAATAATATAAATAAAGTCAGATTTTTTTTTTTCTTTTTTTTATCAAATTGTTTGTTTCCAGGAGTGTTGGTTATTCATGTTTTTGAGATGTTACAGACATAACAGCTGATTTTCTTGGCTGCATAGGAAAGCTATAGGATGCTCCCTTGCTCCCTATTTAGTGAATGATTTAACCTAGTGTGCTGTCTTTCTGTACTGCCTTAGAACAGATTAAAATGCACCTTATTTTCATCTTAACTCTGAAGCTTCTGAAAGCATAATTTTTCAGCTTTTGGATGAACCCATTGATTCTCAATGTGATAACGCACAGTAAATATAGGATTTCTAAGGGAAAATAGCCCTACAGTCCACGTCAGTAGTCATTGTGTTTTACAGCATGCCGTTTCGCAATAAATCACTCAAATTTTTAAAATGGCATATCGGATGAAATTACAGACTACTTTTCACTCAAACAGGTTTCTATGTCAAAACTTAATTAGGTTTCTTACCAGATGTAGTTTTGTTGGTGTTTCTCAAAAAGACAAACTTCACTGAGATCAGTGCCATGTTTTTTTTTTGTCACATGACTGTGTGTCAAAATTTGAACCCTTTACTGACAGCCCAGATTGTCCTTAACTGAGATCAGTCGGTTTAAATGAAATGAAATTATGTATAGCGTATAGTGAAGACAAAACACTGTCCACATAGAAGGACGTACAAGGTTAAAGCAAAAACCCATTGGCACACCAAGGTTTTTGCCCAATACCCATAATTTGCATTGCATGTTAACACATTTACAAGCATTTTACCAACTTATCCATTATGTGTATGGAAGCCCCGGAGTGACAATTAAAAAAAGAATGAAGAAATAAATTATCAATCTATAAATTTGAAAATAAAAACATAGATAAATAAACCAACTAACAAATGGACAAATAAATAAACACATTCTAATGTGTTAATACCATGGTCTGTTCTAATACTCAATTCTGATTGGCTGGAATGTGCAGTTCAAACTGTTGAATGCACAGGTAGTTCCGGTCAGTTTAATCACTGTTCGATATTAATGCGCTGTTTGTAACCATAGCAACATAACATTACAGATCAAGCAGAGAGAGAGAGAGCTCTTGCAATTGAAAACATTTCCTAACCTCTTTCGTCAGCATAGCTAAGAAAATAGAATTCAGCTTGTTTTGCCCACAGGGTGAAAGAAGGAAATCGGGACCTAAAAGCATTTTGTGATGAAGCGCTACCATGCAAGGACAAATTGTGATTTCATTTTAATTCAATCAATTGTGCAGCTTTGATGGATACCATACCGATGTCTCAGAGGTCAAAATCTGCTGATTCCAGAGTGTTTTGAATGGTTTCCCCCTCATCATACAGTAAGTGCTACTTTTACTGTCACTGCCACGTTTGTAACGTCGGTTTTCCACATTAATGTGAAAATAACACTGAATAAAAATTAAATAATACATTTTCTCTAAAGTGCCAACCATTGTACATTCTGTGGATATTATTATTTTTGGATTGTGCATTTAAATTAACAGCTTTGGCCAAGAGTGTGGTCACACTACTTTTTCTCTGTTTTCTTACTTTGTCAGATTTTTTGAATACGCTGATTTTTGGTAGTTGTGAGTGTATTGATGTCCATGTAAACACAAATTTTCAGTATATGATGCCTATACTGACACTGTTCATGATACAGTCCATTATTATGTTGTGAATCTTGTATGCTGATTTCAAAAGCCTTTAGTCCAGAGTGAGAGTGTTGTAAATATGCATACAAAAAAAGCTATTGTACATATTTGAATAATGCTTTTCCTATGGTACAGCTTTTTTTTCTTGATATTATGTTGATTTTTTGGCTAGCTGTGTTATGCCTGAATGAGTTCAAGATTCATTTAAACAGCTGGTCTAGAAGTGAGTGAACGAATTAAGCTATTGGCTCATTAGCAGAAAGCTAATTAATATCATTCTCCTTCACAAGAAAAAGTCAGGCCACAACAGCAGACATTACCAGAGGCGTTCAGGCATTACCTTCATCACTGCATCTTAAAACACATACAGTGGTTTGGTCAACCCATCTCCCTGTGCATTTCGACTCTCGCATGAAATACAGGCTAACCCTGCACTCTAGCAATTAGCCCCCTTCACAACACCTTTTTGACTGCCAATTTGTCTACCAAGGAGCATAATGCAGAGAGTTGTTGGCAAGCGCCCAGCATGCTAATGGAATTGCCAGAGTGTTTTGTTTCTCGGCGAGTAACCACAGTGGCTTTGTGCTGTCAAGTCTTCGAGTTAGCCAATGGTAATTGAGTGTGTCCTGTTGCTGCCACGTTTAGGAATCACTGAGCACCTCTGGCCTTGCCATGTTATGACATCAGGGGCACAACTGGGACTCAAAAAAGGAGAGTGAATGCAATGGATAGATAAAGAGAAAAAGTATTAGATCAAAATCATTATTAACATCTGACATTTTCCTTAAAGGAAATAAATGTCCATGTTGCATAAATGTCCATGTGTGCATGTTTTGAGGTCATCGATGTGGTAGTGTACTAAATATTGACAAAGATTCCTTTTATCAGATATACACATTTGAAATTTATAGTCATTCTTTTCCAGGAAAATAAATTACAAATATTGATGACTCATTTTTTACATGGATTTTTGTCCAACCAAATGCTCTCATAATGAGAATGTCCTTCCTCCTGCGTAAGATCATCAAGTAGCATGTGGCTTATGGTTGTGATGAAACTAAAGCCTAATGGCTATTTAAAATGTAGTCAAATAAAGGGGGCGAGTCCTTCGTTATGTCCAACCCAAACTTCCTGTTTAAATAGGAAATATGTCAACACAGCAGAAAACTGTGCTCATCAAGCCATTTCATGGGGTCTTTAATTTCTGAAACTGTTAAAGGTTTCATTGGTATAAATCGTGACTATGTGACACATAGTGAAGAGCAGAGGACAGCTTCTCTGGTATCTCTGCAATTCTGTTCACTTTTATTTGTCCTGTAGTTAATGAGAACCAAAGGGTACTCAAAAGGTTGCCATAATGCTTGAGTCTAAGGCTTCTGCCACGAATATGTGCAAATGCCAAGCTGCATGCACTCTTACTGCTGTCAATTATGGTCTCATAAATGTTTGGCTGACATTTTATATTCATGCTCTTATGCTGCACCACTTAGCCATTGTATGTTCATAGTTACTATACAGATACTTTATTGACCACAAAGGGTATATTCAGAGCAAATCAGCAGCAAACACAGAAATGGAAAAACGCAGCTTTAGGTCAACACACACATGTGTGATTTTCTATCATAGTGGGGCCTTTCTATTGTTTTTATACTGAACCAGTGGTATTTTTGTTGCCTAACCCTCGCAGAAACATTTGTTTTTTTGTTTTTATTAAGATAAAATGTAGGATGTTTATCAAGCTGATTTCCTTATAGGGATCATTGATTGGTCCCCACAATGTAGGTGATTTCAGGATTTGTTGTCCTTGTGGAGACATTTGGTCCCCACAATGTAGGCAAAACCTGACCCACACAATCTCAGTCTTGCCATCCCAGAGGACCAGGGCATTTTCGTAAACATAGTTGGGCTGAATCAGTAAAGCATTGTATTGCATGCAAATTGGAGCATGCTTACGTCATGACAGAGACACAAAAGCCTCCCAGATGAGACAGTACAGTTAGGAGCTGTTAGACTCAAAGTGACATGGCAGGTTGAGCACTTACGTCTGCTGTGCAGTGTCACTTTGAGAATTTTATCGACTGGGATGTCAAGGGTAAGATAGCTGCTCGGTGCTCTCACTAAAATGGATGCTGTTAGTGAGCTACCAAAACTATGTCACCATGGCATGCACATTTGAATTACAAGGATGGGAGGAAACCAATAAACAACATAAATGAGAAATACATAGTGCTGTTATTACTGTGTCAATACACATATAGCATTACATTATTTTAGGGCATATTATCTAGGGCATAGTAGAGATATATTTATATCAGAGTGTCAGATGAAGGGTGGTCTTGCTTGCTTTTCACACCATGCTTTTGGTATCTGGAAAGCAATGAAAAATATTAAAATTGTGAAAATGCCTTTTGAGTTGCCACTTAAGCCTGCCAGGCTGAAAGGTCAGAGGCAGAGGTCCAAAAATAAATAAATAAATAAAAAATAACTAAAAACACAAGGTAATAAAATGGTTCCTTGTTTGTTTCATCTATAGGCATTTGAAGAAAAAAAAATCAATAATTAATTTTATTCATCACCCATATACAGTGAAATTCCTTTTTTCACATATCCCAGCTAAGCTGGGGTCAGAGTGCGGGGTCAGACATGATATGGTGCCCCTTGAGCAGATTGGGTCAACAGTGTCATCTTGGCAGTACTGGGGCTTGAACCCCCAACCTTCTGATCAGTAACCCAGAACCTTAACTGCTGAGCCATCACTGCCCCCCCCCCCTTTTTTAATTTTAATTTTAATTTTAATTTTTTTAATTTAATTTTTTTTAAATGCACTGACACCATAGAATTTGAATTTCATGTAGCATAAGCTGTAAAGTCAACCACCCAAGAAGGTTATATCTGATAGTGGTTGTTTGGCCTGTAAGGTACCCTTTATTTTATTACAAAATCTGTAGAAACATCAAAGGCAGTTGAATCCAGCCCTAAAGATTCTCTGCAGTGATTTTCACCAGTGACATCTCAGACTGTTCTAGGAATAGCAAGCTGAAATACAGTAGCTCGTCATAAGAGGTCTTCCTTGAAGATCTCTGCCATCAAGTGGTCAAATGGCACAATGCACTTTAGGCATTATCTAGCAGGCAACAGTTTAAGTTTAAGTATGTAACTTTTTCTGTGTTATAACACTGTCTTCGATCCCAGCTTAATATGCAGAGACAACTGTAAGTCATTCATAGGTTAATTTTCTCGAAAACTGTAAGCACTGTCTTTCTGTGGTGCTATAAAAATTGCTCCGTTTGTTTTGAATGACCTGCTTAGACTATCTCTTTGTTTGACCAATGGCATATGGGGGCGTATTCAGACAGCTGTTTTGAAAACAAAGTTTATTTTTGCAATTTTGTTTGGTGGCGCTAGTTTAGCAGAAATTACATACTGCTTTAAATTGCGAGAACTTAAAAGATATGGTTAATTAAGCTTATGAAATGTTTTTACTTCAAATACATTTATAAATATAAAATAAAATATTTATTTCATTTATAGACTAGGCAGATAAGGCTTTTATTCCAGGTATGAAATGATCAGAAGCAGCTCACAATTTAATGCTTCACTCTTGGCTTATTTTCTGTACATAGGATCATTATCTGTTCATTCAAATTAATTTTACTAGTGAAATCCTTCCAGTTTTTTTTTATTTTAATCAAAGTATACTTTATATTCTGACTACAGTCACATTTAAATGAACTGTATTCCCCTCAATTTAATCAATTTTAAAGTTGTCTAAGACTAAAAGTTATCTCTTTTTTCCCTTAATATAGATTTAATGTAGCTAAAGCCTTTATGCTAAAGTCAAACAATTTAAATACTTAGCTTAATTGTATTGGTTATATGTTTGTTTTTTCTAATTAATCTTTTAAGGTCCAACCCTTAAAATAATAAGAGACCATCCCAGACATATCAAGCCACCAAGACAGGGCTTTAATGGGATATTTGGCCTTTTTGGCCCATATTTTTGCTACTCGTTTTCCCTGTAATCAATAGCCTTTCTCGATTGATAAAGTTTTATTTCAGCAAAGAATTACTTTTCACAGTTTTTTTTTTTTTTTTTTTTTAATTGTTTCATTACCTCTTGAATTAAATGACAATAGGCTGTGGCATATCCAATGTCTGAAGTGTGAAATGTCATTTCCAATACCTTTATTTTTGAATCCAAAAGATATGTTTAACCATTATGTTGCGTTCCGGTCATTTTGACCTGGACGACTTTTTTTTTTTAATTCTTGCAGATATATATATATATATATATATATATATATATATATTTCTTAATCCAACTGAAATTATTAATTTTTTTGGTTTTATTTCACTTTGTTACACTTGTTGTGTTCCCGGCCATTGGAAGTGAATAGATTAAACCAGAGACTATTTATTTATGAGAGATGGGCCACTTCTATTAAAATGAATGGGAGAATTTGGAACGCCCAACCAAGGAGCTCTAGCATCCAACAGTCAATGGATGTAGAAAGGAAGTCCTGCCTTACAGGTAAAAGAGCCAATCACCTTTTAGATACAGACATTGCCTGTCAATCAACTCGAGAAAATGCATGCGTATTAGCTATACAAGCCACGAAAATTTTTCTTTTTAGCATAATATGAGATAAAGAAGCACAATTTATGATACCAGTGTTGTCAGATTTTACTGCTAATTTGAAATATGTAGTTTAAACGTAAGCTTGGCAAGCAGTTTTTGAGATTTCGGTGTTCTCCGATTCAAGTAGATAGGAGCTGCACTGTCATGACTGGAAATAGCCTCCCGGGAGTGTTCCAAAGATGGCCGACAGTGGACTGACATGCTAGAAAGACTCTGATTAGACTACAAAACACAGAAATAATAAGTGTTCAGGAGCATCCCAATCATTTAGATGAGCACATATGTGGGTGTTTGCACACACAAAGTCCTCAGACATGTACACACACACACACACACACACAAACAAACAAACAAACAAACAAACAATGTGTGTTGAGTGCCCTTTTGTGCATCGTCTTTCCATGTACACTTGTACATTTGAGGAATATTTCAAGATCTATTTATCATATGTTATCATATGTTTATCATTGTGTTTGGGCTCGTTTGAATTGGGATAGTGTGCTGTAAGTTACTATATGTCATTGTCTATGTTATATGTATGTTTCTGGAAGTAATAAGCAAAAACAAAAAGCCATTCTGTTTATTATATTTGTGTGTCAGTACAAATTTCATAATACTCACTGCAGTTTGGCCTCGGGCTTGGAGTGAAACAAATTTGTGCCAGTGGTTATATCAGTTGGTATGAATGATTCTATGTGACATGGAAATTCTACTAACTGAGACCTTTCCAACAATATACAACACATGGCTATCACATATTTTCAGTGGTTTTAACAACTCTGAATATAATTGTTGTGATAACAAATTTGCAAATGATGAGAACGAAACAGTTCTTATTTGTCCGCAAATTAAAAAGCATTATTTATGAATTGGAATGATTAAGCTATATGCATTGTGAAGTCCAAGCTTTAAAATGACACCTATTTTGTTCAGATCAAGCATGTGGTTATTTTATTTTTTATTTATTTGTTTCCACACGGTGTGCCCTCCACTGGCCTGGTATAAGCTCAGTTCAAGTAGTCAATCTATCAATAAAAATTAATAAAAAAAAAAATTTAAAAAAAGGAGCACAAAACTGGTCATAATTACTGAAAAATTAGTTGTTAAAAATATCTAATGCAACATATTGTGATAATATATGCAATATGAGAGATTAAATTACAAGAGTTAAATTACAAGAAAAGGTATTCATGTCCAAGACATACAGAATTGTTTGCTTAATTTTGTAGTTGACTATACTTTCTTTGTATTTCATGCAATAGACAAAACTGGGCTCCAGAAAGAAGTAATTACTGTGTATATTTTTTGAATGGAATACTTGACTTTTTTTCTAAAGCAATCATCCATACACCTCTTCTGAATTCTGTCTCAGCCATTCCAGAATAACTGCTTTTTCAGGCCAGTTTTTTTATTTTATTTTTTTTTTTTTTCCCTACTGAATCTTCAACCTAAACAGACTTCCAGCTGACAGAAACAAGTTCTCCTCGTGGATTTGCCTGTATTCTGCTCTATCCACACTGCACTCAGTTTCTCCTGCTGAAAACAAAGTCCACAGGATAATGCTGCTTCCACCATACTTGATGGATAAATAATGTTTGCACCAATCACAGCACTTTGATGTCAGGCCAAAGAATGCAATTTTTGACCCCAATACTAAAATATTACAGGTTTTGCAACATGGCTTTGACAAACTCGTGACGGACTGTAATGTTGGCCTTTCTCAAAAATTGGATTTCTTTTGACCACTCACCCAAAGAAATCTGTGAAGCATTGAACACATTGTTGATATCTGGACAGTTTATGTCAGTTTTCAGCTGGACTTTTGGTCACGTCCCATACAATGACCCTTGTTGTCTGTTTGCTTAATTTTGTAGGACTGCCTGATCTTAGATGGATTGCGTCACGTGTTTATTTTTGTTTTGTTTCAAAAGACATTATGGTGCCCCTAGAGAGGTTCAAAGCATTTCTAACCTTTTTATAACCTTGTTCATCTTTTCTTAACCAAACAAGTTCATGTTAAAGTTCCACAAGCAGCTCTTCTGTTTTCATGACAGCAAGACTGATCTTTTTTTTTTTCCTGCCACATATAAGTCAGTGATTTTTTATGGTGCAGTCAAGGAACTGAACATGGATTTAATATAACTTGAAAATAAATGTAACCTGTTAATTTTCAGATTTGTTATTATTATAATTGTTAAGATATCTGAATAAATCATTGTAACATTCTCCAGCAAAACTTTTAATACAAGTTAATCTTTTCCATCAGTTTGAACTAATATGTAATTTCCTTTTTTCAGGCCATTGCATTAAGTAAACTTTTAACACATTAAAAATATTTAAGTGGGAATCCTTTATTGTTAGGTAATTCTTGAATGAATGAATGAATGATTGTTACATTTATATAGTGCTTTTCTGACACTACATTCAAAGCGCTTTACACAGTGAACAGGGGACTCTCCTCAATCACCACCAGTGTGCAGTATCTACCTGGATGATGGAACGGCAGCCATAGATCACCAGAAGCTCACCACACACCAGCTGTTGATGGAGAGGAGAGATTAATTCTTGAGTAACAATGGTGAAATGGTAGCATATTATAGGTGTTTATGTCACATCTTTCTTTAGTTTTGATGGAAGTCTAGTTTTGTTAGTGTTTGTTACACAAAGTTAAGGACTTAAAGGAATATTTTATCCAAAAATGAAAATTCTCTCATCATTTACTCACCCTCATGCCATCCCAGATGTGTATAATTTTCTCCAAAAAAAAAAAAAAAAAAAAAAAAAAAAATGCTCCAAAAATCACATAAAGAGTCACATAAAATTAATCCATATGACTCCAGTGGTTAAATCCATGTCTTCAAAAGTGATATGATAAGTGTGGATGAGAAACAGATAAATATTCCATATTTAAGTATATATATATATATAAGTTATTTTTAACATAAATATCCACATTCACTTTCAAAATGTGAAACTATGTGAAATTGAAATTGGATATTTATGTTAAAAAGAACTTAAATATTGGTCTGTTTCTCACCCACACATATCACATTACTTCTGAAGATATAGATTTAAACACTGGAGTCGTATGGATTACTTTTATGTGGCCTTTATGTGATTTTAGTCGCTTCAAAGTTCTGGCCTCCATTCACTTGCATTGTGAGGACCTACAGAGCTGAGATATTCTTATAAAAATCTTTGTTTGCTTTCTGCTGAAGAAATAAAGTCATACACATCTGTGATGGCATGGGGGTGTGTAAGTGATGAGAAAATGTTCATTTTTGGGTGAACTATCCCTTTAATAATGCAATTTTCTTGTAATTTAACAGGTTTTGTTGTGCAGAATATGTACTGTATATATATACATATATATATATATATATATAGAGAGAGAGAGAGAGAGAGAGAGAGAGAGAGAGAATATGTGTTGTCACATTCCATTAGATCTGGCCTCTATACCCATTTGTCCTAACTTGATTTCTGCCCTTTGAAATCAAAAACATTTACTGTCTTTTGCTGTCCTCTTGTGGTTGGTAACAGCCATTACACTCATAGACAGTCTTTACAAACATTACAAAGTCGTCACTGATTAGAAAAGCTGCAATCCCACATGATGAATATTTGTCCTCTGGCAATCAAACGCTTTTCTTAATCAATTTAACGTTGCAGTGAACATGCTTTTGGTGTCGACAATCATATGGTTAAGAAAAGGTCAAGACACTCAGCATGACTTCTTTAAATGTTTGGCTTCCACCTATAAGTTTCACTGGCTCCTTATCCAGACAGCCATAGGACCATTCACCCTCAGCGCCACAAGGCTTTGGAGCACTGTAAGAACTACCCCTAGATACCCACACCAGAACCCAGTGACCTGGATGAGATTGCTCTCCTAACCCTACTTTTGAGCGGCAGAGAAGCCCCTCAGGCTTAAATGGGGTGAATTAAACAAGGAAGTGCTGCAATATGCTAAGGGACAAAGGGTTGATGAAGCTGGGGGAAATGGGTCAGATCACCCTGCCCGGACCGCCCAGAGCTGTAGCTCCTGCCAGGCTGCTCCAGGCATGGCTCTAGGACTTTGGAAAAGGCAGTGATCATTTGGCAACCATTAGCTGGGTGTGCCAGTGGTTATATCAGTTTGTATTAATGATTCTATGTGACACAGAATGTAAAAGAGGTGGATATGGGTGGGTATGATTCTCATTAAAATCTCTGCTGTCCTGATCACAGTGGACTTTAAAAGCTGGGTCTGATAAAGTGGCTGCAAGGCAAGTCTTCAGGCTGGTATTAATTTTACATATACTTAAGAGATCCTATACATCTTTTATCTATTTCATTATCTTTGCTGTCTGTTATTTAGTGTAATACATTTCATGCTAGATTCATGCTGCGGTCAGGCAGAAACCATATTAGTAGGACAAATTCAGTGTTCCATCCTATTTCTATCTTTGTCATCAGGGCTGTAGCAAGGAATTCTGGGCCCCCTGACTCTCTGTTGGTCTGGGCCCCTTTCACATAAAAATAAAATACAGTTTAAAATTTGTCGTGGGCCCCCCTGAGCCTGTGGGCCCCTAGAATCGTTACCGACTTTCACCCCAGTAGCTACGGCCCTGTTTGTTATTATCTGTATTCTTTATCTGTGCAGTGGATAAATGACTGACACTTTTTTGAAAGATTATTTTCAGTTACTTTTCTATCTTGTAATACCTCTAATGCATTAATATCGGTAACATTGATGTTTGGATGGTTTCACTAAAAATGAAGTACATGTACAGTCAGTGTATTTAGTTGATGTACACTTTCTTTGTTTTGGATGTTACTGTAGTATGAAAATGCATAATATTATTTATATGGATGGGTGTCCAAAACCAGTTTAAATGCTCAATTTAACCAATTTAATTGCATTTGATATCTCCAGCTGTGAATCAACAGAACAACACTAGAGGGCAGAGTTGCAAGGGGAATCTATGCATTTCAATGTCACTTGCAATGCTTACAGACAGTCTGCAGGACATCCACATTTTTTACAAAATACAACTGTTTTTTCACATTTAAAGAAACAGGCCAAAGTGATATATGATCTTATTAGAGGCACTAGTCTTATTATATCAGCAGAAATTACCTATATAAAAATGTTGATTCTTAGAACAAAAATGTAATTTAAGACAGTCAAATCACTAATAATGATCATATATTGAATTGAATCATTCATATCAAATAGCAATACACATAATACACATAAATGAGTTCTTCAGCTGCAGGTATGAAGTGTGTAAGGGTATGCGGTCTCTGGGGTGCAATGTTGTATTCATGTCGTTAAAATTGAGCAGAGCTCATCCTCAGTCTCTAAGTCCTAGTCTTTGAACACATATTGGGTTGTTGATAAACTAAGTAAAAAGCTTTTGATGCCTAAAGCCAGGGAATCATTTGATTCACAGTATGGAGCCTCTGAATTAAATAGATTCAGAGCAAAGCACCCTGAGGCAATGAAAACAGACAGATGTATATATTATGAGTCTCAACAGAAAAATGACTTGGATTATATGATAGATGTAGTGGCCATCAAAAGTGATAAAAAGGATTCCTAAAATAATACACATCCCCTTAGCTTGACAGGTATGAATCAGATATCCTATACAGTACTGTGCAAAAGTTTTAGGCACTTGTGAAAAATGTTGCATAGGGAGGATGTCTTCAAAAATAATGCCATAAATAGTTTTCTTTTATCAATTAACATCATACTAAATCCAGTAAACATAAAAAAACCTAAATCAATATTTGGTGTGACCACCTTTGCCTTCAAAACAGCACCAATTCTCCTAGGTAGACCTGGACACAGTTTTTCTTGGTTGTTGACATATAGGATATTCCAGTCTTCTTGGAGAATTCGCCACAGATATTCTATCTATTTAAGCTGTCTCAGTTGCTTCTGTCTCTTCATTTAATCCCAGACTGATTCGAAGTTCAGTGGGGGGCTTTGTGGGGGCCATGCCATCTGTTGCAGGGCTCCCTTTTCTTTTATTCTATTCTATTCTTTTTGCAAAAGCAATGTTTGGGAGTCTAAAATGTATAATTCTTATTGACACACTAAAGCTGAAGATATAAATAACCATCTTAAGACAAATGTTTTTGTGAAATATCATGTGCCTAAGACTTTTGCACAGTACTGTAAATCTACTGGGGATGCACCAATACTAAATGTGTGTGCCAATACTGACATCCGATTATTTAGAACAAACATCTGCAGATACAATAGTTTGGTGGCTCTGGTTTTTTATGCTACCTTGGTTAAAATCACTGATAATTAATTGCACAACTTTGAAATAAATTTAAATAATTTAATTTAGGGTAAGTAATCTCAAACAAAACACTAAAACAAAAAGTAAACCCACATTAACTTTCTTAAAGGTGCAGTATGTAAGATTCAGAAACCCTTGTTATTAATGACACCAGTGGCCGTTAAGTGAACTGCAGCCAGCTACCTGTTGTTCGTGCTCACGCTCATGCACACACTCCATAGGGACATGAGTGAGCGAGCATCCAAAACAATGACGTAATGTACAAAGAGACTGAACGTGATTCACCGGCATCATGCTGACAAATGAGGTAGCATTCTTAAAATTACACAGTTATGATTGTTTTATTACAAACTTTGAGACTAAACTAAAACTACTTATCAGCTAACATAGCATACTGATACACACATACAGCTACATACTACCGAACTATACCAGACAGTTTACTGTTGCACTGTTATGTTACACTATTTTATGTTTTGTATGTCATATGTTGTACAACGAATAAGGAACCAGCGTATTTGCTTAAATTTATCCTGTATACCTGACTTTTATTTAAAGAGAAGATCGTTGAAATTATTTTAAAGTTACGAAGCAAGGTAGCTTGCAATTCGTCAGCGTTAGCAGGCAAGATCAAGTTAGCTAAAATTACACAGATCAGTCTTATGGCACTATATTTCACATGCTTTGCAGTTATGTAAGCTTACCTGTCCAATAAGAAGAACGCCAATTCAGGGTCGGTTTTGATCCCCAAAACCGAACGAAGGCATCAAATGCCGATGTTCACTCTAGTTTTCGCTCAACCACGATCACGTTCCCGCTTAGCCAGATGGTATTCAGTAGATAAATTTTTTTTTTTTTGGCTTACTCAGAGTTTGTGTAGGAGTTGGTGTTGTGCTGGGAGCCAGACGTTTGCTGGATTCCATCTCTAAGATAACGTTACCTAATGTTGCAGACTGTCTGTTGATGCGGAAGAGAAGCTATTACTGAGGCAAGGCTCTTGGTAGCGCGCATAAATGTCACATCCTTTGGATTTTCCCGGCAAAAGCGACCCGCTCCCTTCGCATGAAAATCAGTCTACAGGCTTTAATAGGCAACCTAGGAAGTCCGGGAAGGGCTCATTTTTTAAGTTGCGTTACAAGCTGTTCACAAGTAAAAAGAAAATTGTTACAAATTGCACCTTTAACTCTTATTAACTGAATTCTGAATAGCCTGTTAGGCTCATATTAAATTGGTAAGACTTCTTAATTTTTTTTCCAATGTTCTTAACTCACATTAACTGAATGAATGAAGCTTGTCCCTTTTTAGCGGAAACAGCCTCCACTTTGGCTATAACAAACTCATTAAATTCTTGCGGTGAGTAATCAAATTCATTGTTTTAAAAGTTTTAATGGTAGTTCTACCTTGTGAAATTCAAACTGCAACTCTGTTGTCCTTGTTGCGCAATTCCAAGTTCAATTCACAGGGGCGAAAAATCTGTAAATTCTTGGTAAATTCATAGTGTGCTCAGATGTATAGATTTCTCGTATGGTCTTTTGTTCTTCAAGATATTTTTAAACCACTATACAAGGAATCATAAATCAGTGTGATATTTTTTTTATTATTGATCTTTGTGCAACCCCTTATTGATTGTATATGTCAGAGATAAACGGGACTTCTGTGTGTGTTTGTTTCATACAGTTATGTAATATGTTTTCAATAGACTGGGTGTTATAGCATGTGTGTGCGTATGAGTGTGTTTGTGTAAACATGCTCTTATTCTTAGGTTATCATTATCTAGCCTAGCACCTGTAAAACGCAGAGCTTAGTTTCTCCTCAACACACTGCATTGGTTGTGGTATCTTGCTGAGCTTTCATGTGTGTGTATGAGTAATGCTTTTGGGAAGTGTGTTCATAGTGCTACATTTGTGAGGCCGCCCGAGGGTGTGAAGCAAGCAGAGAACTAATGCAAAGCACCATGGGATTTTCAGGAACAACGCGGTGACATTAACAAGCTGTCAAGCACTGACATTGTTCTCTCAGAGCGTTTAAAAACAAAAGTAGGATCACCTCAGGTAGCACACACAAATTCACTCTCTCTCTCTCCTATATCTTACTTGCACACCTGTCTTTTTCTCTCTCAGCTGCACACATTGCACTAACAGGGCATGGTGTTTTTTCTTAATGGAAAGTGGACTAAAGAGAGTTTTCTGTTAAGGTATAAAGGGCCCTCAAGGCAAGAAGGCATTAGTCTATTTTGAGAAGGTCAATTCTAAATTATGTTATTAGGGATGAGTCTTGCCATCTTTTGGTCTTTGGCTTAGGGGAGTGAACCACCTCTTTCATTAGTTGGGTTTATAAGGCATTTTGTTCTTTGGAAAAGGCTACATAATGGCAACAAAACCAATCTAACACATGGATCATCAGCACATTTTTGTGTTGTTTGAGTTAACAAGGTTTACCCTGAACCTGCAGCAACAGCACTATGGAAAAGTGTACATTAGACCAGCTTTTGACCCTACTTTAACATAATAGGCAAACTGACATTAACAGACATTTATTTTGTGCTAAGGGAAGCACACTGCTGGAAGGTGAGATCTAATTTATAATTATTTATTTAGTTATTTATTTTTTGTGCTAAAAAACTGACCCCAGTGTACAGAACTTTCTTTCACCTGCTGTCTTAAATCTGTTTTAATCTATCAGGCCTAATCTTGAATAAGCGGTTCCTTTAATGTGCAGACAGTGGCCCCAAAAATTATTTAGACATTTTATCCACATTTAAAAAAAAATTATGAATGTTTTTGCATTATATAACAAAATGTCAAAGCAAAAGGCATTTGTCTTTGAAAGAACACTTTTCGCTCTGTTGCTCACACAAAGCTATCTTCAAAGAAATCTAAACATATTAACTACTATAGTTGATATTCATGTAATGATTATAGCATGACTTGTAAGGTGATTCATTTTAACATAGTGCTGGGCGATATGGGCAACAATATTATCACGATATTCTTTTTCATATCATTCGATACCAATATTTATCACAATATACATTCACATTCGCACCCTACACATTTTTTTGAATTTCCAAGTTGGCAGAAGAAAAATAAAATAAATCCTAAATAGTCAAAATAGTCTAAAAAAAATTGCATTGGGGGCCCAGAGACAGCCAAAGCAGTGGGGTCTGAGGGATCTTCTAGCAAAATATACAAATATTTTATAGAGTTTATCAATCGAGTGCAGTTTTATATGAATGTTAAAAGATCACCTGTTCATTTTAAAGCATAATGACAGCAGTCCAGTATTTGTTTGAATATTTTTACATTCAACATTCATTCAACACATATTTTTTTATATTTCTTTACCTTCAGATATCCAAGTATCTGATCCCCCCCCTCCCCTTTCTACTGTTTCAACTGAGTGTATAATACAGTGTGCACCCGTTTTCTTTCTTTTCTTTTTTCTGCTTGTCTACATCTCACATTTCAACTATGTGCATTCGTTTTCTCCTCTGTATTTTGCACAGAGTATTGCATCAATCTCAAACATCTGCTGATCAGGAACTGACACAAAAACAGCAAATAACTGCGTGAGGGATTCACATCGATCTCAAACCCTCGCCGCTCAAGAACAAACATAACAACAACAACAACAAACAATTGCGGTAAGTCATGGCATGCGCTCAAATTATTGCTTCCTGCATTGCATGCCACATGTTTACTATAGCTTCTAGTATAGTGAGGGGTTTAGATGTGATAAATGTAAGGAATTAGTCAAGCTGACAGAGAAGGTTAATGAGTTAGAAACATGCATCCGAATGCTAGTGAAGATCAGTGAGAAAGAGAAGCCGGTATATACTGTTTCAGATGCGGGGAGTACAGCGAGCAACACACACACTTTGTTTCCGGCTGTAGAGCCCCCGCAGCAGGGCGTTTGTGTGATGCCTCGGTGGCATAGTCGCTCAGCAAAGCGACACCACACTGTTAGGGTTTCCAATTGATTCTCCCCACTCAGTGATGCACCCACTGAAAATCATGTTGAAAGAGCCTCGGTTTTAGGAGATTCTACTGTAAGGAACGTAGAAATAGAGACTCCAGCCACTATTGTTAAATGCATTTCCAGTGCCAATGCTAAATGTAGATTTTCTCAAATTGTTATTCATGTCAGCACTAACGATGTCCGGCTTCGCCAGTCGGAGATCACTAAAGATAATGTTAAAGAGGTGTGTGAACTAGCAAAAATAATGTCAGACACTGTAATATGCTCTGGCCCCCTCCCTGCTTGTTGTGGTGACAAGGTTTATTGTAGATTAGTGTCACTGAATGGCTGGATGTCTGAGTGGTGTCTGGAGAATAGCATAGGATTTATAGACAGTTGGAAGAGTTTTTGGAGTAGACCTGACATGCTAAAGAGAGACGGACTCCATCCCTCCAGGTAAGGTGACGCTCTCCTCTCTAGTAATTTGGCTCATAGTCTTAATAGTGATAGTATCTGACTAACTGGGGCCCAGGTCAGGAAGTAGACAAACTGGCTAATCCGAACATCTGCTAGCTGCCTTGAGATGTCACACAGGTCACATAAACAACAACACATAGATATTGTATCACCTAGATATCACATAAAGGCTGTGTCTGTTCCCCGAACTACCAAACACCAACCCCTCCCTAAATCACTTAGAAATTTTTTTATTAAGGTAAAACTTGAAAATAACAAAAAAATAGAAGATAAACATCATATAAAGAGACTTTAAGACTGAAGACTCATCTATTTAGCCAGGCATACACCTAATTTATCCATCAACTCACAACTAGGCTGCTTTAATTAGGTCTGCCGGAACCAGAAACATTAATCAAGCTCTATAACTCTGCAAAAAAAAAATTAATGGCATCTATGCTAATATTATTCTATTTGTTTCCCTATCTCAAACCAGAGCTGGCCAGATCCAAATCTGTTCCTGCTTGGTATCAGACTCCACTGCTATGTGTCTCTGAGTGATGACAACTGAACACAGCTGGTGCCAGCCAGACATCACTTCAGTCTATTATGATGGACTTCAGGGGATGAAGTGATGCCAACTCCAACCATAAGACATATGATAGTTCATATGCCACTTGGATTCAGGATAGACCTCACCGAAATGTTCTGCCTTTTGAACTACGATGCACCTCACTGATCTCTGCCTGCATCACCTTGGTCTAATGATGGACTACACTCTTAAAATGGAATACATAGGCTTTCAATTATTTGCCAACAAAAGCCTTCATCGGCCAATTAACAAAGAACAATGCATCATTGTGAACTACTGCAGCTAATCCAGGCTGAACTTCAAAGACATTAGTCATTAATCTGCCAGTTCATACAAAATCTTTGTATAAATACTGGCCCTTAACACTTACTTAGTTTACTTATTTTAAACCATGACCTGAACTGCACATAAATAACTAATATTGGCATTATATTCATGCTGGTTAGCCAGAGGGGAACTGGCCCCCACAGTGAGCCTGGTTTCCAACATCTTATTGAGTTGTGTTCCTTGCCACAGTTGCCTTCAGCTTGCTCACTGGGGTTCTAAATACAATTATGATTTCATTATTTAATTATTTATTTGTATACACAATTTACAATCATATTTAATCAAACTACACAATGAAGACTTTATAGGTATTACAGTTTTCATTTTCTGTTAATACATGATTTTCTGTAAAGATGCTTTGAAATGGTGTGTGTTGTGAAAAGCACTATATAAATAAAAATGACTTGACTTGACTCTTTCCTTGTCATCCATGCCAGAGATGATGACATCTGATTAATTTTCACAAAATTAAAACAGAAATCTATTGGTTATTATTAAAGTCTCGTAACATGCTGATTAATAAAGCTAAATTTAGAAGGAAAAACATTATGGTCTAAAGGAGCTCTGGAACCATGTTAACTTATGCGGCGCCTCATGTCTACACACATGCGGGCGGAGCGGGACAGGGCAAAAATGAAGCATGTTCAGTGCTAGAGAAAAATATTCAAAAATACAGTGCAGAAAGATCAGAGCTAGTGTACACAGCACTGTTGTTTTTTCGCGCTGCACACTACAGACAATGAGAGGGTGCAACCGTCGTCATGAATCTTGCGGTCCAGATGAGATCAATCCGGGGTCCAGACCCAGACCGCAGTGACCGAAATAGCCTAATCGTTAACAAGGCAGCTAACATTAGCAACTTCATCCAGTCTGAGAAAGCCAAACTGCTTGCGTTTTTAGTGACAAGCACCTGATAGTCTTGATGTAGAACATAGACTAAACATTACTCAATTACTCAAAAGCGTATTATTGATATCATGTTTTTTTTTTATTTTTATTTTTTTTTATTTTTATCATCCAACCCTATTTTTAAATTTGTATTACAAAATCAACTACATTTACAAGTTGTGCAGTATGTAAACCAGGGTATGAGTCCAGACATGCATGCAAATCAAAAATTGCTTTGTGACACTATCAGTTAGGTTTAGGTTTAAGGTTTAGGGTCGGAAGGTCTGTTATGTTGATTTAAAACTTGATACAGCATTACCTTAAAACCTTATCTTTGGGAGAAAATTTAATTCGATTTTAGTGCCACATAGAGGACATTTCACCACTGAACTGCCACAAAATGTGTAATGAACCACATAATGTCATTTTGTAAAAATGACACCACAGTCAAGTGATTTTCATGAGATCACTGAATTGCATTCATTTGAGTTTAGTAGGTTAAAGTAATTGAAAAAAATATTGATATTTTGTTTTTCAGATGCCACTTGGTTTAACAAAATGTTTTACATTTTAAGCATGGTTTACTGTAAATGTCCAAATACTTTTTGGGGGCCACTGTATGTCTGTTTAGAGTCATGGCATGACAATTTTAATGTTAAAATATTTAATATTGTGTGTTAGTTACAAATTACCCATGGTGAGCTGTGACTTGACTTTATTTTGTGCCTGAGGTCATGCTCAAAAGTTACTGGCAACCTCTGATTCTCTTAAATGTTCAACTTTCTTTCTTTCAAAGAGCATCAGCCTTACCACTGACACTTATTGCATTACACTATCCCCAGTTTCAGCACTCACAGTTTCACAAATCCTGAATCCTTCCTCTTCTAAATAATTCAGAATGCAGAATTATTTATCTAATATGTATTTATTATTCATATTTAAACAAGGAGGTCGTCTTTTGGGACCAGGTCTCATTTTCAGTCTCTTATTTTGTAAACAGACAGCCACAAAAGCGACAGTTCTGCTGATTTAAAGAGACAAGCGTCTGTTTGTGAGTTTGAGGTCTACCTTGAGTTGAAATGGAATGAGATCAATATTTAATACTAGATGTCATTTGCATCAGCTCTAGAATCTCTACCCCACCCTAAAACGCCAAAACCCCCAAAAATGGACAATGGAGTGCGCTTTTGCGCTGAAAATGGGAAAAGCAAGCTAATGCGGAAAATCCATCAGAATCAGCAGCACTCTGGGAAACGGCAAGTTTACTCTATGTGAATGAGTGGAAACAATAGTAGGAATTAAAACTGTTTATTTATTTTTTATTTTTTTTATTTTTTTTACAATAAGATAAGGTAATAAAACATTTAGAGATGGTTTTCACCTGTGTGCTGCACTTGTGTAGTTTTTTTTTTTTTGCCGTATTTTCTTCACTTCAGGTTGTTATAGCTTGAATTAGTGATGGTATGATTTCAACTAACTGTTAAATACATTTAAACAATTAGCTATTGTATCATTTATCAGTCTGTCAGTGTTTTTTGCCTACTTGAGAGCAGGACTGTAATGTATCTATGGATTAAAGAGAATGTTCCACACCATCAGTGAACTATAAAAGCCAAGTACATGCAAATGTAGTGGGCCTACGGTGCACAAAAGAATTATAAATTAAAATGAATAATAACTATACAGATTAAAACAATATTGTCATAAATAATTAAAATAAAATAAAAGATGTAAAAGTGATTCCCTCTTTGGGGCCATAGCTATTTGTACGTTCTATTTACATGTTTCATGAGAGAAAGTAGCTTTTTGCAGCTTCAAAGTATTGAAATATATTTTTACAAAAGGCTTTTTCTTTTTTAACAGCTCTCCTATTGTAGATGATCTAAAAAGGCATAGCAAATATTGTAGATATTAATAGTGTTGAAGTCAAATGTCAAATCAAATCAGCATTCAAGGCAAGCTGCAGATGCTGCATTGTTCAAGTAGCCAGTATCACTGTTGCATGCCAGACTTTTGACAGGGGATGTATTGGAATAGGATGTGGCATGTATGTGTAAGGTAACCTGTGTCTCGGTGTGTGCCTGTGCCCTCTTGTCACTTATCTCTCAGTATCCTTAATGCATGAACAGAACCACATTTCAAAGAGAATAATGTGGAGCAATGTCATGCCAGCCTTTGATATATTTATATATTTATTTTGCTCGCATTAAATTTGAAGCCGCATTCTTAAAGAGGCTGTCAAAGAAAGGAAAACTGTGTTCCAACTCAAAGAGGCGAAAACAGACAGACAAAAGTTATGCAAATGAAACAAATGTGGAGAATCACAGTGAAGAATTGATGAGGACATGAAATTGACTGAATTTGAAGGCTGTACGAGCTGGTGGACACATGTCGCTGTGCCATTTGGGGTGGGAGGAGGGTGGGGGGGTTGTCATTGTGATGTGCTGCAGCTGTGTGTGACTTCTGGATTAATTTTAATGCCCCACTCAGCGGGTTCCATGTCACTCTCCCCTCAGTCGGAGGACCTGTCGAGATAACATCTGAACAGGCACTCACTACGGCAGAGGGAACTCGGCGATGCCTCTGCGCCGGAGAAAGTGTTTATGAAAGATTCATCACAAATGTCACTGTAATCTGCCATGCATTGTGAGGGAGCCGTTCCAAAGCACACACTGCAAATGGATTCTTCCTCTGACTTAAGTCATCTCTGGCTAAGAGTTGTAGATGGGATGGAGATTGTTTGGGAATGGGGTAGATTGTGAGGAGAGAGAGGGAGACAGACAAGTACATTTTGTGAGTAGATGAGGCAAAGCACTTTGCAGGGCTTCATTACCGCATGTCCATAGAGAGATGGATCTTTAATGCACAGTTGGTCACAGTCAACCTCATGTAGCAACACCATGTGAAATAACCTCTTTTAAAAGCAACTATAGGCCATGTTGACCCTATGGATACAAGTTTTTATATGTATATCTACTATTTGCATGGAAAAGGGTATGATGGTTCCAATTTAATATCATTATTATAATTAAGGTTTTCAATCAATTCAAATGTTTATTCAAATTAATTTCATGATGTGCCGATTAATCAATCAAATTAATTGTACATGTCAGTATTTACTGAGACAGGCCCCAAATAAAGATAATTTAGTACATAATAATTAAAATTAGATATAATATACTGTATAATAAATCATATAGTACACAGTACATATATTCTGACAAGTAAAGCATTTATACAATAGCCAATAGTGGCTTTAAAAGTATAAATATTGTTTATTGTATTTACATTTAATTGAATATAAACCTATTATTTGCCTAATTCCATCTTCGCAATTTTTAATTGTTGGTCTATGTACTGATGCGTCAGACAGACGCTTTGGTTGCGTCGCATTTCACTAGTTTGCAGCTTCTCTAGTCATTAGTGCTGTATTTTAAGCTGTGTCAAGTTAAACATAGCTTGAAACTTTGGAAAACTCATCTAGAGAACTACATTCTGTTGTGATTGCTCCAGCTGTCTTTGTGCGCAAAAGAGTGTCGTCTGTGGAAGGCTGAGCTGCCTGCTCCAGTTGGTTTGACAAGGAGTGTTGACTGGACAGCTGGAGTTGCTCCTACTGCCCCCTACTGCCACATATGCGCCAAATACATCAAGGTGGTACATCAAGCTTAAATTACTCTGATGCTTGGAACATTCCTTATTACAGAATTTACATATGGGTCGGGGGCATGATTAATTGCATCAATTTATTTATTTCGTTTTCACAGTAAAATAAATGATAATTTAACTATAACTACAATTAATCACACATTAAATTAACACATTAATCGACAGCCCTGATAATAATATTAGCACAAACTGAGATTAGAGAGTCATCACTAAGATTGCCTTTAGAAGAGGATTATTTTTTATTTTTGTTAAACTAAAACATTGACAAATTAATAAAAAGTTAATCACAAAAAAGAAGAGGGATGCACAACATATCAGTTATCAGTAAATACTAGTGATTTTTGCCAATATTAGTGATCAGCCAATACTGGATGTTGAGAATAGTCTGCTTCTGCAAGAAACACAAAGCATTTCTGCCCAAACATATAACTACAACTTTCAAATGTGTAATATTTTCAGAAAAAAGCTCTGAAATTCAATTTGGTGCCTGTGCATAGAAATATTTCCTTCTTGGAGCATAATATATCCTCCGAGTGTATTAAGCAATATATTGCCTAACCCCTCAACACCAGAGTACAGCAACACTAGTCTTTCAAGCTTTTAGTGCCACTTTGAAAAATAAAATCGTGTCGAGGGGAAAAGGAAAAAGTCAGAATCGCTCCTTTCAAACACTTTGCTTTTAATGTGACACCTTTCTGATTCCGGGGCCTTCCCCTCTCCATTATCAGGGTGACAGTATTAAGCATGACTTATTTATATCCAGTTTTGCGAGGCCCTGGGTGATGAAAGCGATGGAAGTGACAGCGAGGTGAGTCGGACCCGTCCCAACCTGGTGTCAACACTTGGCACATTTTGTCGTGCTTTGATCTGAGGGCCCCTTTGCTCGTCTTCCTCCTTTGCTTTCCCCTCCTGATAATGATTTACAGTTTCATCTTTTTCTCTTTCCCTCACTTTTCTTTCCCTTTTCACCATCTCATCACAGGGGATGTAAACAAGTCATTTTCGCTTCAATGAGTGATACTGACATGCAGTAGTGTTTCCATGCTAAGTGCCTTTAAAGTCACAAAATGCAAATGAGTGGACTGGTTTGGGTACGTGCAAACTATCACAGCAGCTGTATTGCATATCACAATGAAAATTCAATGAGAAGAAAAACAGTAAATGGTGAAGGAATGAAATCTAATGCTAATTAGGTTTTTGGGGATCTCATTTTTTGGTCATTCTTACTGTAAGCATCAATGAGGGTCAAGTAATTGGGACCTTTGTGATGCTTTTTTTTTTTTTTTTTTTTTGTCTTTGTAGTAGGGGGAGACTGGGGGCAATTGTTAATTTAAAACTTTTGCATTTTCTTTAACAACTGAACGTATAGACTACTACAAATCTAACAGTCATCGTTTTGGAATAAGAAAAATTGTATATGTGCCAACAGAAGCTGACTAGACTTATAATGAGAATTGCTAATATAAATCCTTTTAGCTGCCAGGAATAATGTGTATTTAAAACAAAAGTCTGACAAGGACCTATAATGATCTAAAATAAGTTAAATTGTTGTACTTAAAAACAGGCCTATTGATTAGCTGATGAGTACAAAAAAAATAAAATAAAAATAACTTAAAAAAATAATAATCTTCAACTAGATTCTTTGATGAAATAATGCTTTATTTTAAATACATTTTAAAAATGCATTTTTTTCAATTGAGTCATATAACTTAATTTATAACAAGTGCTACAATTACCCCCACACTCAAAGCCATGCTAAAATTTTGTTTATATACTTGTGAGAGTGTTAGCATGCGTCCTGTTACTTCTAACCAACAACCTATATACACTGTATAGGTGTAATAGATTGAATTCAAAGGCAACACATTTTTAAACTATAAAACAAAAATATTTGTATTAAATTTCTCACAAAGTGAAACTGTCCGAGAACTCCTTTGTCATAGGCAGAGAGAGAATTCCACTGAGCGTGTGCTGAGTACATGTCATCCAGACTGAGCTCACAGTGAATTCAGAAACTTCTTTTCTTGCTAAACTCGGTCTGTGCTTACAGGAATTTGAACATTTCCAGGTACAAAATACCCACAGAGGGGCACCAAAAGCGATATGTAAAGTGAGCAGTTTTTAGCTGTAAATGATATAATACAATGAAGAGGGATACATATTTCATTAATTCTACTCCCAAAGCCAAACCCCAACCGTAAACTTAAAGGTCAGTGCACTAAAAATGTAATCTTAGGGCGTTTTCAGACCTGTAGACCATTTGCTTTGTTCCAAAATGGGGACTAAATTGTTACAATGTTGCATTTTCTTCTTGGTTCAGTTCACTTTCACAAGGCAACATTTCAAAACAGACCAAAACTGTCAATAAAAGCAAGGTGTCCCCTTATTGGTCACTATGTTTGGTCACTGTTCCAGGATTAAGCTCATCCATTGACAAAACGGTTAAAATTATATGCCTGCAAACATTTGTCAACCATTAAACATTTTCGAGAATTTTCGAGTGTTGCCAGTTAGAGGTTGTGCTCCAAATACAAATTATCCATCACTTGGATGGATATGAGTTGTAAAGTTTCCGTCATGGTTATTTTTATCCATCATTAGTTGCTTTTGCATTATTTCTCCATTGAAATGGGCCTGTTCTCACAGATCTCTCTCCATCTCTCGCACGTAAACAGCAGAATAAAGCCGCATAAAAAAAAAATTTCTTTGTCAAAAAGTTGCTAACGCCATCCTACCCGTGTTCTGCCACTATCCAAAACTAATATTACCTCAGGAATGATAAAACAGCTCCTATTTTAAATGTGCAATTATATCTAATATAGTTGCCAAAAGGCTATATCCACATTTTGATGATGAATTACAGAGAAGTGCTGGTCTACAGATGTCTTCTCCAAAAATCCCTCAGTTATGTTCACGGTTTTTATAGGGATATTGTTTGGTTTGATGGTCCGTTGGGTCAGTTTACATTCTCACCACAAACGAACCGCTCCAGAGTTCGTTTGCAATCGGTCCGAGACCACCTTGTTCAGGCGGTCTCAGACTGATTGTTTTGGTGCAGATCCGAGTGTGATTGCTGTGTTCATATATGCCTAAACTAACCGAACCAAGGGAGAAAACGCGCCAGGTTCCGAAACAAATGCTCCAAATGAGCCAGGTGTGAAAACGCCCTTAGAGTGAAAATGGAACTTCCGAATTGTGCACAAATACGGGGACAAGAACCCAGGTTTCCCATGCTGCTAATGCAACATGCTGTCAGTCGTAAACAAACTTGAACCAATGCAAAAATGTCTGATGGGAGATAGCACTCTTCAGTAACTCGCCATAATGGGGCCAGTGTCAGGGTACTGGAACTTTCGAAAGCAACATGATGACTTCCCGTGTGATCTTGTTGTGTCATCACTTTAACTTGAGTGTACCTGAAGAAATTTAGAGTATTACAATAGTTACAAATATCCCAAATCTCCCCTACATACATACATTTACATGCTATTAAGAACCTGAATTTGGCTAAAGTTTTATTTATTTATTTCTTCCAAAATAGTATTTTCATTAAAAAAAATTAATTTTAATTTTAATTTTAATAATTTTTCAACCAAATTATTCCCTTTTTCTAAAAAGGGATTCCACTGTAACTTGGCTGTTTGGTTGCTCAATCAGAAGCTGAGGATGTTGCTTGATTACTGAAAGACCAGTTGGAAAAACAGACTGGATTAGATTGCCGATGTTAACTTCAAAATGAATGACAGTTTCATTCAAACTGATCCATAAATTATGGGGTGCTCTTATCAGCTCTGGCATATCTGAAACTACAAGATGTGGTTTGTGCTTATCAGTATTCGCTGAGTGCCATCTATAATGTCTTAAGTGTGGAGAGGAAAAGACATGCAGCCAGATGACCCAACCCCTAAAAGTGTACTGCAGTTTTTTTCTTTGACCCCAGTGTAATAAAAAGCCAAATCATGGCCCTCACTTTAAATACCTGACTGACAAAAACTTCAAAGACACTGTGTTGAGTTCATTCAGTAGTTCAGTGTTGAACAGAAATGTACAGAATTAAAAGGTCGTACTGAACCACACAGAATAATCCCATAATAAAAAGTGTTATGAATACAATAAATAAATAAATAAATAAATAAAGAAAGAAAGAAAGAAAGAAAGAAAGAAAGAAAGAAAGAAAGAAAGAAAGAAAAAGAATACCATTATGTACAGCCAGTCGGTCATACATAATTATCCCGCCAGGGTGATCAGGAGTCCCTCAAGGATTTTATTTTGTGATAATGACTTGCTGACTGTAGATTTTCCCACTAATTACATGGCTATTTACCAAGTAAATAAATAAATGGGCATAAAATATTGTCTTGAATTTAAAATATTTTATCAGCTTGTTTGTGGAGACCGCAGAGTAATGAGTAACAGAATATGAGCACAGTATTGTAGGCAACATAGATTGCCCAGATGAGTGGTCAGTTATAGAGTTGCTATGGACAGTCAGTTTTTAGAGTATTTGACCACTGTGTGACACAATTGACCAATCTGAATGAAGTATTCAAGAGAGCCGTTTAATAAAGTTGACATGCTCTGCCATATTTTATAATTATTTTGCATGCAGTTTTATGACTACATGGAATATTTGTGCTTTCAAAAATTGACTTGTCATACTGCGGACCAGTGTGGTAATTAAAATAAACCAGTAAAATCAAAACAGTTATTAAGGGGGCCTGGGTAGCTCAGCGAGTATTTACGCTGACTACCACCCCTGGAGTTGCGAGTTCGAATCCAGGGTGTGCTGAGTGACTCAAGCCAGGTCTGCTAAGCAACCAAGCTGGCCTGGTTGCTAGGGAGGGTAGAGTCACATGGGGTAACCACCCCGTGGTCACGATAAGCGGTTCTCACTCTCAATGGGGCGCGTGGTAAGTTGTGCGTGGATAGCGGAGAGTAGCATGAGCCTCCACATGCGGAGTCTCCGCGGTGTCATGCACAGCGAGCCATGTGATAAGATGCGCAGATAGGCGGTTTCAGAAGTGGAGGCAACTGAGACTTGTCCTCCGCCACCCGGATTGAGGTGAGTAACCGCGCCACCACGAGGACCTACTAAGTAGTGGGAATTGGGCATTCCAAATTGGGTGAAAAGGGGATAAAAAATAAATAAAACAGTGATTAAAATAGTGTCGAAATTTCAAAGGACTTAAAATAAAAACTTTTCCTTTTACATTCTTGTAAATTCTAACCTAAAATTTTGATCTTCATAAAAATAAAATAATAATAATAATAATAAAAAACCTCATGGACATGTTCTGTCAATTACAAAGGTAGGTAGACCAAACATTGTATAGGTGTGTGTGGGTTAAAAATGTTAGTTGTTTTTGTTTTTGCAGGCTGTACTAACTGAACACCTAAAAACGGAGAGCCCTAAACATCAGAATAGCAATTAACATTTAACCAGTGCAGAGTATTTATCTTTATCCCTGCAGTAAGATATCGTTATCTCTACAATGCTTTAAGGTTTGACTGCCAAAGTGACAGTTTTTGCCAAATCCTGCATACTTACATTCACAGATGGCAGCTCTCTAAATCAGAATAAACTCTCTATCTTCCTAACCCATGGGCTGATATAAGATTTAACTCAAGGGCACTGTTTCCATACTTTTTACTCTAAAACAGAATAATTCCTGCTTGTTTTCCTACTGGTGCATGTGAATGTGCTCTCTTGCTGTATCGCAATTAAACAAAAATCAGCAGGCTGTTGGTTGAAAGGGAAAAGAAGCCACCAGAAAGAAGTTATGCATAATGCAGTTTGTGTGTAACTTCTACTTTACGGCACTCACTGCAACTTAAACAGACTCTTATTTGACAGGGAGGGGGTAGGAAAAGAAAAGAGAAGCAGAAGACGAGGGTGGAAGAAAATGACATTGTTACTCATCTGTGTCTTTGTCACATAGTCAAGAACCAAATGACATGCAAAGAAAACTTCTCTCCCCAGGGCTCAAGCAAGCATAGTTCAAACAAAGTAAACAACTGTTTTTCTCAGATGCTCACATTAGTGTTGCTTCAGGCAAGAAAATGCCTTCCTTTGGCAGCTGGTGCTGAGGCACATTTAGCTTAGAGGGGGTAGCGTGAGATTTTTGCTGTTGTGGCACAATGTTCCTGCTCCATGGACATCACTGTGCAATTTTTAATGACATTTCTGCTAGTTGGATTGTATACTCTTACCTGTGTAATTATGAAGCTGTACCCACAGGTTGCAACCTCTGTGCTCAGAGGTTAAAATCTTTTGGTAAAAGCTGCTCAATTGCTCTTTCGTAGCTTTAAGGCAAGCCCAAGAATTTGATAATTAAAGTCTACAAAAAGCATTTAAATTTATATTGAAATATTTGACTTATTGCAGACTTTGAAATCTTGCAAATATGAGCATATTTGAGACATTGTTCTCTTCTGATCTCTTATGAAACTCTAGAAGAGACACAAGTGAGATTACCAGCCTTTGAGATTACCAGCCTGTGATGGAGGTGACATTTTTGAACAATTGTATTATCATTACATATTGCCGCAGTTTTAAGGTTTAATGTACACTGTGAGGTACTAAAATGTAATAAAATTTGATCCCAAACAGATGAGTTTCCCTTTCAACAAGGTAACTTTGATGCTGCATCAGAAGCTGATGCTATGGGAGCACCTCCCAGGGGGTGGCGACCTTGAAACCCTATACCATCAGACTAATTTTATTGGCTGGTGATGCTTGGCACTCCGCCGATGCTAACGTCATCGTGGGCATTTAAGCGGGAGCCCAGCATACTACTGTCAGACTTTTCATTTTTCAGGGTAGTGTAGACAACTCTCGTGCTCTGGAACCCTAAACGCAATGCACTGCTGTTGATCTGCACCCAGTCAATGAGTTATATTATTCTTCCTGAAGTGTACCAGGAAAAAGAAGCATATCTTCAAAAACTTTCTGGGTTTATAGTGTGTTAACATTACACAACTAGAAGAGTCTTTTAAATAAAATAATAAGAGCAGCTTGCTGAAAAGCACGTCTTTTTAAAGATGGCAATGCTTTGCAAGTGTTTTCCACCTGTGAGTGATACATCCTTCTGTCTGTCGGGCATGAGTGCTGTTTTCTAACAGTGCTCATTGAGAATGATTGCATTCAATGTGAGCATATTGAACTCATGATGTTTGGCTCGCTTTTGTTCTGAAAGCTGAAGCCACTTGCCTCTCCTCAGCTTGCTCCTCTGTGGCTCCTGAGAGACTGTATGAGTGAGACGCGAGGGGATGGTATATAAAGCACAGAGATTTTTGGATGGTTTGTCACAGGCTCAAGCCTTGCATGCCTCCTTTTTCTCCTTATTAAGTGGTTTGCCAGATCAGTATGAGTGCTGTATATAGGCCAAGGGTCTTCAACAGGGGTCTGCAGTGGTGCCGCAAGTTATTATTTGATCCACCACCGGCACTCAGAATAATCACTCGTACGTGAACGAGAGACAGTACCGCCGCTACCTCTTTGCATATTACGCAATCTGTTGTAGGGCCACTACTCCCTAGGGGGGCACCAGAAACTACCTGGTAGTAGTGGCGGAACACAGACGATCGCCTTGTGCTCGCACTTTCTCCTTACGCTCGCATGTCCCTGGCGAGAGAGGAGCATGTATTTTAGTCCATCTACATTCTGAAGCCCCACGAACCTGCATGCCAAATCTTCCTCTTGCAGTAATCCTTCCTCATATCCCTGCATCCTGTTTTATTTAGTTATGAACTAAATGGAATGGCGATCATTGTTAAAGTTTGACTAAATTAGCCAATCGCCCATGCTCATTACGAGCCGCTCATAATGCAACGCATATCAGGTTAAGCATTGCAGCAGTAGAGGGTTGCGTAAGTAAACGTGTCTGCTTTGCATTTTTCACTGTGTACGGATGCCAGCCCACAGTTTCTTGTATTATTAGCTACTCTTTGCTTTCAGAACAATAGCCTTTACTTACTTAATATATAGGAATATGTAATATGTCTAAATACTGTATATAGCTACTGCTGAGATTATCAAGCTACCATAGGCTACACTGACGGTGACTGTCAAATCAACATAATTAAAGGTGCATATACAGTCATTTTTATCTCATTACAAAGTTTTACTCCTACAGAATTTAACAGTAATTCTGAAACATATGTATAAAATCAATCACTAACATAAGATGAAGACTCCAGGTATAGGCCTATCAGTAACCTTCAAAAAGTTTTTTTTTTTTTTTTTTTTTAATTCTGCATGGACAGAGTTTGTCTTTCTGTTTGTCTGTCTGACTATCTGTCTTTTTTTTTTTTTTTTTTTTGGAGGGGGTGTGGCACAGTGATTAAAAAGGAAAATTAAAAATAGTACTTCATGTCAAAAAAGTTGCAGACCTCTGCTTTACTTAATTTAATTATTATTTTAATGACTTTGCAATGTAAATTTCATAAAATATGTACATACAATAATATGGTACCATACACGTTTTTATAGGCATAAAATGCAACACTCAATTTTCAGACAATATGTAATGGGGGTCCCTGCTCCGTCTCCGTCTACATACCAAGGGGTCCTTGGCCTGAAAATTGTTGAAGACCCCTGGCCTAGGCTGAGCCCTCCCTGACTCGGTGCTCACTAAGATTGACTGTGTTTATGGCGAACACATGAAGCTCAACACTCTTGGCTTGCTTTTATTCAGAAAGCCAAAGCCACTCCCCTCTACTCCAACTAATGCTCCTCTGCGGCTCCTAATAGACCACGCCTTTGAGCTTCGCCACCTGTGCTTCTCTTTCAAGTGTTGGCGGTTTTGCCCTGTTTTACTGTTGCTGATACCGAAGATGGCCATGTTGCAACATAAAGATTTTAGGGGTCTTCATGTCACCTAAGCAGCCCTCTCAGTTTCCTCACTGTTACAGGCCAGGAGTTTGTCAGCGTTGTTGAGTAACTGACTTGTTCCTCCACCGTACAGTACAGGAGTTTTACGCTCAGAGGTACAAAAACCTCCTCTCTAAAGATGTGATCGACTGATGTGCAGTAGTAGTTACTCCACTAGACTAGTTGCAACACAAGTTGCTTGTGTATTGGGGTGTCAGGGTCAACTGGACAAAGAGCTTGTTGGTGGCCAGTCAGCAAGTTTCCTTCTTAGACATGAAACTCAACACTTTAACCATGTTGGCACCTGACTGATGAATGCATTCAGTCCATTCTCCTACAATTGACAAGGTTTAAACTGGGGATAACCCTGTTATGCAATTGCCTCAGCAGCAGCTGCAGCCACCAACAGCCTGCTAGGCTTGCTATGGATGAGACCTCTTCAGTGCTGACTCAGCCCAAGGGTCCATTTTCATGCTTGGCGACACGGTCACCTTCGCCTCCTAGTGACGTGTCACTGGTTAAGCCACACTAGCTATTTGAGGAGAGCTGAGTTTATCGGAAAGACAACCACTCACCAAGATGGTCAGACACAAAGTTGTCACCACGGACATGTCCAGCACAGGCTGGGAAGCACTATGCAAGGGACGTCCAGCATTTGGCACCTGAAAAGGTGCACAAACTGTGTGGCACATACATCGCCAAGGAGGAGTATGGTCAAAGTGCCCAGTGTTGAACCTGGTAGGTTGAATTCTACTCTGTAGCGCGTCATGTCTCCTATCAAAATGTGTGATGCATATCCCCCACCACCTGAACAGCAGAGCAGATATACTCTCATGTCAGGGTGCCAAGATGGGGGAATGGAAATTCCACCCTTCAACAGTTCAGACAAGCAGATCTACTCTGGCAAGCTCAAGGCATGATCTGGCATCTTTAGACAGAGCTGTGGAGACTGCATATCTGGCCTCTGACAAGGGCTCGTCTGACACAATAGGTTAGTCGCAACCGGTGCTAGGCACCATTTTATAAGCCTGGCCCCCTCAACAAGGCGGCTGTGTGGCCTAAAGTTGCAACTCTTTGCTGATTGGTGCTCCTACGTGGGGTGAGGACCCAAAGCATTGCCCTGTACAGACAATACTCTCCTTCCTGCAAGAGTGTTTGTATGCAGTACACACTCCATCTACGCTCAAGGTTTACGTCACTACCATAGTGACCACTTGTGACCTCTGAGGTATTTTGAGTAGACATACAGATTTTTGCATGGTGCGAGATGGCTAAGGCCCTTATTCACCTCACTCCCATCCTGGTCTGTACTTAATGCAGATGTGGATGAGAGCATTTGTGCAATATCTCACTACCCTGTTGGCTAGTGTCATTGTATATAAGCCCTTAGCCAGGCAACCGCTCTGCTCCCCTCCTTTCCACTAACTGGGAAGATGTGTTAAGACATTGAACCACTAACCAGAATGGCTAGTGTCTCTCTCTTGGCATTGAGCCATTGGTTTATTGTTCCAACCAAATTCCTTTATATTTTTCAACATGAAGGGGTGGTTATAGCAATGCCTTTTTACTACCCTGTTGGATAGTGGGCATTGCCAGTCAATGCTACGGCATTATGGTACACAGCTCCCATAGCATCGGTTTCTGGCGCAGCGTCAGTTACCTTCTTGAAAGGGAATATCTAAGTTAATCTTGTAACACAGGTTCCATGAAAGGAGGAAACGTGAAGCTGCATAGATTTCCCACAACTACAGATTTATTCACTGTTAAGAGATGCGAGATTCACTCTCCTTTCCTTCAGTTGAAAAATCCTGATAGTATGATGCTGGGCTCCGGCTTATCTGCCCACAGTGACGTCAATAGGTTAGCACCAAGTGTCACCAGATAATCAAATTGCCGTGATGGTATAAAATGTCAAGGTCACCGCCCTTGGGAGGTGCTCCCATAGTGTCATCTTCTGATGCAGTGTCTTGTTCCTCTTCTTTAAGGGAACCAAGGTTAAGAGAGTACCAGTTCAGTTTTTTAAGTTAATGTTGTATTGAGTTTTAAATCAACAAAACCTACCTACCTACCCTAACCCTTAAACCTAAACCTAACCGATAATGTCATAAAAGCAAATATGAGATGAAAACACAATTGCTCAAGCAACCACGTCTATCAGTTGAGCTACCGAGCAATTTCATCACACTTGAAAAAGCTTGAAAATGTAGTTGTCTCTACAAATGTTAAATGTTAAAATGCAAATGTTAAAATGTATCACCTTGCATCATGTACTATAATAAAAATGTCTTGATGTCATAAAATAGCTTTGTGTGAGGATAAGTGCTTCTGAACTGATAATCTTTTCTTATAGTCATGATTTGAGTGATAGTGAATAAAAGTTGTTGAAGTGCATCTAGTGTTTATTTCTCCAGGAAACTCTCATGATACGAGCTATGAGCAACGTAAAATCATTGTGCAAAAATGTACTGTAAGTATAGTAACGTGATACTATGAGACCAGGTTGGAGATTATTGGGGGTCCTTTTTTCAAAAGAAAAATTTGAGACACTGGAGACTTGAGCAAAAGTTTCAATTTGCTCTCCATTTAATATACTGTAAATGCTGTCTAAGAGAAACAATTGAGACACTGAAGAGATCTGTGGGAAGATACAGTTATAGAAGCAGTAATGTGAAGTATATGTATGAATGCTGCTTTTCTTGCAGGTAGCTAATGGCCTGTGTTTTGACATTGTATTTTTGCTATGTTTTGTGGCTTTGGAAATTTACTTTGATGATGGGCCATTTGGAAACTCCTCTGTTCTGAATCAGTGTTGAAAAACTTGTTTTGAAATGACTATGAAGGTGGTGCCTTTGAAATAACAACTCACTGTATTGCACACCATTTCCTATCTTTTCCCATGTGGCATTATTTTCTAATAAGTTTTTGTTATACACAGAAAACAATCATGCTTGCACTCCCTCAAGTTGTGAAAAGAGACAACAAGAGAAAAATGCCCAGTGTAACAATCTCTTTGTTCAAAACGTAAGTCTTTATTCTCTACCTGGTTGGGTAAGAGAATCTCCCACAAGAAAATACTTAAAAGACAGTACTCTGAGAAAAGCCTACATTATTAAAAAATTATAAATTATATATTAAAAATAATAATAACAAATGTAATCATGCTCTTTTTTTAAACAATGAACTCGTAACATATTGATGTATAGGCAGCCTGTCTATTTGTAGAATTGTGTATTGATCTACAGTACTGTGCAAGAGTCTTAGGCACATACGATTTCAAAAAAAGCATTTGTCTTAAGATGGTTATTTATGTCTTCAGCTTTAGTGTGTCAGTAGGAAATAAAAATGTTAGACTCCCAAACATTAATTTTGCAAATAGAAAAGATTAGAACAGAAGAACAGGGAGCCCTGTAACAGATGACATGGCCCCCAAAAAGCCCCCCGCTGAACATCGTGTCTGTCTGAGATTACATAAAGAGACAGAAGCAATTGAGACAGCCTAAATAGAAAGAAGAACTGTGGTGAATTCTTCAAGAAGCCTGGAACATCCTATCTGCCAACAACCAAGAAAAACTGTGTCCAGGTGTACCTAGGAGAATTGGTGCTGTTTTAAAAGCAAAAGTGGTCACACCGAATATTGATTTAGCTTTTTTATGTTTACTGTATGACATTAAGTGATGAATGAAATATTTATTTAATTATTTTTGAAGACATCCTCACTATGCTACATTTTTCACAAGTGCCTAAAACTTTTGCACAGTACTGTATGTTAATTTGAGGTCTTTTATTTCTTGTTCCTTTTATTTCTTTGTTAACTTTTACTCTTAAAGGGATAGATCACCCAAAAATTAAAATTCTGTCATCATTTACTCACCCTCATGTTGTTCCAAACCTGACTTTCCTTCTTTGGTGGAAAACTGATGTAAGTGTTAGGCAGAATGTTAGGGACTGATAGTCAGCATTCACTTCTATTGTATATTTTTTATACTAGAGATCGACCAATAGTGATTTTTTTTTTTTTACAACCGATACACTACTGATTATTTGTATGTTTACTTGTCTGATAACCAATAGGCAGAATGGATTTTTTATTAATTTAATTAGTTTAAAAAATATATATATTTATATTACAAAAGTAAAAAAATTTAGTTATCACACAAGTAGGAAAAATCTCAAATGTATTTATTTATTTATTTAAATGTTTTTGTAAATACTTTTTAATAATAGCAACAACAGCAGCAGCAAAAACAATAATAGTAATAGGCAAAATAAATAAAAGTTTTCTAGATGTGGCCATTACAGAAGGTTGAACACATTAAATTAATTTAGGTGATACAATTAACGTGTCTTTTAAACTTAATCTGTTTAATTTAAAATTACTTATCAATTTAAAAATAAATGTTAATTTATTATTCATTATAAATTACTTATTTTAAAAAGCCTATTAAAGCTACACTATATAACTTTTGGCCCTTTAGCGGTTGAAGCATAGAACTGCAAGTTACTTGCGGATGAACACTGTTTTGGTAATAACGTCAGTCGAGCTTTGGCTCTACTCTTCAGTGTGAATGAATCTGATGGTTTGAGGAGTACCGGTGTAACCATGGTTACAGGTGACCAACTATCAGAGCGAATGTCACTAACAACAACAAAACTCGCCCCTTCCCCTAAAAAAGAAACAAAATAACGAAAGAAAGAAAAAGATGGATATCTGAAAAATATGTCTTATTAGCAGGTAAGTAGCATACAGTATCTTCCGCTGTTGTTTTGATATAATAAATAACGTTACAAAAGTTAGGCAATGCTGACATTAGACATAAAGATTGCTAGTCATACCAGATAAAGTCAAACATCGGAAACAATTATAACTTAGTTAGCAGGCAAATAGACAAAGGTAGTAACTGGTTTAGAGATTGGCATTGTTACCAGCATAAAGTTTATTTTTTTTCCATTGCCCTTCCTCAAAATTGAAATCAAGCAGTACCACAATCCATAATAAAATGGCCCATTAGAGTGGCTAACACTATCTAATGAACTGCCACACTGACAGAGCTACCTGGCTAACTATCGGTCCAATAAAATATCTTACCTTTCGAGCAAGAAAAACGTCATGGTTACTGGTGTAACCTCCGTTCCCTGATGGAGGGAACGAGACGTTGGTGTCGATGTAGTGACACTAGGGGTCACTCTTGGGAGCCCGAGACACCTCTGGTCTTTGATAAAAGGCCAATGAAAATTGGTGAGTGGTATTTGCATGCCACTCCCCCGGACATACGGGTATAAAAGGAGCTGGTATGCAACCACTCATTCAGGTTTTATGCTGAGGAGCCGATATAAGGTCCGGCCATTTCAGCGGGTAGTTCAGCGTTGTGGCAGGAGGGACCAACGTCTCGTTCCCTCCATCAGGGAACGGAGATTACACCAGTAACCATGACGTTCCCTATCTGTCACTTACTCGATGTTGGTGTCGATGTAGTGACACTAGGGGTCCCTATACAAAATGCCACAAGGCTGAACTGTGTTACGTGAACTGGCGGTGTGTGGTGGGCAGACTTGCTGTGTGCCTCATAGCCAGCACACCAGGTCGACACGTAACCTCACCCAACACATTTATGAGTGTCGAACAGCCCTTTTTGGGGACAAGTCAACTACCCAAAGATAGAGACAGGCTTAATCCAGTCGTGGCCTCTTTTCCCCTTCTCTTTTTCCACTCCCTAAAAAAGAAGGGGAATTATCCGACTGGGCTAACAGGTCTAGTCGGGGGGGGGGGTCCCTCCCAAGGGGAGGACACCACGGAGACCACACACCCTTCAAGGTAGATCCTGCCCAATGGAGGAGGAGTTACTACAAATAAGGAGACTGGGGCAGAGGGGCTCTGCCCAAGGAAGACGCAGTTTGCCAGCAGGGAAACGAATTAGCGGAAGATATAGATCGCATGGGGTTAGCCTTACAGGGAACCGCCACATGCGGAGCACCTACCCCAGAACCGGGCTCTTAGTCAGCGCGTGTACTGGGCCGGCAGCGAGTCTCTCTGAAAACTCGACTGCCACAGGGCTCGGAGGAAGTCAACCAGGGAACAAATTTTGTGAACACTACTGGGAATTAACAGTGCACGTCTTCAGCACAAAAGGAGGTGGAAGGCGCTATGTGCAAGCGATACACCCGGCCGGCTATCCCGGGCTTATCCGCTTGTGTTGCGTGCCACTACCTGGGACGAAACTGGTTCCACCCGGAGGTTGTAGAACCTTGCAAAGGTGTTGGGTGTTGCCCAGCCTGCTGCTCTGCAAATGTCTGTTAGAGAGGCACCTCTGGCCAAGGCCCAAGAAGCCGCTACACCATGGGTAGAATGGGCTCGTAGCCCTACCGGGGGAGGCATGTTTTGGGCGAGATATGCCATAGTTATGGCGTCAACGAGCCAGTGGGCGATCCTCTGCTTGGAGACAGCACTTCCTTTCTGCTGTGCACCAAAAGCAGACAAAGAGCTGCTCAGAGATTCTAAAGCTCTGCGTGCGATCCAAATAGATGTTTAAAGCGCGCACTGGACACAGCGACGACAGGTCTGGGTCTGCCTCCTCCTGGAGCAGCACTTGCAAGTTCACCACCTAGTCCCTAAAGGGGTGGTGGGAACCTTGGGCACATAGCCCGGTCAGGGTCTCAGGATGACGTGAGAGTAACCTGGACCGAACTCCAGGCACGTTTTGCTGACAGAGAACGCTTGCAGGTCACCTAGCCTCTTGATGGAAGTGAGCGCAGTCAGGAGGGCAGTCTTCAAGGAGAGTGCCTTAAGCTCGGCTGACTGCAAAGGCTCAAAGGGGGCTCTCTGAAGACCCTGAAGAACTACAGAGAGATCCCATGAGGGAACGAGGCATGGTCTGGAGGGATTCAGCCTCCTGGCACCTCTTAGGAACCTGATGATCAGGTCATGCTTCCCTAAGGACTTACTGTCGACTGCGTCGTGGTGTGCTGCTATGGCGGCAACGTACACCTTCAAGGTGGAAGGGGACAGCCTCCCTTCCAACCTCTCCTGCAAGAAAGAAAGCTCTGATCTGACTGCGCATATCTGAGGGTCTTCGCGTCGGGAATAACACCACTTAGTGAACAGACACCACTTAAAAGGCATACAGGCGCCTCGTAGAGGGGGCCCTAGCCTGAGTGATCGTGTCTACCGTCGCAGGTGGGAGACAGCTTAGGTCTTCCGCGTCCCATCCAGGGGCCAGACATGGAGATTCCAGAGGTCTGGGCGCGGGTGCCGGATGGTGTCCCTTCCCTGAGAAAGAAGGTTCTTCCTCAGGGGAATTTGCCAGGGGGGAGCTGTCGCGAGGAGCGTGAGGTCCGAGCACCACGTCTGGGCAGGCCAGTAGGGTGCTACCAGGACGACCTGCTCCTCATCCTCCCTGACCTTGCACAGGGTCTGTGCAAGCAGGCTCACTGGGGGAAACGCATATTTGCGAATGCCAGGGGGCCAGCTGTGTGCCAGCACGTCTATGCCGAGGGAGGCCTCGGTCAGGGCGTACCAGAGCGGGCAGTGGGGAGGAATTTTGGGAGGCGAACAGGTGCACCTGTGCCTGTTGAATCGACTCCAAATCAGCTAGACCACCTGAAGGTGGAGTCTCCACTCTCCCCTGAGGGTAACCTGTTGTGACGGCGCGTCCGCCGTAGTGTTGAGGTTGCCCGGGATGTGAGTGGCTTGCAGCGACTTGAGGTGCTGCTGACTCCAGAGGAGGAGACGGCGGGCGAGTTGTGACATACAACGAGAGCGCAAACCACAACAAACTCACCAAACCTCTGCAGGGTGAGCAGAATTGCCAACAACTTGAGACAGTTGATGAAGTCGCGGACCCGTCCAGAGGCCAGCAGCTGTGTGTCTGTTGAAAACGGCGCCCCAGCCCGTTTTTGAGGCGTCTGTCATGACCACGACACGCCTGGGGACCAGTTCTAGAGGAACACCTGCCCGTAGGAATGAGAGGTCGGTCCAAGGGCTGAAAAGACGGTGACAGACCAACGTGATGGTCACGCGGTGTGTCCCATGGCACAATGGCCGTCTCGGGACTCGAGTCTGGAGCCAGTGCTGAAGCGGCCTCATATGCATCAACCCGAGCGGGGTGGCCACCGCCGAGGATGCCATATGTTTCAGTGGAACTGCTGTGCCCTGTTTGAACGCCTTCAAACAGGCCAGCACCGACTGGGCGCGCTCATTCGTAAGGCGCGTCGTCAAGGAGACTGAGTCCAACTCCAAACCGAGAAAAGAGATGCTCTGAACTGGGAGGAGCTTGCTCTTTTCCCAGTTGACCTGAAGCCCTGGTCCGCTGAGGTGTGAGAGCACCAGGTCCCTGTGTGCGCACAACACGTCTCGAGAGTGAGCCAGGATTAGCCAGTCATCGAAATAGTTGAGAACGCGAATGCCCACCTCCCTTAACGGGGCAAGGGCAGCCTCGGCGACCTTCGTAAAGATGCGAGGAGACAGGGACGGGCTGAAAGAGAGGACTTTGTACTGATATGCCTGACCCTCGAACGCGAACCGCAGGAAGGGTCTGTGTCGAGGAAGGATCGAGACGTGGAAGTACGCATCCTTCAGATCTACCTCCGCGAACCAATCTTGATGCCGGACGCTTGCCAGAATGCGTTTTCGAATTCTTGAACGGGAGTCTGTGTAAAGCCTAGTTCAGAACTCACAGGTCCAAGATTGGCCTCAACCCACCGCCTTTTTTCGGTACGATGAAGTACGGGCTGAAAAAACCCCTTCTTCATCTCGGCTGGAGGGACAGGTTCTATCACGCCCTTCCGTAGGAGCGTAGCGATCTCCGCACAAGGTAGCAGCGTTTTCGTCTTTCACCAAGGTGAAGTGGACACCGCTGAACCTGGGTGGATGCCCAATGAAGTAAATCGCACAGCTGAGTCAGACGGTCTGGACCAGCCCTCGTGACTGATTGGAAAGCGCAAGCCATGCATCCAAGTTCCGTGCAAGGGGGACCAAAGGGACAATGTCATCGGATGTACCGGCAGGTGGGGCCTCGCGATGGGGCGGAGCTGCAAATAAATTCAAAAGGTAACAAAAAGATGAAGATCTCCTTACCAGCTCCAAAGCAGTGGGTTTCATTGTCCCTGGGTCACCCATCTCAAGGGCGCTTTGAAGCCTTTCTAGGGTTCTGGGCGGCATCGAGACGGGTGGCGTCTGCTTCCTGCGGTGGGCTCCACGCCGGGGCCGGGCCGAAGGGGCGGGCTGCGGCGGAGCCGGTGCAGTCACCGCAGGGGGACGCCCTTGGTGATGAGTAGATGGGGTGCGGGATCTTGAGCCACGCCGGGGCAGGATATGCCGGCTAGCATCCATCTACTGCTCTACCATCGAGAACTGCTAGGCAAAGTCCTCGACGGTGTCACCGAATAGGCCCGCCTGGGAAATGGGGGCAGCAAGGAATCGTGTCTTGTCCGCCTCACCCATCTCGACCAGGTTGAGCCAAAGGTGGCGTCGGGAGACCGCGCAGTGACCCCCGTCGCTTGGAGAGCGAGGTCGGTCGCCGAGCGTAGTTCCTACATCAATCCCGGGGCGGAACTACCCTCGTGCAGTTCTTTTAGCGCCTTGGCGGACTTGCAGGAGAGCCATGGTGCAGGGCGAGGCGGCTTGTCCAGCGGCACCGTAGGCCTTGGCCGTCAGAGACGACGTAAACCTACAGGCCTTGGATGGGGGCTTTGGGCACCCGCGCCAGGTGGCGGCGCTCTGCGGGCATAGGTGCACCGCGAGCGCCTTTATCCACCGGGGGATTGCTGAATAGCCCTTGGCCGCCCCACCATCGAGGGTAGTGAGGGCGGGGAAGCTGAAAAGATCGGGACCGGGCAGTAAAAAGTGCCTCCCGTGACCTTGTCAGCTCTTCATGCACTTCCGGGAAGAAAGGAACGGGGGCGGGGTGTGGCTTTGAGCAGCGCCGCGAGCCCAGGAACCAATCACCGAGCCGCGAGGGTTCAGGGAAGAGTGGTGAAATCCACTCTAACCGACGCTCGCGGCTGCCCGGGAAAGCATGTTGTCATCTCCGCGTCAGCCTGTGACTGGGCAATCGACCCCGAAGGGAGGAGCCCAGCTGAGGCTTCCGACTGGACGAGCCCGCTCTCTGATGCTGCGCTCGAGAGCTCATCACTTTCGCGGGCTCCGAATAAGAGGTCGAACTCGCCGTGAGACGAGCCAGCGGACTCACCTGGAAGCCCGATCGGGGCAGACAAGCATGCTGGGGAATGGGAGGTCCACGGGGGGATACCCGGCGGAGGCGGTCCCATTGGGGTCCCCAAATCGCCCCCAGTGCTAGCCGCGCTGGCCTCATACCCATGGGTAAAAGGACCATGGCGGGAGCCTCTGGGATGGCTCGCTTTCTTACGAAGGCGAGCTGCGACCACAACGTTGCCATGGACATATTCTCGCAATGAGAACATGACCATCCATGAATGCTGTCTCTGTGTGAGCAGTGCCCAGACACGAAAGACAGTGATCGTGACCGTTAGAAGGCGAGAGATAACGAGCACAACCAGGAATAACACACAATCTGAAAAGCATCTTTAAAAAGACGCATCTTTAAAAAGACGTTCCGTGTGTGCGCTCTTTTAGAGAAATATATACTCTTAGAGGGGAAAAATGCTCTTTCAGAAAATATACTCTCTAGTTTTTCAGCCGAAGCGCCCAGGGGCGTTCTCTGCAGTGCACCAGTGCAGAGGGGGGAGAAGCCGCTGAAATGCACCGTCAGATCCAGCAGAGGTGAATGAACAGTAGTATTCAGCTCAATGAGCATGACCGTTCGGCTCCGAAGAGAAAATCTGAATGAGTGGTTGCATACCAGCTCCTTTTATACCCGTATGTACGGGGGAGTGGCATGCAAATACCACTTGCCAATTTTCATTGGCCTTTTATCAAAGACCAGAGGTGTCTCGGGCTCCCAAGAGTGACCCCTAGTGTCACTATATCGACACCAACGTCGAGTGAGTGACAGATAGGGAACTCCATCTCTGGGTTGGTTTTAAATCCTTTCAGATCTCAGAGTTGTCACCACCTCTGAAAAGCCAAGCCGATGTTGATTCTATTTTATTGTGGACTCGTTTGTCCTTTTTGCTAGCAGACTTTCTTGGTTCGAGGTCTCTTTATTTTGAAAATGTGTAAATAATTCACCACAAGGTTGCCTTTTGGAACGATCCATGGTTAAATTACTTATTTGTTGTGGCTACAAATTTTCAGCTTCAAATTACCACCATACCTATCACTGCACATATAGAGGCGCTGTAGGAGCTAACTGGACCTTCTTTTCTTTACTTGCGGACATTATGTAAACAAGCACGGACGACTGATGGAAGTATGCAATTTCAAATCTGTCCCGACAGCTCTAAAATATAAATAATGATTATAGGCTTACCGTTTTGAATCGGGGTAAGGCAAAAACATGGTTTGGATGACGGATTGTTTGTGTACTTGCTCATTAATGAAATTTTGTTCATTTTTAACAAAAAAAAATCGTACATAGCGTAGCTATTTTTTTGTACTGAATGAGTTTATAGAAGTAGCTGCTTATATTAAACCCACTGAAGTAAACAAGACTTATCTGTGAATTAAATAATTATAACATTACATAATTGAGCTGAGTATCTTACTTAACGCTGATTTTTACAGTGATTTAGCTCTCCTTGTTGATTTTATTTTCTTATTTTTTCATCGGATGGCATAAAAATCTACATCCATATTGAAAGGTGCACAACAGGCAGAAGATTGGCGCACAAAAGTATGATCTTAATGGTAGTTCAAGTAGTTTGTAATACATGAGGAGAACCGTTGTGAAAATCCAATTTCAGCACCAGTATGTCTGTGAAACACGAATTTCCCTAACCTCCTTAGGGAAAACTTGTCCTGTTCAAATAGAGCTTGTGTTTCTTAGCAGTGCCAGTCCTCCCTACACGCAATATACTCAAGTTCAGTAGGGCCCTCGATCCACTACGGGGCCCCCATCCTGTCAAAGATGTCATAAGCAGCCAAGTACTGGTATTTGTTGACAAGAAAACAGGAGGGCTGCATCTGAAAATTGGAAAATGCTGCCTTTGGAGGCTGCGTATAGAGGTAGGATGAAAATAACATGCTTTTTAAAACTGTACTGAGATCAGTTTCTCTAAAAGTTCAATTAATTAAAAAACGCTGTCGGTTAAGCCATTAACTGATTAGGCAGCAAATCAGCTGCCTGCATTTTCGATAGCAGACGAGAGCTTCTTGATGCAAATACAACCGTAACTGAGTTAAAAATAAATATAATGCAAATATAATTTTATAGGCCTTCAGTGCGATTCATGCCATTAAGAAAACACTGTTTCACAATTAATAAGACACCCTATATGTCGCAGCCAACTAATAATACCAACTGACATTTTAAAAACACGTCCACACACGAAAGCCAAAACCAAGGAGGTCTAATACCAGGAAAAAGCTCTCTAATAATATTTGTGATTTAAATGTTGCTTGCAATAAATTTTGTTTCGTAAGGGTACACGGTAACTTTTCAAAACTTGAACCGACATTGAATGCTCCAGCCAGCATAATTTACACTTATAAAACCCCTGATGTTGCTATAACAATGCAAAAAACACTTCCCAATCTGCTTGAAGTGAAAATTAGTCCTCCTTTCCTGTTTAATAAATTAAATAATCATGTCATGCAGTCATGCAGAGCATCACGGGTTTCTAAATCCATAAGGATCTCTTTCTCAATGGCGATAGCGGCAGTGATAGCCGACTCGTCAGCTATAGATCTTGCACTCTTCACATTCAAATTACATCCATCAATTAAAGTGTGACTGCACCACTCAAGGTCAGCTAGAAGGCCTCAGCTGGGACATAGTCTAAAGACCACACCCACCAAGAACAAATAAATCAATCTGATTGGCTGCTGAATCTGACAATCTGACTTTAGATGCCTATTCACTGCACTGTTGAGGGATTCTGTAGAAATTCTGAGGGCCTGATGGTTGGAGCTCAGACTCACACACTGCTTCGGCTAATAAACTTGGTTTCGGGCATGCGATTTGTGAAACAGCCATAACACTTCGCTTGTTGCATCAAGGAATAAATTCTGATTTGATAAACTTTTTTTGTTTTTTGTTATTTCTGGTAAAAAGGTGAATGATAAATAAAGGATGAAAAAATATTGATTTATTAGGCATGTTAGGCCAGCAGAGAAGGCTTTGCTGGCCCTGAGAATTTGCCACTGGGAATTTTATACATACAAGAGCTGGTGACTGAGATTGAACATTCTCTAGGAGACTAACATCTCCTTTCATGTTCCATGGAAGAAAGTCATACACTTTGGAACTGCAAGGGTGAGAAATTTATGACAGAATTTTCATTTTTGGGTGAACTAGCCTATCCCTTTATGTCATCCATATGTGGTTAAGGTTAATGGTTAATGACACAGCTATACTGTAAGTTTCATTACCTTCGATTGTTAGAGAAACACAATAAAGAATGAGTTTTGCAAAAACAAGGAGTTACTGTATGAGACAGTAAACAAACTACCAAAATTAAGAGCCTATAAGATGTTTCCAATTACAGCTAAAGCTAAAAATATCATTAATCAATGAAAGAGCAGAAGCATTGTACTATAAGAAATTCACTACAATCGCATCAAAGTGAATTGCTACTCAAAATAATTCACCCTCGAAACAGAGTGTTACTGCTAAAACACTTATGTTACAGTTGCATATTTTTTCATCAAATGTTGATTCTCAGCAAGCTGTGCAGAAAACATACACATTCCCATTGTCACTTTCAAATGCAAATTGGGCCTCATTAAAAAGTGGATTTCTTATAGTACAAAGTGATATTCATTAACACTCGGACCAGATTTTATTGATTTATCTGCTAAGTGAGGTACAAAGGTTTATCTAAATGCTTATTTAAATTCTGTGGCTCTGGGGGAGAGGAGAACACTAGCTTTAGGCTCTGGCATCTGGAGAGGTAACATTTACATAAGCCTTTCTTTCTGCATGAGGTGCTTCATTATCGCAGTCATGATATCCACGCTTTGAACTTCGCCACAAAACAACTGGTGATGTTTAAAGGAAAGATGGAGTCATGAGTGAATCATGTATGCCTTTTATTTCCCAATGTTTGGATTTTAAGGAATAGCAGAAATTATCTTCCATTGTCTCTTACACTGAGCAATTACACAATGGTCAGAAAATCTCCCCTTGTGTTCTGTTTTGAACCAGGGCAACTCTCCTCAACAGACAGAGTGACCTGAATTTCAGTAAGCAAAGACCTTTTTCAGTGGAATAACTTTCAACCTACTGTCACCGAATTCACAGTGCATTCAGTCTGAATCCACCCCAACATTGTACAAAATGGGAAAAACAAAAAGAAAAGGGCCATATGTTGACCGTTTGAAATGACAGTAAATCACGTTTGAATTGAAGTTCTTAATAAAGGTGAAAATAGGGCTCAAGTGCACAGTCCCTCACACAATTTGTGCTCAAGTGCTCATTGCTACATAAATAAATGTATCTTTTTTTTATAACAAGAGTAGACTTTCTAATCATTCTGCCTTTTTTTCCTCGTCCACTTGTAAGAATATTACTCTTATCTCTGCCAGGCAGAAATACCTGTAATGCATGCAAAAATTACACATTTATAAAATATGGGAACCAATTCTATCTGACCTTGCTCACAGCTGAACTGCAAATGTCTTTTTGTCTCTCCCTGATCATGAGGATTTGGATCATGAAAAACTTCTATCAGAGTGATTTCCACCCACCTCTATGCCTCCTTCCTCTCCATACCATCCCCTCCAGTGGTAACAAGGTGCCCCTGTGATTAAGGGCCAGTACGGTGCCACCCTTGTCATTAGAATAAAAGAGAGAGAGTGCGAGCTCCACAGGGGCTAATGAACGCCATGCATCATACTGGGCTTAAGGACATATCTGTGGCATCATTAACTAACAGTACAAAAAGGCCAGGGCTAAGGTTGGCAGCCTAAAGACAGGTCCCTAATCATCAGCCAGTAACCAGTGCACTTGGACGTTGCTCTTCAGCTTTATACTATTTGAGGTGCTTTTATATCAAAATGGCTGCCCAAAATAGATCTATTGGTTAATTATGTATCAAAGCACCAGACTGGTAAGAAAAGATTTTATGTAACTGTAGGTAACACTGGTATTCTGTATTTCCAGGAATGCTTGTGTTTGATTTTGAATTCATTTATGCTTTCCGCACAGTGATGCCAAAACATGCATAGAGTAACACCTGAAAATACCGTATTGAAACACAAAGTTTTATCATATTTCAGCTACATTCTGCCTTTTCAAATACTGTTCTCTCCTTTTGAAAAACACAACATGAATGTAAGGTCAGGGTCCAAAATCAACTTTTTTCTACACATGCCAATGACGTGTTAACTGAGAAAATGTAATGTTTCTTACTAGCCATAAAACTGTACAGTATTTTGCATTGTTATTAGTAAATATATTTATTTCTGTCCCTATGTCCTTACAGAATTATTTAGCTGTTATACTTTTGCAAATTACAAATAGCTCCAGTCATCATGAAATCACATAGACGAACCAATCCTCGTCTCTTGGTAAAATGGAACTGTCACAAAAATGTAAAGACCAATGGTGACTTTTCCCCTTATTTTATTCCCCCTTTATTGTGGTGTTCTGAAAGTTTTAGTGGCATGATGTGAGGAATATTCCACGTCACCACATATTTTGATTTCTGAAAAAAAAAAGAAAAAAAGTAAGACAACCTATATGGTCTCATATACGTACTCACGTTACTGTACCTACATTTTTGAAAAATTATTTTTCCGTGCCTCTTTTTACGTATCACGGCAGTTTTTTAAAATAAACACTATTTCTTCACCGTTAATCCTTTAACTTTTGATCTTGTACATCAGGACACTCTCTTAATCCGACAAGGTAAAAAAAAAAAAGAAAAAGAAAAATCAGGTGAAACAATAATAACAAAAAAATAAATAAATTACAACATGTACAGTAGTCAGATGATTATAATGAAAACAAATATTTTGTTATTGTTATTTTGATTTATGAACTTGAATTGTAATATCTTGTAATGATTATTGCCCAGGTTAACACTTCAGATATGCATTTGTATGCATTCAGTAATTTGTTGCATTTATGATATAGTTTAATTCTAAACAATACCTATTGAAAATACAATATTCATTTGTAGTTTATTTATTGGCATTTTGTCCAATACTGTCTATTTTCTGCCATTGTCAGTTTCCTGCATGCATATTGTCAATGTCAATTTCGGCACACCAAAAGCCATGCACTTTGTAAACCCTATTTAGTACTACAGTATGTTTTACAAGTAAAACATATTATAAGCAGTATTAAACACATCGAGTAGGCTTTTGACCTGGAACTTTTTCAATCCAATAACACAATGCATGTTGTACTTTTTCTTCCAATATTATCAATTATCAGTCGAGAGCAATAGAGCACATGCAATTGATTTGATGTACAGCACATCACAAATATATACATACACACATCAAATAGGCTACATCACATATATAAGACCCATATCAAGGGTTACTTCAGTTGTTGGATAGTGAAAATGTCCCTTCTGACCCTTGACTGAATTAATTCTAAATTTATAGTCTGTTGTTGCTATACTTGTGAGGCAATCCAGGTGTGCATTGGTCAGTCTATTTCTCTGTTTCTGTTTCACAATGTTCATTGTTGAAAATGTAGCTTCACATGAATAAGTGCTGACAAAAAATGATGTCACCTTTTGCACACACTGCTTCAGAAGTGGATACTCTGTGTCTGACACAAGGCTACAGAAATGGGTAACACCTGATCTTAGTTCACCTTGCAATGTGTCAGTTGTCTGCAGCTCTACTATCTCAGTCTTTATTCCAGCATGGTCATGACAGAGAGCTGTGATGACTGGGGTAAGAGATGACACTGGCACACAGGGCTGCCAACTTTTGAGTTCAGCTTGGCATGAGAGTTGTTGGGAGGAGGGAGGTGTCATTGAACAGTGTCAATTACATTGCATTGGCAGCCCTGCTGGCACATGAAAGGGGTTCTCAGTGAAGTTGAAAAACTCCTTGTACTCCATGATATCCTTGAATCTTTATTCAAACTCCAACTTCAACTCCTACTAGCAAACTGATATGTGTCGGTCGCGGTAGCTGAGCAGTTGCGTTCTATTATGGCAAACGTTCTATTTCGGCCTTTCTGTTCAGCAGCTGAGCTATACTGCCATCTATCTGCCGTCCAGGGAACAATAGATATATTCAATGACGTGATTCAAGCCTGCATTAAACACATTGAATTGAAATTGTATCATTGTTATGTATAATGAATGGAAAAATTACCATGAGCCACAAATTAAGGGCTCACGGGCCGCATGTGGCCACTGGGCCGCGCAATGAGTACCACTGCTGTATACTGTATTTCCGTGGAATGGTGCTCACAGAGAAGGTGCTTAAGGACTGAGGTGTATCCTGCCTGAGCCGATCCTTTTTTGCCGCAAACTTTACAGTCTGGGTAACCATCCACATTGATGGTGCCTCGTGGGTCTTTAACATACCCAAAGTAATCCCAGACAGCGGACTTCAACCGCTTTGGCGGCGGAAATAAAGGTTCAGGCTCAGACATGTCTGTATGATGCACTCGTTCTGCGCTCATGCTGCACTCTGCTCTTGCTGCAGTATTAATATGCTCGTAATACGCTGTGCTCGCAACACCTGCATGTCACCTTTAAAATTGAGTGACAGTGACAAAATTGGATTTTAGAAAAGTTCTGAAAAAATCTTTATAGTTATGCAATACTGTCAATGAGATTTCAATGGTATGATAACCATCTGTTTTAAAACCAAGTTATATTGTGAGACCTTGAAACTGTTACATCCCTAGTGCAGATACAATCACTGTTAATACTAGCCATGATTTGTGTGTCAGTAGATGAAAATTATTAATAATACTTTTCTATAATTTCATGGAGCGTACATCCAAATTCTGACAAGAATCACATTTTCTTTGAGTGCCACTGTCATAGAAATATGTCTAACATTCAAAAAGGATGCAGTTAATGCACAAAAGAACTTAAGTCCACATTTCTGTTCTTCTAATTCATTGCATACAGTCCATTTACACTACCAACTACTCATGAATGTGCTGTCTTTGTATATATCGCTGGTGCTTGACAGGGAATGGACTATATAATAGATTGCAAACAGTGCAATAACCAGAGAAGAACCTCAGAATTAAATTGCACTTGACCAGCCCATAGGTGCTTTGTGTGCGCAATTGCGCCAAACCAACTTGCACCTGTACTAAGTGCATGCTTGCATGAAAATACCCAAACTTCATAGCCATGCCCACTGATTTTGCCCATGTGACTTAAAACACAGCTCTGCGCATAGCGCTTGCACTCTTAAAATAGGGCCTATAGCACTCTTTCGAGAAGATGTTGTCATAGTCATTTGAGGTGAGATCAGGTTGTAAATTTTCCACTGCGGTAAAAGAAGACGAGACAGTTCGTCTCGACAGTTTTCTTTAATTAAACATTTGTATGCCTTTGATTTGAACTGCGTGCATCATGTTTTATTTACGCGCCTGTTTGTATTGTCATTAGGCACTTGGCAAATGTTAATTTTGGCCCTTGCGAATGTCTTACTGTCTACAGCAGGGGTCGGCAACCTTTTTGACATGGAGTGCCATTTTTTATTTTCTTGGTCAATGGCTGTGTTTTTTAAGACAGGGATGTCTGAGGGATCAGAGATCACATGCATTCAGAAGTGGTTGTCATCGTGCCCTTTTACGTACTGAGATTTGACCATAATCCTTGAATCTTTTAACTATATTGTGCACTGTAGAGTGTGAAATGCCCAAAATCCTTCCAATTTGTCTTTGGGGAACATTGTTCTCAAAGTGCTGGATTATTTGCTGAAGCATCTGTTGGCAAATTGACAAGTCTTGAATGATCCTTGCTCTTGAAGGACTAGGCTGTTTTTGGAGGCTCCTTATATACTATGACACGATCACTTCACCTGTTTAACATCTCCTGTTTCACATCGCCTTGTTATTTCAACTCGTTAAATTGTTATTAGTCTTAAATTGCCCCTGTCTCAACATTTTTGAAATTACATTAAAAAAATTTTTTTTTAAAAATTAAATTCACAAGGTAAAACAAAATATAATGTTTAGTTGTAGTGCTTTCAATATAGCAAAGGGTGAATATAATTTACAGGTCATTCCTTTTTGTTTTTATTAGCATTTTTCATATTGTCCCAACTTTTTCGGAATCGGGGTTGTAGTAAAACCCGATGATTATGATATTATCATGATCCTGCATGTGAAATCCCAAAGAGCATCTTGTGAAAGTGCTTTTTAAATTTCTACATTTTTCAAAATCACGCAGAGGGGTAATCCCTAACACGCAAGCAACAGCGAAAGAGGAGCAGGCTGTTTTATTTATGACTTTTTACGCACCTGTATTCCAATCTACATCTTGATGTAATCCTTCCTCATGATCACGCAGCGTGTTTTCATCAGCTGAATGGGAGGCTAAGCACTATTAAATTGTGACGAGACTCGCGCTACGCATGCCATAGGTTGCCGACCCCTGGTCTACAGTATCCTGTAACCTCAAAGCTAGGCCTTTGAATAGGTGTTTGCCAGACCATGACCTTCCCAGGGTGTCTGTGTGAAACCAGTAAAGAGGAATGGACGGAGTCTCGTGAGAAACAATGTCATATTGGGTCTCCTGTCTCTCTTTATATCTTCCATGCTCTGTTTGCCCCAGGAGGGTCCTGAGAGGCCCCTAGCATGAGAACACCATCTCAGTTCTCATTAGTGCGTCATGATGAAACGAGTTGTAACGCATGTCATCAGCACAGGCTACACTAAGCTAATCCGATGGCCAGCCTTGTGAATCATGCATGACCTCCGTCTGCCTGGGTGCTACTTGCAGACCCAGAAAACTGTGGAGGCTATCACCTTGTTGGGAGCATCAAAGATTTCCACGCCTACGTCTCTTCCTGTGAACCCCCACCACCACCCCCACCTAGTGACCTATGATCTCCTCTGGTATGAGATCTTTGCTACCCTTTCATGGCCACCCTCATCTCCATTCGTTTAACCTTCTATCTGGGCTCTGTTTTACTCTTTTTGATTTTTATTGCCATTCATTTCTTTTGCCTGGGCTGAGGGGCTAAAATAAGTCCAGAGAAAGAGAAGGAATGAATGAGAGCATGAAAGAGGATGTGAACAAGGGAGTTTGTAGGATTACAGGGTTGTTACAGCATGGTGTCATTAACATTTTAGACCCCAGAATCTTTTGGCCGTTGTCTCTAGCAGTGGAAGCAGAACACATATGCATCAATATTTCCCACGACACTGAAACAGACAGGCGAAAAGCGTCAAGCCCTTAAGTCACAGGTACTGCTGAGATGTACCCCACTGTGCAGGTGGTGTTGCACAATACCAGAAGTCATTTGGATTAGTTTATGTTTAAAATAGGAGTAGCTCTTAACAATGCACATTCCAATTCAATAAAATAGAATTTGAATCTTATAAAATATCCTGACATAACTATATGTTGAAATTAAAGTTTTTCTAACAAATATAAAAGATTTCTGTTTCAAGAAATTCTAATTGCTCTTCATGAAGTAAAAAGAAACAGCTAATTAGTTTAACCATTAAGATTAATTAAATGCAAATGAATTTCTAAAGAACCACACTGTGCTTAGCTATAAAGTGCTGTGGTTAGTTAATTAAGATGGTCCTCACTCACAACATTCAAATATCTTCAGGCAAAACAATTCTTCACCTCTTTTTTACACCTTGATGTAAATCCTAATCCTATCCCCCCCCCCCCATTTTTTTATCAAAAGAAACTTTACATCTATATCAGTTGAGTGACACTTTCAAAGTCATAGTGTGAATATATAACCTAATATTTGCAAATAGAAGGATTTTTTAATAATACAGCCATGTCATAATTATTCAACCCCTATTGCATGTAGCTGTTTCTTAAATATGTAAGGCTACACAAGTAATTGTTTTAAAACAAAATTAAGTCATCAATCTGCAATGGCACTTATTTAAAATGTAAGTTTAGCGTTGTAAGCAAAAATGTATTTCTATGCAAAAAATGCAATTAAAAATAAACTGTCTCAAAAGCTAATAGAGGAGATTATTTAATTACACAAGAAAGGTCATGGCTAAAAGTACATTTCCAAGGCACATCAATTTCCAATAGACAAAGTTGGCAGCACCATTCACACATTTTTTAAATATGGTACAACATCAACCTTCTTGGGGTGTGGAAGAAAGCAAAACTTCACCAAGGGAAATGTTGACTTGAATATTCAAGAAGTAATAGGAAAGGAGTAGGAAATACCTGTGGAGTCCTGGAAGAATGTTTTATAGACGTATGACACTAAACTGAAAATGCATTCCCTATCTGTCACTCACTCGACGTTGTGTCGATGTAGTGACACTAGGGGTCACTCTTGGGAGCCCGAGACACCTCTGGTCTTTGATAAAAGGCCAATGAAAATTGGCGAGTAGTATTTGCATGCCACTCCCACGGACATACGGGTATAAAAGGAGCTGGTATGCAACCACTCATTCAGATTTTTTAAGCTGACTGTTCATTCACCTCTGCTGGATCTGACAGCGCATTTCAGCGGCTTCTCCCTCCTCTGCACTGGTGCACTGCAGAGAACACCCCTGGGCGCTTCGGCATAAAAAAGAGAGTATATTTTCCTGAAAGAGTACATTTCTCTAAAAGAGCGGCACACACAGAAGGTTTTTTTAAAGATGCATCTTTTTAAAGATGCCTTTCTGTTTGTGTGTTATTCCTAGTTGCGGTCGTTACCTCTCAACTTCAGACGGTCACGATCGCTGTCTTTCGTGTCTGGGCGCGACACACACGGAGACAGCATTCGTAGATGGTTCATGTTCTCACTGCGAGAACATGACCATGGCAACACTGTGGTCGCGGCTTGCTTTCGTATGCCAGTAGCTCCCCGCCTCTGTCCTTCTACCTACGGGTATGAGTCCAGCGCGGCTAGCACTGGGGGTGATTTGGGGACCCCAATGGGACCGCCTCCACCGGGTATCCCCCTGCGGACCTCCCATTCCCCAGCACACTCATCTGCCCCGATCGGGCTTCCGGATGAGTCCGCCGGCTTGTCTCACAGCAAGTTTGACCTATTGTTTAGAGCCCGCGAAGCTGATGAGCTCTTGAGCGCAGCATTGGAGAGCGGGCTTGTCCAGTCGGATGCTGAAGCCTTAGCTGGGCTACCCCCTTCGGGAACGATTGCCCAGTCACAGGCTGATGCGGAAATGACGGACATGCTTTCCCGGGTGGCCGCGAGCGTCGGGCTAGAGTGGAACCCTCCGATCTCCCCCGAACCCTCGTGGCTTGATGATTGGTTCCTGGGCTCGCGGCGCCGCTCAAAGCAGCAATGCCCCGCTCCAGCGTCTTTCTTCCCAGAAGTGCACGAGGAGCTGACAAAATCGTGGGAGACATCTTTTACTGCCCGGTCCTGATATCTCAGCTCCCCTGCCCTCACTACCCTCGATGGGGCGGCCAGGGGCTATACAGCGATTCCCCCGGTGGATAAGGTGCTTGTGGTGCACCTATGCCCGCAGAGCACCGCCACCTGGCGTGGACGTCCAAAGCTCCCATCCAAGCCCTGTAGGTTCACGTCATCCCTGACGGCCAAAGCCTACATTGCTGCTGGAAAAGCCTCCTCTGCCCTGCACACCATGGCTCTCCTGCAGGTCCACTAAGCCAAGGCGCTAAAAGAACTGCACAAGGGTAGTTCCGCCCCAGATCTGATGCAGGAACTGCGCTCGGCGACCAACCTCGCTCTCCGGGCGACGAAGGTCACGGTGCGGTCTCTCAGGGCGGATGATGTCCACATTAGTGGTCCAGGAGCGCCACCTTTGGCTCAACCTGGTCTAGATGGGTGAGGCCGACAAGACACGGTTCCTTGCTGCCCCTATCTTCCAGGCTGGCCTATTCGGCGACACCTTCGAGGACTTTGTCCAGCAGTTCTCAACGGTGAAGCAGCAGACAGATGCTATCTGGCATATCCTGCCCCGGCGTGGCTCAAGATCCCGCACCCCCTCTGCTTGTTGCCAAGGGCGTCCTCCTGTGGTGACTGCACCGGCTCCGCCGCAGCCCGCCCGTTCGGCCCGGCCCCGGCGTAGAGCCCACCGCATGAAGCAGACGCCACCCATCTCACGGCCGGCCGCCAAGAACCCGCAAAGGTCTTCAAAGCGCCCCTGAGATGGGCGACCCAGGGTCGATGAAACCCACTGCATTGGAGCTGGTAGTAAGACCACTCCATCCCCTGGTGGAGGGCCGGGTGGAGAATCTTTTGTTGCCTTTTCATTTGATTTCACTGCATGCCCAAGTGGCTGCGGTACCCAAAAGTTCAGCAAAAGAGCAGTTTCCTCCTTCCCTGGGTCACATACCCGTGTGCACGGTCATCATCACGACCACCGTCCACCTTTTTACCCTTGCAGGATTGGTGCTCCAGCGGCGGTCTCCCCGCCCCTGCGTGCCCAGCTGTGGCACATATCCGCCCCCGATGTGACAGTCTCCACGAGTTGCGAGAACAGGCCTCTTCCTCCCCCATCCCAGGCTGTTCTGGGGTGGTCACAAGGAGCCAGGTAAGTGCTTCGATGTCCCTAGACTCAGCACGGCCACAACATGGTGTGGCACCTCGAGCTCCGCCCTGCCGTGAGGCCCCACCTGCCGGTACCTCCGAAAAGGTTGTCCCTTTGGTCTCCCTCGCGTGGAACTTGGATGCGTGGCTTGCGCTTTACAATCCATCGTGATGGCTGGTCCGGACCGTCCGACTCGGCTATACGATTCAGTTTGCCAGGCGTCCACCCAGGTTCAGTGGTATCCACTTCAAGGACGAAAATGCTGCTACCTTGCACGCGGAGATCGCCACCCTCCTACGGAAGGGTATGATAGAACCTGTCCCTCCGGCCGTGATGAAGAAGGGTTTTACAGCCCTTACTTCATCATACCAAAAAAAGGCGGTGGGTTGCGGCCAAACTTGGACCTGTGAGTACTGAACCGGGCTTTACACAGACTCCCGTTCAAGATGCTGATGCAAAAACGCATTCTGGTGAGCATCCGGCATCAAGATTGGTTCGCAGCGGTAGACCTGAAGGACGCGTACTTTCACATCTTGATTCTACCTCGACACAGACCCTCCCGCCGGTTTGCATTCGAGGGTCGGGCGATCAGAACAAGGTCCTCCCTTTCGGTCTGTCCTTGTCCCCTCACGTCTTCACGAAGGTCGCAGAGGCAGCTCTTGCCCCGTAAATGGAGGTGGGCATTCGCATTCTCAACTATCTCGATGATTGGCTAATCCTAGCTCACTCTCGGGACATGTTGTGTGCACACAGGGATCAGCCGATTAGGGCTTCAGGTCAACTGGGAAAAGAGCAAGCTCCTCCCAGTTCAGAGCATCTCTTTTCTCGGTTTGGAGTTGGGCTCACTCTCATTGAAAGCGCGCCTCACAAACGAGCATGCACAGTCGGTCCTGACCTGTTTGAAGGCATTCAAACAGAAAACAGTGGTTCCACTGAAACTCTTTCAGAGGCTCCTGGGGCATATGGCATCCTCAGCGGTGGCCACCCCGCTCGGGTTGATGCATATGAGACCGCTTCAGCACTGGCTTCAGACTCGAGTCCCGAGATGGGCATGGTGCCGCAGGACACATCGCGTGGTCATCACGCCGGTCTGTCACCGTCTCTTCAGCCCTTGGACCGACCTCATGTTTTTTACGGGCATGCGTTCCCCTAGAGCAGGTCTCCAGGTGCGTCGTGGTCATGACAGATGTCTCCAAAACAGGCTGGGGAGCTGTTTGCAATGGGCACGCAGCCGCCGGCTTATGGACGGCCCTGTGGCTGCGTTGGCACATCAACTGCCTCAAGTTGCTGGCAATTCTGCTTGCCCTGCGGAGGTTCTGGCCATTGATCAAGGGCAAACATGTGTTAGTTTAGACAAACAACACGGCAATGGTAGCATATGTCAATCGCCAAGGTGGTCTGCGCTCTCGTTGTATGTCACAACTCGCCTGCCGTCTCCTCCTCTGGAGTCAGCAGCACCTCAAGTCGCTGCGAGCCACTCACATCTCGGGCGATCTCAACACTGCAGTGGACGTGCTGTCACGGCAGGTTACCCTCAGGGGAGAGTGGGGACTCCACCCTCAGGTGGTCCAGCTGATCTGGAGTCGATTCGTAGAACAGGTAGACCTGTTCGCCTCCCAAGAATCCTCCCACTGCCCGCTCTGGTACGCCCTGACCGAGACACCTCTCGGCATAGACGCACTGGCACACAGCTGGCCCCTTGGCCTGCGCAAATATGCGTTTCCCCCAGTGAGCCTACTTCCACAGACTCTGTGCAAGGTCAGGGAGGACAAGGAGCAGGTCATCCTTGTAGCACCCTACTGGCCCACCCAGACGTGGTTCTCGGACCTCACGCTCCTCGTTACAGCCCCCCCCTTGTGAATTCCCCTGAGGAAGGACCTTCTTTCTCTGGGACGGGGCACCATCTGGCACCCGTGACCAGCCCTCTTGAATCTCCATGTCTGGCCCCTGGACAGGACGTGGAAAACCTAAGCAGTCTACCACCCATGGTGGTAGACATGATCACTCAGGCTAGGGCCCCCTCTACGAGGTGCCTGTATGCCTTTAAGTGGCGTCTGTTCGCTAAGTGGTGTTCTTCCCGACGGGAAGACCCCCAGAGATGCGCAGTCAGATCGGTGCTATCCTTCCTGCAGGAGAGGTTGGAAGGGCAGCTGTCCCCTTCCACCTTGAAGGTGTATTTTGCTGCTATAGCAGCACACCACGACATAGTGGACGGTAAGTACTTAGGGAAGCACGACCTGATCATCAGGTTCCTGAGAGGAGCCAGGAGGCTGAACCCCTCCAGACCGTGCCTCGTTCCCATATGGGACCTCTCTGTAGTTCTTCAGGGTCTACAGAGAGCCCCCTTTGAGCCTTTGCAGTCAGCTGAGCTTAAGGCATTCTCCTTGAATACTGCCCTCCTGACTGCGCTCACTTCCATCAAGAGGGTAGGAGACCTGCAAGCGTTCTCTGTCAGCGAAATGTGCCTGGAATTTGGTCCGGGCTACTCTCACGTGATCTTGAGACCCCGACTGGGCTATGTGCCCAAGGTTCCCACAACCCCTTTTAGGGACCAGGTGGTGAACCTGCGAGCGCTGCCCCAGGAGGTGGCAGACCCAGCCCTGTCATTGCTGTGTCCAATGTGCGCTTTACGCATCTATTTGGATCGCACGCAGAGCTTTAGGATCTCTGAGCAGCTCTTTGTCTGCTTTGGTGCACAGCGGAAAGGAAGCGCTGTCTCCAAGCAGATTGATACCATAGCTATGGCATATCTCACCCAGGATGTGCCGCCCCCGGTAGGGCTACGAGCCCATTCTACCAGGTGTGTAGTGGCCTCCTGGGCCCTGGCCAGGGGTGCCTCTCTAATAGACATTTGCAGAGTAGTGGGCTGGGCAACACCCAACACCTTTGCCAAGTTCTACAACGTCCAGGTGGAACCAGTTTTGTTCCTGGTAGTGGCACGCAATACAAGCGGATAAGCCCGGGATAGCCGGCCGGGTGTATCGCTTGCACATTGTGCCTTTCACCTCCTCTGAGCTTAAAACGTGCGCCATTAATTCCCAGTAGTGTTCACAAACTATGTTCCCTGGGTTGACTTCCTCCGAGCCCTGTGGCAGTCGAGTGTTCGGAGAGACTCGCTGCCAGCCCAGTACACATGCTAACTAAGTGCCCTGTTCTGGGGTAGGTGCTCCGCATGTGGCGGTTCCCTGTAAGGTAACCCCATGCGATGTATATCTGCTGCTTTTCCCTGTTGGCAAACTGCATCTTCCTTGGGCAGAGCCCCCTCTGCCACAGTCTCCATGTTTGTAGTAACTCCTCCCCCATTGTGTAGGATCTACCATGAGACTTCTCCACATGACATACGTCTGACATAGTTCGGCAAAACTATTTGACGTATTTTCCACTTAAATATCCCCCCCTCTCTCTGGGCGAGGTGTGGTCTCCATGGTGTCCTCCCCTTGGGAGGGACACCCCCTGACTAGACCTGGTCGGCCCAGTCGGATATTCCCCCTTTTTTTAGGGAGTGGGAAAAAAGAAGGGGAAAAGAGGCCACGGCTGTGCTAGCCTGTCTCTATCTTTTGGGTAGTCGACTTGTCCCCAAAGGGCCGTTCGACACTCATAACTATGTTGGGGGAGGTTACATGTCGGCCTGGTGCGCTGGCTACGAGGCACACAGTTGTCTGCCTGTCACACACCGCCAGTTCACGTAACACAGTTCAGCCAGTTTCTGCATTTTGTATAGGGACCCCTAGTGTCACTACATCGACACAACGTTGAGTGAGTGACAGATAGGGAATGTCATGTTTACCTGCGTAACCTCTGTTCCCTGATGGAGGGAACAATACTTTGTGTCCCTCCTGCCACAATGCTGAACTACCCGCTGAAATGGCCGGACCTTGTCTCGGCTCCTCAGTATAAAACCTGAATGAGTGGTTGCACGCCAGCTCCTTTTATACCCGTATGTCCGGGGGAGTGGCATGCAAATACCACTCGCCAATTTTCATTGGCCTTTTATCAAAGACCAGAGGTGTCTCAGGCTCCCCCAAGAGTGACCCCTAGTGTCACTACATCGACACAATGTCTCATTCCCTCCATCAGGGAACGGAGGTTATGCAAGTAACCATGACGTTTTAGACCCATGGGTCAGCAGTACATCTGGAGTAAGATGAGAAGGTGATGACAAGAAAGACACCATCCCCACAGTCAAGAATGGAGGTGGGTCAGTCCTATTATGGGGGTGTTTTGTGGCTGCAGGAAATGGCTATCCTGAAAATGTGACTGACACCATGGATTCTTTCAGATATCAGGCAATTTTGGCATGAAATATCTGATGCCTTCAGTGTGTAAATTGAAGCTCAGTGATCACTGGACTTACACCAAGGATACAACCAAGTTGTCCAAAATCGGGTTCAGGGATAGGGTGTGGAATGTCCTTAAATGGCCCTTTCAGTACATCATTAAAATCCCATTGCAAACCTTCATTGGGATTTCAAGGAAGCAGTGGCAGCACAGAAACCAAAGAATGTCAATGATCTGGAAGCTTCTCATAATTAAAAAATATTTTTTCTCCAAAACACGTTTCCCACAATTATTGGCACCCCTAGAAATTCTAGTAAAATATATCTGAAGTATATTCCCATACATATTTGATATTTTTTAGTACACCTGGGTGACTAGGAACATGAAATTGTTCAGCCATGACGTCCTTTTTCACATAGGTTTAAATATGAGGTAACACAGAGGCCAAATTCCCTTAGTCCCACATCTCAATGTGTAAGACCAAAGAATAAAGCAATGATGTGTGGCAAAATGCTGTTGAGATTCACAAAATGGGAAGTGACTATAAGAAAATAGCTAAAGCATTTATAATATCAATTTCCACCATCAGGGCATTAATTAAGAAGTTCCATTCAACTGGAGATGTTCAGAATCTGGAAGAGGATGTGTGTCTATATTGTCTCCACGCATGGTGAGGAGGATGGTTTGAGTGGCCAAAAATTATCCAAGGATCACAGATGGAGAATTGCAGAAATTAGTAGGGTCTTGGAATCAGGAAGTCTCCAAAACTACAATCAGACATCACCTACACACAAGTTGTTTGTGAGGGTTTCAAGAAAAAAGCCTCTGCTGTTATCCATCAACAAACTCAAGTGTCTTCAGCTTACCAGCTACTACTGGAACTTCAAATGGGACTAGATTCTATGGTCAGATAAAACAAAAATAGAGCTTTTTGGCAGCGAACACCAGTGATGGGTTTGGCTCACACAGAGAGGTAGCCATATGGAAAGGTACCTCATGCCCTCTTGAATCTCCATGTCTGGCCCCTGGACAGGACGTGGAAAACGCTTGCAGGTCTCCTACCCTCTTGATGGAAGTGAGCGCAGTCAGGAGGGCAGTATTCAAGGAGAATGCCTTAAGCTCAGCTGACTGCAAAGGCTCAAAGGGGGCTCTCTGTAGACCCTGAAGAACTACAGAGAGGTCCCATATGGGAACGAGGCACGGTCTGGAGGGGTCCATGGTTGAAGGATTTGAATCAGAATTTGATGGATTAGGAGAGATTCTATATGGAGGAATAATCTCAGATCCCTTGCCATGTGTTCTCCAACCTCATTAGCCAAAGGGAGATTGCACAAAGTATTGAATAAAACGGTGACAATAATTGTGCCACACATATATTTGACAAAAAATATTTGTTTTTTGATAAAACTTGTGTTGTGTTTGGAATTGTTTGATATCCATTAGAGGACAGATTTTTGTGAATATTTTGAAAGAAAGATCAAAAGGATAAACAATGAAGACATATTTTCACAGCCTTGTTTGCTCATATTTACCAAGGGTGCCAATGATTTTGGCCACAAAAGTACTGTTTATATATATATATATATATATATATATATATATATATATATATATATATATATATATATATATATATATATATTATACACACATAGTGCCTTGCAAAAGTATTCAGACCCATGACCAATTCTCTCATATTACCGAATTAAAAATGGTACACTGAAATTTCATTCTGACTGATATTTTATTTTAAAACACTGAAACTCAAAATCAATTATTGTAAGGTGACTGTTTTATGTTGGGAAATATTTTTATGAAAAATAAAAAACTGAAATATCTTGCTTGCATAAGTATTCAACCCCCACACATTAATATTTGGTTGAGCCACCTTTTGCTGCAATAACTGCCATATGTACCAGCTTTGCACACAGTGACGAAGTGATTTTGACTTATTTTTCTCAGCAGATTTGATCCAGGTTGTTCAGGTTGGTTGGGTGACGCTTGTGGACTGCAATTTTCAAATAGTGCCACAGATTCTCAGTAGGATTGAGATCAGGACTTTGACTGGGCCACTGTAGGACATTTATCTTTTTGTTCTTGAGCCACTCCTATGTTGCTTTGGCCTTGTGCTTGGGATCATTGTCCTGCTGAAAGGTGAATTTCCTCCCAAGCTTCAGTTTTTTAGCAGACTAAGCAGGTTCTCTTGCAATATTTTGCTCCATCCATTCTTCCTTCAATTCTAACAAGATGCCCAGTCCCTGCTGATGAGAAGCATCCCCACAGCATGATGCTGCCACCACCATACTTCACTGTAGGTATAGTGTGTCTTGAGGCATAGGAAATGTTAGGTTTGCGCCACACATAGCACTATGAGTTTTGGCCAAAAAGCTCTATCTTTGTCTCATCTGACCACAAAACATTCTCCCACATCGCAGCTGGGTCACTCACATGCAGATTTCTGGCAAACTCCAGACGTGCTTTCAGATGGTACTTTTTGAGTAATGGCTTCTTTCTTGCCACCCTCCCATACAGGCCAGCATTATGCAGTGCTCTTGATATGGTTGATTGGTACACCATTACTCCACTCCCAGACACTAAACTCTGTAGCTCCTTCAAAGTGATTGTTGGCCTCTTTGTGGCTTCTCTCACAAGTCTCCTTTTTGTTAGAGTGCTGAGTTTTGAGGGACAGCCTTTTCTTGGCAGTGCCTGGGTGGTGTGGTGCAGCTTCCACTTCCTGATTATTGATCCAACTGTGCTCACTGGGATATCAAAACATTTGGATATTATTTTGTACCCTTTCTCTAATCTATGCATTTTTATTACTTTATCTCTAACTTCTCTGGGATGCTCTTTGGTCTTCATTTTCCTTCAGATTCACAGCCTGACCAATGATCCTTTAACAATGGGTTTTTTATCCAGAAAATGTGATTGCAATGATTCACAGGTGGATGCCAATAGTAAAGTAATTGTTTCCTTGTTAGGGCAATTTCTTTCATCGGTGTAACCTGGCAGCTTCCACAGCACAGGGGTTGAATACATATACAAGCAAGATATTTCAGTTTTTTTTTTTTTATATTTCCCAAAATAAAACTTCGTGGTTACTGATGTAACCTCTGTTCCCTGATGGAGGGAACGAGACATTGTGTTGATGTAGCGACACTTGGGGTTCGATCGCAGGATGCACTTTTGCGTTAACATCTTGAATGGAAGCCTGTGTAAGGCTTTGTTCAAAGCACACAGATCCAAGATAGGGCGTGACCCTCCCCCTCTCTTGGCCACAATAAAATAAGAGCTGTAAAAGCCCTTGCGCAACTTGGCTATGGGGACGGGCTCTATTGCTCCCTTCGCCAGAAGGGTGGCAACCTCCGTGCGGAGGACAGAGACACCCTCGCCCCACACCATAGTGGAGAGGATGCCACTGAACCTGGGCGGGCATCTGGCGAACTGGATCACGTAGCCGAGTTGAATCGTCCTGATGAGCCACAGCAAGGGGCTGGAGAGCGCTAACCAGGCCTCCAGACTCCTCGCCAGTGGCACCTAGGGGACGACTGGACATACCGTGCCCAGGCAGGGTGGTTCGCAGCAAGGCAGAGCAGGTGCCCCACCTGGAAGACAGCCCAGGGGGGACGTGCTGCTCCACAAGCCCGCAACAGTGGCCAGTGACTGGGGCGGGCAAGCGACCCCAGAGACCAGGACACTTACCTGTTCGCCGGCTGTCTCTCGGAGAATGAGGGAACGGGAGGTACTCGCGTTCGCCTGATTGACTGGAAAGACTTCCAGCGCTTGGCCGTCGCGAGTGCGCTGACCCAGGGAATGAGGAAACTGCTGTTTCACTGACCATGTGGCCGCCGAGGCTCAGAGGGCAACTGGCGATATAATACTTACCATGTGCTGGCCCAGGGGCGATGGTGGGGCTGGAGAGTTCATCCGGGCCAGACCGGTCGGAGTCAGTCGCCTCATCTCCGGGTTGCCCATGCCAGGGCCGCCTCGAAGCCCGTTCGGGGTTCTTGACGGGCAGGTGGAGCCGACTTCCTGCGGGAGGATCTACTTCTGAGGCCGGCATATGGGCTCCGATGGCACAGGAGCCGGGGCTGGCATTGCAGGGGAACGGCTCTGGCGAGAAGCAGACGGGGCACGGGACTTCAGAGGCCTGAAGGCAAGATGTGCTTAATCGCCTCGGTCTGCTTCCTCACCGTTGAGAACTGATGGGCGAAATCCTTGACGGTGTCGCCAGAAAGCCCCCTGTGGGAGATGGGGCGCATCGAGAAAGCAGGCTTTCTTGGTGTCACACACCTCCGCAAGATTGAGCCACTGGTGCCACTCTTGGACCACAAGAGTGGACATCGTCCGGCCCAGGGTGCACGCCTTGACTTTTGACACCCGTAAGGCAAGGTCGGTCGGTGGGTCGGTTCTATCCTTGAGCAGATCTTTCAGCGTTTTGGCCTGGTGGACCTGCAGGATGGCCATGGCATGCAGGGCAGAAGTGGCTTGACCTGCAGCCTTGTAAGCCTTCGTCATTAATGAGGAAGAGAATTTACAGGCCTTGGAAGGGAGCCTTGGTTGGTCGCGCCAGGTGGCTGCGCCCTGCGGGCATAAATGCACTGCTACGGCGCACTCCACCTGGGGGAGCTCGACATATCCCTTAGATGCTCTGCCATAGAGGGTAGTTAGGATGGACGAGCCCGTGAAGCGTGTACGGGCAGCTTTTTGTTTTTTTATTTTTTAAAAAGATGCCTTCCATGACTTCGTTAGCTCCTTGTGCACTTCCGGGAAGAAAGGCCCAGAAACCAATCATCCAGCCGCGAATGCTCAGGTCAGTGTGGAGGATCCCACTTCAACCCGATGTTCGCAGCCGCCCGGGCAAGCACGGCTTCCATCTCAGCGTCCGCCTCATCCTGTGATCTATGAGGCTGACGCTGAGATGGAAGCCGTGCTTGCCCGGGCGGATGCGAACGTCGGGTTGAAGTGGAATACAAATTCCACTCGCCAATTCTCATTGGCCTTTTCTATTTTAAGCAAAGGTGATTGGGGCTCTCAAGATCGAACCCCTAGTGTCACTACATCAACACAACGTCGAGTGACAGACAGGGAACCAATGTCACCTAACAATAATTCCAGTGTTTTAAAATAAAATATCAAACAGAATGAAATTTCAATGCACCATTTGTAATTCAGTAATATGAGATAATTGGTCAGGGGTCTGAATACTTTTGCAAGGCACTGTATATATATATTTTTCATATAGTTAGTGCATGTGTAAAATATGTAATGAAGGCTTTTTGCTCCAGATATTGTAATAAAAAGTTGACATGTCCTGAGATGGTTTATTATAAGAGATGATTTCTTAAGGAATCTAATTTGTAAATGGCAGAATGACCTTTTTCTTTTCTACGAAAACTTCCTAGACTGAATGGTACATGGAACCATACTTTCTTATTTGATATTGTTCAATGGTGTTTCTTCTTAAATCGTTTGCCACAGTCCAGCCTGTTAGTTTACTGCTAATGCACGCTCACCAAAATATAGTTGGAAGACTCATTCAGATTCCCTGGATGCCTAGAGCATCTCTAAATGTTAAAGACAGTGTACAGTTCCTTTTTTTGAAAAAAGTGAATCTGTGAGTGAACACTGCAACAACTAAAGTGTTGCTTTAATTATCTTTCTCTGACTGCCCTGCCAGAGTAATCTTAAAAACAGCAGTCCAGTTTCAGTCTGGCCACTTTTAATTAACACAAAAACGATGCATTACATGGCTTAATTAATATTTCAACACCCACTTCGCTCCCGTTTGCCACTTAGATAAGGCTAATATGGAAATGACATAACCATAGACTATGAGCCTATGAAAAATGCACCAGCCACTTAAAACCATTGGACAGCTAAGAGGAGGACTCTGTACCCCCTCCACGATTCCCTGATGAGTTTTGACTTTTATTTATAGTGAAACTGGATATTTTCAAAATGAATACTCCAAACTAATGCAACCGCTTTCTGCTTCGACTCTGAAGACAAGACGGAATGGTTTGGTGGTGAAACATTATCTTCTTGTGAATCTCATGCCTTGCAAGTGTTCTTCAGATGTAATGTGCAGTTAATAATTTACCGGTCATCACCTCGCTGCGATATTTATTGTCAGGTCGTCTATCGTGGACTCTTAAAACAAGTCTTACAGCTTTTGACTCAACCATGTTCCACATTGCTTATGTTACAAGTACAGAGATGCACCTGCCAAAGCACAGGCTACCACTGGTGTTGTTTTTCACTCTCTCTGTTCCTCTGTGGTGCAACAAGCTTCCGACCTGGGGTGTGTTTCCCGAACAATGACGTAACCTACTGTGTAACCACCATAGTATGATGCATCGTTAGAGAAACTAACAAGCTAGTCACGAGTGTTTCCCGAAACCCTAGTAACTATGTCACACATCCATCATTCGAACCATGTTGGTTCAACAATGTAGAGCTGTCATTAATGACATTATTCAGGGGGTGGAGTAATAACTTCTGCAGAGATCGAATGGATATCAAATTATAACAGCTTTACATGGACAGAAAGCCATATATTGTGAAATAATAGCTTAAGATACAAAATAGACATTTACGTTTATAGGCACTTTGTAAGTGCCATACTCTTTACTACAGTATATAAGTGGTTCGGTCAGTAAGCAGCTCCAGAGCAACATTATTTCACTGCAACGCTGCTGTAAATAACGAACATGGCATATTGTTCTCCATTGTTTCGCTTTATTTTCACATTTCCTCTGTTGCTGGTGTGTTTGTTTTCATTGTGACCTCTCGCAGCATTGAGCTACAATAGTGGGGTTTCCCTCTTACCTCACTGTACTGCACATTAGCACATAAATATGCACACTTTTCAAAAACCAATAAGAACGCCACTTTCATTCTTGACACAATGAAAGATATAGAATTAAATATATATGGTGTGAAAGATACAGACTGGGTCTGGCAAATGGGGCTCTGGTGAAGCTGTGTGGTGTTGCATGGCAACAAACATAACATTTTCAAGTTGATTTTCAGTGACAGAGAAGTTAAAACTCTTCACAATCTGAATTTAAATACAAAATATAATCCCATTTGATGACCAGAAATACTCTGTCATTTTTTAACATGTGTTTTAACATACGCAAGTATGTGTTCCCCCCAGTGAGCCTACTTGCACAGATGCTGTGCAAGGTCAGGGAGGACGAGGAGCAGGTCATCCTAGTAGCACCTTACTGGCCCACCCAGACTTGGTTCTCGGACCTCATGCTCCTCGCGACAGCCCCCCTGGCAAATTCCCCTGACGAAGGACCTTCTTTCTCAGGAACGGGGCACCATCTGGCACCCACGACCAGACCTCTGGAATCTCCACGTCTGGCACTTGGACAGGATGCGGAAGACCTAAGTGGCCTACCGCCCGCAGTAGTAGACACGATCACTCAGGCTAGGGCTCCCTCTACGAGGCGCCTGTATTCCTTGAAGTGGCATCTGTTCACTAAGTGGTGTTCTTCCCGACGCAAAGACCCCCAGAGATGCACAGTCAGGTCAGTGCTTTCCTTCCTGCAGGAGAGGCTGTAGGGTCGGCTGTCCCCCTCCACCTTGTGTCCCCCTCTGCCCCTGGTCACCATGTTTGTAGAACTCCTCCCCCCCGGGTAGGACCTACCATGGGGACTTCTCCACATGAGACACTGCCAACAAGACTCGGTAAGACCATGTGACGTATTTCCACACAATTTCCTCCCCCTCGGGCAAGGGGTGGTCTCCTCAGTGTCTTCCCCTTGGGAGTGACACCCCCCCGACGCGGACGCTATATGGCCCCCAGCTGAACGATTTTTCCTTTTGGGGAGAAGAAAGAGAAGAGGCTGCAGCTGGGGCAGCTGGTGCTCATTTTTGGGCAGTCGACTTGTCCCCGAGGTTCAGGGGACCGTACGACGCTCGTAAGAGCATTGGGGGAGGTTATGTGATGGCCGGATGCGCTGGCTACAAGGCACACAATGGTCTTCCTGTCTCGCACCGCCAGTTCACGTAACACAGTTCAGCTAGTTGTGGCGTTTTGTATAGAAACCCTTAGTGTTACTACATTGACACAACGTCAAGTGAGTGACAGATAGGAACGTCCTGGTTACTTTTGTAACCTCCGTGATGGATGGAACGAGACGTTGTGTCCCTCCTGCCACAACACTGAACTACCCGCTGAAATGGCCAGGACGCTGTCTCGCCTCCTCAGCACAAAACCTGAATGAGTTGTTGCAAGCCAGCTCCTTTTATACACGTATGTCCGGGGGAGTGGCATGCAAATTCCACTCACCAATTCCCATTGGCCTTTTCTCAAAGATCAGAGGTGTTTGGGGCTTCCAAGAGTGACCCCTAGTGTCACTACATCGACAGAACATCTCGTTCCCTCCATCAGGGAATGGAGGTTATGAAAGTAACCAGGACGTATCTATGTGTGTATCAAATGCTCAACTTTACAAAGATTCCCTACAGCTTGAGCACAGAAGGTGACGCAGAAGTCAGGTTGTGTATATAAATGTCTACATAAGGACAAATTTCTCCCCACTTGATTCTCTATCTAATGACGACATTAGAAGAAAATTCAGGATTCCAAGGACCAAGATCCTTGAATTGCTGTAGATTGTGAAATCACACTTTTAGAGGGCCACAAAAAGAAACTACACCTTAAGTCCAGCAGTGCAGTTCTTAGCTGCACTGCATTATTGTGCTGTGGGAAGTTTTATGGAGGTGGTTGGTGATGGCCTGTGGCTCAGCAAGTCTTCGGTCAGCTATGCTGTGAAAGCAGTAACACCTTTGCTGTTACAGCTTATGAACACCACGCTGACTTTCCCCAAAACTCCTCAAAAAAATCCAGTCACAACATTGCAGTCATGGAAATTTGTTCAACTTCCTGAGGAGGAAGAGGGGGTCATGCTGGTGCTGATGATGATGAAGATGCTGCTGCTACTGATGATGATGATCCACTGAACCCACATCAATGCAGAATGCATCCTGCAGGAGCAGAAGTCAAAGAACATTTAATTCAGAAAATGTTTGGTTACTTTTTCATTTTCATTTTTAAATGGTTACTGTTTTTTTCTATTATTTCATTTGACTGACATTTTGTGTAATTTCCTGCATTGGTCTATGTTTTTTTTTTTTTTTTTTCTCCATGCAAACATTAAATGAAAGACTACTGCAAACAAGAAGTATACATTTGTTTTCTATAACAAAGCCTATTGAGAATATTTAATATTCTGTTATATTCTACTTCTGTGAACTCCTCACAATAAACAAAAAACCACTTACACAGACACGTTATTCCATACAGAAATCAGATATATGGTCATACATGTATATTTCTACAATAATTGTTAATTTATTTGGGCATATTGGCTATATAAAATTACACTGTGATTTGGGAAATTATGTTTTACATATATGAAAGTGTAATATTTTGAAATATGTAAATAAATGAATTTTACACGTAACACTTTTCTGACACTATACTCAAAGTACTGCAGATATGTTGCATATACTGTATGTACAGTACAGATAACTTTTTATATCAGTGAAAACCATTAGCATGCATATTGTGTTTTTCATATATAGCCATGTGACATTTCTCATTGGAACATGTTGTAACAAAGATATTCGCATGTAAATAATAAAATAACTCACCTTTTCTACGTGAAAATGAAGCCTATCCTGCTTTCCAAATGGCATAAATAATGCCTTAGGAGGGCACTTCGAAGGGAGAACAATTGTAACAGTCACGCTGGAAGATCGTTTCACACTGAATTTCCAATAAAAATAACTTTGAGCACCACAACTTCAAGCCTTTCAAAGCTCTCAGAGTGGATGGTGAGTCTTTGAAAGCAATAGGGCATAGGGGTGATAAGTCTGAATAGAACACACCCCAGTTGCGGCGAAATCAATGACATCGACAATGCAAACTAACAAGGAACTATGCTTATAACCACAGGCAGAGAGCTGTAGTTCCAACTACACAACTTTGCATTGGACGCAGTTTTAAAAATTTTCACTGGAACTACGGTTTTGGGAAACGCCAAATCCTTGAACTATGTTGGTAATGATGGAACTTGCGACCATAGTTGGCTAACAATAGTTTTGGGAAACACACCCCTGAAAACCATCTGCTGAAACCATCACAATAACCTTCAATAAGCATTTAAAGGAATTGTTCACCCAATACTAAAAATTATTTCCTAATTTATTCCCCCATATAGTGTTCCAAAACCATATTACTTTTTATGCGGAACACAAAAAGAGATGTTTTAATGAATATTGAGGTCCATCTTTTTAATACCATGGTTAGCGCCTAACTTCAAAACTTTAATAGGATCCAAAAGTATCATAAATTTACATAAGTCTTCTGAAGACACAGTAGGTTTTGGTGAGAAACAATCCACAATTTAAGCAATTTTGCAGTGAAAATCTTGACGTCCATTGCTTATTAATGAGTGCAATGAAAAAGCTCATTCACAGTGGCATGCGTGTTCACACGAGAACTTGAGTTGGTTTAAGCACTAAACAACGCAAGTTCTCATGTAAAAAAGCAAGCCACAGTGAACAAGCTTCTCTCATAGCATTTATAAAAATGAAACGTACGTCAAGATTTTCACTGCACAATTATTTAATTTGCGAGTTGTTTCTCATCAAAACTTACTGTATGCCTTCAGAAAACTTGGAATACGACACAGGAGTCACAAGGACTAATTTTATTTTACTTTTGGGTCCCTTTTTGAGCTTAAAAAAAGTGAGATACTATACACTGCCATTGTACTGAAAAGACTGACAGCGATATTCATTAAAACATCCCATTTTGTTCTGCATAAGAAACAAGTCATACAGGTTTGGAGCGATATGAGGGTGAGAAAGTTATGCCAAACGCTTCCTTTTTGGGTGAACTACTACTTTAAAAACAAAGGCATTTCCAATAAATAAACAAATAAATATTTTCTCTTTCTTTACATTTCTGCAGTTCAAGTCTAGCTTTGTTCTCTTGTTTACTCTCGAAACTCAGTATTGTGGTGCTGCGAATATTTCTGGGTCCTATATGATAAATTGAAATGAAATAAAATACACTATTTTAACTGATTAACTGATTAAATGTAAATGCTTTAACATAAGCCTGATCTCATGAAAATTCTGTGAATGTGGCAAAATTTTTGCAAAATGAATTTACATGGTTCATTACATGTATTTCTGCAATTTTCAGGTAAAATGTCCACAGGTGAATAAAATGTCCAACAAATTCGGAGTTTTAAATGAACAAAACCTACCTCCATAACCTAAACCTTTAACCTACACCTAACCAACAGTGTCATAAAAAGCAAATGTAAAGTGATAGAGTATTAACCAAAAAAAAAAAAAAAACAAAAAAAAAAAACTTTGTTACACCACATGACCTGAACAAAATGTGCCTTTTCATAAAAATTTCAAAATAAATATCAGATGTATAAAAACAAACAAACAAACAAACAAAATCTTGAGGGTCTCAATGTGTTCTCTCTGTTTTATGTTTTTTTTATGGTCAACAAACAAAATGACTACCTACATTTTGGTTACACCAAATGACTTCAATTTGGACAAAAGCATTTTTAAAAATGTATCATATTTTAATTGTTTCATTGCTTTTTTTTATAAAAAAAAAAAAAAAAAAAAAAGATTATTCTGCACTAGTCATGCCAACATTTATTTTTTCAAGAATTTCAGCTTTTAATGAAACTTAGAAAAAAAGAAAGCCCCTGAAAAAAATATCAATATGACTTAAAAGTCAGAAATTGAAAATATGCTAATCAAGAGGTGTATTCAAGTAAACGATTTGTGTAAATTGCATTTTTTTATTTAATAGATCTGGACAAATAAATTAGCATCACGTCACTGACCCTTACACATGGCCATAATATGCACCTGATATCCTCTGCTACTGTATTTTATGATGAATTTTGTGAATAGAATTCATATTATGATCATGAAAAAGGTTTGCTCTAGATCGTTCGCTCACTGTCACGGCTGAGCTGGTCACACGTACGCATTTTTTTCTACTCCAATAACCAAACTAGTAACAGAAGTTTGGGCCGTTTCTATTGAGGATGCTTAAACAGTGGTGCAAAAAGTTATTCTACACACAAAAGCATTTTATGGGTGAAACCCTGAAAATTGTTTTAGTTAAAAACATGTACATGTTGTAACTGTACACTTGTAAAAGCAATATCTTACCTTCTGTTTTCTTCTTTTTAAAGAAAGATTTCCTTGAACTGTTCTTGGCCATTTTTGAAAGTCTGCGAAACTTTTGAAAACTTGCATTACCTTCAGTGGCGAACGTTTCATGTGAACACTAGGAAAAACAAATCAACCCATCGCTAAACTCACACATGTTTCTAGTTGCCGGTGTTTTCAGAAAGCCAGCGCCTTTTCACAGTGGAGAGAGAGCTCGCGCACTCATGGTTGCCAGATTGCACAACTAAAGCATCACACTGGCAGAATATTTCCAAACTGTTCAAATGTAAAGATCTGATTGGGGGATTTCACCTCTTGAAATCCGGCAACCCCAAACATGTCGAAATCTAACTGTGATCGGCTATACGGTGCTATTTAAAGTCTGTTATTTATCAAACGCAGAGAATGAAACATTTTACTTGCATGATTATTTCTAAGTAATACACGATACAATTAATATAAAGGGGATGGTAAGGGGGATGGTACAAGAGGAATGGTTTTTGGTATTTCTCGCAACAAGGAGGATGGCATCCCCTCACATCCCCCCTCAACTCGAGCCCTGGTCATAAGATAGCATTGTGTGAGTAACAGATGAAAAATAAATGTTTATGAACTGTTATTAAGCCATTTTGCTTAGTGTGAAAGTAAATAAAACTTGTTGTTGTTGTGCCTCTAGTGTTTATTTCACCAGAAAACTGCTTTGATAGGTAGAACGAGACACGTAATACTAATTTCGCAAAAATGTTGTATAGTATAGTGATTCTTTGAGACCAGGTTGGTTTTTAAAGCTGTTATTTAGATAAGAGAACAAGGCCAGAGGTGGGATCTAGCTGGGATGCTTCATGCAGCATGCAGCTCAGTCAGGGTCGACTGTTCCTTAGCTACCAATTCATATAACTTCTCTTGAGCAATATCCAAACAGAGGTCAAGCCACTGATGTCAGCATGTGAAAATGGAACAGCTAACTACATTTTGACATTGAACAAAACAGTAGGCAGAAAAGCCTGTAGTGTCAGGTAAATAAAGTGTCAGGTCAAGTCATTCATTTTGACATTGAATGCCCTGAAGAACAATAACTATAAATAGCTGACAAATGGCTTCATGTGAATGTTGTAAAGTCCAAAGGAGAAATCATAGATTTTATATATCTACAGTTAAAACATTAGTTATTAAAAAAATAAAATAAAATAAAAAACTGCTGTAAAAATATGCTGGGCCAAATGCAATATTGATTTCAACAGGATAAAGTTATCCTTGAAAGCATTTATTCAACTAGTTGTGTTGTTTTATATGGGTAAAGGTTGCAGGAAATGTCACTTAGATGGACAGAGCATGTAGGATAAAGTTTTTGAGGTACATTGAAATTGCTTGAAATTGCGATGATGTGAGTGATGTTTAATTTAATATTGAAAGATTTGGTACTTAGATAACAGGGCAGGCAAAGCAGAAAAGTGTACATTTATGTAATTATATTCAAACAAAAGATTTAAAAAATGTGAGCAAATAAAACAGAAAAAGTCAATAAATCAATAAACAAATAAAAAAGCAAACAATAAAAGGTGCAAGTTTTACTATTGAAATGGTGCTTTATCATATTATGGAATTATGATATATTTCCACTTATTTCACTTATTACTAAGATTAAAACTGAGAACTATTAAAACCTATTAGAACATGAGGAAATACTTCCCAACAAAGCCACAAACTTGATCATTCAATCAAGACGTAATGCATCAGTGTGTGTCTGTGGCACTGTAACATCTGGTTAACTGCAGGAGCCCAGACACCAGTGAAAAATGTAATGCAGGCAAACTCTAGCTTGAAGTTCTAACAGGCCTCTGAATGAGGTGATGGCTACTCTCCAGGGTGCTTTACACTACAGCTGCTTTCCTCCCCTGGCTCATTGCCCATTACTAGCTGTGCTCATCACACAGGGAAATAAATAGACCAGCATTTAAGAGGGCATGGTGCTAATAGCGCTATGCAGTGATGTCTGTCTCCATAACTGAGAGTGCTCGTGAAATATTAAAGGTAATAAACAAATACCCTCTGATGATGGTTAAAGCTAGAGGGAGAGAGAGAGAGAGAAAGCGAAAGAGAGAGGGCAGTTTACTACACGAGATGGAAAGAAACAGAGAGCGAGCATATACTCTGCAGCTTTTTCTGGAACTCTTTTGCTCCATTTCACTGTTCACTGTTTCAGGTGTATGGACATTGCTTTGAAATGAAAAGTTTTGCTAAATGTGGATGGAAATAAAATAAATGAAATGTAACTTTTAGTAATCACTATTTGGGAATTTTTTTTAATATTTATTCAGCAGATGTATCCTTTTTTAAATTTGATTTATGAGTGTTTTAGCAATTTATTTATTGGAAATTAGAGCGAGATAGTTTTCGTCTTGAATTGGATATATGAACTCTATTGCTCAAGTCTGCACAGTTGCCCTAGCAGGTATAGTTCATCACATTATGGACATGTTCGTCTAAGTTTGATGAGCAAACTTTTGATGAGTCTTAATTTTGAACAATATACTGTATCTATTGTTTTAAAATTGGAATACGTCTTTTTGTAAAAAGTTCTGCTTGAAAAGTGTGTCTGTGCTATATTTAAGATAAATGCCTCATGGTTTTAAATTTTGTTTTATATCGCAAATAATTTAAGTGTTTCACACACTTTTTATACACTTATTCTCAATATGAAAATGCATAGTAAATACATAGGAATGCATTTACTAATGTTAATGAATAGAACCGTATTGTACAGTGATGATAACAAAATAAAACACTAACAAAATGTTTTAAAATGAAGCTAATTGACCCACAGATGCGTTAAAGTTGAAAAATATTCAAAATAACTAACTTTTTTTTTTAAACTTTTGAGGGAACATGGTCCTAATTCCCACATATATGGACTTCATTTTTATCAGCGTGCTGACGTGCGAAAAATTGATTTTTTAAAGCTGCATACCAAATGAAAAAATAGACGCTACTCTTTACAACCAAACAGGTTTCAATCAAAAAACGTAAAGAGGTTTCTTACCAGAGGCACTTTTGATAGCGCTGTGCCAGTAGCATCATGCTGTTATGTCACGTGATGTGGTGCGCCAGAAGTTTAACCCTTAAATGACAGTGTAGTCTTGCAAACATTATTCAGCCGGTTTTGATTCATTTAAATTATGTGCTGCATATAGCGAAGCCAAAATACAACATCCACACATGTGGAAGTGGGGTCGCATAAGGTTAAAGGTTGATTTAAAAAAAAAAATATTGACAACATCTAAAATGCAGTGCTTCAGCACAAGCTGATGAAAAAACAGTAAGACACCACGGTCAAATATGTCCTTTGATGACATATTTATGTAAAACACAATTTTTTAAAAAAGCAACAAAAAACAGTGCAGATGGAAGCAAAAATGGCCCCTTAAGATCATTATGTATTTGGCATGTACATATTTTAGATTTGTTTGCTTTCCTTGAACTTTTCAATTGCGAACATACTTTCTTTTTATAATGTGTGCTCTTAGCAGTGCACTAAAGTTAACAAACTGCTTTACCACAGGAATACATATACGTCATGGCAAGATTGAAGTAGATGCTGGTTTATAATTAGCTCATTCGCCCTCAGCAAGAGATCTCTAGTACATCTTTGCCATCTTGATGGAATGAGGATGTCAGCAGGGTTGGGTGAAGAATTGAGCAACCTATCTGCTTTTAGAGGAGTAGATTATTCACACACCACCATAGTATATATTAAACACAGCTAGAGTGCAGATAACTACTAATGGACTACAAACAGGCTTCTTTTTATTTAAATACAAATCTAAGAGCCAAGCCACTGTTTGAGCAAGAATGGACACCCTTCGTATTAGTCAGCACCAACACACACATACCATGACAACAGGTTGCATTCAAGAACCAGTCAGGGTGTGACCAAAGCTGAGAGATTGCTGGAGCTCTCTCAAGCCCTGACCTCCATCAGGCCTGATTTCATCCTCTCCATTCCATCCACTTTCCATCCGTGAGGATCTAACCTCTGCACCAAGTTGCTCTTAATGAGCTAAAACATTCCTTCAGTCATCTCCCAATCAGCCCAGTCAAGCCTTCTCATCCTGTCTCTTTGTCACATTGCAGTGGTGGCCCCATTAAACCTCCCAGATGTCTCAGCCCCTCTGTTGATTCTAAAGGAATTCATGCAATTACCAGAGTACCGCTTTGCGTCAACAAAATTTTTTAAAAAAAAAAAATAGCGGTAGGAGGAGGACTTGTTGTAGGACAAGGAGGAGGAAGGGGAAAAAAACCTACCAGCTCTGACATTTCAGGGAATTTCACAGGAATGGCTAATCGAAAGTGATCAGCGGAAGAGTTTAATATTTAACCAGTCAGCGACGCAGCCCAAAGTTTCTAATGAAATTATAACTCATGCTTGAAAAGCAAAAGTGCATGTGTTGTGGGAGCTTAAATTATTCAGCCGCCCATATCTCCGCGTTTCTGTTCACCCACAGACAAATGTGGCACTCACAAGCTTTTAAGGAAGGAGGCATGCAGTGACACATGGCATGATACGAAACAAGAAGATTACATCTGGTCCCAAATTAAAGTGACTTGCTGACTTAGGTACATCCAGGAACAGCTTAATTGTGTTAATTAATTGATCTCCTCAACTGAGGGACACACGCACATGACAAAATCACTAAGCTTGTGATCCAGCTACAAACTTATAAGGCCACTGTGCTCCTTCAGTACACCTATGATTCTTTTTACCTGAAGTATATGTTTAAAAAAAGTATTTAATTATCCAAAAAAATACATTAATTAGCTCTTTTTGAGAAAGAGAGATGAAGGGCCTACAATATCTATGAGGGTCGGTAAAATATTTAGGGTGGCAGCATTCATATTAATGGTAACATTACACATATGTCTTGCAAAATTCAATTAGAATTCAACTCAACATTGATGTCAGGCGCATGTCAGGCATATAAATGTGCAGTAGCTTCGGGTTATGGTGTCTATTTTCATAAAAAAAATTTCAGGTAGCTTAGCTTTTGGGCACTTGGCCACCCTCACGGCATTATTCCAACAGAAAAAGAATTACATACTTGATGGGAACTAATTAGATCAGTCCTCACCTGTGAGTCCTCCAGCTGAGGTATCTGGACCTCCCTAAGGTTAATGTGCATCAACTTTTTACTGCACTCTCTGCTTTTACTCACTTATAAAACTCATCTGTGCTTTGAGGCAGAAAGGAGGGGAAATGTTTATCCCAAATCAGTTCAAGAGAGTGTTCAAGTGTCTAAATGCAGTTTAGAGCCTCTAGTCTCTTTTTCTTCACTAAGCTCTTTGTTTGTCTTACCATTACAGTAACTATGTTTTGACCAAATTGTTTTTTTTTTTTTGGACAAGTTGGCTGTTCGATGCACTGTACAGATATTTAACATTTTCAGGAACTAATATTTAATTTAGGAAATCTAATTTGTACAAAGCAAAAAGACACTGCTTTAGGTTGTGGATTAGGTTGATGTGCATTACTTTATTCACAATCAATGAGATGTGTATCAATTTTTTTTTAAAGCCAAGCGCTAAAATTTATTTTCAGCTCTGCGGTCACTCATTAAGCAGATCCAACTGTTAACTATGTAAAACATGACTTGAACAGATTTGGCTTGAAAGCCCTTATAATGATTTCTTAAGATACTAAAGATAGATGAGCTTTAGAGAGCACTGCTCGTGTAATTTCAGAGGACCCATGGTGTGATTCAAATTAATAAACTGTATCTACATCAGTTTTCCCTCTATAATATAAAGGAGCAAACTGCTCACTGTCAAAAGAAGCTTTATCAATGTTTCTTTTTTATTTATTTTTTTTTTATTATTAAATGATGAGAGTGGGAATGAGACTTTTGATTGAAGTGTGTGTGGGTTTTTTTCTACATTTCTGAGGAGCATTTAGCTTTGTGTAATTTTTAAAATAATAAAACTTATATTCAATCATAAATGCAGGACCACAGAGGAGCCAGCAGACCAGGGGGCCACACATAGATTTATGAGGGCACATTTGATACTTGCTAAGTTTTTAATTGTTCCAATGCACAGAAAAAAAGGGAATACCTTTCAAGAAGCTTCTGTTTCATGCACACTGATTAAAGAATGTGTGAGACTTCAGTGACATGGCGGGTATTATTAATTCATTGCAAACAGTGGAATTTGGGTGTGTTACTTTGAAACATTTTCAAAACTGCTGTAAAAAAATGCAGCTAGTAAAAAATAAAAATAAAAAAATAAAAAAATCTAATTCATTAACATTTAATTGGCGAATTCTCTTTCATATGGAATATCCCCAATATACGGCTGTCACAATCAATCAGATGTCCAGAAAAGAGAGTCTGACAAGCGGGAAAAAAAAGGGATGGGGAATATGTCAATGGTGGCACTCACTGTTTCTTCTCTCTGTCATGTTGCCAAAGCACATTGTTAAGCAGACACCACAGCCAAAAGGAAAAGTGAAGCCTAAGATTCTGACAAAAAAGAAAGAAAATAAAAAAGTTCATGCCATCCTTCCCATGACAGAAGTCTTCAGCTAAGGTTATGTTATCTTTAGAGGCAAGAGAATAGTTCAAAAGCAAAGATTTCTCTTGCACTGAGATTTTTTGGGAGGTGTTTGGCAAGAAAACCACTTGGCTCATAATTGTGTAATCGTATGCTTGGTCCCCTGTGAATTCTCTTAGTTTCACCTCAAACTCAACTTTTGAAAGCACAAGTGTAAAAGCAAGTTAGAGATAAGAGAATTGAGGAATGTGTGCATGTGATGCTGCCCCTGTGTGGAATTCAGTACTTAGAACAAATGTAAAAAGAATCATGGATTGAAACCCATCAGATTCCCGTACATCAAAAGAAAGAGTTTACTTAATTACCCTGACAATTAAATGTTAATTAGTTGGAAAACTTGAAGGCGGGCAAAATAGTAGAAGACTTAGAAAGTTTAATCTTATCCATCCTCACCAGGATGATTAGGAAATAACAGCAGGTGGATTTGATCCTGCTGGTGTCATCCTATCTAGCAACAGCTGTCAGTTGTTTCTGCATGAACACCTAGCCATTTGCCATAATACGAACCTCACTTTGACCCTTTCTAGGGAAAGTTTAAGTTTGATTGAGTAGTTTTGTCTATTAAAATGTCAACCTGGTCTCAGGGGGTAAAACAGTTTAAAAAAGTAGATACACAGTAGATGTCCAAAAATTTTATGTGCATGCTTTCCTTCACCTTCTGTCCTTTTTTCCATCTTATTCTCTTCTGGACTTCATCAGCATTTTTTGGGCAGTCAAGTTTTATGGTTGGATTCTCAGCCTCAAAGTGATTTAAAAATTCCAAGTGTGAGTAACCCCCATGTAAAATAAATAAATAAATAAAATAAAATCTGAAAAGTACTTCTCTAATTTTAAACTCTCCTCATAATTTTTTTTCCACACTCTTGTTCTGACCCTTTATGTCTATCTCAATCTCTCTCCTATGACCTTAACAAAAGTAGAGGTGTAGGATTGAGTCAAGTATCAAGGATGCACTAGGAAGTTGATATACTCTCATGCCTGGTGGGCAAGTATTATTCTTATCATTATGGTCGAGTTGTCCTAATTAGCACAAGGGCAGAATAATGAATACAACTCCATTAATCAAAAGGTAATATATGTAAAAGCAGTACTTTTGGCCTCGGGAGAAGCTGCTAAAGGTAGAAAAGGAGAATAAAATCAAAGGAGAAAATATTGCTTTAATAGTCATTTATACACTATTTCTTATATTTAAAATACACAGCTTGCTCTCTGCTGCTTCACTAGGTGGAGGGCAAAATAGAAAAAGTAAACTGAGTATAATACAAGAGCTCTTTACTAATGACTCGAATTTAGAACTCAGTTGATAAGTGATTTCAAAGTAGCATCTATTATGCCTCAATGTAGTTTGTTATATTTTTGTTCAGGATTTCCATCAGTTGTATCTAATCCTTTGTTGTCAGAATCAGAATCAGAATGAGCTTTATTGCCAAGTATGCTTACACATACAAGGAATTTGTCTAGGTGACAGGAGCTTCCATTGAACAACCATACAAAAACAATACAAAAACAGCAGCAAAACATAGATAAATAAAAAAAAAAAAAAAAAAAAAAAAATTATACACATACGTACAGACACACATACATACATACACACATACACATGGGTAGTGCAAATCTAATACAATCTGTTATGTACAGTGTAAATACAAATCTGTTTTGTACAGTGCAAATGTTTTTTTGTTTTTTTTCCCCAGAGGAATGAAATGGCAGAGGAGGTTGGATGTGTTGGATAAATATAAGAAAGACTAAACTGTGTATTGCACATAGTTATTGCTCAATGGGGCAATTTAACTGTTCATGAGATGGATTGCCTGAGGGAAAAAACTGCTCCTGTGCCTGACGGTTCTGGTGCTCAGTGCTCTGAAGCGTCGGCAAGAAGGCAACAGTTCAGAAAGGTAGTGGGCAGGGTGAGTGGGGTCCAGAGTGATTTTTCCAGCCTTTTTCCTCACTCTGGAAGTGTATAGTTCTTGAAGGGGGGGCAGGGGGCAACCAATAATACTCTCAGCAGTCCGAATTGTCCTTTGTAGTCTTCTGATATCTGATTTCTTAGCTGAACCAAACCAGACAGTTATTGAAGTGCAGAGGACAGACTCAATGACTGCTGAGTAGAACTGTATCAGCAGCTCTTGTGGCAGGTTGAATTTCCTCAAGGCGAAGGATTGTTCATAATCCTTCGTTGTAAAATGTATTTTGTCTTTCTTCTCTTAAATTTATAACTATGGTGTATTTAAATATATTTAAATATATTCTATATTCTTTATTAGAAAACAAACAGAAAAAAAAGAAAAAAAAAAGCAACAAAGTGGCTAGACATGTATTTCAGTTTTACTATACATCACTTTTGCTCTCACCTTAACTGAGATGTTTCCTGTTTGCTCCTCTCAACTCTTGTTTGTTGACTGTTGTTGCATGGGAGCTGGCTGCTGCAAGGCTGGGGAAATGACTGCCCATGTCTTTGAGGCCATGAGGGTTGGTCCTGTCTTAATAAGTTTCCAGATGTATTGAACACATAGTATCAGAGCTTTCTGAGCTCCCTGAAAACAGGAACAGTAACAATAACACTCAGTGGGGAAATGTTTCTGTATAACGACTATTGTCCTTGGCAACACTGTATAACTGAGGAAACTTCAATCATTTCAATTCAAATCAATCCAATCAATTTAAATCAACAGGTTAATCAAGATTCAACATTCACGATGAAATTGTCAGGATTCGTACGGCTTTTCTAAATTTGGCTAATTCGTATGATATCGTGCGACTGCACTCGTTTGAATTCCTACGACTTTCACTACAGCCAACGTTGCTGGACATTGTTGCCATCTAATACGTGACAATTACTTGCTTCTTTCACACACAACAGCTTCCTATCATGTTTACACACTCTACTGATTGGTTAAGTTTAGATAAGGGGTTTGGGTAAGGGCATAATATTAAGGATGTCCTTAACGCCTCATGCACGGAACTCACACTTACTTCCGCATTAGACATCTGGGAATTTGCACATTATGAAATCGTACGAGTTTATGCAAACAACATAATGAGAACATACGAAATAGCCAACTTGTAAATTATGAATGACTTTTCATGAGATCGGGTTGAAGATTCCGATGCAAATCGTCATGGTTACTGGTGTAACCTCCGTTCCCTGATGGAGGGAACGAGACGTTGGTGTCGATGTAGTGACACTAGGGGTCACTCTTGGGAGCCCGAGACACCTCTGGTCTTTGATAAAAGGCCAATGAAAATTGGCAAGTGGTATTTGCATGCCACTCCCCCGAACATACGGGTATAAAAGGAGCTGGTATGCAACCACTCATTCAGGTTTTATGCTGAGGAGCCGATATAAGGTCCGGCCATTTCAGCGGGTAGTTCAGCGTTGTGGCAGGAGGGACCAACGTCTCGTTCCCTCCATCAGGGAACGGAGGTTACACCAGTAACCATGACATTCCCTATCTGTCACTCACTCGACGTTGGTGTCGATGTAGTGACACTAGGGGTCCCTATACAAAACGCCACAAGGCTGAACTGTGTTACGTGAACTGGCGGTGTGTGGTGGGCAGACTTGCTGTGTGCCTCATAGCCAGCACACCAGGTCGACACGTAACCTCCCCTAACACAGTTATGAGTGTCGAACGGCCCTTTTTGGGGACAAGTTGACTACCCAGAGATAGAGACAGGCTTAACCCAGTCGTGGCCTCTTTCCCCTTCTCTTTTTCCACTCCCTAAAAAAGAAGGGGGATTATCCGACTGGGCCAACAGGTCTAGTCGGGGGGTGTCCCTCCCAAGGGGAGGACACCGTGGAGACCACACCTCGCCCCAAGAGAGGGGGGGATATTTAAGTGGAAGAATACATCACATGGTCTTTCCAACCATGTGGAGAGCCTTCAAAGTAGATCCTGCCCAATGGGGGAGGAGTTACTACAACATGGAGACTGGGGCAGAGGGGCTCTGCCCAAGGAAGACGCAGTTTGCCAGCAGGGAAATGAATTAGCAGAAGATATAGATCGCATGGGGTTAGCCTTACAGGGAATCGCCACATGCGGAGCACCTACCCCAGAATCGGGCTCTTAGTTAGCGCGTGTACTGGGCCGGCAGCGAGTCTCTCCGAAAACTCGACTGCCACAGGGCTCGGAGGAAGTCAACCAGGGAACAACTTTTGTGAACACTACTGGGAATTAACAGCGCACGTCTTCAGCTCAAAAGGAGGTGGAAGGCGCTATGTGCAAGCGATACACCCATTCGGCCATCCCGGGCTTATCCGCTTGTGTTGCGTGCCACTACCTGGGACGAAACCGGTTCCACCCGGAGGTTGTAGAACCTTGCAAAGGTGTTGGGTGTTGCCCAGCCCGCTGCTCTGCAAATGTCTGTTAGAGAGGCACCTCTGGCCAGGGCCCAAGAAGCCGCTACACCACAGGTAGAATGGGCTCGTAGCCCTACCGGGGGCGGCATGTTTTGGGCGAGATATGCCATAGTTATGGCGTCAATGAGCCAGTGGGTGATCCTCTGCTTGGAGACAGCGCTTCCTTTCCGCTGTGCACCAAAGCAGACAAAGAGCTGCTCAGAGACTCTAAAGTTCTGCGTGCGATCCAAATAGATGCGTAAAGCACGCACCGGACACAGCAACGACAGGGCTGGGTCTGCCTCCTCCTGGGGCAGCGCTTGCAGGTTCACCACCTGGTCCCTAAAAGGAGTGGTGGGAACCTTGGGCACATAGCCCGGTCGGGGTCTCAGGATCACGTGAGAATAGCCCGGACCGAACTCCAGGCACGTTTCGCTGACAGAGAACGCTTGCAGGTCACCTACCCTCTTGATGGAAGTGAGCGCAGTCAGGAGGGCAGTCTTCAAGGAGAGTGCCTTAAGCTCGGCTGACTGCAAAGCTCAAAGGGGGCTCTCTGTAGACCCTGAAAAACTACAGAGGTCTGATGAGGGAACGAGGCGCAGCCTGGAGGGATTCAGCCTCCTGGCGCCTCTTAGGAACCTGATGATCAGATCATGCTTCCCTAAGGACTTACCGTCGACTGCGTCTTGGTGTGCTGCTATGGCAGCAACGTACACCTTCAAGGTGGAAGGGGAAAGCCTCCCTTCCAACCTCTCTTGCAGGAAGGAAAGCACTGATCTGACTGCGCATCTCTGGGGGTCTTCCCGACGGGAAGAACACCACTTAGCGAACAGACGCCACTTAAAGGCATATAGGCGCCTCGTAGAGGGAGCCCTAGCCTGAGTGAACGTGTCTACCATCGCAGGTGGGAGACAGCTTAGGTCTTCCGCGTCCCATCCAGGGGCAAGACATGGAGATGTTTCGGAGGGTAGCGATCTCCGTGCAAGGTAGCAGCGTTTTCGTCTTTCACCAAGGTGAAGTGGACACCGCTGAACCTGGGCGGATACCCGGTGAAGTGAATCGCGCAGCCGAGTCGGACGGTCCGGACCAGCCCTCGTGACAGACTGGAAGGCGCAAGCCATGTGTCCAAGATCCGCGCAAGGGGGACCAAAGGGACAACGTCATCGGATGTACCGGCAGGTGGGGCCTCGCGGCGGGGCGGAGCTCGAGGTGCCACACCACGTCGTGGCCGTGCTGAGTCCGAGGACATCGAAGCACTTACCTGGCTCCTTGTGACCACCCCCGGAACAGCCTGGGACTGGGGAGGAAGAGGCCTGTCCTCGTGACCCATGGAGACTGTCACATCGGGGGCGGATTTGTGCCACAGCTGGGCGCTCAGGGCGGGAGACCGCCGCTGGAGCACCAACCTGCCAAATGGAGTGGTGGACGGTGGTCGTGATGCCAGCCGTACACACCGGATACGTGACCCAGGTAACAAGGAAACCACTCTTGCTGAGCTCTTGAGTACTGCAGCCACTTAGGCATGCAGCACAATTAAATGCAAAAGGTAACAAAAAGATGAAGATCTGCTTACCAGCTCCAGAGCAGCGGGTTTCGTTGTCCCTGGGTCGCCCGTCTCAAGGGCGCTTTGAAGCCTTTCACGGGTTCTGGGCAGCCGCGAGACGGGTGGCGTCTGCTTCCTGCTGTGGACTCCACGCCGGGACCAGGCCGAAGGGGCGGGCTGCGGCGGAGCCGGTGCAGTCACCGCAGGGGGACGCCCTTGGTGATGAGTAGATGGGGTGTGGGATCTTGAGCCGCGCCGGGGCAGGATATGCTGGCTAGCATCCATCTACTGCTCTACCATCGAGAACTGCTGGACAAAAGTCCTCAACGGTGTCGCCGAATAGGCCCGCCTGGGAAATGGGGGCAGCAAGGAATCGTGTCTTGTCGGCCTCACCCATCTCGACCAGGTTGAGCCAAAGTTGGCGCTCCTGGACCACTAGTGTGGCCATCATCCGCCCGAGAGACTGTGCCGTGACCTCCGTCGCTCGGAGAGCAAGGTCGGTCGCCGAGCGCAGTTCCTGCATCAATCCCGGGGCAGAACTACCCTCGTGCAGTTCCTTTAGCGCCTTGGCGGACTTGCAGGAGAGCCATGGCGTGCAGGGCGGAGGCGGCTTGTCCGGTGGCACCGTAGGCCTTGGCCGTCAGAGACGACGTAAACCTACAGGCCTTGGACAGTGATGAGGTGATGCGATGATATATAGGCGAATAGTCTCAGTATGCAGTGCTCCAACTTGTAGAATGATATCTTTGGTAGTGTGATGTACATGACCGTCACCAAGCAGGCGTCCGTCTAACTGCCAAAAGCGTGTCACAGAGGTTAAGGAGGAATATTATGGGCTTTGGCGAAATCCTCAATGAAGTTGCCCGCTGCCCCAGAGTCCAGCATGGCTGTAGTAGAGACAGACTTCCCCGAAAAGGTTAATGTCACAGGTAATTCACCACATGAAGTAGAGGGAATTAATGAACTACAGGAACTCACCATAATGGGGTGATGCTGAGATGGTCGGACTGGACAGGAAATCCGTTGATGTCCAGCTTGACCACAGTACAGACACAGGTGCTGCTTAACGCAACGATCTCTCTCCATAGAGGTAAGGTATGTGTGTCCAATGTGCATGGGTTCAGATTCACATGGGTTAAATGCAGCGGTAGGATGCTTTACAAGAGTGTTGTAGGGTCTACGTGCTCGGAGGAGGTTGTCGATGCGTATGATTAACTCAATGAACTGATCCAAAGTCTTACCCTCGTCGTGACAAGCCAGCTCTTATTGAAGCTCTAAGTTCAGTCCTTTCCAAAAAAGCAGCTTTAAAGTATCCTCCACACATATGGTTTGAGCAGCAAGAGTACGGAAGTTGAGAGCGTATTCTGCGGCGGGAGCATTACCTTGATGAAGAGAAAGCAGTTGATCTCTGGCATCTTTGCCTCATACTGGATGTTCAAACACAGCATGAAATCGTTGGAGGAAGCAACTGAACGAAGGGAATGTTGTCGCCATTCCACACCGCTGTAATCCAGTCCAACGCCTTACCGGTAAGCAGCGAACAAACAAAGGAAATGCGGCTCTCATCAGTGGGGTATAGTGTGGGTTGTTGATTAACAAACAGAGAACACTGGAGCAGAAATCCCTTACATTTAGCTGGTGACCCATTGAAATTCTCAGGAAAGGCAAGGCGTGGGTTAGCGGTGAATGTGCTAGGTGAGGCTAGGTGAGCCGCTGGATTAGATGAAGAGGCTGAAGGGTTTGGTGTTGGTAAATGGAGGCTTTGCAAAGTCTTAACAAGCTCCTCTGTTAACGATGTCAGCCTTTCAAGCTGTTGGTGGTGTACTGCCAGTACATTCGCTTGCGCTGAAACCTCGGTGGTTAGTTGCAGAAAAGCCGCTGGATCGGTTTGTGGCGAAGTCTAATGTAATGATGAGTCAACGGAGTTGAGATCCATGTGCAGCTTTAATAACAATAAACGTAGTAATACAGACAGGCAGGGGTCAATCACCAGCAATAGTAATATCCAAGGCAATCCAGAGAGGTAGTCAATAAACAGGCAAGAGGTCAGGGCAGGAGGCAGACAATCACAGGCTATATCCAGGTAAACAAAGCAGTAACAGTAGGCAGGCAGCAACGGGTCAAAACAGGGTAAACAGTCCAGAATCATAGACAGGTAAGGCAGTAAACTTAAATAATGCTCAGAAATGTCAGCCAGGGCAAACCAAGACTTTGCAATGACAGAGAGTGAGAGTGAGTCTTAATTAGCTGAGTAAATGGGAAACAGGTGAGCAGGTAATCAGTGCCAGGTACGGGGATTATAGGAAATGGAATTCAGAGAGTTAAAGTCAATACTCAGGTGATGGCGCCCTCTGGTGGTGAGTGGATGGAACTACAGAGGTGGGATTCGTGACACAGCCCTTATGCATCTTACACCCCTGAGGTGCTGTCACTTAGCTCTCGATTGCAGTAGGTATACAGCACAGGACAATGCCTCAAATGTAGGCATCCACTAGAAGTGTCTACAGTAATGTGCAAAAGTTTTAAGCACTTAAGATGTTTCACAAAAACATTTGTCTTAAGATGGTTATTTATACTTTCAGCTTTAGTGTGTCAATAGGAAAAATAAATTTTAGACTCCCAAACATTACTTTTGCAAATAGAAAAGATTAGAACAGAAGAACAGGGCACTCTGCAAGAGATGACATTGCCCCCACAGAGCCCCCCACTGAACATCGAGTCAGTCTGAGATTACATAAAGAGACAGAAGCAATTGAGACAGCCTAAATAGACTGAAGAACTGTGGTGAATTCTCCAAGAAGCTTAGTACATCCTATCTGCCAACAACCAAGAAAAACTGTGTCCAGGTGTACCTAGGAGAATTGGGGCTGTTTTAAAGGCAAAGGTGATCACACCATATTTTGATTTAGCTTTTTTTGATAAATGAAAACTATTTATGGCATTATTTTTGAAGACATCCTCACTATGCAACATTTTTCACAAGTGCCTAAAACTTTTGCACAGTACTGTATATATAGATCATGAGGGGCAGATAGAGGCAGATGACACAGTGATGGTGGCTGGTAAAAAGGTTTAAGAAAGCACTCAAGTGATCTCATTTTCTGTGGCTGCCACAACAATCTTCGCTCCATACTGCTGATTCCTCTAGTCTCCCTTTTTTGATACATTTGCACCTCCAAATCCAATGTGAACATTCTCACACCCTCTCAATGTCTTTCCATCTCTCTCTCTTTCTCTCTCCCTCACTTTCTTACACAAATATTCATTCCGTCGCCCTGACAGGGATGGATGGCTTGCTGGTTTAAAAATGCTTCTATGGATTTAAAAATAAACTTGCTAATGTTTTTTTTTATTTTATTTTATTTTTATTTTTTTATTTAACAATGAAAACAGAGAGATCAGAGAGTTATCTGGCCACTGTGGAGAAAAAGCATTAGTTTTCATGTGATCCCAAGAGCACTTTACACTTAGGTAAAGTTACATGAGGTTTCTTTCTAACCATAGGAATTATTCTTTGTTGTTTTTGAAATCAAATGATACATAATGTATAAATTCAAGATGTTCAATGTTCCTATAATATGCACTGGACATTGTTGAAATATACTGTATATTCTTATTGATTTGAGAATATAGACTTTTTTTGCTGCACTGTAAAAAATATCTGTAATTTTAATGGTAAAAGACTGTAAAAATGCTATAGTAAAAATGTTTTTTAATTGGTTAATGGGTAGTTAGTTACCTTAAAAAAATAAAAAAGATTTTACCATACAGGGCCGGCCCGTGGCGTAGGCGACATAGGCGGTTGCCTAGGGTGCAAAAATGACAGAGAGGCACCAGGAGAGTTTTTTTTTCTTCTTTTTTTTCAGAAGTGCACCCTCTCGTGATGACTGTGCACCCCTCTACCCATATATTGAGCACTAGCGCTACGTGATTATGTTATAATCGGATCCTTATAATATGTGGACAAAATAAGTAAAAAAAGGGCCAAATTAGGCTATCAGGTGCACAAGGCAAGAAGCAGCACTAAGAAAAGGAGCAGAAAAAAAGAGCAGTATAAAGGTAAGAATCACAAGTTAACGACTGTTCATGTCAGCCATTGATGTTTATTTACTACTTTGAAATAGCTTATTTAGAACCTCTTAACTGGCACGGACACTGTGGGCCGTTTTTGCTTGTTTTATTTAAGTTTAGTTCAAGTTAAGTGCAGTGTATTTTCTTTCAAATAAACTTCTATAAGCGTCTATAATGTTGTTTTAATTTCAGTTATATTGTTGCTTGCTTTCACTTCACCAAAAAACTCCTAAGTGTCTTCCTTTAAAAGAGACCATGATTAAGACTGTAGTCTAAAGCATTCATGCTAAGCACCCTCAAACAAACCTTAGAGCACCCTCAATTGCAGACCAGGGCAAACTACTACCTGCGGGTCGATTGATCATGAAAGTTTTTTATTAGATCTTTCATTTATCTGGCTTTGGGGCCTATGGCGCATCAACAAGCTTTCAATATGCTCAGATAATAGATGGAACACCCCAATCAGAGATTTATACATGCACAAATAGGAAATATTTAGCCTTGTGTCATACTTAATTTATGCAATCTGACAACCATGTACGCGAGTGTGCACGCTCTCTCCTTTTTGAAAAAAGTAAAATAAAAAACATAGCGCTCAATAGTACAATATTATGCTAAAAGAAAAGTGTGATGCAGCCACTCCATGTCCATTCGTGAGGCTGCGTGTGCTGTTTAGTGCCAAGTCTGCGAGCAAACCTTTTCAGTGATGAACTTTAGTAAAATCCCAATAGATCTTTGCATCATTCGCACATGGAGGGGATACGTGAGCAAAACCAAGTGAGAGAGGAACATATTTGTTCTTTGTGTTATTTGTAAAAAGTCCCTCACACCTGTATGCGAATGTTACTCTGGCAGTAATCATTTATCAGTGTCATGCAGCCTGTATTATTCAGTTGTGTGCTGAATGGGATGCCAAATAAACCATTGACGAGACCCACATCATGACCCATAAGCGTGCAAACAGGTTGATAATGTTTTGAGAATAAAACAACTTTATCCACTTTGTGGCAAACATTAAAATAAGCTTTTAGAATCTATCATTTCTGAATATTTTATTTTACTATTAAACCAGACTCCTGAGAGTGTTAAATTGAATACTAAATTACCATTGCATTGAAGTATGGTAAAATAAACAATTAATAATTATATTCAGCCTTTATTCAGTTTTACTAACACATGATAGAAAAGTCTTGGTTTACTCCTTCTGGGCTTAAAAGATACAACTATGCAGAACTTTTTATCTTCTCTCTTCCAGGATCTACTTAACAGCTGATGTGGCCCCTGAACCAACACACCTGCTCAATTGAATATGTAAGACTTGTAAATTGGCAAGCAGATTTCCTTGAATCCCAGCAAACACACAAAAATCGAAATTTAAAATCTCGCCTAGGACACCGACAGAGCCTGGGCCGGTCCTGTTACCATATAATTAACTGTAAAAATTAATATTATTTTTAACAAGAGAGTACATTTACTTTTTATGGTAAATTATTGTTAAAATTTAAAAAAACAAAACAATAATCAGGTGTTCCAGAATTCCCTCTGTGACCCATCACATTGTATTATATTTTATGGGAATAGTTATGTTTCTTCTTATTTTTAATATCACTTATCTTCACTGGGGTGTTCTGTGTTATATTTGATTTAGTTTAGTTAATGTTTATTGCATTATTTTAATTTCACATGTGTTACCCTGATGGTCTTTAGTGTTTGTGTGAGTGACACTGAGCACTGTCCCTACATGTTTATTGGTTATTGCTCTTGGAAAGGCCACTATTGATGAATTTCATGTTATCATGTTCCTTTCAGTAATTACTACAGTGAGTAACAATACATTATAAAGTGAAAATCAGATTTTTACAGGTTCAGAAGGTTAAAGTATTAAGTTTATATAATTTAATAATATAAACAGTAATGCACCGTAAAATATACAGGCATCAAAATTAAATCCCGTAAAGCCTGAAGCGTGGTTACCGTATTTGTTCAGTGAATTTCTGGCAACCACAGCTGCCAGTTTTTTACCGTAAATGTAACAGGATTTTTTTTATTTTATTTATTTATTTTTTACAGTATACTAGATTTGTTGTTGTTGCTTTAAAATCAAATTCATCAAACAATAACTTTCATTTTGCACAGGACAAACGAAGTAATTCAGTTCTGATTGTCTGACTATTTCAAAATCCATTAAAGCTCTATGTTTATCCTGATTATGAAATGTATTTTTTTCGTCTTTATTTCTATTGATTCAATTCTAATTCTAAAAATTATATCACTTCAGTTAAGATTGGCAATAATTCTTGTGTCTATTGACAGCTCTTCAATACCATATAGTCTTATATTGTCTCTGTCTCCAGTGTCCCACTAAAAATACTGTATCATGCCATTTTGTCCTTAACTTCTAATTAATAAGTTATAGTCAAGACTGATCTCTTTGACCACCTTCGGGTGCTCCTGAAAGTAGCCTGTATAAAACCTCTTACAAAAGACAGAGACAATATAAGCCTATTCGTGTAATGTGTGTGCTGAAATAATACACTGTGACATATATCTCCACATATGTACTTTAATATTCAAATTATTGAAATGGAAACAATGGAAAAGACAGAATGAGGCAAGTGGCGTGTGTTTCAACCTGACAATTCTATCAGCACTTAAAAGATGACAGCCCTCACCACATCTATTTCCTTATTCTATCTTATCAGTTACATTTAACGGCTTAACGAGAGGAGAAGCAGCATGTATCAAAGTAACACTTTTGTCATAGATCATTAGAGTCCCTCTTTCCTTTTTTTTTGGTTATTTTCCCCCTGATCACAGATTGTTTTCCAGTAGGTAGAATGAAATGCTTCCCTTTTTCCTTGCTTTTACCAAAGAGCTGCCATTCCCCTTCATTTTTACCAGAACCAGGTTATTCGATCAAAGTTGGCATGTACAGAACAAGGGGATATCTGGCAATGTCTATTAAAAAGGGACAAGAAGCTGCATTACAGACAGACAGACCAGCCTGTAGCCCTGTGTCTGAAAGTAGCCTAATATTTAGCCTACTGAACATGAAAATAAATTCAAACAAATCTGGATAATCTGTCATGGCAACACCTTTGGTTTTTCTTTTCTTTTTTCATTTCTTTCATTTTCAAAAGCCTTCAACAACCTGCTTTCTTGTCACACAAAGGTAAAGATAAAAAAAAAAGGTCAAACAGGAGCACGAGACAGGTGAGAGGTGCATAAGTTGCCGCGCAACAGGCGTGACGTCATTGGAACTTGAGCGGGCAATTTAGTTTTGTTTCGAGGTCTAGTAATCAAGATATTATTTTATTTTACGACTTTATAGAACAAACTATCAACAGCCAGATCTTGATCATGCTGCTCTATTTCTCTGTGTGTTTGCTACTTGTGTTATCTTAGTAAGATATGTTTCACTGCTTGTTTCAGTCAGTTGTTTGGCATTTTTAAGATTTGTAAACTGAATATTAGTAAATAAATATTAAGTATCAAAGTATAAATACCAATTTGTATAGTATGTATATAAACATACTCACATGTGGCGCTTCCTGTAGCTTACCCTTGCACGAGACGTTAAGCTGTCAAATTCTTCCAGTCAATGCTGTTCCGTAATAGTTCGCTAGATGGGGCTATAATTCTTTAATTGTTTCGGATAAACCATCAAAGCAGGCATACTCTAAACGAGAACGTCTTAAATGAATGCCCAAGACTCAAGAAGTCCTGTTATACTGTATATGCATATATGCTGCTAGATCAGAGTTTCAGAGGTTTTGCTGTACTAAAATCTATATCTATCTATCTATCTATATTTATATATATATATATATATATATATATATATATATATATATATATATATATATATATATATATATACTGGTCAAAAGTTTTGAAACACGTACACATTCTTTATTATAATTTATTTTCTCCACATTTTAGAATAAAAGTAAAGTCATCAAAACTATGGAATAACATAAAAGGAACTATGGGAATTATGTTGTGACTAAACAAAATCCAAAATAAATCAAAACTGTGATATATTTTAGCATCTTCAGAGTAGTCACCCTTTGCCTAGAATTTGCAGACATGTACTCTTGACATTTTCTCAACCCTGGGATGGTATCACCCTGGGATGCTTTTCAAACAGTATTGAAGGAGTTCCCATCTATGTTGGACACTTATTGGCTGCTTTTCTTTATTATTTGGTCCAAGTCATCAATTTCAAAAACGTTTTATTTTTAATTTTTATTAAATTTTAGTTTTATAATTAAATAAATTTATATGGTGGCACAATTATATTTTTGTATACAAAACTAATTTCAAACATTTAAGCATACGCTTTCAGATCAAAAGATTTTTAAGATCATGAGAAACATTTCAGTCAAGTGTTTCAAAACTTTTGACCGGTAGTGTATATATAGAACAAACTACATATATGTTGAGGGCAGTCATCTTTTTGTCATCACAGGCTTTTATTTTCTTTCTCTTTTGTAAGAGGTGTTAGGCCTATAGGCTACTTTCAGGAGCACCTATGAAACTCTGATCTAGCAGCATATATGTTGCTTTGTATTTCTGTTTTATGCTCTCTCTCTCTCTCTCTCTCTCTCTCTCTCTCTCTCTCTCTCCCTACCTATCTATCTATCTATCTATCTATCTATCTATCTATCTATCTATCTATCTATCTATCTCTCTCTCACACACACACACAGAGAGGATGTTTTCAGAGAGCACTTTACAGTAAGTAGAAGCTGTCGGGTTGAAGGAAACGATAAGAGATTGATATGCACGTGCAGTTCTATGCCTCAAAGGTGAATAACAGTGTGTGGATGAGACACTCTCACACATTCATTATACAAAGCATCAGTGGGCCTAATATCAAATACAATAAGAGAGGCAGAGACTAAAAGATGTGAGAGGCTGTCCACTGCAACTCAGGCCATCTTTCTCAATATGTACAAAGAAGGTCATGCTTTATCTTCATCAATAGCTTACACAAGCACATAACACACATATTGACTCTCTCTCTCTCTCTCTCTCTCTCTCTCTCTCTCTCTCTCTCTCTCTCTTTCTCTGTCTCTCTCTTTGACCATCACATATACACAACCATTTAGATAAATAGACGGACGGGCAGACAGACAGACAGACAGATAGTGTGGATGGATGGATGGATGGATGGATGGATGAATGGATGTATAGACAGAGTTAGACAGACAGACAGAAACTGTAGATGGATGGATGGATGATGGATGGATGGATAGACAGAGTTAGACAGCAAGACAGAAACTGTAGGTGGATGGATGGATGGATGGATGGATGGATAGATAGATAGATACATAGATAGATAGATAGATAGATAGATAGATAGATAGATAGATAGATAGATTCATGCATATAACATTTCTGCCTTATTGTGAAAGTAGCTTTGGGAGTAGATGTCCTTCCTGGAACCTTAACCCCAGTCCCCAGCTAGACACAAGTTCCTTCTCTGAGACCGTCTGTGCTCACTTGAACAGGCAACAGAGGCTTAATTGGGACTAGACCATGGGTTGGGTGTTTCTTTAACCCCAACTGTATTTGCCACTGAACGGTTAATTTTGTGATCACTCCCTTAGCTCACATGTAAATTAGACTTTTGCTGTTAACTTCTCTTACTTGTCTAGACATGCATACTAATTAAAAAAGCATGTTGCTTTCCATATTGTTGATGAAATTCTTAAAGATACTCACTATTGTTCCAGAGCACAAAGGATGCCGTTGGAGACAACTGATTTTAAAGACAGCAACAAGCAGAGCCAAACTGCCCACCTGAGGAGGTATGAGCACATCCAATGCAAGTGCAAACAGCTGTGTTACATAACTTAGCAGAGTTGAGTGCTCTCAACAAGCACTAATCTCCCTGAGCTCCTTGTGTTCGGCTGTGCGCTTTAGAAATCTGCCTGGCTCTTTCAATGCCAACAGAAACATGAATGTATCTTAATAGCACTCTTGACCTTAAAAGGTTCCTCAGCAACCATAGCATTCCCAAATACTACCTTCATAAATGACAGCATATTGACCTATTAGCTTACTATGAAATCAAATATGCAAGCCTCTACGAGCAAAAACATTTGCTAGCATACTAAAACTGAGATCCTAGCATTGTTACCCTGAATGACATCATCGTGGCCTAGTAACTTGAACTTTAGCTAATATGCGGCATGTGCAACAAGCTGATAGGAGCATTCAATATTGATTTCAGAGTAAGCAACAATCATACTAAAACATTTTTTACATTTGTAGGATGACCTGAATGAGTAAACAATATATCTTAAAATAATCCTAGCCAACTAATTTATGTACTTAAAATGGTTTCTAAATGTTGTGGGAACTTGAAAATACTGTTTTCTTAATGTCAGTAGAACATGGTTTAAAGGTTAGCATAGTATTCCTGGAAATGTGAAAACTTCCTGAAAACTTAATTTGGTAACACTTTACAATAAGGTTGTTTTCGTTAACATACATTAAAGGAATGTTCCGGATTCAATACAAGTTCAGCTCAATCAACACCATTTGTGGCATAATGTTGATTACCACAAAAACGAATTATGACTTATTCCTTCTTTTCTTTAAAAAAAGCAAACATCGAGGTTACAGTGAGGCACTTACAATGAAATTGAATGTGGCCAATTTGTGGATGGTTTAAACACAGAAATTAAGCTTATAATATTATAAAAGCACTTGCATTAATTCTTCTGTTTAAACTTGTGTATTATTTGAGCTGTTTAAATCGTAATTTTTATAGTCATTAGGGGTTTGGGGTTTGTTGACATTACATTGTCATGGTAACCACATTGTAAAATTGGCTATAACTTTACACAGAAAAGGTAGTAAGCGATTTTATCACACTAAAATCATGTTTACATGAATATTGTTTATGTCTTGTGGCTTTACTTTTGAAAAACCAGATTTTTGCTTTTTTTACGAACAGGAGGGACAGGGGGCCTGGGTAGCTCAGCAAGTTTTGACACTGACTACCACCCCTGGAGTCGCGAGTTCGAATCCAGGGTATGCTGAGTGACTCCAGCCAGGTCTGAGCAACCATATTGACTCGGTTGCTAGGGAGGGTAGAGTCACATGGGGTAACCTCCTCGTGGTCATGATTAGTGGTTCTCGCTCTCAATGGGGCGCATGGTAAGTTGTGCGTGGATCACGGAGAGTAGTATGGCCTCCACATGCGGAGTCTCTGCAGTGTCATGCACAGCGAGCCACGTGATAAGATGCACGGATTGACAGTCTCAACTGAGACTTGTCCTCCACCACCCGGATTGAGGTGAGTAACCGCACCACCACGAGGACCTACTAAGTAGTGGGAATTGGGCATTCCAAATTGGGAGAAAAGGGGATAAAAAAAAAAAAAAGAAATACCAAAAAAAAAAATTTAAATTAAAGGAAAAATACATTTTTGTGGTATCAATAATATGCCACAAACACTGTCTATTGAGCTTAACTTGTAGTGAATCCGAAATATTCCTTTAAATATATTACTTTACATGAACTTACAACAAACAAAACTTTTCAAGCATTATTCATTTTGTTTAATGTTAATTTCAACATAAACTAATACATAAAAAAAGGTTTTATACATTAACATCAACATTAGTTAATGATCTAACATGAACTAACAATGAACAATTGTATTTTCATAAATTAATATAAACAAAGATTAATATCAGCTGTAATAAAATATTGTTCATTGTTAATTAATTTATGATACCTAATGCATTAAATAAATATAAATTAAATTATACTAATAAAGTCATAAGGATGTTTCTTATTATATTAATAACATCATAGAGATATTTCATTAATGTTATTTTAATAATATTTGTTCCTATCTTTTAAATAATGTTATCCAACATAGTTGGAACGTTCCCTAAAAAGTGGGATAGCATTAAAAAAATTTCTGGAGAGTTGAGTGATACAGAAAGATTTTTTCCGATGAAGAAATATTGAAGAAATATATGAAGAGATATTTCGTACGCCAAGTTTAAATGATTTGAATGATTGCAGATTTTTACTTGTATTCATGTTGGTACATTTAAATGCTTAGACTAGTATTTAAGTCAAGTCAAGTAATTTTTATTTGTATTGCGCTTGTCATAACACACATCATTTTAAAGCATCTTTACAGAAAATCATGCTTTAACATAAAATGAAACTGTAATATCTATAAAGTCTTAGAGTCATCATTGTGTAATTGTAAATTGTGTAAAAAAAAAATAAAAAAATGAAATAGTTAAATAATAATTGTATTTAGAATCCCAGTGAGCAAGCCAAAGGCGACTTTGTGCAAGAAACACAAAACTCCATAAGATGTTGGTTAATGGAGAAAAATAACCTTGGGAGAAACCATGCTCACTGTGGGAGCCAGTTCCCTTCTGGCTAAACAGCATGAATATAATGCCAATATTAGTTTTTTGTGTGCAGTTCAAGTCATGGTTTTAATTTGTAAATTAAGTATGTGTTAAGGGCCAGTGTTTAAACTAAGATTTTGTATGAACTGTAAGATTAATGACTAATGTCTTTGAAGTCCATCCTGGACTAACTGCAGAAGTTCACATAGATGCATTGTCCTTTGTAGTTGGCGGATGAAGGCTTTTGTTGGCAGTTAATTTATAGTCTATGTATTCCATTTCAAGAGTGTAGTCCATCAATAAACAAAGGTGATGCAGACAGAGATCAGTGAGGTGAATCACAGTTCAACTGGCAGGTCATTTCGGTGAGGTTCGGTGGGGTACATCCTAAGTCCAAGGTTCAGGCAGTGGTATATTTAACAGTGCTGAGTCTGCTTTAACCCTTGCTGTAGGAGCTGTTGTGCCTGATGTGTTGGACAGTGCAGTAGGAAAAGCCTGTGTTTTCACACTTAAGGAGTGTGTCACGTCCTCTGAGCAGTGAAAGACAGAGATCAGAGTTCAAACCCATTATGGAGTTAGAAAAGGACAGTGACATCCACTCGGCTAGGGATGACAAGGCCTATGTTGCTATGGGAACAGAGGGTAAGAGGTCTGTCCTTGTTGAACTGTTTCCAGAGCCTGGGGACCTACAACATGTACTGTAGTGGACCACATTCTCTGTCCTGTCAAAATAAAGCTGTCTTGTACTCAGATGGACGTTTTGAATGTCAAGGCTTTGATGATGGCTTTGACAGTCTTAACACTGTACTACCTTAATTTGATTTTCATTGGAATAAAATGGGAAATCCTCTTGTGGTGGAATTCTTCTTGGGGAAGGCACTGAACCTATTTACACAACCTAGCTGCAACAGCACCTGTATGACAGTACACAGGCAGACAGATCTTGCTCAGTGTGTTTGGTGTTCCAGTTCAGACATGGTGTTGGATCCGAGACATGGATTGAATCTGTATTACATGTGTAGTGGGCTGAAGTGTTAGTCTGGGCTCAGGCCATCAATTATGAATAGAGATATACAACCGAGGCTGCATGTCACTGGATCTCTCCAAGAGGAAAAGAGAAACACAAGTTTGACATTCGCATAAATGGTTAGGAACATAATCGCCTAGGCTCTGTGTTTGAGCTTAACACTCCTTGGTGCCACTAGCCTGCTATTCTAGCATTAGTGGTGATGTTCTGCTTTAATTTAAGAGATGTCAAAGACACATGATCCAATATAACTTCATAGACACTGCTCTTAACGCACACTAGTAATCGTATTTCAGGTGTGGTGGAAACAATGAAAGAAAACAACATACCTGTGTGATCTAATTCATGGCCTGTTTACCTATATTTGTATTTTCTCACAAGCAGACATGCTCAGAACATCGCAGTAATAATGTGATTTTTTTATTCAAAGCTCCTGTGTATTGCCCTCCAGAGACCAAAAAGCATGTAGATGTTTTAGTTGTTCTTACCATATCAGATATACCTATGCTGGAGAATAACAATAAGACTTACCATAGGGACAGTATTACAATGGGTCGTGGAATATAAAGGAGGTTAACCTGCTCTTGAAACTTACCCAGGGGAATATACATATCACACTTTGATGCACTATTCATTTGTAAGTAAAATAAGGTTTACTATTCACACGTGGGGAATAAATAGGTCTACTTGGAAACAGCACTGTACAAGTAAGAAAGTGATGATGGCAAATTAATTGTGCATATAATATGAATATTTATTGTTGGTTAAAATATTTCCCACATGGTGCACTAATGCAGCTCAGTTTATTGTACATTATTTAGACAGATACATCTCCACATGTATGGTTATTTAGTATTTAGAATATTTAAGTAATACACATATATTTAATTATACACATAAAAAAATCGGACACATGAGTTCATCTACCTGAGAACCGGGTGCTCATGGTCTTCAAACCAGGGGGAGCATACCCCAGTGATATTTCAAAATGTCACTATCATTATTGTTGCTTAGCAACCTTGAGCACAAACTGTAGATAATATACATCAATGGCTTAGAGACTGCTTGATGAAAGAAGTGTAACTGATGACAGTTAGTGTTTGCAGTGTGGCAGCACCCTTTCTTTTTTCTATGTAAAGAAAAGAAAGAAAAAAAGAAAGAAATTAATCTCTTTCATTATGCGATGCAACTTTTTTTTCACGTTTACATTTAACTTATGTTTCACTCTCAAATGTTCATTTGAAAACTATATTTTCTGAGGAAAATGCTGTTCAAGTGTGGATGAGAATTGTGTTTTCAATCGAAAGTTAGTGTATTTTCAAATGAACACGTATTAGGGCAGTGGTTCTCAACAGGTTTTGCTTCAGGACCCAGATTTTACATTGGAAGTCAAGTGGCAACCCACCATAGTAAAAAACATAACCTGTATTTAATATACCCTGGGTCGCATTTCTTTTTATCTTGCATAGTTTTGTTCTTGGTTTTCAAGTATAAGGCCATGCATCAAATGACATTATTTTTGTTGTCAACAACAAAAGCAACAGGAAGTTTTCTCTCCCCCCTTTTAACAATTTAAGAGAGTATTTATTTATATGAGCCCATTATTATCCCATTTGTTTCAAACATCATTCAAATAGATCATACATATTACACAGGAGAAAAGGCTCCTCATTAGGCTAACATGGTTAGGTCAATGTAGCTAGTCTTAAATAATAGTAATAATAATAAATTATATATATATATATATATATATATATATATATATATATATATATATATATATATAAATACTAGCTGAAAGATTTTAAACTTTAACTACAACTGCCGCTGTTGATATAAATATGAGGTCTAATAGATTCTAACGATAGATTAATTCATATGAAACTATAACATGTTGTCAAAATATAACAATTACTTTTACTCATGTAAAATCATGAAACAATTTTGTAAAGGTGATGATGTAATGAAAAAAACAAAATAGCGCATAGCACAGTGTGGCTCTTTTCCTCCTCAGTGCTGTTTGGCATGTCGGATCTGCCTACTGTTTGAGAGGTTTGACTTGACTTCCTCTGTAACACTTTAAACTTGAAAAGTCTCGCTAGAACTGAAATGGGTGACATCAGTTTTGTGGTCTGCGCGCCGCAATATCGAGGAAGGCCCGGTTGTTGCGCTTGCGTGCCAGAGATCAGAGCAGATCATTAGTGCCAGCTGGTTCTGTTACACTCACGCAAAAGCTTTAATTGCACCGCGAAAATATCACAGTGCAGATGAAAAGCCTTTAGCTGAATGAGAGAGTATCATTAAATTTGCCTCTGTAGTCCTAAATAGGCTATCACTTGGGCAGCCGCCGAAAAATCTTAAATGGGAGAACCAACGGCATTGTTCTTTCCCTGCTATCCGCAACCCAGTCCGAATAGACCTGCGACTCACTTTTAGGTCGCGACCCACAAGCTGAGAAACACTGTATTAGGGTGTTTCTTTTTCTTTTTTTTCTTTTTTCATGCCTCCAGCATTTATTTTTGGTACTTTTCAAATGCCTTTTATGTATAGATTTTACTATTTTAGCCTTGTCCCAGACCCAGACTTTCAATATTAAACTATGTAAATCTATCATAAAAATAAAAATCAGTAAATGTTTAAAACTATGATGATTTAAACAAAGAGTAAAATAAACATAAACCATATTTAATATTTACTGTATGAAAATTGTTTAAGTACATTTTTTAAACATCACGACTGTCCCACGACTTCCACCACACCACACAATTTTGCCCTTAATAAATTTTTTCAAATTATCAAATTATGCAAAAAGTGCAAAAATATTATTACATTTTGTGTATTTTGGAAACATCAAATTTTAGCCATTAAAATTAGCTTCAACAAATCAAAGGAGTTTGCCATTTTATTAACAAAACAAAAATCTAATTTCCAGCACCATCATTTCCACCAAGGAATTCTATAAAACAAAATAAAAAAATTTAGATTTGGTGGAAATGTCACTGTGATGTGTCATGACTTTCAGACAAAAATGACATGTACATACAATGTTGGACATTGTTAGTAGACAAATTAGTCAGAGTGTGAGAAATTTTTAAATTAATGAGACTTTACTTCTTGAAGTTCACAGTGCTAAAAGTGCCAAAAGTTGAAGAAACGCCCATCAGTGGTGACATGGCTTAAAATACACAGACAATTGTATATCAGTTTATACCTGCTGGAAACAGTTTTCCAAAGAACAAAGGCGTTTATACAGGTTGCAGCTGCAGTTTGCATTGCATGTCTTCAAATCCTTTGAATCCACAGTTATGTCTTGTGCTGTTGCCTCCAATGTTTAGCATTATGGTGTACGCTCTCTTGTGATGGGTGTCGTTTCTGATCCGTAACTCTCCTCCTGTGCCGAGAATGATGGATCTCCCTGGCTGCTCTGTAGGGGAAGGCAGGTCTGATAAGGTGATTCATCTAAACCCCACAGTCTCTAATGGATCGACCATCCAGCAGTGCTTTAGAGTTCAATATGGCTCCCCAACACTCAAGACAAGAAAAGAGGGAAAAATAGTAGTATCAGGTAAAAGACATAAGGCCGAAAAGATTATATGCATATCATCAATGCTGGTTCATCCATACTCTATGATACTCTCATTTTCTAAAATCCTGGGTGGTCCATTCTTTTCTTAGCCTCACAAAATGATTCACACTTAAGATATTAATCTTGACGCTTATCATAGCATTAGCCAAAGAGGTGTGAGTGGGGTGCTGAGCCCCAATTCATATGCTTGTTTAAACATATTAATTAGACAATCAACCCCAGCGGTAGTAACATATTCTATTGCTCTCATCACTGTGTCTAGCTCAATGTTTTAAACTACCGGCTATGCAATTGTCCAGGGGGGCGCAAATCAGTAATAAAAGATCAACATGTGTGAATCTCTCAAATCATCATAGACACTGTTTATTTAGATAGTTTCCCATGGTGGAAATTGTGAAGTTGTTTGTCAAATTGTCAAACTCTTGAGTATTTCACCCAGATTTTGACAAGTTGACAAACAACTTCACAATTTGGAGGAAATTTATTGTGCTCTGTGAATGAAATAGTGTCAACATGTTGATTACATTAATAGCTCAACTTCTTAAGCTCTTTGTGTAGTAAGGGTAATTGGGCCTTGCCTGATGGACCACTCGGACCAAACTGACCCAACCATGTGCACCAATCACGGACTGTTCTCTAAAGTTACAGCAAAACCTTTTCTTCCCCTACTGTAAAATCCAGTTTAAACTAATAGCTGTGTTTTGAAACACAGTAGCTGGTTTCATGTAGTCTAAGCTAGTCATTAGCTAGTTCAAGCTGGTCATTATCTGGTCCAAGCAGGTATACAAGCTACCATGTCATACCAGCTTAAAGTGGTCAAGCTGGAACATGGTAGCTGGTCAACTAGATAATACGATTTTAAACCAGCTATTATAACCAGCTTAAACCAATTCCAAATCATCTACTATTTTCCAGAACACAGCTACTGTACCAACTAAAAGGAATGCTCTGGGTTCAGTACAAGTTAATCTCAATCAACATAATTTGTGGCATAATGTTTATTACTACCAAAAATAATTTCAACATATAAACCCAGAGAAGCAGAAATCATGGTTACAGTAAGGTACTTACAATGGAAGTGAATAGGGCTGGTCCATAAACGTTAAAATGTACAGTTTCAAAAGTTTAGCCTCAAGACGTAAACATTATACTTGTTTTTACATGATTTTAGTGTGATTATAAAAAAGGAATTTACAGGTGCTACGGTATTTTACCAGATTGTAGGATTACAGATTACATTGTAATATTGGATATAACTTTTATAAGATTAGATAAGGTTATTAAGCGATTCTGTGTTTACATCTTGTTTAAAACAGTGTATATTTTAACATTTTGCTCACTTACATTGAAAGTGCCTTACTTAAACTGCAATTTGTACTCTGAAATACATTTTTGTGGTTATCAACATTATGCCAACAATGCTCTCAACTGAATTTAAATCGTATTTATATTTGATTATATTTTCCAGCAGGGTCATGCATTCTACTGTATATACTCTGATTTCTAAATGTTCTGTGCAACTGGTAGTGAATATAACAGACAACATACCCTCTTATCAATATACTGTAAATAAATTATATTTAAATTCTGTATCCAACCCTTGAAAAGCACAGACCGAAGCTCCATATTTGATCAGTGCCTCCTATCACCTAACACTGATAAAAGGCCTGGTGCTGAGGAGGTGTATATCTCACTCAATGGAAGATAAGGAAGAATGTGTCATACAGAGTGGTCTCTGTGGTTAACTATATGGCATTCATCCTTAGAGGTGACCTCTCAGCACCTCCCTCCCTTCCTCATAGCTGTAAAAAGCCATCTGAGAGAGAGAGGCAAGGAGGGGCCTGGCAAGATAAGATGCTCCAAAGCATTGATTAGATGGCAAGCTCCTCCAATAGCAAGTCTTTCAACAGGACTGAAGCTTTCCTCTAATTTCTAATAATCTTTCAGTCGATACCCAGGTTATCTTTATCTGGTCATTTACTGAATCTGTTATGATTCAAAATGCGTTTCAACCTGAATATGTGTGATTTAGCACATTTTTCTCTATTTCTTGCTCTGTTTGTTTACATTCAAGATGTGTTTCATTATTCCATCAAGATCACTTACTTCTTTCGCCTTCTTTTTCTCTTTCTTATACAGAGCTAAAGTGAGCACACTTGTGTCACCAGTCTGCCAAACAGAGGAAACCAGCAGTGATTTAGCAAACAAGCGATCAGTCAATGGTGCACTGAGGCATATAACACATGCCAGTCAAAACCTATTAAGTTCAAAGGGTCTCCTTTAAATTCCACTTGAGTGGGCTGACCCTGTGGCAGACAGCCAGACATGTCAGGGCCAGAATGAAGAAGAATGTAATAAACGTAAAGTTAGGAGCATTTACCAAATTATGATCAAGCACAGGCCCCATGTATTATATGAGAATTTTCTGAAAATCATAAATAGTGGAAATAGCAACTTGTTGAAACACTGTACTTGACAAACCTTGACCTTAATAATTTAGCAATATCACACTAGCAAGAGTGCTATTGTTCCATCTATCAGCAATTCAGCTGTATACAAGAGGTCGCAGGTAATCACAGCCATGCTGATATATGGAACAACAGCTCAATTGCGAATGTTACAGTATCTTGCTTTTTTACTACAAACAAATAATATTAAATAACTTGTGTTTCAGACCAAAATTGGCCAGTTATTTGATTCATTTCTTCTATGCTAGCGAAAATTGTTCTAAATGAAACCAAAGCATCAAGCACAAATCTGCTCTCTGCTTTGCTCTTATAATCTGGTTTTGAACTAGTGGTGTTTAGTTCGTAAACAAAGCAGTTTTTGTTTTTGAACAAATCTATTTACTAAAGAAATCATTCTCGTTCACTTCCATTCGTTCAGTGGTGAACAACTTTTACCATTATGCAGTCTCAAGAAATGGTCACTGAACAAATCAACTACTCTCCTTACAGTTCTTGAGTACATTTTTCAAATTTTTACAAATTTTTTAAGTATAAATAAATAATAGTACTTACTTTTAGTTGAGTTGATTAAAAATGAAGTATTCTACTTCGCTACAATTATTTTTCACCACAATTACAAAGTAAAAAAAAAAACATTATATTTCTGAATTTTTGGGAAGAAGAAAGTTATAAGCGCTAAATCTGTTTATAAACTAAAATGCTCTGTGCCGCATGATGGAAGCCCACAGGGCACAGCAGCTCTCATAAACTGCCACCGGTGTCCTCTCTTCTCTAGCTTCTCCAAGACTTTCTGCCCTGTCACTATATAAGAACTGTAATATGATGATTTTCTGCATATTTCCGTTTATTTGGGAAAGGAGCCGTTCATTCAGATACGAGGGAACCGTCTGAACATGTTTAACCACTGATCAAACTTCACTTGTTTTTAAGGTAGACAATGTTTTAACCTTGTAAAATATTAAAACAATGTAGTTTGAAATATATGTGGGGATATCTTGTTTACTTGCTATTATATGTCTAAAACAAAAAATTTAAATACCTTAGAAAGATACAATGCCAATAGTGTCATAAATTAACGGGGACTCGGAGCAAAAATGCCACCGAAATTGACAAAAATATCCCCGTAATTCAAAATATGGGGGCAAAAATGCCCACCCAATGAGTTCCCGTGTTTTATTAATAATATCTGATATAGTTACAATTACATATACAGTATTGCAATCTTCTTTTGACTTTTCACTGAACATTATTTTTTCCCACCATCCGGTTCCTCGCACCATCATGCACATAGACGGGCTCTCCGCTTCTATCAATCCACATCAGTTCGGTAGTGTACTCCCGTGTTAAATTCCGTAACCATTCTCCCCACTTGTTCAAAATAAACTGTCCTAGCGGGTAACACTCTCGCTCACAGTGCAGGAGGCCAAAAGTGCACAAAGGATGGATGTTATATAAAAGTATGAGAAATCACTAAACATAATGTAACCAAAAATGCTACCATTTACTTAATAATAATATCTTAATATGTTAAATAACCATAATGTTAATTAAGACTTTATTATTACAACTGTAATACAATAATACATATACAGAAAAGCCACTTTTAGTGTTTGAATCAATCACATCTCTCACTAAACACTGTGTGAAATGTTTATTTTTGCCTTATTTTATTCAGTTGTAGTTCAGCATGTAGTTGATAACAGTTTGCTTAATAATCTTATTCCATTTCTAGGTAATTTCTGCAATATCATAGAGGATACATTTCCTCTATGATATTGCATTATATTTTGTACAGTATGTTAACTTAATAGCCAAAATACTTGGACATATGTGAATGAGAATAAACCTGAAATAGGAATGTGTTTCAGTCACAATGCACATTATGTAGTTTAGAGTCGATATAGAGACATTTAGAATGTTACAAATGGCTATTTCTAATTAAATAAATGTTGTATTCTTAAAATGTTCTGTTTGTCCAAGAATCCTCTTGCAGCAACGCAGGTCTTTGGCATTTAGAAGCTGCTAGTTTAGGACCTGTGAGGAGTCTGCTTCTCAAACTAGAGACTGTTATTTACTTGTCTTTTTGTTGTGCATCTGAGCCGTTCACTTCCATCTCTATCTTGTTTTTTCAAAACAGTAATGCATGAAATAGCCTTCATCTCTCTAAAACATTAGACTTTAGGAGAAAATAGAATTTCAGGAGAAATGTGTTTCTTTTTGCTTATTTTTAAAACCCAAATTTGACTTGCAAGTATAAAGCAACTTGTAAGAACTCAATATCTCAGTAAATGGGGGAAAAAAAACCCACTGTATTGTGATTTCATGGTGGCGCAACCATTTTCAATTGTTCTAACAATAAGAAAATTTTCTTGAGTACCAAATTAGCACTTAGAATGCCTTTTTAAGGAATAGGTGACACAGTATTTTGTACTTTTGACAAGTTTGCCATCACAGGTAAAGACAAAATGGAATAAATACCACTTAAAACAATTATTTCGAACTGTAATAATATTGGCAATTAATGATTTTGAAAGTATTTTTGATCAGTTTAATGCATCCTTGGTGAAAGGAAGCATAAGTTTCTTTCAAGAACAAAAATGGCTTTGTGTTCTGAGAAAATGAAGCATATATACTATATATAATATAATTTTCATAAAGTAACTTGTAACATAATTACTTGAGTAGTTTTTTTGGCAAACTACTTATTTACTCTTACTTGAGTCATAATATTTCTTAGTACTCCTACTTGTACTCAAGTGAATTATTCCTTTAGTAGCAGTATTTTTACTTAAGTAAAAAAAATATCAGTACTCTTTCCGCCACTGCGAATCAGTGAATGAAATCAAAATGAATGATGAACCAAAAATTCCCACTAGTATTGGTAAAGCCATGAACATGAAGAAGCTGAGTGAAAAAAATAGTGCACTGTCCCAGTAATGTTGAACTGTATACCAACAGTCTTGGAAACACTGCTCGTCCAATCAGATTTGAGGACCGAAACTAATTGTTGTAAAATCTGCAATAAAGTACTCCACAGCCTGATTAACATGCATGCATTGAACTCAAGGTATTATTGTTGTACTTTTTTTGTTGTTTTGAACCCTGAGCGCTTATCATGCAGTACATGGTCGTATTCATGCAGAGAACACTCACTTCGCTTAAAACCCCACAGGAACACAAAAAGCTTTCAGTGATTTACATCACATGATACACAAACGCATCACACTCCAGTCCTCTTTTTGATGCCAACCTCATAAACACATGCACACACACACCCTCCCCCCCTTTGTGTCACACACTCAGTGACACAGAATGAGAGGCAGCCCCACTTTGCATTAGTGGAACACAAGAATGAAGGTAACAGAAGAGAAATGAGCACTTTGAGTCAAAGAGGAGCTTGGGGCGTGCTGCGGGCGAGTGAGCAGTCACAGGGAGGCTTGGCAGCTCAACGCGCCTTCTGTTGACAGCTCTCAGAAAACAGCTAAACCTAATGGCAAGAGATGGGCCCCACAACTGCTCACTTCCCTGCATTTGCTTCCCCCTTTGCGACATTTAGCTAACTCAGCTCATTTCACACACTCAGCAAATTTGTAAATATGATGTCAAAATTCCATCCATATTTCATCACTATTAGGATTATGCTTGCTACATTCAACTTGAAGTTCAGAGAGTAACACTTTAAAATAAGGTTCCATTTGTTAACATTAGTTAACAACCATTAACATGAACTAACAAAGAACAATACATTACAGCATTTATTAATCTTAGTTAAATTCAACTTAATAATACATTTTAAATATCTAAAATTGTACTATGAACAAACATGAACTAACAATGAACAATTGCAGTTTTATTAACTAATATTAATAAATACTGTATAAAATATATTGTTATTTTTTTGTTCATGATACCTAATGCATTAACTAATGTTAACTAATGAAACCTTATTGTAAAGTGTTACTGTTCTGAGTTGCTGTATATGCACTTTTGCATCGTTTTCTTAAGTTCTTGTAATAGTAAATGACTGATTTTTTGTCAGAAGATATGTGGCCCTTGAGAAAAGGTTAAATTGACAGTAAAGACAGTTTGTGAGAGGCTGATTCTGTATACTTTGTCTCTCACATGCACATGAAAAATCTTTTTATGCAGAGGCATTATGGCTAGAATCAAAAACAAATAATTTAATATTGCACATCAGTCAAAGTGCAGTATTAACGAACTTTCACTAGCATTTCATTCACTTTTCATGAAATTTCGGCAGCTCAAGCAGTCCAATAAAACCAGAGTTTTAAAATTCCAAAACACATCCTCCCCTGATTAAAAGTATATGGCTACATAACAGAGTGTGGGTGCTAGATTGGCCTGCCTGCAGTCATGACCTGTGTCCAATTGAGAATGTGTGGTGCATTATGAAGCGCAAAATATAGCAACAAAGGCCCTATACAGTTGCGCAGCTGAAGACCTGCATAATGGATGGATGGGTGAAAATTCTGCTTGCTAAACTTAACAAACAAACTTGTGTCTTCAGTGCCCAAACGCTTAATAAGTGTGAAGAAATAACACAGTAGCTGGGGCCCTGAAACCTGTACCCCCCCATGGGCAGACCAGCATTTTAGATTAGCAATATTAAGCCACAACTTGCTGATTAATTTAATTACACTTATTATTAAGTGCAAATAGTCCCTTTACAAAGTGGACATTCATTTTGCCAATATCAGCCCTAACTGCAGGTGACTGTGCCTGGCCCAGACTTGTGCTTAAAGCAGAGAGAAACAAAGAGCTTGTCCCCCTGTCATCCTCTGGCAGTTGGAGTAAAGGATGACTTTGATGGGGAATGTTGGGAGGTGTCCCACCAGTGGGGAAAGAGAGAGCAAGAGTGCCTCAGTGCAACCAATCTACTCTATGCTATTCGCACCAGACCCCGAATGAGTGATTACACTAAAGCTCCTCTACCCCCCTTCTCTTCTCTCCCTCAGGGCATAAGGGGACATATGAGTAGAAGCTTGTACAGGGAGTGTGTGTTGGTGTATGTGAGTCTGAGGATGTAATGTATATGGCATATTTTTGAGTTCATATGTTGAGTTTGTGTAAGAAAGACAGCACCTTCAACTCTCTTTCTTATATCTTTCTCTAGCATTCTCACTTCTTTTCATTTAATGTTTTCAATTTCATTGTGTGTGGTCATGAGAGTCTGTGTTCATGTGAAACAAAATATGTGAATTCATTTTTAGGATTTGTCTTGACCATATAACATGCCTTTAAGATGCAGAAGTAGATTATAGACGTAGTCTCATGACAATTCATTCGAGATAGCAAAATAGTAAGAGATTGTATGACTTGGCTCATGTTAAAGGTACACATTTTATTTCCATACAGACCAGCCAATCAAGAAACAGAGTTTCAAATTGATACAATGTAGGCAGCAAACTGTAGCTAGCCTCCTATCCAACACATTATTTTAAGAAAGGAAACATCTGTGAACATATTTGGTTACTCGTTTCATATTTATTTATTCAATGTGTTGTGTGAGGTACACAACAGTGATTTTCCTAAAATCATGGTTGGGTTCAGTGTTTGGGCCATGGGTTAGACTTTATGGTTTGGTTTAAGTTTAGGTTTGGGTTAGCGGATGAACTTACGAAAAAAGTCATAATTGAGATGCTAAACAAAGATCAACATAGGGACCCTTTATAAAACAAATCAGGATAAAGGCCCCAGCACACTTGCATAGAAGTGCATCTACTTTCTTCGTTCAGAGGTAAAAATAATTTCAAAACAGCTGACCAACGACATACTGTTTGTGAACATTCAGACTCCTGCCACACCATTGTGGGAGGCATTTAAAGGAACATTTAAATAAGAGGATGCTCAAGACGACATGTAAAACATCAACTAATATGACAAATAAAATGTGTTATCAGTGACTTTATGCTTCATTCTATGAGTAGAATTCACACGGGATCAGTGTTTTAACAACTCGATAATTTAAAGTAATATATGTGCAGTTGATATTGTGTAAACTGTCTTGTTTACATTCAGAATTCATGGAGCTAATATTCTAACACGCTATATGCGGTGATAGTATGTGTTTACACTCTGTTATTGAAATTTATGATGACACTAATAATACTGCAAAAATGGATGTATAAAAAGTGTTAAAGGAATATCCTGGGTCAATAGAAGTGAAACTCAATCAGAAGTATTTGTGGCATAATGGTCATTACCACAAAAATTTATTTCAACCCCTCCTTTTCTTTTAAAAAAGCAAAAATCGAGGTTTCAGTGAGGCACTTACAATGGAAGTGAATGTGGACAATTTTTGGAGGGTTTAAAAGGCGGAAATGTGAAGCTTATAATTGTATAGAACCACTTAAATTTTTTTGTGTAAGTGGCTTTTTTCAAATGTATTATTTGAGCTATAAAGTTGTTTAAATTGTAATTTTCACAATCATTTTAGGGTTTTGGGGTTTGTTGACATTACAACGTCATGGCAATTGTAAAATTGGCTATAACTGTACACAGAAAAGGTTAGCAATGTTAACCCACATATTATTTATGTCTTGTGGCTAAACTTTCGAAACACTGAGTAATATATTAATGTTCAAAAATTGGCCACATTCACTTCCATTGTAAGTTCCTCACTGTCACCTCAATTTTTTAAAGAAAAGGAGGGATGAGTCAAAATAAATTTTTGTGGTAATCAGTATTATTGCATAAATGCTGTAGATTATGTTTAACTTGGATTGAACCTGGAATATTATTTTAAAGGGTCAGTTCACCCAAAAATAATAATTCTCTCATCACTTACTCACCCTCATATCCCAGGTGTGTAAGACTTTCTCTCTTCAGCAGTGTTTTTCAAAAACACATTTGAAGAAAAATAGAAAAAATATCTCAGTTCAGTAGTTCCTTAAAATGCAAGTGGATGGTGGTCCAACCTTATGAAGCTCCAAAAAGCACAGACAGTCATCCTTATGACCCCAGCAGTTAATTTACAGTTTTTCTCAATCGATTTTACACATTTCTCCAAACTCACAACACTGCTCTCAAAACAATTAACACAGCCATCTGAACACTTTGTAATTGTCCTAAACAAATTGTAAATTTTTCTTGATTTTCATCATTTTCTCGAAAGACTACACTCATATTTCTCTGAATCAAGATTCATGCTTTCAAAACTGTTAACACAGACATCTAAATTAAAGTCATATTCTCAAATGCACGTCATTTAGTCAAATTACTTTTTGACTACAGTGCATCCGGAAAGTATTCACAGCGCTTCACTTTTTCCACATTTTGTTATGTTACAGCCTTATTCCAAAATGGATTAAATTCATTATTTTCCTCAAAATTCTACAAACAATACCCCATAATGACAATGTGAAAGAAGTCTGTTTGAAATCTTTGCAAATTTATTAAAAATAAAAAACAAAATAAATTACATGTACGTAAGTATTCACAGCCTTTGCCATGACACTCAAAATTGAGCTCAGGTGCATCCTGTTTCCACTGATCATCCTTGAGATGTTTCTACAACTTGATTGGAGTCCACCTGTGGTAAATTCAGTTGATTGGACACTATTTGGAAAGGCACACACCTGTCTATATAAGGTCCCACAGTTAACAGTGCATGTCAGAGCACAAACCAAGCCATGAAGACCAAGAAATTGTCTGTAGACCTCCGAGACAGGACTGTATCGAGGCACAGATTTGGGGAAGAGTACAGAAAATTTCTGCAGCATTGAAGGTCCCAATGAGCACAGTGGCCTCCATCATCCGTAAATGGAAGAAGTTTGGAACCACCAGGACCCTTCCTAGAGCTGGCCACCTGGCCAAACTGAGCGATCGGGAGAGAAGGGCCTTAGTCAGGGAGGTGACCAAGAACCCAATGGTCACTCTGACAGAGCTCCAGCATTCTCTGTGGAGAGAGGAGAACCTTCCAGAAGTACAACCATCTCTGCCAGATGGAAGCCACTCCTCAGTAAAAGGCACATGACAGCCCGCCTGGAGTTTGCCAAAAGGCACCTGAAGGACTCTCAGACCATGAGAAACAAAGATTGAACTCTTTGGCCTGAATGGCAAGTGTCATGTCTGGAGGAAACCAGGCACCGCTCATCACCTGGCCAATACCATCCCTACAGTGAAGCATTGTGGTGGCAGCATCATGCTGTGGGGATGTTTTTCAGTGGCAGGAACTGGGAGACTAGTCAAGATCGAGGGAAAGATGAATGCAGCAATGTACAGAGACATCCTTGATGAAAACCTGCTCCAGAGCGCTCTGGGCCTCAGACTGGGGCAAAGGTTCATCTTCCAACAGAACAACGACCCTAAGCACACAGCCAAGATAACAAAGGAGTGGCTCTGTTGTCTGTGACAACTCTGTGAATGTCCTTGAGTGGCCCAGCCAGAGCCCAGACTTGAACCCGATTGAACATCTCTGGAGAGATCTGAAAATGGCTTTGCACCGACGCTCCCCATCCAACCTGATGAAGCTTGAGAGGTCCTGCAAAGAAGAATGGGAGACTGCCCAAAAATAGGTGTGCCAAGCTTGTAGCATCATACTCAAAAAGACATGAGGCTGTAATTGGTGCCAAAGTTGCTTCAACAAAGTATTGAGCAAAGGCTTTGAATACTTATCTACATGTGATTTTTTTCATTTTTATTTTTAATACATTTGCAAAGATTTCAAACAAACTTATTTCACGTTGTCATTATGGGGTATTGTTTGTAGAATTTTGAGGAAAATAATGAATTTAATCCATTTTGGAATAAGGCTGTAACATAACAAAATGTGGAAAAAGTGAAGCGCTGTGAATACTTTCCGGATGCACTGTATATTGATATCTGCTGTGTTAGTAATGCACACAGCAAAGGGAATGCAATTTACTACATTTTTCACACAACTATCACAACTTTGCTATCTATAAAAGGGGTCAAATATGAAAATTCAGAGCAAACTAATGAGGAAGAAGAATAAGAGGAAAACCAAACTAAGTAAAGGAAGAGGAAATAGGAGGAAGAAGTGATGACAAAAGGTGAAGGTTTACTCAAATCTTTCAGGAGTGAGCATTGAAAGAGTTTAGGAAAGACCAAGTGAAGATGCTGTTATGATGGTGAGAAGAGAGAAAGAAGACAGCAGGGTGGAAGAGTAGAAGATTAAAAAAACGGCTCCAGTTACGTATGTAACCTTGGTTCCCTGAGATGTAGGAAACGAGACAGTGCGTTGCTGATGCTTATGGGAAAAACTCCTATTCTCCGATTTCTGAACTCCTACTGGATCACGCCAATTCAGATGCAACTCAATTGAGCCAATGGCGTTCGCACCTGCTCATCCAATGACATTGAGCGTGCGGCCCTCAGATTTCTATATAAGCGGGCGGCATAACGCCATCAATCAGAATTTATCGACTGAAAGCGGCAGCTGAGCTGCCTGATAGTGACGTCCGGTAGCGCGGCTAGCTACGCTTATGGGAACGTGTACGATCATGCCGCGGTACAGGTCAAAGGACACATAACACATAATACTCAAGAGTGAATCTCGTTGTAACTACCCCGAGTGTATAGAAGGGGCAGGGCATGAGATTGTGTCATACAGATACAACGCTTAGCTTATAGGAAGCGTATAAGAAATCAACCTCGCCCTGACAGTTCTGAGGGGGCGATGTAACAAGCTCATTCGCATCACTCAGTAGCGGGATGCTTTGACTTTAAGAGGGCTCCAAGTGGACCTAGTAGAGCACAGCCAGGTGCACAGTCTGGTAGTGAAACAGCTGAGTTCCACTGAGGGAAACACAGCACATATCTATCTTTTAACCAGAAAATGAGTGTCTAAGGCATGACCGAGACACAAGTATATTCATGTATTTGTGTGGGAAACACAGTAAATATATATTCAAGCAGTATGGCCCGAGTGCAGCACCGCTTTACATTCGAATGTCTAAAGCACAGCCGAGACATATACTGCATGTAGTGTAATTAGGCAGTATAAACGAAGTATGATGGCGCTTAACATGAAGGGCCGAATATTGCATTGTTGCACAGGCGCATGCGGTCCGGGAGCAAAGTGAATTAATCAAGTTCTCGAAGCGGACCTTAGAACACAATGAATTAATGCTGCTGCACAGACAATATCTGTGGAGCCAACGAATGCACGTCAAGGTTGTAAAATCGTGCAAAGGTGCTGGGTGAAGCCCAACCCGCCGCCAGGCAGATTTCTTGTATGGAAACACCATTTTCCCATGCTCAAGGGGCGGCCATACCTCTCGTTGAGTGGGCCTTAATGCCAATAGGGCATTGGGTTCCCTAAGATTTGTACGCCAGTGTTATAGTGTCAAAAACCCAATGTGACAGTCTCTGCTTTGAGACTGGCATGCCTTTCGAGCAACCTCCAAATCCTCAGAAAAAGCTTGTCTGTTTGTCTGAATTGGCTCGTGCGGGACACAAAGGTGTGTAGCGCTCTGACTGGACAGAGCGTATAGAGGGAGCGTTGCTCTTTCGACTGGAAAGGAGGGGGGTAAAAGTCTTGTAAAGTGACTACCTGCGCCTTAAAGGAGGTAGAGAGCACTTTGGGAGTATAAACATTTTTTGGTCTCAGCGTGGCTCTAGATTCACTCGGACCGAATTCCAAACAGGAGCTGTGCGTTGAGAAAGCCTGCAGATCACTCACCCTCTTAACGGACGCCAGGGCGAGTAAGAGAGCTGTTTTAAAGGAAAGAGAATGCAGATCGATAGTCTCGATCAGTTCAAAGGGGGCTTTAGTCAGCACATTCAACACCAAGGCCAGGTCCCATGTAGGGATTGTAGCTGGGCGGGGAGGATTGAATCGCCTCGCGCCTCTTGGAAAGCTGACCACGAAACAGTGTCTACCTACTGGCATGCCCCCTACAGCTGCACGATTTGCCGAAATAGCAGCTACATATACTTTTAGCATAGATGGAGTAAGACCTGCGTCTAAGCGCTCCTGTAAAAATTCCAAAATGACAGAAATAGGGCAATTAATGGGAACGTCACGTCGCGTTTTGCACCATTTCACAAACACATTCCATTTGTAGGTATAGAGCCGTCTCATAGATGGCCAGCAAAATTTTATTCTTTATTGCCTGTGAGAGGTCTTCGTCATCTGACATGACCTGTTCAACGGCCACACATGTAGATTCCATAACTCCGGCCGCGGATGCCAAATCGAGCCGCGAGCCTGAGAAAGAAGGTCCTGTCTTAGTGGGATTTCCCATGGATGCTCCACTTTCCCACGGAAGCTCCACTGTTTCTGGAAACCACAGTTGATTCGGCCACATCGGCGTGATAAGTATTACTGTTTCCATATCCTCCCTGATTTTGGAGAGGAGTGGAGGAATGAGGCGCAGTGGGGGGAATGCATACTTTCGACCCACTGGCCATTTGTGAGCTAACAAATCCACCCCCAACGGGGCCTGTCCTGTTATGGAATACCACAGGGAACAATGAGAGGTCTCCTGGGAGGCGAATAGATCTATCGTCGCCCTCCCAAATCTGTTCCAGATCTCCGTGAACGTCAGGGGGTGGAATTTCCACTCCCCTGCGATCACTCCCTGTCGAGAGAGCATGTCCACTCCGCCACTGAAAGCATTTCTGAAAGCATTTCAGAGGCAGAGCCCTTCCCAATTTGAAACTCGCTGCCATGCTGCATATTGAGTGTATTCTCTCGGCCGAGAGCGAAGCGCGCATTGTTACAGAGTTCAAATGCAACCCCAGGAAGGATATTTCCTGACTGGGAATTAATGAGCTCTTCCTCACATTGACCCGTAGGCCAAGTGTATTCAAATGCGTGAGCAGCCTATCCCTGTGCAAGTGCGCCACAGTCTCTGACTGTGCTAAAATGAGCCAGTCATCTTGGTAATTGAGTATACACAGCCCCTCCACTTTCAGAGGGGATAAAGCTGCATCCACACATTTCATGAATGTGCGCGGAGCAAGGGAAAGGCTGAATGGCAGGACTGTGAATTGATATGCCTTCTCCTTGAATGTGAACCTCAAGAGGTGTCTGTGATGAGGAATGATTGGGATATGAAAATAGGCATCTTTCAGATCTATTGAGAAAAACCAGTCGTTCTGACGGATGTGTGCTATGATCTGCTTTTTTGTCAACATTTTAAATGGGCGCTTTGACAGTGCGTGATTCAGAAGGCTTAAGTCCAGAATTGGACGCAACCCGCCGTCTTTCTTCGGGACAAGAAATTAACAGCTGTAAAGGCCCTTTTGACTCTCACTGAGCTCGACAGGTTCTATTGCCTGTACTGCTAGCAGGCTGTTGATTCTGCATGCAGAATGTGAGCATTTTGAGATGACATTGTGGACTGTATCACACCATTGAAGCGCGGCGGCCGTCTCGTGTGTGTAACCGTGCTTTAGAGTTGTTAACACCCAATTTGATATGCCAGGAAGGGATTCCCACACTTTTATTCGCTCGGACAGCGGGAATAGCGAGATCACTGAAGAGCTTAACATGGTGCCTGGCGCAGGGGCGGGGCTGACAGTTTGTGGGATGTGTGTTGGTGTGTGAAGAGGAACATAGCTCTTTTCGTGAGTGTTTGTGTATTTTTCTCTTTTCGCATTGCCGGCAAGGCAGGCAGATTGCACATTTTTATACACTTTATTGGCACAGAAAAACATTTGTGAACAATCTCCAGAACAGGAATGGTGGGAGGAGAGAACAGGGATTCTGTGCAAGTTCACTTGGGGGCGGGGTTTCCCTGCGGTGAAAAATGTGGACTCCTCTTCACGCTACTGAAGCTGTCAGGAACGCTGAGGCTGATCAGAGAAAGGTTTTCCCGATGGGCGGGGCCCTTGACGCGGTGGCTGTGGAAAGCAGCGCTTTGGCCAAGGCTTTTTTGGGCAAACGGCCGGCTCAGATGGACCCTAAGGGGCCTGGGGAGTAGAATGCTGCCATTTCGGGGGGTGCTGCGCTGAAGTGGAGCGTGAACGACTGGGCTGAGCGGCGGTACTGCCTCGTTTAGGCATGAAATGCTTCATAGCCTGCTGCTGTTTTTGGGCTGTCTGGAAGTGCTCCAATAGGGCTTCCACTGCGTTGCCGAAAAGACCAGCACGTCGAGGAGGACCGACTTGTCCCCATAGCGCATGTCAGTCAGCGTCAGCCAAAGGTGATGGTCTAGGATGACCAGATTTCCCATGGAGCGCCCAATCGCTCTGGCAATGGCCTTTGTTGCTCTTAGCGGAAATTGGTCGCGACGCAAAGTTCTTTGAACATGGTCGGGTCGGGAACGGATTCGTACATTTTTTTATGAATTTTGGCGTGGTAGACCTGGAGCACTGCCATCACGTGCAAGGCGGCACCAGTTTGCCCAGCTGTATTATAGGCGTGTCCCGCTAGTGTCGAAGTAAGCCGACATGGCTTAGACGGGAGCAGTGGGCAGGATCTCAGGCCAGTTTGAGTCGAGGGACATAAGTGGGCTGCTACCGCCTGTTCAATGGGAGGAAGCGAGCCATATCCCATTTGGTCTCCGCAGTCAACGGATGTGTAAGCTGCTGTATTGGAGAAGTGCAGCCTTGCCGAGTATGGTGAACTCCATGATTTGGAGAGTTCAGCGTGGACCTCGGGGAACAATGTGCCAGGTCTATGCGGGGCAGTCTTAGTTTGGCGGCCCAGCAAAAACCACTCGTCCAGCCGAGAACGAGTTGACTCTAACGGAGGTGACCATTCAAGCTCCAGCTCGTCTATAGCCTTAGTGAGAATGCGGACAAGCTCCACATCTGCCGTCAAAGAACAGTCTCCGCATTTTGGGGGGGAGAAGCAGCGTCCTCCATTGACGCGGACAAGGTGACAGTGTCTGAAGCCGTGAGAGATACGGTGTCGTCATATTCCTCTTCTCCATGTTCACTGCTGACGAACTGCATGAGGGCAGAAGCGCTGTCGGGCGGGTGAACACTTTTAATGAACAGGACGGGGGAAGAAGAGTGTGGGGATGTGGGTGCATGCGGGACCTGAGCCAGTGGTACAGCCTCACAATCCATTTGCTCCATATCCGCACCTTGAGCATCGTCGTTCCTCGGGGGAGGCAGTGGAGCAAGCATGGTCGGGTCACTCCGCTTAAATAGCGCTATCCGAGCGCAGAGCGTTTTGAGGCACTTTGCCTCGCAGTGTGGTCATTCAGTCTCAACCAGCACTGTTTCTGTGTGGGTGTGGCCCAGACAGAACACACAGCTCTTATGGCCATCAGACGTGGGAACAGGTTTCCCACATCTGCACTTACGCGATGGCATCTTGAAAAAGACGGTCCAGTCAGTGCAAGTGTGGAAATATTGAACTCTTTTAGCTCACAGCAGGGGAATGGTCGTCTTCAGGAAGGGAAGCGCCGTCCACTGCATGTAAGTGCGGTTCGAAGAAAAAATCCAGGAGTGAAGGAGATAAATTCTGACTGATGGCATTATGCTGCCCGCTTATATAGAAAGCTGAGCACCACGCACTCAATGTCATTGGCTGAGCGGGCGCGAACGCCACTGGCTCAATTCAGTTGCATTTGAATTGGCGTGATCCAATAGGAGTTCAGAAATCGGAGAAAAGGAGTTTTACCCATAAGCGTCAGCAACGTGATGTAAGTGACCGAAATCGAAAGGAAACTAGAAATTTTGAGAAATTGAATATGGAAACATGGAAAAAGGTATTTATTGAGGATTTGTGTGACAAATGTGTTATTTCAATAGTTGTGTGTATATACCTAAAATGCTATGAATTCAATACAGAACACATCTATGGTTTTGATGTTAGTATTTAGTTTTAATAAATGCATTATCAGAAAAGAATATAACCTGGTCTCATAGTGAAAGCATGACTCTATTAACATTTTTGCAAAACTTGTTATACATGTCTCCAGGTACAATTCCCTGCAGTTTCCAAGTGAAATGAACACAAGAGGCGCTACAAAAACTGTGTGTTTTATTCACTTTCACTCAGATCATGACTTAATGAATGATTATGACTTTATAATACTTGCTTTTCTCTCTATTACTCAGAACCTGCTATTTTATGATATCAACACACTTTTACTCTAATGCATCTGTTGAAAAACGATAAATTTTAATGCTTGTATTACAGACCCACCTACATATATACACTTATTCCAATAAGAATTGCTTGTGCGCTAGCTCACCTGATAGGGTGTTGGACTCTGAGTTGAAGGACCGTGGCTCAAGTCCAGCCTAGAGCTCATGTTGATACATGACATGACAGAGTCATGGAAGCAGCATGAAATAATGTGGTTGCTTCAGAAAATGTGTTTTTTCATTTTGCTTCTGCATTTTAAAACATTATTAGTTAGGTTCAGGCACTGATAAGGTAAAGATGACTTTTTTAACCCTCTGGGGTCTGAGAGTGTTTTGGGCCCTGGATAAGTTTTGACATGCCTTGACATTTGTGCTATTTTCAGTTGCTTAAAAACATATTAATGTTTAAAGTCTGATAACACTGTATTCAGCACAAACTGGGCTACACTAATATGTGAGCAACATGTATGTACGTTTTTATTTTTGAGAAAATAACGTTTATGCATGGTTTTAAAAAAACAAAAATTTTAAGTCACTGAAATAAGGCCATATAACACATACTAAACATTTGTTCACAAGACTTTTGAGAACTGGATCTTGTAGTTTTTGCTACAAAATTATGTGAAAACCATCCTGATCACTCATTCATACAAAACAATAAGTCATTTAACTTTTGTAAGACACTTTTAGTGTTAGAAAGGCCATATGCAAGGAGGCGTGGATGATCATGAATATTGATGTGATTCACACCTGAGGAGACAAAGACCCCTCCCCTGAGAGAGAATGAATGTAAGGAGACTTAATGATTGAATGTATTATTTGTAGCTTATTCACAAAATCAAGTTTAAATTAAAAGAAGTAATCTGACTATACATTTTCTTCACATAAAGACTTTACTTAAAAACTTTAGACCTACACTACCGTTGAAAAGTTTTTAGATCTGTAAGATATATTAATGTTTTTAAAAGAAGTCTCTTCTGCTCACCAAGGCTGCATTTATTTGATCCAAAATACAGCAAAAACAGTGATATTGTGAAATATTTTTACAATTTAAAGTAACTGTTTTCTATTTGAATATATTGTAAAATGCAATTTATTCCTGTGATCAAAGCTGAATTTTCAGCATCATTACTGCTGTCTTCAGTGTCACATGATCCTTCAGAAATCATTCTAATATGCTGATTTTCTAATATGGGCATATTTACAGCACATTTTACACATTTACACCAGCTTCGTTGATAATAATGAGGCAGCATAAACACTAGTTAAAATATAATATAAACATGCATATTATTTTTATATCATATTACATGTCATATTGATATCATACAGCATACAATTTAAATACCTGCTTTAGACGAAACAACATTTAAATGTAACTAAAACTTGCCTATTAGGACATCAAATTTCAATACTCTGAATCCTGGCTGGCAAGTCTGGAAATAGTCCAACTAGTAAAATATGTACATTTTTATATAGAATAGCATGTCAACTAATGTAAGTAAACTAAATGACTTACTCATTCGAAATTGTATCGAAATGTTTTTTTTTAAAAATCTCATTTATTTTTTTTAAACACTATTGGTTAGTTTCAGGCAAAAGTTTTACGTTATGGAGGTATGTTTAAATTTTTTAAAAAAAAATAATCTAAAATTCACCTTAATACCACATCTGAATAGGACACCATTTTACTTGCTTTTGGCACCCCCGGCTGGACATTTCACTGCAAACCTGCAGCCAAACGTGTTATACAACATGTAAATTTTGAATTGCAAAAATTTTGTCATGTTCACGAATATTTCATGGGACCAGGCTGAAAGAATACAGTACTTCATTATGCAGTGAAATTGTATTGTTCTGCAAAACAGCCAATGTCTGTTTCGTCTGCTGTGTGAATTATTTTGAGAGCATTGACTGTAGTTTGGAGAAAAGTGTAAAATCGATTGAGAAAAACAGTTATGTCTTCTTAAGCAAAACGATCACTTTTGGTCCGAAACAGATCAATATTTAAGTACTTTTTAACTATAAACCATTGCTTCCGTTCAGCAGCAGTATGTGCATTCATGTCACGAAAGGTCTGATTTCACATGGTCTCTCGTGTAACGTATTCACGCTGATATTGACGAAAAGCACACAAATGCACCATTGTGAGTAAACAAACAGACACAAATACAGATCTAAAACAAAACTAACAAAGCTTCTGTACAGCTTCTGTACAGCGTTCCTCCGATTCAGTTGTAAACTTCCGGGTGTGTTGTACGTGCGTCAGTTCACTCTTGAAAATGCCAGCGTAATTACATCACACGTGTAAGTTTATTGCTGACTGCAGCAGTATGCATGTGTTTTATAGTTAAAATCTACTTAAATATTTATCTTTTTTGCACCAAAAGCAATCATACCGCTTTAGAAGACATTATTTTAACCACAGGAGTCGTATGGATGACATTTATGCTGACTGTCTGTGGTTTTTGGAGCTTCAAAAGTCAGATCACCATCCACTTGCATTTTAAGGACCTACTGAGCTAAGATATTTTTCTATTTTTCTTTAAATGTGTTCTGCTGAAGAAATTAAGTCATAAACATCTGGGATGGCATGAGGGTGAGTAAATGATGAGATAATTAAAATGTTTGGGTGAACTATCCCTTTAATGGTAAGAATACAGACAAAAGAATAATGATAAGACAGGCATATCTTACTACGGGTCAGACCCGGAGACCAGGGGGGTGGGGGGGTGGGGGGGTTGGGTGGTGTAGGTCACAGCCTGGAGAATTCCTCGGCCTGGGTTTGGCGATGGGGGTATGTGGCAACCAGGGTGGGGCCAAGCATCATCTGGGCAGAGCGAGAGGGGAAGATAAGTGGTGAATGAGTTCCACCTGTGTGCCACACCGGTCTCGCATTCCAGTGAGGGGCGGTGGGAGTATTTAAGGAGAGGAGAAAGCGGCAGACGGGGAGAGATAGAGAGAAAAAACTGGCACGCCAGTCCCCAAATACGCTGTCAACTGGTCCTCAGCCTGCTGTGCAGCAGGTCCTCTGTCCCTTGGTGGACGGCAATATAGCTCCTCCCCTTCCTGGTGGATGGCAGCGTTTCCTCCGCCTCCCGGTGGATGGCAGCGGTTTGGACTCCACGACAGCACATCCTTCCTCCTTCCCGGGTTTCGGCACCAATGTAACGGGTAACGTCTCTGCTTAAGGAAAAGGAGGAAGCTGGGACCGGCTTAACAAACACATAGACATTTATTTTACAACTTAAATGACAATACCAAATGCACTGCTTCCCCGCAGTCACATTGCACCCCCACACACACCTTCATCCGTCTCTCTCTCTCTCCCTGTCACAAAGCTGACTGTTGCAAAATTACATAATTCCTCCTTTTAATCTCACTATACGAACTATTTTTTACTGCATTGTGACATAAATCATAAATGATGGAATTTTAATTAATTAAATCATTTATAGCATGTTTTTGATTAATATAAGTAAATAAGTGTATTTATTAATATTTATAGCATGTCAGTATGCTCACTATTTAGCAAGTATTGCATGAAAGTCACACTTTGTATTCATGCTGTTATAACTGCATAATATTGATTTATATTGCTTTTGTAAATGAATTATTAATCATAAATGAACCACTTTAAGTAACTAAATCAACACAAATAATTTACCATTTTAGCTTTGTAAATGCATTTTAGGTACCTTATCTGCTGTGTGATTTCTAATGTTCTTTACAGAAAGAACATAATTTTGCAAACTTTTCAAGCTAACATGCTAAATATTTTTTAGCTTTATGCCTCCTGGTCCAACTGTGTTTTCGGAGAGAACATTCAAATGCTTTTAAAACGTATAAATCAAGATTGCGAAAAACAAGTCTCATTTGTGCACATGCAGCATGCATTCCTCTAATAACAATGCGCGTTTGCCACTGACGAGCAATAATACGGTTATATATTTCTTTATGTAATGCTTTTAATAAACATTCTATCAGAGGAAACCAAATCAACGTGGGCAGAAGGAATGAAAGGAAATCAATTAAAACTATGTCACGGCTCTGGCTAGCGAATTGTCTGTGGCAGTTATTTGATATAATATAGTTATTTGATATAATATATTAATATTCTCACTGGTTAAATTAACGCAATTTTGCCACAGTAGATGGAGTGTGGTAGGAGTGGGGGGAGTTTGTGAGCTAACCCCAAGGCTGGAATAAAAAGCGCTTTTGAGTAAACAATAGTCAGAGCTGACCACTGCACCATGGAGAGTCACATGGGGCGATAGTAATTATGGCTTAGATGCCTCATCAGAGCTAATGCCAGGAGTCTTATAGTTCTATGTGTGACACTCTCCCTTTCTCTCAGCATCACTGGGGTATGGCATCCCTAACCTAAATCACTTCCTACTCCACATACTCTGTGTGTGTGTGTGTGTGTGTGTGTGTGTGTGTGTGTGTGTGTGACAGGTTTGGGTGGTTTACGAGGAAAACAATTTTAGGGTACAAACTGGTAATAACAAGGGTATTATGCTATAAATGTAGTTTATGAGGACATTTCTAGTGTCCCCATAATTCAAATCACTTAAAAAACATACTAAACTATGTTTATTTTGAAAATGTAAAAATGCAGAAAGTTTTTTGGGAGGGTTAGGTTTAGGGCTAGGATTAGGGAATAGAATCTATAGTTTGTATAGTATAAAAATCATTGTCTATGGAGAGTCCTCATAAGGATAGCCGCACCAACATGTGTGTGTGTGTGTGTGTTGTGATACATGTGCGGTCGTTGCTCGTTTGTATTATGTCACTCTGCTATTGATTTTGAGGCTACTCTGGCTGGAGAAAGGCAGGTGGGCGGTGCAAGTGCCAAAAGGCAAGCTGGGGGGCAGTACTTAAGGTCAAAACATATTGTTCGCCCTCATTCCCAGTCTGCAGGCTGCCTCACTCTTTTGATTGATGGAGTAGAAAAGTGAGATCTGAGGGAAAGAAAGAGAACCCAGGCAAACAATCCATGCATTCACTTATTTTTTTGGTGGAATTGGGCATTAATTGGCCTGAGAAAGTAACTAATTGTAGGTTAGTGAATTATCAGATTTTTGAGAGACAATTCTATAAAATATGAACATGCCTGAAAAATAATACAGTATTTACAGCTAACAAGTTATTTGTTCTTTAGCTTTCTATTTAGTGATTTGAAATGTTTAATGAAAAAAAAAAAAATTACATTTGACCTTAATGTTTTTAGCTGAAAAGGTGTCAAGATGTCTTAAAAAAAGAAATACACAATTGTTTTTTCCCCAATTTTTTTTTCTTTTTTTTTTTTCTATTAATTCTTTGTATAAAATAAGCTCTGAAACCAACCAACATCTTCAGAGTAAATTAACCCATGTAAACATGACATAAGAGCGTTGGACCATAATTAAGACACTTAAGTAAGAGATCACAGTGGGCAGATAGGCTTCTGAACAGAATCCAAGCAGACTGTAGGATCCTTCAGAACTGCCAAAGGCACATTTAGTGGAACAGGCACGTCACAAATTGGCAAAGACAGGAGGCAGTCTACTTTAAAGCGTAGCACTGTCACGCAACACAAAAAACAGTTTTGCACAAACCATAGCTTATAGAAGAATACAATTTATTGTTGTTCTTTTTAATTGTAACATGCAATATTTCATTCATATTGGTGGTTTGATTACTTAAAAAAATACTTATGTGAGTAGGTGTAACATTTACAGCTTAAAGGGATACAGTATTTCACCTAAAAATGAAAATGATGCAATCATTTACTCACCCTTATGTCGTTCCAAACTTAATACACCTTTTATGTGCTTCAAAGTGGGTAAAAAAAAAAAAAAAAAAAAACTCTTTTAAAATAACAAATAGTTACATAGGATTGGAATTATTTCTTCTTCCGCTAGTTAATTCACACTATAATGATGAAGCTAAATGTAACATTCATTAATGGGTCTGTGTGACGCTTGTTTATTTATAGTAATATTGTTATATAACTTTAAATCAAGTTTATTTACTGTAAATTCATATTTTGTTAAAACAATGATAATGTTCTGTAATTGTTGTTAATAATGATAAACACTTTTCAATTATCAATTGATAAAATATGCATTTCTCTTCACTGTATTACATCATGTACAGCAGAAAACAAGTCAGTTCACTTTTGGCTCCCTTGCTTGGACATTTCACCTTGAAAATGGAGCTCATAGTGCCCATATATGCCCAGCAACACTTACCGCTTTGGCCACTGGGGGCAGTGTTTCGCATTTCTTGAGGTTAAATCGGTTTGTGCTTACTGAAAAGTCAACATACTGTTTCCGATTTTACTCTGAGATCAGACTGCGATATCTGTGATACTGGCCTTTATAGGACTAGATATTGGATCAAAAATAAATAAGGGGTATTGGCCATCCCTAGTTAAGGAAGCCTCTCCTTCACTTTCATTGTATGGAAAAAGATGCATGAAACATTCACTTTCATTGTATGGAAAAAGATGCATGAAAATAAATGGTGACTGAGGCTGTCTGTCACTACCATTCTACCTTTTCTGTTCCACTGAATAAAGAAAGTCACATGTTTGGAACAACATTAAAAATAATAAAATAATACAATTGAAATAATTTGTTATAGTACTGACTACACATCAAAGAAACAATAATTGGTTATCCTGTTAATTATCCACATCCATAACCAGAACTTTTATGTTTTAGTTATTTGTTTATTTTATATAACTTTACTTGTGGATGAATACATTTGGTTTTATTTTTTTTATCATCTTTCACCTCCTAGCCCCTCACTTCTTTTTTACAGCCTGATTTCTTTAATATACATAGCTATTTGTATGTTCATATTTGTAACATTTAAACATACATGTTTGTACATTTGGATAGACACTTAAACGTACAAAAAGGACATTTGAAAGCATCTAAAACGTAACATTTTTACGTATTCACAGCTTAAAGAAAGTAAAATATTGACAAATCCATTACAAATATATTTGAATACTCTGATTATAAATATATTTGTAAATTTGTATTGTTTTATAGATATTTTAGATCCCTTAACTCTACCTCAAGCTCTAAACATAACCACTTTACAACAATATAAAACATGTAACAAGTAGATTAATGTACAGTAGCAATACGTTTTGTTACAATATATTAATTTATATATATTTTACAGCCACTAATCCCACACCTACTCCTAAACATAACCAAAACCATTAATTAAGCATATAAAACACGCAATAGGCAGATAAATTTAATCACAATAATTTATTCAGAAAAATGGCAAAATTCAGTGCAAAAGTAGTCCAAAGGGCGATGCGCTGTATCCGATGTGCTCCAATAGCATTGTGTGAGGTGGAGAGTAGAATTTAAATTATTAATGGCTGTAAATCTTCTCATGATGCACTCCGTAACAGTGCTGTCATATCTCATTCAAACATACACATCGCAGAATACGGCATGTGGCAAACGGTCATGAGACACTTAAGAGCCAATGAGCATTCGACATCACTGCTGTAAAATCGGTCGTAATGCTTCTTCTTCTTTTTTAAATTTTGAAAACAAAACCAATGTGGGTTGACAGTTATGGCGGGCGCAACAGCGCTACGGCAGATGGAGATGGTTGCGTCTGAATCAGCTCCCTAGTTCAGTAGTTAGGGTACTGTTACGTTTGAATATCTTCAACGAAAATGAACGATAGTGTCATTTATACAGCGATGGTGCTGATTAATAACAATAATAACTAAATCGTTAACATATCGCAGGTGATTGAGTCATAAGTGTCCCAATGTTCAGTGGATGAACACCCTTGCCAGTTCCCGAATTCATGTTCACGACATACTGATTGGCAACATAGCGAGCTAGGGAGCTGATTAAGGCACAGGGGGAGATCGTTGAATAAAAGGCTTGAATTTGGGTCTGTTCTTCACAGAAAGCAATCTGAAGATTTGGATTATAGCTAACAAATTTATGGATTAATTTTATTATTGTTTAATGGTGCTTTCTATGGTTTATTTTGTTTTTTGGGCATATTTTGAAAACTCCTTTTGTGTCTCATGGCAAACAAAACTCAAATTAAATGCTTAATAAATGATTAATCGATTACAGAGTTTTTATCCATTTTTACATTTTAAAGTTTAGTCTTGGTTAAAGTGATATATTCTTTTAAAACATTGAATAGGGCAGCAGAAATCACACAGAATTTAATGAATATGTCATATTATAATGTCAACTGCGTTAAATACATTTGATGGCATTTAACTAATCTCATTGATTATAAATGAAATGTAATTAATTAATATTGAAATATTAATCAATTTTAAATTAAATGTTTAATCAATTAAAAATGTGTACATTTCTATAGGTGTTAATACATAAAATGAGGACATTTAGATGCTGTCAATATGTCAATATTGTACGTTTCGTTGTCTATGCAAATGTAAGAGAATGTACATTTGCTAGAACCAAACTTTACATAAGAATACATCCGAATTCTCATGAGATCACATTGTTTTTTAAGGGGGTGAAAGATGTGGACACGGTGCCTGGAGCGAAAATAAATGGAAAAAATTAATGGTGAAAAAAGAGAACTCCAGTATGGGTTATACAACCAGAGGCGATGATGCAAACCAATATTTTTTACTTACAAATTTTGCTCTCTTCACCCCCTTTTGGATCCATCCCCGTAAACGTGCAAAAATAGAGAGAGTTAGGAGACAGGTGAGAGAAGAAAAGTGGCAAACAGGTGATAAACAGAATAAAGCAGCTTTTCATACCATCTGAGGAGCACTACCTGAAAGGAGAGGGAGGGAAGAGAGAAAGACAGGAATGAGTGTAAGCTTGTTGAACATTGCTCAAATTCTTCAAACAAAATCTTCTCTTTATATACCCTACAGAAGTTGAAGTATCAACCATAATGGGCATTTAGCGACAACAGGTCCTCAGTCTTACAAACGTAATCATTAAATGAGGACAAAATGTTTGCCTCTTAGGAGCTGGGTTTCTTGCTTTATATTTCACTCTGACAGTACAGTGCTACAAAGAATCAGTACTGTGGAACTCTGAATATAATTTTCTTTTAGCTTGTTTAGTCAGAAATAAGTCTTTGGGGCAAGCTTTATGTCAACCAGTTACTGGCTCGCTGTCTCAATCTTGTACTGAGAAACCATGGCCGAGCTCTCTAATCTCACTGCCAACAATGAGGCACCTCAAGTCTTATGTTATATCCGGACAACTTTAGAAGAAAAGCCAAACAGCTAAATGCGTTTTCTCAATTTCAAGAGGATCAAACTTGTAACAGAGCATAAAACACAGGAGACACATCAGGCCATGAAATACCTATCCTTTGAACTGGTGTAGGTAACAAAAAGTGACCTGGTGATATTTCTGTCCATAAAGAGCTGTCTGTCGCCTTTATCCTCACACATGGATCAATTGTATCATGTGCCAAAACTGGCAAATAAGACTAAATAAAGAAATAAAGAAATAAAAAATAAGGTTTTAAAATTTTGTTTCCCCTGATGAAAAAAGCAACCAACTTATATTGATATTCACAATGGGTAAAATCTTAGACTTTTTGTCCTTTAATTAAAGCCAGTGTAAACCAAACAACTGGCGGCATACAGTATATTCAAAATACAGTGTTATATTGGAAAATGCATAATGACTTATCTTGGAATAATTATCTAACACAAAATCCATCATTGCACGAACATGGAATGCTGTAATAAATATCTCGATACCTCTAAAGGGGTGTAGGGCTAAGCATAAAATGTTATTGATAAAAAAACTAAAACTAAAACTCATGGCTAATGGCAAATGAGGAATAGTAAAAAGACTATTATATGCTACAAATAATAAAAGCCATATCAGGAGGGAGGGAGAGAAAAGAGAAAGAGAGAGCATTCTTCTATAAGTCTGCCCTAGGGAAGGCCCACAAATAAAGCTTATAAAAGGCCTCATTACAGCAACTGCTTCTCTGTTCCCCGCAACCCATTTACATAATGGTATGAGTTCCTTTTTCGGTTACTACTGGCATGCTGCACAAGTCTGTGTTTGTTTGTAGCTTGCTAGTCTGCTTAGTATTGCTTATTCCTCTACGTTCATTGTTTTATCCTTTGCCATTTACCGTGTTCTTTGTTTTTTCCACGCTTTTCTACTGTTTCAACTGCATGTATTTTACCACGCACACCCATTTTCTTTCTTTTTTCCTTCCTTTTTTCTTTTTTACTACATCTCTCATTTCGACTGAGTGCATTCATTTTCTCCTCTGTTTTACACAGATTATTGCATCAATCTCAAATCTCTGCTGATCAGGAACCACCACAACAACAGCAAACAATTGTGTGAGGGATTCACATTGATCTCAAACCCTCACAGCTCAAGAACAACCATAACAACAAGAACAACAAACAATTGCAGTAAGTCATGGTATCCACCCATGTTATTGATTCCTGCATTGCTTGCCACATGTTTACTATAGCTTCTTCCATTAGCAGTGAGGGATTTACATGAGATAAATGTAAGGAATTAGTCAGGCTGATGGAGAAGGTTAATGAGTTAGAGACCTGCATCCGAATGCTTGTGGAGATCAGTGAGAAAGAGAAGCCGGTAGATACTGTTTGGAATGCGTGTAGAAAAGCGAGCAATACACACACTTTGATTCTGGATGTAGAGCCCCCTCAGCAGGGCACTTGGGTGACGTCTCAGTGGCATACTCGCTCAGCAAAGCGACACCACTCTCTCGATCCTTTTAGGGTTTCCAGTCGATTCTCCCCGCTAAGTGAAGCACCCACTGAGAATCATGTTTAAAGAGCCTTGGTTTTAGGAGATTCTATTGTAAGAGACTCCAGCAACTATTTTTAAATGCATTTCTGGTGCCAGAGCATCTGACATCAGATCAAATTTACAAGTGCTGGCTAATGCTAAATGTAGATTTTCTAAAATTGTTATTCATGTCAGCACTAATGATATCCGGCTTCGCCAGTCGGAGATCACTAGAAATAATGCTAAAGAGGTGTGTGAACTTGTACACTGTAATATGCTCTGGCCCCCTCCCTGCTCATTGTGGTGACAAGGTTTATCGTAGATTAGTGTCACAGAATGGCTAGATGTCTGAGGGGTGTCCGGAGAATAGCATAGGATTTATAGACAATTGGAGTTTTTGGGGTAGACCCAAAGAGAGATGGACTTAATCCCTCCAGGGAAGGTGCCGCTCTCTTCTCTAGTAATTTGGCTCAAAGTCTTATTAGTGATAGTATTTGACTAACTGAGGCCCAGGTCAGGAAGTAGACAAACTGGCTAATCCGAGCATCTGCTAGGTGCCTTGAGATGTAACACAGATCACATAAACTACAACACATAGAGACTGTATCACCTAGATATCACATAGAGACTGTGTCTGTCCCCTGAACTACCAAACACAAATCCCACACTAAATCATTTAGAAAAAATATGATTAAGGTAAAACATGAAAAAAAAAAAAAAAAAAAAAAAAAAAAATTAAGATAAACATCATATAAAGGCAGGGTTACTAAACATTAGATCTCTTTCAACCAACTAATTGTCAATTAAATTATTACAGATCATAGTTTGGATGCGCTCTGTTTGACTGAAACCTGGTTTAAACTGGATGAATATATTAGTTTAAATGTATCTACTCCCCCAGGTTATTGTTATAAACATGAGCCTCGTCTGAAGGGTCGAGGAGGAGGTGTTGCTTCAATTCACAGTGAAGTTTTTGGTATTGCTCAGAGGACAGGATATAAGTTTAAGTCTTTTGAACTAATAATGCTTAACCCTTTCATACGTACCATCACACATATGTGACGGTTATTAACTGGGCCCCACAGAGTGGTGTCACACATATGTGTTTCTGCAACAGCCAGTTCCATTACAAGCGTCTATATTCAAATCAGCTTTCGCGCTGACACAGGCTACGCTGGTCAAGCGTCTGTAGTTCATATTCACTCAAACAGTTACTCATACAGTCTTTTAAACCACAGAATAAGTTTATTTTGTATACATATATCCAACTCGTCACCAAAGTACCATGAAAAAAGTTTACAGCTCGTATACACACAGACAATACATTGAACGCAATCTTCCTCTGATGCATGCTGCCATTTGTTTACATTAGTAGCGGTTGTCATTAATCAAACAAACATCTACTCAAGCACATTTTATGTTTATTTTATGTAGCAAACAGCCTAATTGTCACCAAAGTACCACGATAACAGTTCACAGCTTGTATATGCACAGTTATCATATCTAAACGTGATCTTCCCATGCACGCAGCCACGTCTACTTATTAGGGCATATAATACATTTCTTTTCTGAAACAGACAGCCAAACTATCACACAACCACCACGACAACAGTTTAAAACTCTTATACTCACAGTACAAACATGCTGATTGAGTATGATTATCCGATGCACGCAGCCAAGTCTGTTTACATTAGCGCTTGTCACACACACACACACACACACACACACACACACACACACACACACACACACACAAAATGTCTGAGAATTCAAACTGCTTCAAAATTCAAAACCGGACAGCTGATATTATTTGTTAATTTGTTTTTTCCAGCTATAAAAATGAAATAAATAAAACAAATACAGTACAGCAGACATAACCAATTTGTTTACATGTACCGATTTGTTTACCGTATTCTGATTTCCATGGTGAATTTGCAAATTTTCTATCAGATCTAGTAGTTACTGTGGATAGAGCTTTAATTGTTGGTGACTTCAGCATTCACATAGATAATGAAAATTACATATTGGGATTAGCATTTATCGATATTCTCAACTCTCTTGGAGACAGACAAAATGTGACAGGACCAACTCTTTGCCATAACCATACACTAGATTTAATTCTGTCATATGGAGTTGATGTTGATACTATAGAAATTCTGCCACAGAGCGATGACATCTCAGATCATTACCTCGTCTCTTGTGTGCTGTGATCAGCTAATGTTATTCAATCTACACCATGCTATCATTCAGGTAGAATTATTCTTTCGATCTCTAAAGATAGCTTCACAAATAATCTTCCAGATTTATCTCATATACTCAGTAAGCCAAAAAGTCTAGAAGAAGTTGAAGTAATATCAGAAAATATAAATACAGTCTTCTCTAGCACTCTTGATAGTGTTGCCCCCCCACCCCCCTTTGATTAAAGAAAATTTAAAAAAGCCCCATACTATGGTACAATGATCACACTAATGCTCTCAAGAGAGCAGCTCAGAAAGTGTAGCGCAATTGGAAGAATATAAAATTAGAGGTATTTCATGGTGCATGGAAGGATAGTGTCTGTATCTACTAGCTACAGACAGGCACTAAAAGCCGCCAGGTCAGCATATTTTAGCAAACTCATAGAAAATAACCACAACAATCCTAGGTGTTTATTCAGTACTGTGGCTAAATTGGTTAGGCGATGATTGTGATTTTGCGGAGCAAGGCTGGGATGGACACCTGGAGCGAATTATCCCATCCAGCTGTTGATGATTGCAATGTTGGTGGGCAGGGGATAAAGCCGCAACGAGAGTTGCAGTCAAGGGAGACTCCGAGAGAGAGAGAGAGAGATGCAATGAAGCTGTGTGTTTATGTGGAGCTGAAAAGCACTCCGTTAATGTGTGTCTGTGCTGCTGAAGAGCAGTGATGTTGAATGTCTTTGTTACACTGAAATTTGCTGACAATAAAGTGTCTTATGTTGGATATTTGACCGGCTCCCGCCTCCTTCAGAGAGTCCACTTCCTTACACTGGTGCCGAAACCCGGGACTTTGAAGGACGACCACGCTGTCCTGGAGACCTCGTTGCTCCCTCAAGAACGCGATGCTGGGGATATACAATCTGGTGGTTCTGAAGGGGCTCGTCAGCAGGCTACCGAAAGGGATGGCTGAGCGAGTCCAGTACCATCGCCTTGCATCACTGATGGAGGTGTTCCAGCTGGCTGAGGAACGGGTGGGCGGCGTGTTTGGGAGCCAAGGAGATTTCTCTCTCTCTCTCTCTCTCTCTCTCTCTCTCTCTATCTCTCTCTCTCTCCTTCTTTTGCTCCTCCCTCCCCCTCTCCTTCCCCTAGAGCTGTTCCTGTTTCACGGAGGCAGGGAAAATCATCCAGTGCTGGGTCAGCCAAAAGGGCAGTGGCTCCTCTCCAGAAATCAGGGGAGTAAGGCACAGGCCAGAGAGTTCCCCGGCCTGTGTTGGACGATGGGGGTATGTGGAGAGCGGGGCAGGCTGAGCGACGATTGTGCGGAGCGAGGCCAGGATCGAAACCTGGAGTGAATTATCCCGCCCAGCTGTTGGTGATTGCGGTATTGGCGGGCGGGGGATAAAGCCACAATGAGAGTTGCGGTTGAGGGAGACTCCAAGAGAGAGAGAGATGCAATGAAGCTGTGTGTTTATGTGGAGCTTAAAAGCACCCCGTTAATGTGTGTTCACGCTGCTGAAAAGCAGTGATGTTGAATGACTTTGTTACACTGAAAAGTGCTGACAATAAAGTGTATTATGTTGGATGTTGGATGTTTGACCGGCTCCCGCCTCCTTCAGAGAGTCCACTTCCTTACAATAACTTAATGAATTTCTTTACTGATAAAACTGAAATAATCGGAAATAAAATTGGAATTATGCAATCATCTGTCACAGTACCTCAGAAAACAGTCTCATAATTTTCCTCACGAGCAGCTTCAATCCTTCACTGTCATAGGTCATGAAGAGCTAACAAAACCTATCTAAACATCAAAAGCCACAACATATATGTTAGATCCAATACCAACTAAGCTCTTAAAAGTGGTATTCCCTGTAATCTCAGAACCTCTTAATATTATTAACTCCTATTAGCTATCCTTAGGACATGTCCCAAGAAACTTTAAAATGGCAGTTATCAAACTGCTTATTAAGAAGCCACAGCTTCTTACATGCTGGAGAATTGGCTAATTATAGTCCAAATTCAAATCTCCTGTTTATGTTGAAAATATTAGAAAAGTTAGTGTCCTCCCAACTATGTTCATTTCTACAGAGAAATAGTATATACAGGTGCATCTCAATAAATTAGAATGTCGTGGAAAAGTTCATTTGTTTCAGTAATTCAACTCAAATTGTGAAACTCGTGTATTAAATAAATTCAATGCACACAGACTGAAGTAGTTTAAGTCTTTGGTTCTTTTAATTGTGATGATTTTGGCTCACATTTAACAAAAACCCACCAATTCACTATCTCAAAAAATTAGAATATGGTGACATGCCAATCAGCTAATCAACTCAAAACACCTGCAAAGGTTTCCTGAGCCTTCAAAATGGTCTCTCAGTTTGGTTCACTAGGCTACACAATCATGGGGAAGACTGCTGATCTGACAGTTGTCCAGAAGACAATCATTGACACCCTTCACAAGGAGGGTAAGTCACAAACATTCATTGCCAAAGAAGCTGGCTGTTCACAGAGTGCTGTATCCAAGCATGTTAACAGAAAGTTGAGTGGAAGGAAAAAGTGTGGAAGAAAAAGATGCACAACCAACCGAGAGAACTGCAGCCTTATCATTGTCAAGAAAAATCGATTCAAGAATTTGGGTGAACTTCACAAGGAATGGACTGAGGCTGGGGTCAAGGCATCAAGAGCCACCACACACAGACATGTCAAGGAATTTGGCTACAGTTGTCGTATTCCTCTTGTTAAGCCACTCTTGAACCACAGACAACGTCAGAGGCATCTTACCTGGGCTAAGGAGAAGAAGAACTGGACTGTTGCCCAGTGTTCCAAAGTCCTCTTTTCAGATGAGAGCAAGTTTTGTATTTCATTTGGAAACCAAGGTCCTAGAGTCTGGAGGAAGGGTGGAGAAGCTCATAGCCCAAGTTGCTTGAAGTCCAGTGTTAAGTTTCCACAGTCTGTGATGATTTGGGGTGCAATGTCATCTGCTGGTGTTGGTCCATTGTGTTTTTTGAAAACCAAAGTCACTGCACCCGTTTACCAAGAAATTTTGGAGCACTTCATGCTTCCTTCTGCTGACCAGCTTTTTAAAGATGCTAATTTCATTTTCCAGCAGGATTTGGCACCTGCCCACACTGCCAAAAGCACCAAAAGTTGGTTAAATGACCATGGTGTTGGTGTGCTTGACTGGCCAGCAAACTCACCAGACCTGAACCCCATAGAGAATCTATGGGGTATTGTCAAGAGGAAAATAAGAAACAAGAGACCAAAAATGCAGATGAGCTGAAGGCTACCGTCAAAGAAACCTGGGCTTCCATACCACCTCAGCAGTGCCACAAACTGATCACCTCCATGCCACGCCGAATTGAGGCAGTAATTAAAGCAAAAGGAGCCCCTACCAAGTATTGAGTACATATACAGTAAATGAACATACTTTCCAGAAGGCCAACAATTCACTAAAAATGTTTTTTTATTGGTCTTATGATGTATTCTAATTTTTTGAGATAGTGAATTGGTGGGTTTTTGTTAAATGTGAGCCAAAATCATCACAGTTAAAAGAACCAAAGACTTAAACTACTTCAGTCTGTGTGCACTGAATTTATTTAATACACGAGTTTCACAATTTGAGTTGAATTACTGAAATAAATGAACTTTTCCACGACATTCTAATTTATTGAGATGCACCTGTATGTACAATTTCATTCAGGATTTAGGCCCCATCACAGTACAGAGATTACACTTATCAGAGTGTAATGTTATGATTTGCTCATATTATATGATATGGGCTGCACTTCTCTTCTAGTGCTTTTAGATCTTAGTGCTGCTTTCGACACCATAGATCATGACATATTCATGAATAGGCTTGAGAATTATGTTGGCATTTGTGGACTTGCATTAGCATGGCTTAGGTCCTATTTTTTTTTCTCCCTTTTCTCCCCAATTTGGAATGCCCAATTCCCAATGCGCTCTAAGTCCTCGTGGTGGCTTAGTGACTTGCCTCAAATCCGGGTGGCGGAGGACGAATCTCAGTTGCCTCAGCAAAGAATTTAGGTGTTATATTTGATACCAATCTGTCCTATGAAAATCTAATTTCCAATGTTTGTAGAACAGCATTCTTCCACCTCAGAAATATTGCTTAGTTATGACACATTCTCTCTGTTGCTGATGCCAAAAATGAACGAATGCATTCATGACCTCAAGACTAGATTATTGTAATGCATTACTGGGAGGATGTCCTGCAAGTTCAATAAATAAACTTCAATTGGTTCAAAATGCAGCAGCCAGAATGCTGACTAGAACCAAGAAATATGATCATTTTAGCCCCATTTTATCATCATTACACTGGCTACCTGTTAAATTTCATATTCATTTTAAAATTCTGTTAACTACGTACAAAGCCTTGAATTGCCTAGTTCCACAGTACTTAAGTGACCTTCTACCATGCTATATTCCATCATGTTTATTACGATCGCAAATTCTGGCCTGTTAATAGCTCCTAGAATATAAAAATCCACAAAATGAGGTAGCTTCTTTTCTTATTTGGCTCCTAAACTATGGAATAGTCTCCCTAACACTCATTCAGTTTAAGTTTAGACTAAAGACTCATCTATTTAGCCAGGCATACACCTAATTTATCCATCAACTCATAATTAGGCTGCTTTAGTTAGGTCTGCCGGAACCAGAAACATTTATAATGATCTATAACTCAGCAAAAAACTGAATTGCATCTACGCTAATATTATTCTATTTGTTTCCCTGTCTCAACCTCGGGATTCATATACCGAGGTTACAAGAGCTGGCCAGATCTAGCTCCGTTCCTGCTTGGTGTCCGACTCCACTGCTATGTGTCTCTGAGTGATGAGAACTAAATGCAGCTGGTGCCAGCCAGACATCACTTCAGTCTATTATGATGGACTTCAGAGGATGAACTGATGCCAACTCCAACCATAAGACATGGGATAATTAATATGCCACTGCCTGAACCTTGGATTTAGGATAGACTTCACCGAAATGACCTGCTGGTTGAAATGCGATGCACCTCACTGATCTCTGCCTGCGTCACCTTGGTCTAATGATGGACTACACTCTTAAAATGGAATAGATAGATTATCAATTAATTGCCAACAAAAGCCTTCATCAGCCAGCTAACAAAGGACAATGCATCTATGTGAACTTCTGCAGTTAATCCAGGATGAACTTCAAGTACATTAGTCATTAATCTTACAGTTCATACAAAATCTTTGTTTAAACACTGACCCTTAACACTTACTTAGTTTACTAATTTTAAACCATGACTTACACTGCACATAAATAACTAATATTGGCATTATATTCAAGCTGTTTAGCCAGAGGGGAACAGGCCCCTACAGTGAGCCTGGTTTCTCCCAAGGTTCTTTTTCTCCATTAACCAACATCTTATGTGCCTTTGAAGTGACATCCCGTTTTGATCTTCGGTAAGCGAGACTATATTTGCAAAGAAGAAAGAACAATGTTTTGGTCTCAGTGCTCTTATGTTTATGGTTAGGTTTAGGATTTGGGTTTGGAGTATATTAATGTAATTACAATTTAAATGTTTCCTAAATAAGAGGTGCACATGTACAGGACTGCAGTTCCATCTTTGGTCACTGGGGGGAAGTTCAGAAATTTGCTTTGGAAAGCATACTGTAGACTGATTTTTAGCATAAAAAAATAAATACAAATGTTGACCTCTTGTTGTTGATTTTCTGTGATATCAGTCTGGTCAACCCTAATGAAAAACGACCTCAAATCTGAAAAGATTCAGATAAGTTATACATGGAATGGTGCTTTAAACCAACTGCTTACATGTTTGTAACCAAAACTTGTTTGAAGGTCTACATCAGTGTTAGTGAGCAAAAAAGCATATTAATTTGTTTTCTGCGTAAATGGCCATTGAAGTATGGTTGCAATTAGACAATGGGCCAGAGAAATGTTGTTTGCCTGAGGTGGCAACTCTTTCACAGACATATTTCGGAGTTTTTGGATGTATAGGGGCTTAACTGCTAAACACAAATACGCTTTAGCCATTCAAATTGACAGACAGGGAGGGAGGGAGGGAGAGAGAGAGAGAGAGAGAGAGAGAGAACCCATGTAACAACCCACCAAAAACACTTTGGACTTTTCTTTCTACTACAACTAGCCTGCAGACCTAATCTGAAATATTACAAGGCTTTATTTCATGATGTGTAGCAAATAAAAAAATAAATACAATTAAATAAATATAAAAAAAATCATCAATGAACGGAAAAAATTTTTTGGAGGGGCTTCGTGGGACCTGAGAATTGTGAGATGAAGTGCCAGAGAGCAGGGACGTAGATTCGGGGGGGATGGGGGGACGTAACCCCCCCCCCAGAACACACACACACACACACACACACACTATAATCAAAACACGCAAGTACAGCTCCCCATTATTTATTCCATAATCAATGGAAACATGTAAATGCTTCACACTGCAAATCCCCCCCCCCCCCCCCCCAATCTACGCCCTTGCCAGAGAGACTACTGGAATCTAAAATATTATACATTTTAGTAACTTTTTAGCCCACATTCTCACGGTGACCCTAAAATTTTACTCTGCTGTAGACTGCACACCAGTTTGACGGCACAATCAGAAAGTTCTTAACTTAGTCAAGATTCTTTTGCAAACTGCAAATGGTTAAACTATTGCCTAAGATATTGGACTTATGGTAGGTAATGACAAGAGGCACAGGTTCAATGAAAGTAGTACATGCAAATGGCCTGACCATGAGTTTTGACCATGAATTTATAGAGAGATTCCATAGAAATGAAATTTAAGACAAATGTCCTGACAAAGGCCATATAAACAGACAAATGGGAAATGAACAAATTTCAGTTCTAGAATTGCTCATTTATTGATAATTTGGAACTCTTGCCAGAAGAATCATACATTAAATTGTATTTTGGGTCTGAGGTTTCTGAAGGCATGATTAAATCACATTTTCTCATACGTATTTATGTTCAATAATTCAAAAGCCATATAGATTCCCCTCAGGTACTGGCTATTGTTGAAAGAGTTCCTTCACAATATGCAGAAAAGAACAGAAAATGAAAAAAAAAGAAAAGAAAAGAAAACCCCCTATTAAGTCGCAATGCAATCGTACAGTATTTCTACTCTACCTTTACTTAACAATCATTGGTGGCACCACTCAAAAGAAAGTCTGTACTTGTGTGCTTTTATTTGTGAGCGAGGAGCTCTGCCTTTGCCAGAGTTGATAAAGCCTTATTTATAATCAATACAATTTATATTTGTCAGATTTTCTATTGGTTTTCTCTTAATGTGAACCTTGCCATATTAGGTGCACTTAAGTTTGATGAAAGAGTTGACAGCAATATCATACACTTTTTCTTGTACTTAACATTTAATCCAGACTTAGGTTATATTATTTAAAGTGAGTTTTCACTACAAACAAAAAATGTCTGCATCTCATGTCATTAGGTTGGCTTGAAAGAGCCAACCTACTGATCTAATATTTAAGCTTATTTTTATTAGGGGATCAAGCCTGAAGTGCTAGAAACCCTATTGTTTTTCTCCGATTTGCTTTTATTATTATTAGAGGTTCAAGCCCAAAGGGCTGAAACCCTTTTGTTTTTGCTTGGATTTGCTTTTATTAGGGGTTCAAGCCCAAAGGGCTGAAATCCTATAGTTTTTGCTCGGATTTGCTTTTATTATTATTATTATTCTACTGTAAAACTCGTCGTGGAGACCAAACCATAAGTCCTAGAGACCTGAAACTTTCCAGCTGACATGGTGGACGCAAATTTTCGCCCCAATCGGCCACACGGTGGCACTACAGTGATCAAAACAAACAAATTTGCCAAAATGCCCATAACTTTTGAACCGTATGTCACAGATTCAAGTGATTACCTTCATTGGATTCCATGGCTCAGGACGAACAAAATGGCTATCTCCGATTTTATTTCCATTGTTGGGCCTCATGTGCTCAGATAGGAGACAAAGGCAGGCCTACACGCCTGACTGAGGCCTGTAGGAACGCTCAAAGCCTGATTACATAAAACGGTGCCAAAATCAAACAAAGGGAGTCCATACAGACTACAGATCCCATCAAGCCTTGCTCACTTTACACCTAGGTGTGACATTCTGAAGGATCACACTCTCAACTCCTATTGGATGAAACGCATGACAGAACGCTTCCCTCAACCATGATGTCATCGAGAGTATAATGCCCCGGAAAATATCCTCATTGCTGCTAATACTACTCAAGGTATTTGCATTTCCACCATAGAGGGAGAGTTTATCCATTAAAGAACCAACGACTGCGGCGGACGGATTACGAGCCATTCACCGCATCTCTGAGTGATAAAACTAATGGCTGCCATCTCTCCCACGATTGCTAAACTGGCTTTGGTGCCATAACCCTGTTCACTCTCTCTCGTACTAACCACACACACACACACACACACACACACACACACACACACACACACACACACATGACCCTTTACAAACATACCCGCACACACATTTGGTGAACAGATAACTTGGCGATAGAGCTCAGCTTTGTCTCTAAGTTATCGTACCAGCGGAGACACGTGTTAAATGGGCAGACACCATAAACCAGTCTCTCTGCCCACATTCACGGCCACATTCTCTGGCTGGAAACCTCGTGTGATGCACGCCCGCCATTTTGTGCACTCCTTTTTTCCTTACACACACACACATACACCCATTCACACACACACACACACACACCTCTACCCTCCTCTCATGTATTATAAGCTTATGTTTTACCATATCTAATCATATTACTGCTTAGTTTGTAGTTGGAAGTCGGAAGTTTATCGACTGCATTGTATTGATTATTAATTGATATTACTGCATCAATAAACTTTGTTATACTTTAAAGATAATTTTTTTTGGTATTGTTCTGCATGCACCTGTGCCAAGGGTTGGCAGGGGATGTCAGTGCTCGGATTCAAGCCTTCACTGTTTTCCTTTTGAATGTCGATGTTCTTCGGACGTTGACTTTCCTAAGGGAACAATCCTATATTGAGACTGCTATATTGTCTGGTTATTGGTCCCTGATTCCAGGGTGGTGCCCTGGCAATATTCATTATTCTTAATATTCGATTAATTTTGATAATTGCTAGTTATCTTTGATGATTGTTGATTTGAAGGATTAATAAGATAATGTTGATTCTAATCAATGTTCTATTGATTTTAATAATTAATAATTATATTTGATAATTATTGCTAATAACAAAATCCGCTCCTGAACGAAGCCCCAACATTAATGGTGCCCCGTGTGAGGCATCCTACTTGCCAGTTTTGTCACAGTGTGTATGCATAAGAATCCAAAGTAATAACTTGAATCATTAGTTCAAAGCTTGGTTCTGTTTGACGATTGACTTCTCTCACGACTTGCCAAGCATAAACCAGTGTGGTGTGAAAGTGCTCTTAGAGTGGATTAGGGGTTGGTAAATTTACGATAGTCTGCTCCAAGCCTTCTGTTGTTGTTATTTAACTCCTAATGCTGTCGCCTAGATGTTACAGAGAGGTGTCAGGTCACCTAATTAACATCCACCAAGGAGAGGTCATGGTGAAATTCGCACATTGCATAACAGTAACCGTAAGCCACAGGTCAAAGACTCTCACCTGTGCGTTCGTGTCAGCATTATAGCAACTGTAACACAACAAGCTATGAGAGCCACTGTGTCGCAAGCATTTTTACTGACCCGGTAAAATGAGTTGCCAGAGCTGAAGCTCCTCAAAGGTCAAACGACCCAGCACTGCAAGATGTGGTCGCTGCTGTCCTCCGTCTCCATAGAGGAGAGAGATAACCTCAATGGCTACAGTGTTAGTCCTTGTGATGAAGCATTGCAGGAACTAGCTGATTATGTCAACAACCCATTCGGGAAGCCAGAGCGCATAATCATGGACCTGGTAGGCCAAATTTTCCTTCTTCACCATCGCAGAACCCAACTGCAAATCGCAGAGCACCAGGCCCAGCTCATCCAGCTGCAGAACAGCTACCAAGTGGTGCAGAGGGAAAATCTCAGCCTGCACCAAGAAGTTAGGTGCACTCAAGCTGAGAGAGTCCGGGCACAGGATGATAAGGCCCGGATGCAGGAGGTAAATGAAACCCTGCCCAGGCAGCTCAAAGCTGCCCAGCTAAGAGCAGAGTCAGATCAGGTAAGTGCAGCTGCTGACCTGGCCACCCAGGAAACGCACAGCACCACATCTGACATCGAAGAGGGCCCCCTCTTTAGCACAACCAGTAGAAATGTGCCACACGCTAGGAGCCAAGCTGCCCCTAGTGGTACAGTCTCTTACTTCATCCTCTTAGACACCTATCAAGCTCTTCCAGCGGCCCGCTGGTTGGATGCAGGTGCCCCTCCTTCCCGTTGCCCCACTCAGCCCGTTTTCAGTCATGCCACCTTGCATTTTGACCTGACTGATTCCACACCACGAAGGGGGGAAAATTACTTCCAAGCCCAGAGTGGTGTAAGCGGCTTGAGGGCCCCATTAGCCATTGAGCTGTACACAACATGGGACCCACCCCCATGCATTGACAGGACTCCATCCCCACCACGAAGTTGAAGAAGTTGTCCTCATCGCTATAGCGATCTTAGTGACTATGGTGTTTCAGATGACTCGTATGACTCGGATGACCCGCGGTCATGCCGACACCAAGGCTTGCGCACTCCACAACTCGAGTCCCTCGCAAGGGACATAGAGTGCTTTGACCAAAGTAGTCGAGATTCAAACATCGATGATTATCTCCGAGAAATTGAGCGCTGCCTTGTTGACTTACCTCATGCTTCATCATGTGAAAAACTCAAGCTAATAAGCTAATGTTGATTCTAGTCAATGTTCTATTGATTTTAATAATTAATAATTATCTTTGATAATTATTAATTATTACTAGTAACCAAACCCGCTCCTGAACGAAGCCCCAACACTTTGCATCCTAACCTGATGTTTTTGAAAATTAAGACACTTTATCATTGTTTTACGTGCTAACCGGCTGTCTAATTAATACTTATTATCTGTTACATATGCATTTAAAGGACCTTAAATGCTTGAATCCCGTTAATTGCTGCTTGCAGCTATCTTTATTATTATTCTGCTGCAAAACTCCTTGTGCAGACCAAACTGTAAGTTCTAGAGACCTGAAACTTTTAGGGATGCTAGTACTCCTGCTGACATGGTGGACGCAAGGTTTTGCTATGATCTGCCACACGGTGGTGCTACAGTGATCAAAACACACAAATTTGCCAAAATACCCATAACTTTTGAACCATAATCAAGTGCCTTATATCGCTGGATTCCGTGGCCGATTTTATTTCTGTCATGAAATTTTTCGCAATTTGCAATTTTACGTAAAACCAACTTTTGCAAAGTAGTCCTAGGCCTTTTGACCGATTGTAACCAAACCAGTGCATAAATATTAGTAATAATATGAGTCCTGATATCAATAATTATCAAAAAAATTTGAACTTTCAATTCAGCATGGCCACGCCATCCAAAATGTCCGTAGTATGCGGGCCAACTTGACTTAAATGGCTATAACTTCTGAACAGAATTAGCTATCTTCACCAAACTTGACATAATAATGTAAGGGATCGTTCTGATGACACGCAAAATGTGGCTGTGATTGGCCAATTGGTGGCACTATAATTTGAACAAACATGAAAATTGCTCTTTCTATTAAACTGTTGCCGCGATGGACTTGAAATTTTGAATATAGCCTCTTTGTCCAACACCCCATCAATACCCAAGTGGACATTTGCATATCTAAAACAATATGGCCACCATTAGCCAATTAATAATCATGTGCTTTTAAACAAGGTTAGCAATTGCCGATCGAAACAAAACTTTATGGGCTTACTCGACCGGGAGGCACTATCACATTTTACGAGCACAGAAATGGCTGTATGTCTCGCAGTGCTTAACAAATACATAAGTAATTTATATAGTTAGATAGGTCTCTTCACCCTGAACAACTTTGCCTCAAGAACTATTGCTGCCAATCAAATCGTTGTTTTAGCATCATTCATTATTTGAAACTTATTTGAGGTTATTCGTCCGATCAAAATGAAACCAGTTTATAAAGATTGTTTGAAGTCCCTACATCAATAATTATGTAAAAAAATGTTTTTACTTTGTTTCACATGCCTATAATAGACCAATGAAATATTGTGGGTGGAGCCTAAAACACTTATAAGGCTATAACTCCTGAACACAATGAGCAATCTCAACCACACTTGAGACAAATATATAGGGAATCAAAGTGAGGACACAAGATACATTTGCCTGGGATTGGCTGCTTGGTGGCGCTATAATAATAATTACAATTTTAGAAATGTCTCTAACTATGGAACTGTTGGTTCGAATGACTTGAAATTTTGCATGCTGTGTCCTTATCCAAGATGCCAACAAGGTAGATGAGGACATCTGCATATCTTGAAAAAACATGGCTGCCATTGACCAATCAGGTTTTAGCACCTTTTAGACAAGGTTATAAAAAGCAGATTGGAACAAAAGGTGGTGGGCCTATTTGTCTCTTGGTCAAAGAGGTCTGTGCAAAATAAGAAAAAATGTAAAAAATCAGCCACCGGGTGGGGCTATCGCGTTTTACATGACTGTAAATTGTTTAATAGTGTGCGGTTTGTCACAAAGACAAACATTGTTCTTATCACATGATACATCTCTTTCTGAATAACTTTGCCTCAAGAACCATTAATGTAAATGAAATAATTCATTAAATATTTGAGTTTATTTGAAAAACCTACTTTTGCAAACTACTCCTAGGTTTTTCAGTCTACAGCAACAAAACCTGTACAGGAAGACTCTTTACACAGCCAAGATCAATCATTATAAAACATTTTTAAACTGTTCATTTGTCATGGCTATGGCAAGGTAATTAAAAAATCAGGTGTGGCCAAGTGTTCCCAAAACCTGAAAACTGATAAACGAGAAACATGATTATCATCAAGCTTTGTACACCTATACAACAAGTTATTCTTTAGATGTGTGCAAAATTTGGTCATACAATAGGTGGCGCTATAAAAGTTATCAATGTTATAAAGCCTATATCTCTATGGTACCTAACCTGATGGTTATGAACATAATAACATTTTTTCACTGTTTTTGGTGATATCTGACAACTAGCAACCGTATAGCAAAACATCTATCTCTGCACCACAACATCGTAGAGACTTCAACTTTGGCTAATTTAACTCATGCCAGCAAGTAGCCTTTAAATATCATGCTGGAAAATTCTTATCCACACCCTAGCAACCATTTAGTGCACCTTAGCAACCAAGTAGCAAATCACATATCTCTGCAGCAGAAAATCGTAGAGACTTCCAGGTTGGTTCATTTGACACAGGGTAGCAAAGAGCCTTTTGAGTGTCACCTTGTAACTGCCTAGCAACCAGATGGGGTTACCCTAGCAACCAAGTAACAAAACATATGTCTCTGCACCAGAATATCGTAGAGACTTCTGGTTTTGTTCATTTGACTCTGAGTAGCAAGGACCCTTTTGAGTATCACCTTGGTAAATGCCTAGCAACCAGATGGTGTTAACCTAGCAACCAAGTAACAAATCACATATCTCTGCACCAGAATATCGTAGAGACTTCCAGTTTTGTTAATTTGACTCAGGATATCAAGGAGTCTTTTGAGTATCACATTAGTAACTGCCTAGTAACCAGATGGGGTTACTCTAGCAACCAAGTAACAAATCACATATCTCTGCACTGGAATATCATAGAGATTTCTGGTTTCATTCATTTGACTCAGGGTAGCAAGGAGCCTTTTGAGTATCACCTTGGTAACTGCCTAGCAATCAGATGTGGTTACCCTAGCAACCAAGTAACAAATCACATATCTCTATACCAGAATATCGTAGTGAATTCTGGTTTTGTTTATTTGTTTCAGAGTAGCAAGGAGCCTTTTGAGTATCAACCTGATATCTGCCTAGCAACCAAATGGGGTTACCCTAGCAACCAAGTATCAAATTACATATCTCTGCACCAGAACATCATAGAGAATTCCTGTTTCATTTATTTGACTCAGGGTAGCAAGGAGCCTTTTGAGTATCACCTTGGTAACTGCCTAGCAAACTGCCTACCAGAACACCGTAGAGACTTCTGGTTTTGTTAATTTAACTCATAGTAGCAAGGAGCCTTTTGAGTATCACCTTGATAACTGCCTAGCAACCAGATGGGGTTACCCTAGTGACCAAGTAACAAATCAAATTTCTCTACATCAGAACATCGTAGAGACATCTGGTTTCATTCATTTGACTCAGGGTAGCAAGGAGCCTTTTGAGTATCATCTTGGTAACTGCCTAGCAAACAGATGGAGTTACCCTAGCAACCAAGTAACAAATCACATATCTCTGCACCAGAACATCGAAGAGAATTCTGGTTTCATTCATTTGACTTAGGGTAGCAAGAAGCCATTTGAGTATCACCTTGGTAACTACGTAGCAGCCAGATGGGGCTACCCTAGCAACCAAGTAACAAATAACATATCTCTGCACCATAACAACATAGAGACTTCCAGTTTCATTCATTTGACTCAGGGTAGCAAGGAGCCTTTGAGTATCACCTTGGTAACTGCCTAGCAACCAGATGGGGTTACCCTAGCAACAACATAACAAAATGTATATCTCTGCACCAGAATATCATAGAGACTTCCGGTTTTGTTCATTTGACTCAGGTTAGAAAGGAGCCTTTTGAGTATCACTTTGGTAACTGCCTAGCATTATGGAATATTTTTATTTAATCATTCAGTTAATCAATTTTTTGAATTAATATATATGCAATTTGCAATGATCTAAAAATGACAATGTGTAAGCAATGTATTATGATAAGCTGCATTATCAGTGTTATTCAGTATGTTACATATTTAATCATTCTTTTATTAATTTAATGCTCTGATTATTTAGATACAGTTTGAAAGTGCAGAAAACAGCTTAGCTTGCAGTCTCTCTCTGTGTTAGCCCTTTGTGTCAAGGGAAAATGAATTGATGTAATGCAGAAAGGGGGAGACCTGGGAGATGGGATGCCTGTGTCAAACGAATGAGTAAGGAGGGTTTAGATAAGGAACATCACCTGTAGTAGCTTGGCTTTTAGAAAGAATTACAGCCTCTTTCTATCAAACTTTGTAGGGGCCAAATTGAGGTGTGTATGTGGGTATTGAAAGGATAATTTAATGAGCAGGACTGGTGCAGATAACGCCAAGATTATCAAAACAGGCAAAGGATATATTTGTGCTACTAAGTGCTAATATTAAGATGAAACAGCAAGTTAGGACCAAAGGTGACCAGCTGGAAGGAAGACGGCAAAGATGAATCTAGGGAGGCATAAGACGATTTCACTGGATGAAGAGGCCATCCCTCAAAGAGTTAAGGGGATCAAAATCTGTATAAAAATGCATGATTCTGAAGTGTAACTTCAGATGCTCCATGGACCACCTCGGCTATGTTATGTTTTTAATAAAGTCTTATCTTATGGCATCAAAACACAAGAATTTGAGATTGAGTTTTTATATTAGAGGTAAAGGTTCCACGACATAGATTGGTGACGAAGATGGGATTGGAAAGGAGCCAGAAGAGTGGGAGACCACAGTGAGTCGGCTGGGTGAGCTATACAAACACTTGTGGCCACTAGAATAATGTAAGCAGTTTTTGCTTAAATTAATGAGTTTGTTTAGCTCGCTAAGGTCTGCCCATATTGGTAAGAACACTCAAAAAGGCTTCTCCAAATTTAAGAACAAAAAGAATAAAAGGATTTTGATTCCAAAATAAATAATTGCATGCAATAAATGATGTGTTTTACTGTTAAGTGGGCCTTGAAGGATAATAGTAAATATTTAAAATGAATTGTGTTTTACTGTTAAGTGGGCCTTGAAGGATAACAGTAAAAAAAAAAAAAAAAAAATACTGTTAAGTGGGCCTTGAGGGATAACAGTAAATATTTAAGATAAATTGTGTTTTACTGTTAAGTGGGCCTTGAAAGATAACAGTAAAAAATGTTTACTGTTAAGTGGGCCTTGAGGGATAACAGTAAATATTTAAGATAAATTAATGTGTAGAAAGTCCTACGGATACCGCTCTATTGCATAGCGATAAGAGGGCTGCACGGGTAGGCAAAAATCCTACTAATACCACTTTTCGTCTTGTTGAGGAAGTGAATTGGTGAGAAGGGCTGCTTGGTAGGTCACCTAAGAGAGGTGGTAGAATAGTTGCATTTTAGGATTTTATTGTATTTTTTGAGATCTCTGTGTTTATAAAGGCCTTGTGTTTGTAAAAAGTGTGAAATTTTTGTGTTTGTGAGAGTGTTTGTGTCTGTGTTTGAAAGTGTGTGAAGTGTGACTGAAGTGCGATTGTATGACTGTGTACAAATATGAGCCCAGTAGAGGGACTGGAATGTATGATGAGTCCTTCAAATAAAAGGAACACAAAGTGTATGTTATATGAGCCCTATAAATAAGGGGACAAGTGTGAATCTGAATGTAATATGAGCCCTAAAAATTAAAGGGACATGATGAATGGAGTAAATGTTGTCTAAAAAAGAAGGTTTGTCTTTTATATGTTGAATGGATGTTGGGAATTAAAGCCTGTCTCGTGAAAATTTGGAAAGGAATTTCCTTTGTTAACAGAGAAAACTAAAAACGTTCAGAGATATTGGCTTTATAGGTGTTTGGCCATTCTTCAAATTGTAGAATTTGTGATACAGATAGAGAGCCTTTGCTGCGAAACTAATGAGGAGTATATATGCAATTTACAGCAAAGAAAATATATTTAGGCTTATTTTCAACCTTCCATCAATATATGAGGCAGAAGAGATCTGATGATTAGAGGCAGCGAGGGCACTAACATTTTTTCTGGTTGTATAGTGGAGTTAAAACCAGTGACAATATATATATATATAAATATATATGGAAGGGTAAATGTAATACAGTATAAACTGACAATAGGAAAAAGAATAAAAACTGTGAGACAACATAGCTGTAAAACAAAATGTGCATGAAAGCAAAAAGTTAACTCTTAGCTGGCTGGACAAAATTTAATCTTGGGCTGTTCTTTTCATGCCATGAAGGAAGCCTGATTAAGAAGCCTAAGATTAACTAAACTGAGAAAGAGCAGCTGTTGTTGGACATGTGCCAGATCATAACTCCTAAACTAGACTGTAGCATATACATTTATTTGACTTCATACAGAGAATTTATACATTCAAGTTGTATAACTGTGTTTAGAGTTAAAGTTCGCATCACAGTGACAAGTAAGAATATTGAAATTATAAAGAACTATAAAGTGATTGAATTCCATTTGGGAAATCACATTATCTGGACAAACAATAAAGCTTTGAGTCCAGTGTATTGAATTAAACTAAAGTCAACTAAGTAATTGGATTTTAAACAAAGGTTGTATTGAAGATAAATGTTGTTATATTACATATGGTATAATTATGGCAAACACTCCAGTGGAAATACTAAAATCTAGAAATCCACTGTGTAAATAAATGATTGATAAGATCTCAAAGAAACGGGAAAGCGAAATAAATAAATAAAAAGGGTGAAACTGACTAATACTCATTTTTTTTTTTTTCCAAAACCAAATTCTATTTTGTAACTTGAGTATGAAAAGCAAACCTTAAATGTTAAAACTTCACATTCATGTTTTATATTCTGTCTGGTCCAGATTATGAGAGAATAAAATTTTGAACAATATTAAATTAAACACTATAAAGTCTTGATATCTAAATGAAAGAATCCATGATTATTTGTTTTGTTTTTGATTTCCTATGTGCTTAAGTATGTCTGGAGAACAGATTTACATGTGAGGTGCAAACTTGGTCAACCAACAAAAAAAAAGATAGGTAGAGTTTATTATTTTGTTAGGGACTGTATGATGGAGAGATTGAGTGAGATGCTGTTAAGACACCTAAGACCCCGCGCTCTGTAAGGAGAGTGAGCGGGAGGGGTTATGCGCTCTGTAAGGAGAGTGAACGGGAAGCCTGTACTCTGTGAGGATGGTGCGCAAATGATAGTCTGCAGACTTTGAATGGGAAAACTCATCTCTCTTGGTATCTCCACTCAGACAGGGGCGCCCCGAATTTAGGAAAAGGTAGATAGCAGATTCTTTTAGTTTAGATTAGATATTTATTTTTTTATTTTTTTATTTTCTTGTTTTATATACACAGTGTAGGCATTGGTTGATCATGGGTGCACTGAGAGCTGCCTTGAGACTAGAATTAAAGGAAAATAAATTTAAGAATGCTCTTAATATCTTGTTTTCTGATTTTTATGTGTGGCAGCCTTACCAATATTGTGATACCCTTCACAATTCCATCACCTGGGGATTGACTTTAACTCTCTGGACTCCATTTCCCATAATCCCCATACCTGTCACTGATTACCTGCTCAGCTGTTTCTCATTTACTCAGCTATTTAAGTCTCACACTCACTCTCTCTCATTGCAAAGTCTTGTTTTGCCCTGGCTGACATTTTTGAGCATTCTCTTAGTTTATTGCATTTCCTGTGTATGATCCTGGACTGTTTACCCTGTTTTGACCCATTGCTGCCTGCCTACTATTACTGCCTTGTTTACCTGGATATAACCTGTGATTGAATACCTCTCTTGATTGCCTTGGAAATGACTGTTGCTGGTGATTGACCCCTGCCTCTCTATGTTACTATGTTTACTGTTATTAAAGCTGCACATGGATCTCAACTCTGTTGACTCATCATTACAGAAGACTTCGCCAAAAACCGATCCAGTGGCTTTTCTGCAACTCACCACCGAGGTGCAAGCGAATGTACTGGCTGTACACCACCAACAGCTTGATTGGCTGACATCGTTAACAGTAGAGCTTGTTAAGACTTTGCAAAGCCTCCATTTATCAACACCAAACCCATCAGCTTCTTCACCTAATCCAGTGGCTCACACGGTCTCACCAAGCACATTCACCGCTAACCCACGCCTCGCCTTTCTTGAGAAATTCAATGGGTCACCAGCTAAATGTAAGGGATTTCTGCTCCATTGTTCCCTGTTTGTTAACCAACATCCCGCACTATACCCCACTGATGAGAGTGGCATTTTCTTTTGTTCACTGCTCACTGGTAAGGCTTTGGACTGGATTACAGCGGTGTGGAACGGTGGGATTTATTAGACCCTCAACTTCACCTGCATCAGCCAGATTCTTCTTCATGAGTAAAAAGGAGGGAGGGCTACTCACATGCATTGATTTTCGTAGTCTCAATGAAATCACTGTAAAGTTTCGTTACCCCCTGCCATTGGTTCCAGCTGCCCTTGAACAACTTCGCACTGCCAAGTATTTCACCAAACTCGATCTTCGCAGTGCCTACAATCTCATCTGCATTCGTGAAGGGGACGAGTGGAAAACAGCTTTCTTAACCAGCACAGGCCACTGTGAATACCGGGACATGCCTATCAGATTGGCCAACAGTCCATCAGTGTTCCAGGCATTCATCAATGATGTCTTCCAAGACCTACTGAATCAAGGGGTAATCGTTTACATCGACGACATCCTCATCTACTCTAACACTTACGAGGAGCATGTCAAGCACGTCCGGGCTGTTCTACAATGTCTCATCGCCCATCAACTGTACACCAAGACTGAGAAATGTGAGTTCCATCAGACATCAGTGTAATTTCTTGGATATGTCATCAGCCCAGAGGGCGTAGCTATGGATGATAACAAAGTGAGAGCAGTTTTGAAATGGCCACAACCTACCACGATAAAGGAATTGCAATGTTTCCTGGGTTTTGCCAATTTTTACAGGCGCTTCATGAGAAGTTTCAGTACTGTGGCCGCGCCTTTGACATCTATGCTTAAGAAGAAGAACTCACGGCTCTTGTGGTCCCCAGCTGCTCTCCAATCCTTCAAGGAGCTCAAAGCTCGTTTCACCACTGCTCCCATTCTTCACCATCCAGATCCTGATCGCCCTTTCATTGTTGAAGTAAAAGCATCTAACACAGGTATCGGAGCCATCCTCTCTCAGCGGTACGGTACACCTCCTAAACACTTCCCCTGTGCCTTTTACTCACACAAATTCTGCTCCGCTGAACAGAATTATGATTTCAGGATCTGAGAACTACTAGCTACTACTAACACTCTTTTTTTTGTCCTAACAGATCATTGGAATCTAGAGTACTGACGTACAGCCAAGAGACTCCAAGACAAGCAAGATGGGTGTTGTTCTTTACTCGCTTCAACTTCACAGTCACATATCGTCCAGGCTTTAAGATTGTCAAGGCCAGTGCCCTCTCTCACCAGTTTGAATACTCCCTTCAAACTCCCACCGAAGCACCCATCTTATCACCCACACTGATCATCACTCCGGTACAATGGGACATCATGCCTCCTGACTGTCCACCTGACAAGACCTATGTTCCACTCCCACTTCGTGAGAAGGTTATCCAGAGGGTCCACTCCTCGCTCAGCTCTGGTCATCCGGGCATCTCTGCCACTCTTCAGTTGGGACGCAACCAGTTCTGGTGGTCCACCTTGCAGGCAGACACCATCCGTGAGGTCCAGATCTGTTCCATATGCAACATCAACAAGTCCATGTACACGACCACAGAGGTCATTTCCAAGTCTCTGCCCATGTACACGAAAACAGAGGTTGTTTCCAAGTCTCTGCCAGTGTTCACGACCACAGAGGTCGTTTCCAAGTCTCTGCTCATGTCCACAACCACAGAGGTTGTTTCCAAGTCTCTACCAGTGTTCACGACCACTGAGGTCGTTTCCAAGTCTCTGCCAGTGTTCACGACCACAGAGGTCATTCCCGAGACTATGTCCATGCCTACGACCACAGAGGTAATTCCCAAGACTATGCCCATGTTCACGACCATAGAGGTCGTCACCGAATCTCTGCCTGTGCCCACGACCACAGAGGTTGTTCCCAAGTCTTTGTCTATGCCCACGACCACAGAGGTCGTTTCCAAGTCTCTGCCCATGTACACGACCACAGAGGTCGTTTCCATGTCTCTGCCAGTGTTCACGACCACAGAGGTCGTTTCCAAGTCTCTGCCCATGTACATGACCACAGAGGTCGTTTCCATGTCTCTGCCAGTGTTTTCGACCACAGAGGTCGTTTCCAAGTCTCTGCAGTTGTTCTCGACCACAGAGGTCGTTTCCAAGTCTCTGCCAGTGTTCATGACCACAGAGGTCTTTTCCAAGTCTCTACTCATGTCCACAACCACAGAGGTCGTTTCCAAGTCTCTACCAGTGTTCACGACCACGGAGGTCATTTCCAAGTCTCTGTCTATGCCCACGACCACAGAGGTCATTCCCGAGTCTCAGTCCATGACCAAGACCACAGAGGTCGTACCCGAGTCACTGTCTACGCCCACAACCACAGAGGTCATTCCCGAGTCTCAGTCCATGCCCACGACCACAGAGGTCGCTCCTGAGACTCTGTCCATGCCCACGACTACAGAGGTTGTTCCCAAGACTATGTCCATGCCTACGACCACAGAGGTCGTTCCCAAGACTATCCCCATGTTCACAACCATAAAGGTTGTCTCCGAGTCTCTGCCTATGCCCACGACCATAGAGGTTGTTCCCGAGTCTCTGTCCATGCCCACAACCACAGAGGTCGTACCTGAGACTCTGTCTATGCCAACGACCACAGAGATCGTTCCCGAGTTTCAGTCCATGCCCACAACCACAGAGGTCGCTTCCGAAACTCTGTTCATGCCCACGACCACAGAGGTCGCTCCCGAGACTCTATCCATGTTCACGACATGAGGTAATTTCCTAGTCATCCTGGACTCTTGAGCTTGCCATGGCTCTGCCTTCTACAACTTTGCCCCTCGAGCTTGCCATGGCTCCGCCTTCTATGGCTCCGCTCCCTGAGTCTCCCACGGCTCTGCCTTCCATGGCTTTGCCCCTCAAGCCTGCCATGGCTTAGCCTTCCATGGCTTCGCCTCTCGAGCCTCCTACAGCTCCGCCTACCACAGCTCTGCCCTCAGAGTCCTCCATGGCTCCAGTGTCCAATCTGGGGTCACCACCCAGGCCTACTGACCCTGTTTCAGCTCTGTGGTCTTCAACCAGGTCTTCTGATCCAGTCCCTAAGCTGAGATTGCCTCCTGGGTCTCCTGGCCAGCCGCCTGATCCGCTCTGGTCTTCTGGGTCTCCTGGCCGTCCGCCTGATCTGTTCTAGTCTTCTGGACCTCCTGGCTGTCTGCCTGATCTGCTCTGGTCCCTTTGGTCGCATGGCTGTCCGCCTGATCCACTCTGGTCTTCTGGGTTTCCTGGCCATCCGCCTGACCTGCTCTGGTATCCCTGGTCTCATGACCATCTGCCTGGTCTGCTCTGGCTCCCTTGGTCTCCTGGCCGTCTGCCTGATCTGCTCTGGCTTCCTTGGTTTCTTGGTCATCTACCTGATCTGCCCTGGTTTCTTTGGACCCTGGCGTCACCTGCCTCCTCACTTCGGGAGCCACTCGCGGGGGGGGGGCTCTGTCATGAATCCAGTCTTTGTTCCTCCCACTCACCACCAGAGGGCTCCATCACCTGGGGATTGACTTTAACTCTCTGGACTCCATTTCCCATAATCCCCCGTACCTGTCACTGATTATCTGCTCAGCTGTTTCTCATTTACTCAGCTATTTAAGCCTCACACTCTCATTGCAAAGTCTTGTTTTGCCCTGGCTGACATTTCTGAGCATTCTCTTAGTTTATTGCATTTCCTGTGTATGATCCTGGACTGTTTACCCTGTTTTGACCTGTTGCTGCCTGCCTACTATAACTGCCTTGTTTACCTGGATATAACCTGTGATTGTCTGCCGCCTGCCCTGACCTCTTGCCTGTTTATTGACTACCTCTCTGGATTGCCTTGGAAATTACTGTTGCTGGTGATTGACCCCTGCCTGTCTGTGTTACTACGTTTACTGTTATTAAAGCTGCACATGGATCTCAACTCATCATTAAAAAAACTCATAAAAACAAGATGGCGGCACATGCACAACGTGAGGCTCAGCATCTCTCCAGTTTTTGCAAATTAGTTATTATTTACCTAGTTATTTTCAGCTCAGTTGTTCATCACAACTTTGCATTACCTTCATACAGCCATCACACACTACTGGACATCAAACTTCGCTGCACAGACACCACAATGGATACAACATGAGACCTCCATCTGCTACCTCCAGAGTTACTCTGGTCCCTGGACTCTGCTGATATTGAGTACCTCTTTATCAAGTGCAGACCCTTTTGCGTGCCCTGTGAATTTACATCTACATAATCGCTGCTGTATATATACCCCCAGATGCTAATGCTAAGCTAGCAATGAAGGAACTCTCTTCTGTTGTTAGTAAACTGCAAACAATGCATCTGGGCGTTTTTATCATTGCTGGGGATTTCAATCATGCCAATTTGAGGACAAAAGGAGACAACACTCTTGATCATGTTTATACAAAAATCTTTGATGCCTACAAAGCCATCCCCCTCCCCCATGTTGGACAATCTGATCATTTATCCCTGTTCCTACTCCCCAAATACACCCCCATCATCAAACATGTGAAACCCACAGTGAGGACTGTAAAAGTGTGGCTGGAAGGAGCAGACTCTTCACTAAAGCATGAGTTCCAGAACACAGATTGGAATGCGTTTGCTCCTCAGGCCAACCTAGACTCACACACAGACATTAATATCTACACAAATTCTGTTCTGCAACACATCAACAGGTGTGTCGACAAGTTATTCACCCATAAAACAATTAAAACATACCCCAATCAGAAACCCTGGATGAACAAGGAAGTCCGACTCCTGCTGAAGACACGTGATGCTCCTTTCAGATCTGGTGACCGGGAAGCCTACAATTTATCCAGGGCCAATCTGAAGAGGGGAATTAAAGCAGCCAAACACAATTTCAAATTGCGGATTGAGGACAAATTTAAGAACAATGACCCCTGATGTATGTGGACAGGCATCCATGCCCTCACAGATTACAAACCAGCGAACAGCACCCCCCCAACCAGTAATGCCACCCTCCCATACAAACTGAACACCTTTTATGCTCGCTTTGATCGTGGAAACACAGAACCACCCATTAAAGCTGAGCTCCCACCTGATAATCTGCCACTCATATTTTCCACCAGTGACGTGTGCTCCACCCTGAGCAGAGTGAATGCATATAAAGCTGCTGGCCCTGATGGCATCCCTGGCCAAGTGCTCAGGGCCTGCACAGAACAGCTGGATGACATCTTCACCAACATTTTCAACCTCTCCTTGGCCCAGGCCATTGTCCCCACCTGCTTCAAAACAGCCACCATTGTACCAGTCCCAAAACATGCTGCTGCAGTGGCCCTCAATGATTTCTGCCCCGTTGCTCTTACTCCCATCATCACCAAGTGTTTTGAGAGGCTGGTCCTCTCCCACCTGAAAACATGCCTTCCCCCAACACTGTATCCATATCAGTTCACCTACAAACCCAACAGGTCAACTGAGAATGTTATCGCCTCTGCTCTTCACTCTGCCCTGACTCACTTGGACAAAAACAACACATATGTCAGGATGCTATTCATTGATTTCAGTTCTGCCTTCAATACTGTGATCCCATCCAAGCTAACCTCCAAGCTCACTGATCTTGGCATTAGCCCCTCCCTCTGCAATTGGACCTTGGACTTTCTCACTAACAGACCACAGTCTGTTAGGATCAGCAACCACAACTCCTCCACCATCACTTTGAACATTGGTGCACCACAGGGCTGTGTGCTGAGTCCAATCCTCTGCTCCCTCTTCACCCACGACTGCATACCTGAGCATGGCTCCAACTCCATAATCAAGTTTGCACATTACACCACGGTGGTAGGCCTGATCAGCTGTGACGATGAGACGGCCTACAGGGAAGAGTTACAGCATCTGGTAGTGTAGTGTGCCAACAACAATCTCACACTCAACACCCAGAAGACCAAGGAGCTGATTGTGGACTACTGGCAGACTAGGAAGGGCCACACATACACTCCCATCTACATTGATGGAGACAAAGTGGAGTATGTGACTAGCTTCAAGTTCCTGGGTGTCCATATCTCTGAGGATCTTTCCTGGACCTACAACACTTCCACTCTGATCAAAAAGGCACAACATGCCTTTACTTCCTTAGGAAGCTAAGGAAAGCTCACCTGTCCCCCCACATCCTGCTGAACTTTTACCGCTGCACTATTGAAAGTATCTTAACAAACTGAATCACAGTGTGGTATGATAACTGCACTGTCTCAGACCAGAAGGCCCTCCAGCGGGTGGTGAAAACTGCCCAATACATCACTGGTGTTCAGCTACCCTCCATCAAAGACATTCACCACAAACGCAGCCTAAGGAGGGTGAGAAGCATTATCAAAGACACCTCTCACCCCAACCATGGTCTGTTTACTCCTTTCCCATCTGGGAGACGCTACAGGAGTCTTCGCTGTCGCACCAGCAGACTCAGGAACAGTTTCTTTCTCTCAGCTGTCAGCCTACTGAACTCTAAACCCAGGCGCTGAACACTATACTCAGACCACATACTTTTTTTGCACATTCCCTTGGACATTTCTTTGCACATAATTTCTACCTCTTGATGCCACTTGCACTGTTATGGTCTCTGGCCATATATATATATATATTTTACATATTTATACTTCATTCTGTACAATGCACCTTCAGTGTTTATACTTCTTCATGTGCACCTTGTACTGTATTCATAGACATCTGCATTGAGCTGATCTCTGCTTCTCTACCTCATAACTTTGCACTCTTTGCATAAAAATCTTCATTGTATATATATATATATATATATATATATATATATATATATATATATATATATATATATATATAAGAATTTTTTTTTTTTTTTTTAAATATACATATTACTATTTGCACTTCTGGTTAGATGCTAACTGCATTTCATTGGCTCTGTACCTGTACTCTGCACAATGACAATAAAGTTGAATCTAATCTAATCTAATCTAATCTAAATTACACTCTGATATCTAATAAAATTGAAGTTTTCTTCTTTTAAAAATGCATAAAATGGAAAAAGTTGTTCGTGCTAGAAGTTCTGATTTGAAGATTTAAGAAATATCTTATTTGATTATAAAACAATATTGATAATGCTAAGGATTGGTCATTGGTAGTAAGTGAAACCCATGGAGAAACATTAAGATTAAATTGAACATTGTAACTTCCTCAACTATGAATGTTAATAACTTCATGTTTATGCATATATTCTGTGTATGTCTTTGATACTAACTATGCTTTACTCTTTCTTTTGTCATCATTGTGTGTATGTTGCTTCACTAACTCATTCTGGAACCAGTCTCTCACCATTGCAGATGGCTGGGCCAGATGATTTATTGAAGCTGCTAATACTGCAGGAGGAAGTCCAGAGAAAAAGAACTCTGGAATCATTACTGATTTGACATTTCAAATGTGGATTCAAATTTCTCTGGATAAGTTGATTTCAGTCTTATACGACCAATTGGGTTTATGATTTTTCAGACTGCCATCCATGGGTTCAATGCCCAAGTCTAAATTGTTGTGAGGGTCTAAATTTAAATCCAGCAGCTAACCACTGATTTATTGATTTGAACAAATAAATATTACAAACTTGATGGCAAGGTTTGAGTTACCTATTGGATTGTTTACTCCCTACATTTTTTCCAGAGAGTACCCTCACTTTAAAATAAAAAAGGAGTTAGTGGGTACAACAAATAGTTGATTGAATGTCTTTTTCTAGTACTACTATTTCAATTTTGAGAATAATCTATGAAAGTTTCACTTTAGAGGCACACAGTTTCTGCACTGTGACTTTTGGTTCTGCTATTTAACTGAATCATTTGTCAGGAAATGCTGATAAGAATAAGAGAAATAATGACTGAAAAAATGTTATTGTTAAATGATGCTGAAATATTGGATATAAAAAATTAGAGATGAGAATAAAAGGTTCAAGAACAAATTCTAGCAAAATTTGACTCTTCTCATCATAAAAGAGACATGAGAAATTAAAAGGGTGTAGTGTATTTTACTGATCAATTATTTCAAAACACAAGAGATTTGTCTGAATTTCCATTGTGCCTCTTTACTACTTTATTCTGTTTAAACTTTTACTTACATTTCTGTTAGTTTAAAAACTTGATTTATGTTATTTTATTAGATAGAATTGAAGTTAAAAGTAAGAAATGGAGAAAGTAGTCATAATAAATTATTACTTAATACAGAAAAGGATTATAATATATTAATAATAAGATAACAGGACTACAAGATAGGTGTTGTAAATTTAAAGCTCTGCTTGAACATTAGGGTAAAGTAAGTTGTATTGAATGTAACGAGAATGTTAAAAAGAAAGGTAAAGCTTGTGTTTTATTAAATATTTGAAGGTTCTATGTATGTGAAAGGACAAAAGAAAGTAGGGAATGAGTAGGTTGGGACTCAACATGGCTCCAAGTATGGCTGCTGCGTTGTGAGCTCCGACACAACATGGTAGTGTTTTGTTTGTTTTGTTCACAATTCTTATGTTTTTTTGTCTTGGATGTTGTCTGCCTTATTGTCTACGACAGACAAACACTTTTGGACATTGGTTCAGCAATTTCACACCGTAAACCGGACTTCAAATTCCTCAATGCCGACCCGCTGTTTACAAACATGCCCAGATGGCATTCCGGGCTGCATCATCAGAGCGTGCGCGAACCAGCTGGCTGGTGTTTTTACAGACATTTTCAACCTTTCCCTCTCTTTGTCTGTAGTCCCCTGTAGTTGTATTCCTTGTACACACATGACTGTGTGGCAACACATAGCTCCAATGCCATCATTAAGTTTGCTGATGACACGACGGTGGTAGGTCTGATCACTGACAATGATGAAACAGCCTACAGAGAGGAGGTGCACACTCTGACACACTGGTGTCAGGAGCACAACCTCTCCCTCAACATCAGTAAGACAAAGGAGCTTGTGGTGGACTTCAGAAGAAAAGACAGAGAACACAGTCCCATCACCATCAATGGAGCACCAGTGGAGAGAGTCAGCAGCTTCAAGTTCCTGGGTGTCCACATCACTGAGGAACTCACATGGTCCATCCACATTGAAGTCGTTGTGAAGAAGGCTCATCAGCACCTCTTCTTCCTGAGACGGCTGAGGAAGTTTGGAATGAACCGCTACATCCTCACACGGTTCTACACCTGCACTCTAGAGAGCATCCTGACTGGCTGCATCTCCACCTGGTATGGCAATAGCACAGCCCACAACCGCAAAGCACTGCAAAGGGTGGTGCAAACTGCCAGACACATCATCGGAGGTGAGCTTCCCTCCCTCCGGGAAATATATATAAGGCGGTGTGTGAAAAAAGCTTGGAGGATCATCAGAGACTCCAGCCACCCAAGCCATGGGCTGTTCTCACTGCTACCATCAGGCAGGCGGTATCGTAGCATAAGGACCCGCACCAGCCGACTCCATGATAGCTTCTTCCCCCAAGCAATCAGACTTTTGAACTCTTGATCTCCCATGATCAAAATACATCAGCACTGCACTTTATTATTCTTAATCTTATATCTCACACCGGACTGTCATAAATTATATTATTATTATATTATATACTCTCTTAACAACTTACTATCAACCGACAGCTTGAATGTCAATACAGTACAATACAACCTACTGTACATTCTATATATACTACTATATATACTTTTTTTATTATTATTGAATAATAAAAAGCGGATGGAAGGAAGGGAACATTTGTAGTTCAAAAGTATATAAGTATTGTTTTGTATCTCAAAATAATGACTCGTTTGCATTCAGAAGAACTTTATTTGTCGACTGGAGTCATGTGGATTATTTTGATGCACCCTAAATACGCATTTTGGACCAGTTTCATTCATTTAACTCAGGGTAGCAAGGAACGTTTTGAGTATCAACTTAGTAACTGCCTAGCAACCAAGTTACAAATCACATATCTCTGCACCAGAACATCATAGAGAATTCCGGTTTCATTCATTGGACTCAGGGTAGCAAGGAACCTTTTGAGTATCACCTTGGGAACTGCCTAGCGACCAGATGGGTTTACCCTAGCAACCAAGTAACAAATCACATATCTCTTCACTAGAACATTGTAGAGACTTCCAGTTTCATTAATTTGACTCAGGGTACCAATGAGCCTTTTGAGTATCACCTTGGTAACTACCTAGCAACCAGATGATGTTACCCTAGCAACCAAGTAACAAATCACATATCTCTGCACCAGAACATCATAGAGACTTGTCATAGACATCATAGAGACCCTCACGGCCAGACTGTGTAACAGCTTCTTCCCCCAAGCCATCAGACTCCTCAGTACTCAGAGACTGGACTGACACACACACACACACACACACACCTGTACACCATCCAACTTTTGCACATGTCCAGAGTTGCACTTAATTCATTGTCATTTTATACCTGGCTGCTACCTCAATAACTGCTATGTCCATAGAACACTATTTCATAATATGTTATGTTTACATTCAGCATTTTTAGAAAGTGTCATCTTTTTGCACTACTCAGATTAGAAATGTGTACTGGTCGGTGCTGTACTGTCTCTCACTGTCTCTTACTGTGCCTATTGTCCTGTTTCCTTTTTAGTAATTATTGTACTGTCCTGTACTTTTTGCACACGTTGCACGTGCACTTTATGTAGGAATGTGTAGGCCTTATTCAGTCTGTGTAGTCTCATGTGGTTCTATGTTTGTCCTATATTGTTTTATGTAGCACCATGGTCCTGGAGGAACGTTGTCTCGTTTCACTGTGTACTGTGCTAACTGTATATGGTTGAACGACAATAAAAAACCACTTGAACTTGAACTTGAACTTCTGGTTTAATTCATTTGACTTAGGGTAGCAAGAAGCCTTTTGAGTATCACCTTGGTAACTGCCTAGCAACAAGATGGGGTTACCCTAGCAACCAAATAACAAATCACATATCTCTGCACCAGAACATTGTAGAGACTTCCGATTTCATTCATTTGACACAGGGTAGCAAGGAACCTTTTGAATATCACCTTGGTAACTGCCTAGCAACCAAATACAAAAGCCTAGCCTAGCAAAGCAACATGCTAGCAACATGCTTAAATATTCTAGCAATGTCTATCTAAGTGTTAAAATATGCTAATAAGATGCTAATGCATGCTAGCAATGCCTAGCTATGCATTTTATCAATCAATACACTTTTAGACTAGGCTTTTTCAAGCCAACCTAAAGTTTGTCCTGACAAATTTTACTTCACTAGTTGATAATAAGTTGCAATTTGACAAACATGCAAAAGCAGTGTGCAAAAAGGCCAACAGTGCCTCTACTGTCTTAGGAAGCTTTCCTCTTTTAATATCAGCAGGACTCTTAAAACAAGTTTTATAAATCTTATATTGAGTCTGTACTTTGTTTTTGTCTTTGCTACTGGTTTTGGAATTTAAATATCCAACACAAATTTTATTAAACACCATTGTTTAACAAAGTGGTAAAATTATAGGAACAAAACAGATTGTTGGCTTGTCAAATGTTTTTGATAGATTTCTTTTGCTGAATGCTATGGCAATTCTTTGTGATCAAAACCACCCATTATGTAGTGAGTTTACACTCCTTCCTACTGTCATTTGCTGGCTATAGGATGCCTAGAATAAATGGTTATGATACAAGCATTCTTTTTATCCCCATTGCAGTAAGATTACACATAATGAACATTCATGTATTTCTTTTCTTAAATGTGAATGGATGATGGTAGATGTCATTTTTGTTTTCTATGGTTGTAATTGTATTTTTAAAGGACAGTATGTTTCTTAATTGTATGGCTTATAATTTAAAAAGTCTCATGCTTCACCCAAATTGCCCATTGGGATCTTAATAAAAACTACTACTACTAATAATAATTCGACCTTAAGCTACAAGACATTTATCTTATTATGATTTATTTTATGTTTGGGTACCATAAAAGTACACTAATTCATGAGAATCATTTAGAAAGAGTAAATTTGCACAGCTTTGAATTTCTTTCTTTTAGATCATCAAATACTTTCAATGAAGAACAAATGCACATCATTCAAAGTATATTTAACATGGCTTATTTAAAGTTCAAATGCGCTATACAAATGCTCTAATTTACTCAGCTTTGTTTAGGACAATGTCTAACTTATGAGTGCTGCTATGTTGCCTCCATACCATTCGCACCTGTCAGCAGAGCATTTTCTTTCTTTTGTCTTTCACATTTTAAGGGGGTGTCTGGCTGGCAAACCTGCGACAAGTGTCTCAGATAGCGACAGAAAAGAGAAAAATCCCTTGTGAGAGATCCTGCTCCTATTCGCCTTGCTTCTGTCACCACTCATTTGGAACTCTTGGGCTCAAATTCTACCAAGGTGAAACATTTCTTTCGCTGCACACATACTGTTTCCCAGCAGACAGCATTGTGGCCTTGATGTATGTCCTCTTAACATGCAGCTCAAAAGCACCCTGTTAGCATTGTTGTGGCTTCAGGAGATTCTAATCATTCTCTTAGTCTACATGTTTATTGTCTAAATGTAAATGGCCTTGAAGACAAAAATGAGAAACACCATATTGGTGCACATGACTTGTCTCATGTCTGTCTGTGGGTAATTAATTTATTTTAGCTTGTTTGAAGTGATCTCAGAGCAGTGCCTTTGTCCTTTGATTACTAGTGCACTCACATCTCAGGATGGGTATGGAAATGTCAGTCCTTGCTAATTCTAGAGAGCACTAAAATCAAATACACCCTGAGAAGAAATGGTTCAATAGAGCCTAAAAGGAACCCCTAAAAAGTTCTGTATAGAACCCTTTTTAAGGCTTTAATCAAAAGAACCATATAGGGTTTTTATTGCCATGTGAAAAGGTTCTATATTGAATCTTTAGGGTTATGTCCCCTGCTTTAAATTTGGAACCCATAAAAGGTTCCATATTGAACCTTTTATAAGGGTTAAATAAAAACCCTATCTGGTTTTTGTAGTCATGTGAAAAGATTCTATATAGAATATTTAGGGTTCTGTCCCCTGCTTCAAATTTGGAACCCCTAAAAGTTTCCATATTGAACCTCTTATAAGGGTTCAATCATAAAAACCCTATAGGGCTTTTTGTAGCCTTAGGTCCTTTCCCACTGGCAGTACTAAATCCCATTTTAGGTACTTTTCCCCGAGACTAGTACTTTTTGTCACTTTTGTACCTGAGGAACTATAGTTCCTCAAAGTTGTTTTAGGGGAAATTTTTAGCTCCTACTCCAGGGTAGGTACTTTTGTGGCATATAGGGACTGTGGCAGGTGCTGCAGCTTGTGATTGGTCAAAAACCTATGGTACATAAAGCATTGAGAAAGGAGAGTCCACAGCTGCCTTTAGTAAACAAACTAGCTGCTAGCCTGCTACTCAAAGGATTGCACTAATCTTACAATTCCCTTAACATAAATAACATATAACAAAGTATCTAAAGAGAATCACCCATTTCACACAAGTGTGTATGTGTGTATGACTTCATCAGGGGACACGCTTTGAGTTTTCATCGCGTCTGTGGTGTTTGTACTGTGTGACTATACAGAAAATAAAGTGATTTCTGGATAACTACATTAAAGTTTTCCTGGAATGATGGATATAATTAATCAGATGTTTATCAAGAGTGGGTAATTGAACTTTATTATACACTAAATTGTCATGAAATTTAGTTTACATGAGGGAAGAATTGCGTGCCTGTTACTGCATGGTTAACTTGCACCAAGATGTCTTTTTTTAAGTCAATGAGTGAGTATTGCAGTACAGTAATTTATGTTGAGTCATAAAAGCCTTTATTGTAAAAGATTGTGTTGATAAATAGAATTATAGTGCATTTTTAACATGTTGTCCTCTGAGTTCAGTGTGTGCTGACTGGTTAAAAAATGCATTTGCTGCCTCGTCTCATCTCTCACTCCAACTGCAGCATGGAGCACTGCATACACGCCTCATGTGCCCAGTTTAAACTGTAACCTGAAGACACAAGCTGCATCCGAAAACTAGAAAATGCTGCCTTCGGAGGCTGTATAAGAATGGATGAAGTTAGGATGAAATAAGGTTCTTTTTAAACTGTTCAGAGAGTTCCATTCATTCAAAAACACTATTGTTTAAACCATTAACTGATTAAGCAGCTGCCTGCCTTTTCGGATGCAGCCAGAATTTGTACAAAACAGCCCAAACACAAGTGTAGCTCCGATCCCGGCGTCCTCTGTCCGTGTCATTGATTTTGTTTTTGCTATTGAATCACATGTGCAAATAACGTCAAAAGAAAAATAATCAATATTAGATGACATCACTATGAATGTAACTTCTCTATGTCACAATGCAAAAGAGGAAAATTCTCCTAGGATATGCCGTTCCTCATAAGAGTTCCAATCAAGTTACTAAGGGAAATGTACCAGTACTGTAGGTGGAAAAGGGCTTACTGTGAAAAGGTTCTATATATAGTAGAATGTTTAGGGTTCTATCACCCTAAAATGTTCCTTATTGAACGTTTTAAAAGGGTTAAGCCGCATCTGTGGAGCTGAGTAAAGAATAATGAACATTATTTCTAAGAGTGGCAAATGACCCAGGCATGAAATAACAGTTTAAAACAGCACTCAACATTTAATTTGAAATGGTCAAAGATTAGGCTTATAGGAAATGGGATAAAACAGGCCAATTAGTTGGAGCGTGCGTATTTATATACATCACTTCAAGAGTGAGTGGCCCTTAACATGAGGTGCACACTAACAAGGGTGTGTGTGTGTGCATATGTGCATGTTTTGGGGTGAGCTAAATAAGCACCAAGTGCAAAAACCCTGGCTGGAACTACACAAGAAGGAGTGAAACATGTCTCTTAATGAAGCAAGGCACAGTCCTCGACTATAATTTTCAAAGGCGCGCAAAAAGATTAAAGTCAAAGGAGCCTCCCAATGGCTTCGAGCCTGCGTTTCTTTGAAAAGCACCCCCAGTGCACAGAATCTCGAACCCCCCACTCCCCCACTCAAGCACGACCCACCCCACTGTCTTTCTTTTTCTTTCTCTCAAATAACTGAAGCTGCACTTTAGCCACCAAATCTCCCCCCTGATCCTATCATTAAAAGAACACTAGTGTGGGGCTTTGCACACAAGTTGGCAAGCCAGAATGGAACAAACGAGGAGCTCAGTGCTAAACAGGCACCTTCTCTCTGTGAGATATAGGGGTAGACTCATTGTGTGTGTGTGTGTGTGTGTGTGTGTGTGTGTGTGTGTGTGTGTGTGTGTGTGTGTGTGTGTGCGCGTGCGCCTCGCACTTTAATATAAACACTCTGAAACACACTTGTGCCCTCCACGAGACAAGCACACTCCAGACTTACGAGCCAACAGTGTACTCTTTGCATGTTTCCGCACACTCACACATACAGGCATGTACAATAGGATGAATAATTGATTGTCACGGGGGATTCATGTGTTAAGAACAGAGGAGGCGTGCCAGTAGCATTTTCACTTCAAATTTGTATTGTCTTTAGTCTCCGCCAGTCATCAGCATATCTAACACCTGCCTCAGTCAGATGTGTAGTGGTGCCTGAGCCTGGAACCTGCTTTCATCTCTGCACTGTTACTGAAACACACACACACACACACACACAAAGTGTGTTGGGAAAAAAAAAATCATACCACCACACTGTTTCAAGAGATCATTATCTATCAAGAAAACCAGGGCACAAGTTTGATAGCTCAGCTCACCCCAGCTCTCCTTCTCTCTCTCCTTCTTTATATATATATATATATATATATATATATATATATATATATATATATATATATATATGAGCTAACCTTTGTTTGATCATGTTCAAGTCTAAAACATTTTCAAAAATAGAGAAAAAGTTATTGACAGCTATTCTAGAAAAGATTAAAAAATTTAAGTCTTTCAGATACTCTTTCCCGTTTCTGTCCAGTATCATGCACATTTAATGCATAATGTCCATATGCATTAAACAATAAGCAATTAAAAAGTGTAAGTTTCAGGCAATATGAAAAGCACACTGCGGGTCTCGTTGTTTTTTTAAGGAACTGCCCCAACTTCCTTTCCTGTTTAACAGGATAAACAGCCTCTTACAATTTCTACAGTAGAGCAATGGCCTGTGGTGGTGTGAAGATATGCAAACTGTCATGAAGCAAAAAGAAATGTTGAGAAAATCGCTACAGAGTTTTATAGAGTTGAAAGTATCTGAAAGTGTATTTGGTATAAAATCAATAAATATTTGTGCATGAAAACCCACACAGATGCATTGTCATTTACAAAAGTCAAATTTGAAAGTTTACATTACTTACATCATATTGTTCCACAGACTATGAACAGCTTCCTGAAATTCTATGTGTGTAGTTTTTTTTTTTTTTTTTTTTTACATAGTTACAGTAAAATCTAATTCAGATATGTAAACAAACGTCAACCTCAAACAAACTGTGCGTTCACTCCACGGACAGGATATGTGGTATTAAGTGTAAACAGTAATGCAAAATTGAAGAGAGAGGGCATCATTGGGACTAAGATGTATCCGGCCTAAGTGTGTAGACATTTCGCCTTGGGCCCAAGTCCTGCCACGATGACATCACATGGGGCCTGGTAGTCATCTATCAAAGAAGAAGAGTGCGATCGTCTGGTGTCTAACGTATTCATCAATGGCAAAATATTTATACATGCCATTCCCTGAAAGGATATCCCCTTTTAAAAATGCAGCCTATTGGCACCACATGAAGAGTAACAAGCCATCAAAAAGACCCGAGAATTAAAAATACAAAACACGGCAATATTGAAAAACAAGGAACTTCATAAAATGCAGAAATTCTCTTGGCGAAGTAATAATAATAATAATAATAATAATAAAAAAGATGCAGTTGAATTAATTTGCATGTTGCTTTTTTGACTAGGCACCCTTAGATTTGATGAAATGCTGTCTGGCTGATCAATAGGATAGAGCTCCAGGTGGTATTCTTAATTAAGATAATTTATGAAGCGGTTACAATGGGGATGCATCACAAATGGCCCTCCATATAGCATTATACTTATCCAGTGTACAGTCTACTAGCTTCATGTTTTAGATTTTAGATTTCAACACCGCTTATTTGAACATAGTCAAATAAAGTTCCATCTCCTGAAACATGAAAGTGAAGTGAAATTGGAAACAGTAAGTTGACTTTTCTTTAGCCAAAATCAGTTTGTGCTTACCGAAATTCGAAACACTGCCCCAGTGGCAAAAGTAATAAGTGTTGTTAGGCGTAAGCGCAAGTGTGAGCTCCATTTTCCAGGTCAAATGTCCACAGAGGGGCACCAAAAGCGAGTTGTTTTCAGAAGGCTATTATATAGTGAAGAGGAATTTTATAAACTGTACCCCCCAACTACAAACCTAAACCTAACCATCAGTGGAGTAAAAATGTAATGTTACAGGGGAAAAAGCAACCTCTTAATCACGCTCGTCAGTGATTACACTATGTAACACAATTTTTGTTCCTGGGTAGTAAGTGTTATTTCCTAATTGCTTATGCCTCAAAAGTATAGAAAATGGCTATTATTCCCCATAAACTTTGCTTTTGTGACCAGGACAGTGATATTTTGAAATGTACCTATTTCCAATGAGAAAACGGGTGAATTTGTGTCTTTTCGTTCACATAAAGTTAGAAAAAAACAACATATGAATCCAAAATCCTTCTTTATCTGTGGTCTGACTAAGACACCAGCTTTGACCTTTGACTCAGACAGCTTAGGGAACAAGTGTTGAAGGTACTTGAAGGCTGCCGACTCCTTATCTAGAGCTCTTACAAGTTGTTTCATAAGGCCCAATTTGATGTGCAGTGGTGGCATTAGCACCTTCCGGGGGTCCACCAGTGGCTCCCACTTGACGTTATTCCTCCCCACAGAGAACTCGGTCCGCTGTGGCCAGTCCTGCCTGTGGTAGTGTGCATTGGTGTCCCTGCTGTCCCAAAGGCAAATATAGCAGGGAAACTTGGTAAAACCCCCTTGGAGACCCATCAGGAATGCCACCATTTTGAAGTCTCCTATGACATCATTGCCATACTCATCATACTTCAAGGCGTCCAGCAAGGTCTTGATGCTGTTGTAATCCTCTTTGAGGTGCGCCGAGTGAGCCAGGGGAAGAGACGGTTACTTGTTACCATTATGGACCAGCGTGGCTTTGAATATTACTTTAGTATAAATACATGTTAATTTGGATTCATATGTTGTTTTTTTCTGACTTTATGTGAACGAAAAGACACATATTCGCCTGTTTTCTCATTGTTAATAGGTAAGTTTCAATATATCACTGTCCTGGTCACAAAAGCAAAATTTGGGGGAATAATAACAATTTTCTATACTTTTGAGGCATAAGCAATTAGGAAATAACACTTACTACCCAAAATAAAAAAATAAAAAAATACAAATAAAAAATTGTTACACAGTGTTAACGCAAACGCGATTACTTCCTGGTTTTAACGCCAGAATCCAAACCCCAGTCTCCCACGTTGATGATGCAACACCATTTCAGTCACCCCACATGGGAAGGTAAACGCCCTCGAGCCGATGCAAAATGTCTGATAGGAGATGCTGCTTGTCCGTGAGTCAGTATAATGTGACCAATCCTACAGTAGGGTACAGAAACTCTTGAAATCAACATGCAGACTTCCATTGTGATCATGTTGAAACTATTGCATTTCTATTCCTATTACAGTACTGGAACATTTCAATATTTGTATCCTTCTACTTGTCTGTGTTTGTGGCGTTATTGCGAATGCTGTTGTTCTTAATATCATCACAGCTTTGGCCGTAGGCTTGATATTCAGATTCACTGCACACTTGCAAGTGTGATATTGCTTTCATACTTAAGTTTGACAAACAAACGATAAAACGAAAAGTAAATAATATTGATTAACTTACGTTTCAGATACAAATTGGCAAGTGAAATTGTACATTTGTTCTCTGCCAGCAAAACTCAGAATTCAGACAAGTAGAGTGATTCAAATAGTGAACTGTCCCAATGCAGTTATTCTGTATATCAGCACTTTTTAAATGCTGCTTGGTCAATCAAATTTAAAGACTTGAACTGTTGTATACTCAGTGACACACAAAATTTCTGAGCCTGCTTTGGCTTAATTTAGAATGGTCTTCATTGGTGGAGCAAAAAATTAACAAAATAACTGACCATTTTGTGTCTAAAGTTTGAGATGACTTGTTGTTTGTAGAATTGTTGTACAAAATCAGTCAGCATAGCTTTGTACAAAAGTACTCTTGCTTGTGTTATATTGCTTAATTACATGTAACTTTAGGTTTCACAGTAAATGTTTGAAAAGTAAAATTATTCCATAACACCTTAATTATCTGTTCAAAGACATTGATGCATCTGATGCATTTACAGTCAGCACTGTCCTTCCAAGTTTTACTAGTCAAGTATTTCACCTGTAGAGGATACATCTGAGTGAAAATCTGTCAGAACAACAGAAGGAACGTCATATTGGCTGGGGTTAAGGTCTTATTCCCATGGGATCAGTTGCATCAGTCTTTACACTCCTCAAGTTCTATTGGCAGCTCTGACAAAGACGCAATTAAATTGGGAAGTTCTGCGGTCAATGTGAGATCAATGACCATTTTTAAGATATTTCTATGGATGCATGTGCACTGTCTTTAGTGTTATGAATATTCTGTTAAAGACATACCATATGTGCTCTAATTGACTTTAACAACATGGTCATTTCCAACATGTTGTTGAGTAGGTTGGTTTCTCATTTGTGGAAAGAAGTAAACACATTCAGAGGAGTTTGATCCTAACTGGTCTACAGAATGAGTTTCTTTAAAACTGGCCCTTCTGAAGAAAGTAAACTGTGCATTATTTATAAAACTCATTATTTATAAGTAGTTTTATGAAAATGTCAACCTATAAAACCTGCTACTTATTTATCATTTCAAAATAATCAATAAGAATTTTTTTTTTTTTTTAATTTTGCTTGTGGGCATTATATTCTTAACATTTAAATGCATGTAAATTCCAGTAGTGGTTTTTGAAGTGGTAGATTTACAAGATAAATAAATAAATACTTAGTAATTTCTGTGCCTGTTTCATGATCAAACACTCTGACACTAAAGCAATTTTGGTAGCACTTTATTTTACAGTACAGTTCTACATTTACTTACTATATAATTACAACAACTACAGTAATTACTAGGTATTAACCCTAAACCTAACCCCAACCTTAACCTTAACCCATATTAAGTACATGTAGTTACTTAATATTACTTAGTACTTTCTTGGGTATGTACACTGTAAGTGTACTGAAAGTACACGTACTGTTAAATAAAGTGCAACCGCAATTAAACTATGGTGCTATCAGCTGAATCAGCAGCACAAATAAAGGCAGTCTGGCTTTTTGTTCTCACACAAACTCTTAACCTCTATCAAACCTGCGTTTTCACCCGATATAAAAAGGTTATTTGAAGGCATATAACAAAAACACAAATAATTTCAGTGCATGGCACTCAGAGGCGTAACATAGCAGAGTAGGCAAGATGCTAACTGTTAAAAACTGAGTAAGTCAGTTTGGAGCAACAACACCACATGCTTATGCTAGCAGAAAAATGCTTAAACACGTCTGCATGAATATGTGTTATGTGTGTGAAGAGCCTGACAACAAAGCAGCACCGTTTATTTATTTATTTATTTATTTTTTTTTGATGAGGAAACACAGCAGCGATGGAGCCTTAACAACAAGGTGTGCCAGGAAAATTGGCACCCAGAATGCTCCCCTGTAATTTTCCTAAAATAAGTGTGTGCTGAAGGTATGCAGTAACACCCATTGCATGCTTAACCTATTAGAGAAATATATTATAAAATTCAAGGAAATTATAGAGAATTCAAGGAAGATTTTGCAATTGCACCTGAGTTTAAACTTAAGCCTATTAATTTGTTTGTTAATCTCGAATGCTTGCATTTAACATAATAACAAAATAAATGTCATAAATACTGTATATTGCACTGATCCAGTATAAAATATTCTTTAAACAGATCACAGTATTTACCTAGACTGTAAAAAAGTTGTTACCTGAAATTGTTAACTTAAGTACAGTATCTATTTCTTCTTGATCTTACCCTTAAAATTACTTCATGTTAAATAATATTTTTGAGTTGAATAAAACCAATTAATTTATATGTTACCACATTAAGCCCATTTTTCAGTTATGTGACAAAATATTTTTTTATTATGACCTTGACATTAGTCCTTCGCTGCATCTGTTTCTTTGAAGACTTGTACCATCCTGGATGGCAACATTTAAACACTTAAAATTGTTTCCCTTTCTTGTGACATTAACATTCAGTCATTTTCTATTAGTGCTCATCACCCAGAAAAAGCTAATCTTTTATTCTGTTTTTCAATTATTGTAGAGTGCAGGCTTAAATAGGGAGGCGGAGATAACGAAATTAACTTCCGAACTTAAAGCAATTCTCTGTGGCACAATGATCAGATATTCCCTCAGCCTGGAAAATAAATGCAAATTTTATGCGTCGATAATTTGTTATTACCATTGCAGCAACATAAAACAGAGTTTTCTTGAACAATTAGACTTAAAATAGTGCATGTTAATTAGCCATGGGAAAGCAAACATGAATATTAAAATTGTGCAATAGGAAGCCCTGTACTTTTGACACTCAAACAGTGATGTGGGTGTGACAGTGTTGTGTATTTGTTTGTATTTCGAGGGCCTTGAGATCTCAGAGGCGTTCCATTTACATGAATAGAAATCTGAGCCCAACAGTTTTCATTATGGGTAACACCGTGTGTATGCAAAGGGGAGATAATTGCACACAGACCCACAAATTTAGACCTCTCATTTACTTTTGCACTGCTTGTCTTGTTTATTTAATTTAATTTAATTTAATTTATTTTCTTTTTGGATTTTTCCCCTTTTTCTCCCAATTTGGAATGCCCAATTCCCAATGTGCTTTTTAAGTCCTCGTGGTCGCGTAGTGACTCGCCTCAGTCCGGGTGGCAGAGGACGAATCCCAGTTGCCTCCGCGTCTGAGACCGTCAACCCGTGCATCTTATCACGTGGCTTGTTGAGCGCATTACCACGGAGACATAGCGCGCGTGGAGGCTTCACACCATCCACCGCGGCAACCACGCTCAACTCACCACACGCCCCACCGAGAACTAACCATATTATAGCGACCACGAGGAGGTTACCACATGTGACTCTACCCTCCCTAGCAACCGGGCCAATTTTGTTGCTTAGGAGACCTGACTGGAGTCACTCAGCACGCCCTGCAATTCGAACTAGCGAACTTCAGGGGTGGTAGCCAGCGTCTTTTACCACTGAGCTACCCAGGCCCTGCGTTTATTTTATTTTATTTTATTTTTTGTTCTTCAAGTGAGATATCAGTTCCATCACAGAGCGCACTTAGGGTGAAAAATATAGATTCTGTATTTTTTTTAAAGCTGAAGCTGGTTATCTCGTCTTAGCTGGACACTTTGCTTATTTTAGAGAGGTTTTGGGCACTTTTTACAGGCTGGGAGACCAGCTAGACCAACCTGGTGAGACTGGGAGACAAGCTTAAACCAGCTGAGACCAGCCAACCTTTTTAAATTTTTTTTTTAATAAAAAGTAGTATAGCAGTATACCATTAAATATACCAAGATATTGTCTTTAATTCATAATATTTTTTTTTTTTTTTTTTTTGTGATAGATCAATTTAATTTAATCAATTTAATTTAAGGGCTTTAAAATGCATTTAAACCCTGAATATGATCTTAAAGATACAAACAAACAAATGTAGCTACATGACTAACATGTAGTCATTAAGTTTGCTGACACATGATTACCTAGCTTTGAGGGCCTCTGGCACCAGACACCAGCCCTACCCCTCTCATCCGTCACTAGCGGCAATCTCCCCGAGGGGACGCCCCGTGACACCCATAATGGTTGTTTGATGGCCCCATAAAGACGTCAGTGTATTGACGGAAACCCTTTGAGGACAAACCTTATTTGTATGTGGATCAATCCAGTCAATTCATAAAAGGAAACCATAAGGAAGTGTAAAACAGAGTTCAGTGATGACATTACACCAGTGACCTCACAGCTTTTTCTTCGAATTGTGATGACAGAGACAATCTGTTTTCACAATAGCGTGTTGCATTTTTATTAAATCATCGAATCCCTCACAATCAGATTACCATCTTCTAGATTAAATTGTATTGTCTGGAGTTTGTCTGTGCAACCTAGGAATGCTTTATCAGCCTGCATTTTTGCTGACATATTTGCATCTTGAATACATTGCTATACTAAATACTAAGTTCAAAACACTGCTCAAAAAACACAGTGAAATTATTCAATAATAAAACTGAAATAATCATTATGATTTTTTTTTTCTATTTCCATATTTTCCTATCTTAAGTTATTCATTTTAAAGGCATTTTCCCGTTCAAAACATAATCTCAGTAACCAACTGATGTAATATTCTCTATAAATAAATAAGGCCTGTGAAGGAAAGACCCACCAGACTAAGCTCTATAGGGAAGTATCAATACTGCAGATGTCTTGAGGAGAGAGAGAAGTCAAAGTTAACGTCTCAACCAAAGTACTGCGGAAAACAATCACTTAATTGCATCATTTTAAAAACGAGAGCAGAAATCATTTCTACCTTTATTAATAACTTCAAATGAGGGCACTGCTGAGAATGATAACAAAGACTACTGAAAGTCAGGACAAAAAAGGACAAAAACCATCCTACATGTACTTCTTGAATTCAAGTGGGCAGTTAAATGTCTGTGAGCTCAAAGTTTTGATGAAATAAATTTGGATCACATGGTATCACATCATGCAACAATGCAGGCATCACACAATAAACCGAGGCTGGCCAATTGTGAACTTATGCTATAAATTCAAAAGACCAACCAGTCCAGATCCACAAGCTGCTATTATAATAATCTCATACAGTACCTGGCTCTGTGACCCTTGGCCTCAGACTGGATTTTACTAATGAGACCCTATGATGTCAGCATACTCTCTCCTCCCAGTGCTGCCCAATTCCAACTTGATGAACAGAGCAGACCACTTCATTTGCATTCGCAAAATCTGTAACACTCTCCATGGAGGCCCCCAACCAAAGCAAAGAGGGAGAACTAATATGAAGACAGGAAGAAAAGAGGAAAAAGGTGCACTACAAATTCCAGATTCAGGTCAGTCTTCCTCGCCCACTGTCCCTCAACAGAAAGTCAGCAAGGGAGCGTAAAATAAAGGAAGGCTGGAAAAAGGGAATTAGCCACCAAAAACCTGTTGTAGCGATGGGGGAGGAATGGTGGGGAGTCTTAGGTAAGGGCGATGGGAAGTTTTAAGGGAAGTTTGAATGGAGTCTAAGGCGAGGTCCTGTGGAAGAGAAGGAAAGAGCCTCAGTGCCTGCCTGCTCCAAAAGAGGACGTGATGAGACTGCATGGCTAATGAGCTCGCCGGCTCCAGAGAACCCTGGCTTTTCTTATTCTCGTTCATCATTAATTCAGCAACGTTGATAATTTCATTAGATTGCCACCATTTTCTTCTTAGCTATCAATAATTGATGGGCAAGCTCCTCGATGGGGGTAGTCCCTGTGCTCAAACGCGCATTTTTGCACGTGTGTATGTGTGTGGTGTGTGTGATATGGACTCACCTGCAAACACAGTACTTTTCAAATGCCCACCTGTACATTTTGTCCAGCAGACATACACCCCACATGTACATTCACACCACATACACATCCACAACATAGTTTTGCTTTGGATAGGCAGCTCAGAGGGACCAAACATATGGCAGTCATCAAAACGAAGCAACGCTTCAGGTAAATAAAACAGTACCTGGCAAATACTAGAGAGTTCTCATCTGGCACTGTGGCAAGAGCACAGAGGAAATCGCCAGGGCAGTAAAACAAACACACACTGGCAGTCAAGCAGCCAGCCGATCTCCCTGCAAGCTTTCAACAGCCAAGCTGTGGGATTACTCTAATCACATTTATTTATTAACCCTCAATTAAGAATGGAAGTCTTACGGCTCATGTTAGCTTAGAGAGAACATTGGGACCTGCAATACACATAATTGACAGGCAGGGCTTATTCTTAGTTCAAACCATTTTGGCTGATTAAATATAAGCCTTTCATCTGTGGATACAATGCTATTAATTAAATCATTAAAGGAATTATTCACATGTGAGAGAGAGAGAGAGGGGATTAAAAAAAAAAAAGAAAAGCAAATCAAATGAGAAGCTGCCTTGCAATAACTCCTGCAATATTCATTAATAAAAAAAAATTGCTTAAATTTAATGACAGGGATTACATGTGTAGAGACCGTCTCCATTTTGCCAAGCCTGCCCCTTAACACAAACCCTCCTCCCCATATTTGATTACTTGATGAAGAGATTAAAGAAGAGAGCAAGCACACACGCGCGCACACACACACACACACACACACACACACACACACACACATGTTGGTGCAGCTATCATTATGAGGACTCTCCATAGACATAATGATTTTTATACTGTACGAACTATAGATTCTATCCCCTAACCCTAACCCTCACAAAAAACTTCCTCGTAAACCACTTAAACCTGCCCACACACACACACACACACACACACACACACACACACACACACACACACACACACACACACACACACACACAAAGGCACTTACACATGCATTGTATAGCAAATACTTATACAGCTTACATGAATTTAGCCATTATACACACCAGTGTTGGAGGAGCTATTTGATCTACAGCAAGAGCTTTTCATAACTTCACCCCGTTTACACTTGGTATTATGATGCGTCTCGGATGATCTGATCACATCTGGTCAGATGAGACAAATCACTGTTTAAACCTGGTCGCTTAAATGCGTCCTCTATGACCACTTGTCAGGGAGGGTCTCCGTTTTATGACGACATACATCAACCACTTTGTTAGTGTGTTTACTGCAAGACATTAAAGTGCAACAAAGTCAGAAAAGACAAAGAAAGTGTGAAAAACCGGTGCGCTGTTTCTCCCAAATGCATCTGAAATGTAATCTATGCACAAACGCAACCTTTTGGGCAGAATTATCCGTTATTTTAGTGGATTACCTATTTTAAAGGTCAAGGACCTTTAGATGTTTGTGCTTCTCATAAGTGTCCCTACATGTTGATATCAGATAGACTGAACAAGATCTGTGAAGTTCTTGTGCTTGTGTATGTATCTGCTTTTTTAAAGCCACTTGTAATCGGCAAAGTTTAAACTCTTGTTTTAGCGCAGCAGTTGAATGACAGGTGAGGGGTGGTGCTTATGCTGTCCCCAGGATGCATACAGGATGGATTACAGTTTACACATATGTATGTGTTTTTTGTGATCCGTTTACAAAATGTTTAATACAACATTTAGACCTGTATTTAGCGCCGACCGCATGTGATTGGATCACCTGAAATGCATCTTAATGCAAGGTGTAAACAGGGTTTTAAAGTAGTTATATACAGCCAAGCTACTCTTTTAAAAAATTAGTTTTCTACACTAAGCCATAAGAAACTAACTACATTGAAGCTATTTAAAATAGAAAATAATTTTGGATATATAACAATTGGATTATATATTTTAACTCTGCTGTCAAGTTATGAGTTAGGTATTTAATTAGGATGACATTCTCTTTTGACAGTAAAAAGATTACTCTTTCTTCAGTAACCATAGTTAAACCATGACATTTGAAGTAAAACCATAGTAACCAATAAGTAATGATGTTTACTACGTTACTATAGTATACCATTGTCACTATATAGATACTACAGTATAATTGTAGGAAAACCATGGGAAATTGTATCAAAACCATGGTTTCTGACAAATAACATATTACTACAGTCATGGCAACTACAATATTACTATAGTAAAACCATGATTAATTTTCATAAGAAATTACACTTAATGTAATGTATACTGATAAACAAGAAAACACCGAATCGAATCGAAATGTAGTGATAAACAGCTGCAATTAAGTAAATACTTTGCTTCAAAAAAGAAGGCAAAGTCCCTTTAAGGCTATGTGATGCTCAAGAGTATCAGGGAATCATTTATGTGAACTAGCTCATTTGCATGAACCATCTGAAAGAACCGACTCAATAAAATGAATCAGAGTTCCCAACACTTAATAAAAGAGAATCGTTCATTTTTACCGGTTTCATATATGAACTGTCTGAAAGAAACAAAAATAAAAATAATAATTCACTTAAATTATTTTGTTTTCCCAGCACTACATAAGAGAAAGCTTCATTGCTGCATTTGCAATACGAGACAAATGCAGTGTTTTGTGATGCTACACCACTACTTGTTGGAAAATGTAGCTTGATACTGCAAAGATTCAGCTGAGCTACTGTCAAACTACAAAAATTTTTGTTACATTCGTAGAGTCGCTACTTTTAGTAAACTACTCCCCAACACTTACACACACACAAAATAAGTTGGCAAGAAGATGATACAGTATCGAACTCAAAGTAAACACAGAAGAACCACCACAAACTTAATTCTTCTTACATGTCAGCCATCATTTGACTGTGGTCTCACACAGTGATGGGAGCAATTTTTAATTGTGTCGGTCAAACGGACCAGTATTGTTTTCTGAGAGGCGCCATGCAGTGAAGGCTCCTCATTTCTATGTTATTGTATGTTTCTCAACATGCTTTATAGATTAGAGGCTTTGTTATTGGATGTAGACTTTAGACATCAAAACATATTAGATGGATCTTGTTTGATCAGCTTATTGCTACCCTTTTCCTTCTTAGACCTTCACACTGAGGCACATTCACACACAACCACATTCAACACGTACAGATAAAGTAACTCATTCTTATGGAAAGTGACAGTAGCCTGCACAGTAAGACAAATCCAGATCATTACTCTACTTTGAGTTAGTCTTCTCACCACAGCTTGTTACAGCTGAGAGTTTGGAGTGCACAGTGATGAACAAAGAGCAGCAAGAAAAAGTAAAAAAAGAATAGCACCTGCTGGCTCCTGTTCACTTTATTCAGCCAAAGCTTGACTGAGTGGTGAAATAAATATAGCAGAAAAAAAGTAAATACTTTCTACATTGAATAAGGTAGGTCAAGCATGAACTAAATTCTCGTACTCAATTTGTCAAAATCAAAAATCTTACTTATAAATAAATATTATTTATGATTGTTTGTTATCTTTACAATGTGTCACCTAATATCAATACTAAATTAGAAAAACTTTGTAATATTTATTCACTGATTTAAATATAACTTGTAAATAAAATAAGTACATTTTTGTTGACTTTTTGAAGCTGGTGTTTTGCCCTCCACATAACCAACCATGTGTTTTAAAGGGAAGTCCAAAATGTGAAACATTCGTAATGTTCGTTTAAATGCTATTCTTAGCACCATCATATAATATCTGTAAGTAAAAGTCACTGAATGAGCTGAAATGTTTGTATTATTTTTGATTTTCTCACTCATTTTATTCAATTGTCTGTCATGGAATTAAGCAGACTTTACTTAATTTTATATAATTTAACAATTTACTTCTTTTTTTTTTTTTTTTTTTTAGTGTGGAACACAAAAGGAGAAATTTTGTACATGCCACTTCCAAAGAATGAAAGTGAATGGGGCTGTAAAGCTCCACATAAAAAAAAATAAAAATTAAAAAAAGCACCATAAAATTACTATAAAAGTAGTTCATATGACTGGTTGCTATATATTACAATATTCCTAAACTTATATTCCAAGTCTTCTAAAGCCATTCAATAAGGGGTGTAGGTTTGGTCTGAAAGTTGGTAGGGACATATTTTCAAGGATAATATTCAAAATGTTGCTATTAAGAAAATGCGAGAAAATCAGTCTTGTAATATAGGCACAATATCATCACTAGCCTACCTCACATAACAAGTGTAATTTCTTATTTCTCTGCCCCACCATACTAAATATTAGACTTTGTTTTTTAATTTCTAAAGAATAAACCAATTAAAAACTGACCACTAGGGCTGCATGGTTTGGAGGAAAAAAACTGATATGCGATAGACTTGGATAACGTGACAGCGTGATGCAATAAACCTAAGATGAATGGGTCAAAATCAAAATTTATCTTTTTCAAGAAGATTTAACTTGAGAAAATTAGGGACATGAAGTGACTTTCTGTAAATGTTTTATCTAGCATTAAACTGGTGTGCATGTATTTTTGACAAACTCTTTTGGATTTTATCCAGCATTAAACAAATGGGTACAAAGGGTAGGCTAAATTAACAATTTACATGTGCAAAATGACATCACAAGATAAATAAATTATGGGGAGAATGGAGCATTGACATTTCCCCCCACTTTCTGCTTTCCAACTCCCCTCACCCCCACATAATCTTTTCTAATATTACTTATTTATATCTACAATACTTACATTTGTAAACTGCAAAAGTAGGCCTCATGAACAAAGCAGGCTTTAGGAAAACAACTTATGACTTATTTGATCACGAATGCCTTATTTTATTGACAAAACATTATTTTCCAATCTATGCTGCTGTTCTTAATAAAAAAAAAATATTGGGAGTTATACTAGCGCCATAAAATCCTGCATCTCTTAAACAATCATTCAAATTTTAAGGTGTCTTCCTCAAGGGGGTGCATACCGGCCAAAAAATCAGAATCCTGCATTGGGCTGAATGCAAAACATTTGACAGGAAACATTTGTACAAGAAAAGTTTGCTTGCTTAAATCTATTAATTTCAAGGATTGGACATTTCCCACTGGAAATTTGCCCATGTAACATCCAGAAAATATATTTTTTTAATTTTACCAAAGACTGTGATTGGTGCATCCTGAAAAGCGCTGAGAAAAGTAACAGATGCCACTTGACAACACCTTTATGTGCTGCTTCAGAAGAGGTAGGACGATAATTTACACATGAACAATTACACTAAGGGCCTTTAATAGTTGTTAAAATTGAAATAAAAACATAGTATAAAGCTAAAGTATTTTCTGTGTGGTAAAATAGCCCAAATGTTGGTTGGGACATTTCTGATATTTTGAAAGTTGATAGGGACATATCCCTATCATCCCTACCTAACTTTAAGCCTATGCATTTAATAGCTTTGTGTGAGGAACAGACCGAAAATTTTGTTATTCAGTAAAAATCTTGCTGTTTGTTGTGCATTGACATATTTCTGATTTTATACATTTATCTGTGTTCCAGAGAAGCAGGAAAGTCATGCAAGTTTGGAATAACAGGAGGTTGACTAAATGTTAACAGAATTAAATTTTTTGTGTGGAGTATTCCTTTAATGTTTGAGTGAAACACAACAACAGAAATGACCCATATTCTGTGGAAATACAGAACCCCAAATGCACTGCGTTGCACAATCCTAAATATGTCGAAAACTGTTACTGCCACACATACACCACATGCTTTGTTTTTGAGATAGAACCCATTGGTGATTGTAGTATGATTGACGGCTCTGTGCTAAAGCAGATGAGACACACTCCGCCCCTATACTGTAGTCAGACTGTTTGAGAGAGTGCCAGTAGCCCACCCATAGGGGGACCTCATCGGGCTCTTCAAAAGCCAGTGTGTCCTCCTCTGTTTGATCCCTCTGTAGAGGGTCAGGACATGGGGGATTGGTCTATGGATTGGTTCATGTGCGAGTGTGTCTGGTAGTGGATGGGTGGTGCAAACAATTGATGCTAAAAATACAAAATGTTTAACACAGAGTTGTGAAAAACTACCACTGTATAATGCAATAGCAAACTAAAGGGCACAAAAGAGACAAAGTGTGAATTCAAATGTGATTAGAAAAGATACATATTGTGTGTGCACAGGCTTTTATGGCCAAATGATAGGCTTTGCAGTATTTCTCTTTCCCAAATTCTGCCATCACCTTTAAGGGTGCAAATGCCTAGTCTTCACTAGGCAGTTCATTTATGGTCAAAGTAGACTACAGGGAGCTGAAACCCAAACTTAAAAAGGATAACTTTTTTGGTAATTGATATGATGCTCTCTGTAAAAAATAAGAGAAGCATAAATAAAGAAACAAGTAAACACCCTTCTGTGTATTGTTTTTCCATCAGCATTTGGTATCAAGCAGGCTCTAGCCTTGCACATGAAAGCCACGACGCACAATCAGATCAGTCATTCAACACACAAGTGATGCACCTCTCGGCTTTTCTTTCTTTTCCACTTCTACCACATTACCCCAATTCTCATTCAGGCTGCTGGTCAGATTATTTTTCAGATTATTTTCTAACGCTTTCCAGATTTGATTAAAGGAATAGTTCATCCAAAAATGAAAATTCTGTTATAATTTACTTACTCTTATCTCGTTCCAAACCTGTATGCTTTTATTTTATAAGTGTAACACAAAATGAGAAATTCTGAAGAACCATCATAGATCTTGGCTGGGTTTTCCAATAACGTTGCGACTTAAGCTTTAACAATCATCTTAACTAATGTCGCTCGATGGAGTAAACCAGCATGTAGATTGCTTGTTATAATGTAGAACTTAAGTGCTTTGTTATGGGAGCTGTCCAGTCCAAAGGTGCTGATAACTTTGGCCAGTATGTCCAGGAGTTCGTCTTCTCAAAATGAAAATAATGTGGAAATACTGACAAAAATGGAAGTTGTTTGCAACCTTGTTGAGGTACTGAAATGTATTAACTATTAAAGAATTTTATTAAATAAATAATGATGGCTTCAGTAAGATGGAGTTTCAGATGTACTGGTGCTCAATCATACAGATTAATAAGTGACGCAATAAATGCATGTAATGTGAATGTGCGCGATGTGAATCATAAGGGGCTCTCACGTAGCCTAAAGGTTTGTTACTTTGACTGGAAACTGAACAAATGCACACATAACAGGATTAAAATGACAGGCATCAGTATTTTATTATTTTATATATTATATATATTTATCCCCTTTTCTCCCCAATTTTGGAATGCCCAATTCCCACTATTTACTAGGTCCTCGTGGTGGCACGGTTACTCACCTCAATCCGGGTGGTGGAGGACAAGTCTCAGTTGCCTCTGCATCTGAGACTGCCAATCCGCGCATCTTATCACGTGGCTTGCTGTGCATGACACCGCAGAGACTCACAGCATGTGGATTCTCATGCTACTCTCTGTGATCCACGCACAACTTACCACGTGCCCCACTGAGAGCGAGAACCACTTAATCGCGACCACGAGGACCATTACCCCATGTGACTCTACCCTCCCTAGCAACAAGGCCAATTTGGTTGCTTAGGAGACCTGGCTGGAGTCACTCAGCACACCCTGGATTCGAACTCGCGACTCCGGGGGGAGGGGGGGTAGTCAGCGTCAATGCTCGCTGAGCTACACAGGCCCCGACAGGCATCAGTATTAAACTACTCATAAACCTGTCTAAATATTAATAGATTGTCTGGTTAGAGTTCAAGGCACTGGAAAGATTTAACCCCTATTGAGGCTCTGTGTACTTGTAGCCTTACTGCCATTACGCAACATGCAATTTGTTACTGCCTTGTAAAAATACTATAGGCGAACTGATTTGAACCAGCCATTGGAGGATGGAAGAGGAGGAAGGAGAAGAGGAGGAAGAGAGAGAGAGAGAGAGAGAGAGAGAGAGAGAGAGGGAATCTCTCATTGCACACTCTGACTCTAATCTCCTTTGTTAACCATAATTTAATTATTTATTTAGTCATATTTATTTAAGTTTTAAACTGCATGGTCACATTACTCACATATGTCCTTTTAAATAATCTGTTTAATAAGAACATTTCATCTTTCTATTGCCATTACAATTATGCTTATCAAAGAAGGCTAACATAACGTTATACTGTATAGAGCTGTTCAGCAGTGACGTCAATTTGTAGGCAAACCCGGAAGTCTAATTTATGTGTAAAATAAGGTCTGTGGTAAACATTACTTGATGATGCGTGGACATTTTGTTCTACAACATAAATTACACACAGTCATACCTCAAACATGAATTTTGAAGCCGGTGTGTGTTTTAATGTAGTTCAATATGGCTTCAAAATGATGTTGTAGAACAAAACAAAAAAGTTATGTTTACCACAGACTTTATTTTTCTCATAAGTTCAAAAGCCACATTATAAAAACCCATACGAAAATCCAGAGGGAACCCATGGCGAATTATTTTCCGGGTTTTTGGACCACAAGCTGAACAGCTCTATTACATGTCTTGTAAATATAGACCTATCACGTCACATGCGCAGACTGCAGAGACTGCCTATTGATTTCATAGCGATTTTTTCCAGTGATCAAAATATATTAATAAAATGTATTAAATGTCCCATTGTCTTTGATAAACTGTTAAGATGCCAGAAAGATACATTTAAGTTGCACTTAATGGACTTAAGAGCGGTTCAAAGCTCTTGTTAACTACTTAGATAGTGATGCTTTTGGGAAACGCACCTTAGAGACAACTTAAGTGCTACTAATGTTCTACTTAGTGCTTCGTGAAACCCAGTCTTTTTCCGTACAACAACATTGACCATGCCTGTTTAGATTAAAAAAGCACCATAAAAGTACTGTTAAAATAGTCCATACAACTTGTGTGCAATATTCCAAGTCTTAAGTAATACAATAGCTTGTGTGAGGAACAGGCCGAATTTTAATCCATTATTTACTGATAATCTTCCCCTTCAGTGAGCTTTTAACGTGAGGACCGGATCAGTCTGATTGGTGCATAATTATTTTAGACAATCCTTTTAATTGAATCAATCGGTTCATGCAATCACGCAATCTGACTTTAAGGAGTTTAAAGGGATAATTCACCTAAACTCTTTAATTCTCTCATAATTTTCTCACCCTCGTGCCATCTCAGATGTGTATGACTTTATTTCTTCTGCAGAACACATTTGAAAAAAATAGAAAAATATCTCAGCTCAGTAGGTCCTTAAAATGCAAGTGGATAGTGATCAGACCTTTGAATCACAGACAGTCAGCATAAACGTTGTCAATTAGACTCCATCGGTTAAATCAATGTCTTCTTTTTTACTATAAACCGTCGGTTCTGGTCAGCAGCAGTTTACACATTCACGAGAGCACTGAGTTCACATGGTCTCTTGTGTGATGAATTCGCATTGGCATGTTACAGACGTAATCTCACGTTTTTCTCGGTTGAGAGATCCAGGATAAGCACACAAATGCACCACTGTGAGTAAAGAAAAAGATACAAATACAAATTTAAACCAAAACCAACAACATCACACGTGCATACTTAAAAATTACTTAAATATTTATCTTTTTCGCATCAAAAGCGATCACATCACTCAGAAGACATTAATTTAACTGCTGGAGTTGTATGGAGTTGTATGGATGCTTACATTTTAAGGACCTACTGAGATAAGATTTTTTTTCTTCTGAAAAAAAAAAGGCATATACATCTGGCATGAGGGTGAGTATATGATGAGAGAATTTTTATTTTTGGTTGGACTATCCTTTTAACAGATATAGTCACCATGAACTATTGTTGTTTGGAAAAGATAACCCGATCACTTGACAAGTCATAGTAATAGTACGAGATGGCTAAATAGAAAAAAGTCATATGAGTTGGCTTGTATAAAAAACTATGACTTTTGCTCTCATAGAGAAAAATAAATGAGCCACGAACAATGCTATTACGATTTTTCCTAAGTTTAATCCATAACCCAAACTTAACAATAAAGTCTAAACCCTCACAAAAACCCTAAACCTTACCATTAATTTAATTGGAAAATTGGTAGTGTACTACGAAAGAAAGAGAAAGATGGGAGTTTTAAACAAGCAGCCTTTTGATTTTTCCCTAAGTTAACGCAGAACCCAAACCTAACATTAATTTTAACAGGAAAATAAATGTATCGATTTGAAATTATGTTTGCTGATTGAAAAATTTGTCGAGGCAAGTCGTACAATATCTTGCAATTTCACCATCTCGTACAAATTATTACGAGTTGTCATGAGACTTTGGAAATGAGTGGAGTAAAGGTTAAATAATATTTAATCTCAGACTACAGCATTTGTGGCATAACGTTGATTACCACACAAAAAAAATATTTCGACTCGTCCCTCCTTTTCTTTTAAAAAAGCTAATATGGAGGTTACAGTGAGGCACTTACAATGGAAGTGAATGTGGCCAATTTTCTGAGGGTTTAGGCCGAAAGGCAGAAATGTGAAGCTTTTAATTTTATAAAAGCACTTACATTAATTCTTCTGTTAAAACTCATGTATTATGTGAGCCGTAAAGTTATTTAAAACATATTTTTTACAGTCATTTTAGGGTTTTAGGGTTTGTTGACATTACATCGTCAACATTACATTACAACTTTACACAGAAAAGGTTAGTAAGTGATTTTATCACACAAAAATCATGTTTACACGCATATTGTTTATGTCTTGTGGCTTTACTTTTGAAAAAGTGAGTGTTTTAACATTCAAAAATTGGCCCCCTTTCACTTCCATTGTAAATACCTCACTGTGACCTTGATTTTTGCTTTGGGGCAAGTAAAAATAAATTTTTGTTGTAATCAATATTATGCCACAAATGCTGTAGATTGAGATTAATTTATACTGAACCCAATATTTATTTCCTTAAATCCCAAGAAAAGTGATTAAGATTATATCTCCAGTTGTATAATATATTTTTGTGTAAATAAGAGCATAAAGTTACACCAAGGTCAGTGTGAGCTGGATTCATCACCTAACACCAATCAGTGATCTCTCCATGCTGCCTCTGAGTGAATGGATCACCCAAGTCTTCACCAGACATCTCTCATCCATCCCCACTGAGACCGAAACATCTAGAAATGAGACCAGTGATGAGGGAAGCAGCAGGCAACTGAAACTAACCTCACTAACTTCACCCTAGCCTCTGGGGGGTCGGGCTCACAAATGGCACTCGACATGAATCACTCGTCGGGAAATTATGTCCACAACATTTAATATAGTGAATTGCTACTTGCGTTACAGACCGCACGTGATCATTCATCACAACTCCTTGCAGCTGTGGCTGTTTGCCCGATTCGACGGCCTGCCCTCCTATAATGGGTGTACAATTGAATCAGGTGTCTGGTCCTCTTAAGGAAATTAAGTCATGGTTTACGCTGCGGCCACTTAATGAGGGCTGGGCTGCGAGACAGTGACAAATGGGGAGTGACGCTAGGGTAGAGCAATATCTGCATTTTTTTCACCGTGTCGATTTTTCACCCTTCCGCCTCCCTGCTGCCATCCCCCTCCTCTCTTGAGAGGGAGAGATATCACTCACCTGCACAGTTATTAGAAAGCTCTTATTTGAACATAGATTCCCTTCTGCGATAACAGCTAATAACAGGATTTCTGTTCATGAGCTGTATTTTTGCATTGTCTTTTGATTATGATGGACATTACAAGCTACTGATGCTGTCTGTCCAGCACTGCAGGTGCTTTTAACTTGTTAATGGCAACGCTTATGATGTACAGAATTTGTTTAATAATTTAAGATGGTGGGAAAGTCAACTGTGTGGCCCACATTTTACAGGACTGGTGACAGATCTCTTTCATAACATACCAGATTTCAATGTTTATTTAATTGAGATTCAGTCCCTTCTTAACAGCACTGAATATTTCCATTATTAACCAATGGAGATGAACTTTTCTGTTAATTTTTAACACATCCATTATCATGCTGTCATAATAATTGTTCCTAAATCTTCAAATAGGTAGATTTTAAGAGTGCAATGTACTGTAACCCTGCAACTCATAATAAGGGTCAGGGAAATAGACTCTTACCTTGAGTGGAATGTGCTATAATTTCTAATACCGTTTGAATATACGTACACTCTCCACAATTCAATCTTAAAATGGATGAGTGTAACCATTTGATATATTGACTGTCAAAATATCATATGATTGACTTATTTAAAGAATATCAATTAATCACAGCAGGGTTGTGAATCATTCAGAATTGTGTGCAAAAGGACCGGAAGTAAAAATCACATTCATTTTTTCAATAGATGAATAGATTTGTACCTTTAAAGACAGACCTACCATGAGCTCTGAGGTTGTTCATCGATGGTATATGCTTCTGTTGAAGCCATCAGTCCAACTTATTTCACCTTCATTGTTTTAAAACTGTGTTTAATAGTGAAGTTCCTGGTGAGCAACTACACTATCTGTGGTCCAGCAGAGAAAGATCCACCAATCAGAGAACTGCAGCCAAAAAAGCTTTTCAAACAAGCTTGGAAGCGACCGCCCACTCCCATGACACACTGTGAATGACATAAACGAGTCTTCCTTCACCCTAAAACTATTTGTATATTTGTATACAGGGACTAAAAACTAAATGTTTTTCATTTCGGTTCGTTCTGAGCTAAAACTATATTATTTTGTTCCGGTTCAGAAGTTTCACAGACTCCTTTGCAAAAGTTTACTGGTTAGAACAAAACAAAAGAACAGTTAATAACGTTCTTTTATAAACTGACAGTACTCCGCACTAAAGGGTGGGTGAAATACCAATTGCAGTGTTACCAGATCTCGTAATAGAAACAAGCAACACAAAATAAGCCACTTGCCTGACCAAAATAAGCAATACATTTTTTTCCTGTGTGGTGGATTTATCAGCACAGAAATCACAACAAGCAGTTCATTAAAAGTTAATAAAATTTTATTTACAGATCTGCTTCTGAGTCAAATCCCTGGCAGCATCAAATCCGTATTAATGCATCATATCTAACAATAATTCAGTGAAGACTTGGAAACAACTGAGAAATGTACTTTTTGCCTCTAATAATGTTATCCTTGTACCTGGAATAGCTGTGCATGTATATGTAGTAATTATACATATTTGTTAAAAAACACTTCATTTAGAGAAAGCAACATCCACAACGGGCAGATAGCCAAAGAACTGTGTGATGCAGCAGTTTCCTTCAGGATCAAAGCACGTTTCATTTTTCGGGCAACATGAAGTGATGTAGTTCCAAAAATGTACTGTGATAAACCCTTTGGCCTTTAGTTTCATGAAAAGATTATCAGAAAAAAAAATTAACCAGTTATAACTGGTTACCAGCATTTAAAAATAACGTTTTCACCCCGGAACAAATGAAAATCACTTTGTTCCGGTTTTTGGTTACGTTCTGCTAAACATTTAGTTCATTTTTGGTTTTCGTTTTCATTCCTTGAACAGTTTTTAGTCCCTGTTTGTATATATTGGAATATTTATCAATAAAAGTAAACTATACCATTTCTATACTTGTAATCAACAACCTAAAATCAATAGTTTTACATATTTCCAAGTACCGCAGCTCCCTATACGCATATTACGCAGTCTGCCTAGGGCACCAACTTCCTTGTGGGGCAACATTTTACCCTAGGGGCCACCAGAAACTCCACCGGCTGCCCTTCCTCGCACATTATACAAGACCCGATAGCAGCCACAGAACACATACGATCGTCTCGCAACTTGCGCATTACACCCATGTCCTACGATTAAGGAACTCTGCATAGAGCATCAATTTGGTCAGCGCTGGCCCCTGGATTGTGTCATTTGCAAAGCTTCATGGGACAGTAGTTTGTGCCCTCATTAAAGACATTAAAGAAACAGTTCACCAAAAAAAATTTTATTCTCTCATCACTCACTCACCCTCATGCCATCCCAGATATGTATAACTTTTGTTCTTCTGCAGAACACAAATTAAGTTTTTTAGGAAAATATTTCAGCTCTGTAGGTCCATCCAATGCAAGTGAATGGGTGCCAAAATTCTGATGCTCCAAAAATCACAAAGGCAGCATAAAAGTAATCCATATGAAGTGTTTTAATCCATATTTTCAGAAGCAATATGATAGGTGTGGGTGAGAAACAAATCACTTTTAAATTCTTCTTCTTGTGTTTTTGGTTATTCACATTCTTCATGTACACCACCCCCTACTGGGCAGGGAGAAGAATTTCAAGCAAAAAAGGAATTAAATATTAATCTGTTTTTCACCACACCTATCATTTTACTTATGAATACATTAATTAAAACACTCGAGTCGTATGGATTACTTTTATGCTGCCTTTGTGTGCTTTTTGGAGCGTCAAAATGTTGGCACCTATTCACTTGCATTGTACAGAGCCGAAGTATTCTTCTGAAAATCTTCATTTGAGTTCAGCAGAAGAAAGAAAGCCATACACATCTGGGATGGCATGAGGGTGAGTAAATGATGAGAGAATTGTAATTTTTGGGTGAACTATCCTTTTAAGCACACAGTCTTGTTCCTTTGTCTTTTTTTTTTTTTTTTTTTTTTTTTTTTTGGATTTTCAAATACATTTTTGCTTGAAAAAAGTTTGTAATATTGTGATGCTCCTCGAAGCTTGTTGGTTTGGTTCATGGCTTACAACTCTTTAATGAAGGATTTTATGAAAATTCGAAGAAATTAATGGGAAAAATACTTCTGGAACCCAGGCGGCTGAAAAAATGGGTGGGCACTGTTGCACTCTATTAAGAATGGCAATTCAAGTCCAATTCAATCCCTGAATTTGAATTGAGGAAGCAAACAGAATGCAGATTTGTTGTTAAAATTTGAATTTAGATAAGTAGCATAATAATAATAGTAAAAAATAAATAAAAAAAACTGTGTAAATAGCACCTGCCACATAGTGCAGCTATTTGCACTCCAGTAGTCTGGTGGAAACACACACATATTGAAGACAAACTGTGCCCCTAGTGACACTGCAGTGTGTGGGGTGTTACGACAGTGTGAATGTGTTTTCTCAGGCGGACAAACGGGTTCGATTATGTTTCGTCTCCACTCTTAATATTCCCTTTAGCACTACTTCTCATAATAAATAAAAATTTATATAAAGGTGGATTTCAAAGCAACAATTTGGTCACATAGAAGGTCAGGAAGTTGAGAGAAAAGTTTGATCTGTGTAAAATTGACCATTGTTTTTTGGTGGAAACAAAAGTTTTGATGCAGTTAACCATGATGTTACTACAGTAATACGGTTAATATAGTAACAAAGTGATTCCCTTTACTGTACGTTAGTATTTACAATAATTAGTGGTGTAAATACTGTAGTATATGCCATTATTTGCACAGGGGTGCAAATAACATCTAAAAATATTTGTACTTAGTTCAAATAAGATGCTTTTGGTTGCTATTTACACTTAGTGCAAAAAGCCTTTGCCAAAAAAAGAAATAAAAAAATAAAATAAAATAAAATCATATAACCTTTGTGAGTTTATTTTTTATTACATTTCATTTTCAGGATAACCTGACACGATACCATACACACAACATACAGAAGAATTTTCAAAACATATTAGGTATTAATAATCAATGTAATCAAATATAATTAATAGTCTACATTTCAGGGAATAAATAGGTATGATCAACCAAAATTAATAGTGTAATTATTTATGTAACAAATGTGTATTGTTGTGTTGGACAAACAGAATTCCTGTGTGACTGTGTTGAATTTCTTTGAATTCTGTAAATTTCCACTTCCTGTCATTCCAATTCAAAGTCCATTTCTACTTCCTGTAGGGTGTTGACAATTCAAATCAAATTCCAACTCATTAATTGAAAGAGGTTCAATTCTGACATTCAGAATTTTGCCCAACCCTAATAACAGAGGTTTACATTTCTGCACCACATAGGTAGGAACATATTAAACACAGATAATTAGTAAAAATTTAATATACCATGACACATACAGTAGGTCATATACTTGTTTTTATTTTACCCTGCACTTTCTAACAATCTTTGACTACACATAGTTCTGAAGTTTTTGCAGTTCCTATGTAACTACATAATTTACATCAATTCCCTCAGAACTACTTAAAGAACATGGCCTACCCATGAGAATCATAGCAAAACAAGCTCTGGTTTGATGTGACTATCATCTTAGTGAGGAACTGGCACTGACACCGGCTATTAATAACCATGATGGGGATCAATGAGAGGAACATCTCATGATGATCAGAAGAGCATCCCAAAATGAACAAGCAGGGCTGGCCTGAGCTGAGTGGAATCCACTACATGTATGCCCTTTAATAAAGCAGTAAGACATATGGAGCTGCACGAAACTAGGCTCTGCAGTGGTCAAGCTCTATAACAAAGATGACTATGTGTGGAATTGAGGACCCTCTCTTACCTCTCCTCCTCCATCCCTATTGAATTGCACTCAGTATGAATTATTGACCCTGTAGTCCGGACCATACTCATTACTGAGGAGACTGTCAGGACTGGTTTGCAGATGTTGGGTTGGATAGTCTGACCATGTCGGCATGCTCTATCTTTAATGCTCTGTGCAAACCAGGCGGTCTTGCTGTTTCATCAGGCCAGCAGTCAGGAAGCATGTTCACGTCCAAGACTGATTCTGGAAAGCTTGGTGCATCACTTGGGAGCTGGCTGTGCCTCAGTGTGTAGTCTTAAAGTTCAGGATAGCTGTGGAAATGCCCACAGAGCAGGAAACAGTTGTGAAGTTCACCAAAACTTTTTCCACATCTTTACAGGACCATGGAACTTGGTGAGTTTCAATGGGCTTAAAAAGGAATAGAGCTCAAACCTGCAAGTGAAATTAATATTAAAGATGCTGATTAGAATTTTCAAGAGTACCATTCACTTTTTTCACTGAAAACGAGTCAAAGAATCATTAAAGCCCAAACATCCCCCTCATATTGAAGTTTGTAGATTACACATTCTGGACTCCAACCAAGGAAACATTACAACCTGTTTTGTGTTTCCTGCACAATCCTGAGCTCCTCTGGTTTATTTGTCAGGGATAATCTTCAACACTGAGCTTTCAGATATCCACAGTTTTGAGATGGGCCCCTGTTTAAACAAGTGAATTTTCACTTCAAAAAGTGAATTTTGAAAAATTTGAGATACCTGCAAATTTGCTTTCTGGGCCAATGTTTCCAATGACAAGTTATAAATTTACAGCATCATCTTTATGATTTGAGGTAGTAGAACACTCGTAAGAAGAAGAAGAAGACGTTTTATTTATATAGCGCATTTCCCAAACTCAATGTTGCTTCACAATAAGCTAATATAATTGGAACATTTCAGTGAAATATACACACAAACAACATAAAAAAGGAACTATAACATCAGAGATGATTGCTCAAAATGTATAAAAAAAGAGGTACGTTATTAGCTGCGACATGAAAGTAGATAAAGAGGAGGTATTACGAAGACTAACACCCTGTCTACACAGACCACGTCCATTGACGTGGCACGACGCAACGGCTTGAGGCTGTCTAAACTGGAACGTTCGAAACCATTTAATTTGTGTAGTAGTGCCAGTGCTTGCAGCGCAAAATGGAACGCGACACCTGTTTATTGTAGGCACAACGCGCCGCTCGTGTCTGGTGTAGACAGGGTGTAAGAGGTAGTGAGTTCCATAGCTTAGGAGCAACAACACAGAAAGACCTACCACCTTTAGTGGACAATTAAAATCTTGGAACGGAAAAAAAGCCAAGTTCAGAGGATCGAAGGGACCAAATGGGGAGATAAGGGTGGAGTAGATCAGCCAAATAAACTGGGGCAAGACCATTTAAAGGTTTTTTTTTTTTTTTTTTTTGGATAAGCCAATGAACAGGGCATTGCAATGGTCAAGATGTGAGGTGATCATAGCATTGACCAAGGTTTTGGCATCAGCCAAAGTGGGAAAATATCAGAGCCATGCAATATTTTGTACATGGAAGAAATAATTTTTAACAACAGTGGAAAAATGAGAATCAAAGGAAAGAGATGAGTTGTCACGGATCCATCTGACCCTTCTGCCACATTCACTCAACCCTCTCTCTCTCCTGATTACTGATCACCTGCACCTGTCTCTCATCACCGCATCAATCAGCTCCTCTAATTAAACCCTATTCTACTTTCAATTATTGTCTGGTCTTGACAAAGAATACAGACTCACTTACCTGGTCCCCCAAGCATCCTCCTTGCAAGACTCCTAGCAATTCCTCTCCACTCCTGTGATCCCGATCTCCAAACGAATCCTCTCCACTCCAGCAATCCCGATATCATCCTCTCCTACGTAAGCATTCAGTTGTACATTCGCCATCTTAACAATATCCCTCTCCAGAATTATCCCAGTCCTTCATCACTGCTCATCACTACACATCAGAACCATATCGCTTGATTTCTATTCACCTGTTGGTTTCTGTTTGTTTTTGTTTGTGTTGCAATAAACTCCTGCCATTGGGTTCAACACCATCTCCAAGCCTGGGTATTCCTGACATGAGTCAAATAGGTCACCAAGGTTATGGACAGAGGGTGAGGGCTTAACAATAACCCCATCAATATCAATGCCAAGGTCAATCCTTTTTACTTAAGCAGTAGAGCCAAATTACAATATTTAAGTCTGTTGGTATTGAATTTAAAAAAATTCAAGAACATCCAGTGTTTGATGTCCCTAATACATGCAATGAGTGAAGCAGGAAGAGATGGTGAGTCATAGCTAGGTAAAGGTAAATTTGAATGTCATCAGCATAGCAATGAAATTTTAGGCCATGCTTACTTATGATGTCACCAAATGGGAGCATGTAAATCATAAACAGTAATGGTCCTGTCAGGTATTCCCTGTTTGTACCTTGACTTTTATGTTGAAATTTTTGTTGCTTAGTTCCCTGTTCCTGTTTCCTGTGTTAGTTTTGTAGTCCTTTGTAGTTTCATTTTATGATTGGTTTACCCTGATTATTTCCCCAGGTGTTCCTTGTTCTCTTGTTTTCCCTTGTGTATTTAAGCCCTTGTTTTCCCTGGTTTGTCAGTCTTTGCACGTGTTCCGTTATGCTCTGTGCCTTGTTCCCTGTGTTTGTTTCTTTATATTCTGAGTTACTTTGTTTACCTTATTGTTTGATTAAAAGCTGCATTTAGATCCTTAATCCTCGCCTGCCTCGTTACAGAAAGACTGACCCAAAATGGATCTAGCAGCTGAATTTTTTTAACTGACTTGGGCCGACCTTCCTCTTGTGGATTACTGTGCTCGCTTTTGGGGTATTGCGAGCTGATCGAACTATGGTGATTCACACTTAAAATCTATTTTGGAGCTTACCTCGTTGTTTTCAGCACTGTCTTCCAAGGTGATGATCCCCCGCCCTTCGAGCATCCTATGGCTCTGCCTTCCTTCATCGAGCCTCCCATGGCTCCGCCTTCCGAGTCTCTCACAGCTGTGCTCACGGTCGTCTGGAAGTGGAAGAGAAGAAGGGCTCCTACTCCTTATGCACTGCCCGTGCTCACGACCACGTAGACCGTTCCCTTGTCACTGCCCGTGCTCATGACCATGGAGGTTGTTCCCCTGTCACTGCCCATGCTCACGACCACTGTGGTAGTTTCCCAGTCACTGCCAGCGCTCCTGACTACGGTGACTGTGCCCTCAGAGTCTTCCACAACTCCGCCCTTCGAGCCTCTCATGGCTCTGCCCTCAGAGTCTTCCACGACTCCACCCCTGAGACTCCTCCTCCAGTGGTTCCATCCACTTTCCCAGAGACGACTCCTCCAGCGGTTTCGTCCATTCTCCCACAGAATCCTCCTCCAGCATTTCCATCCACTTTCCCAGAGACTCCTCTTCTAGCGGTTCCGTCCGCTCTCCCAGAGACTCCTCTTCCAGCAGTTCCGTCCGCTCTCCCAGAGACTCCTCTTCCAGCGGTTCCATCCGCTCTCCCAGAGACTCCTCCTTCAGCGGTTCCATCCGCTCTCCCAGAGACTCCTCCTTCAGCGGTTCCATCCGCTCTCCCAGAGACTCCTCCTTCAGCGGTTCCATCCGCTCTCCCAGAGACTCCTCCTTCAGCGGTTCCATCCGCTCTCCCAGAGACTCCTCCTTCAGCGGTTCCATCTGCTCTCCCAGAGACTCCTCCTCCAACGGTACCGTCCGCTCTCCCAGAGACTTCTCCTCCAACAGTACCATTCACTCTCCCAGAGACTCTTCTTACAGTGGCTTTGCCCACTCCTCCTCTAGCGGCTCAATGGCCTGACCCAGTCCTGGCCCTGTATCTGCCTCCCAGGCCTCCTGACCCAGTCCCTGCCCTGTAGCTGCCTCCCAGGCCTCCTGACCCAGTCCCTGTCATGTGGCCGCCTCCCAGGCCTCCTGACCCAGTCCTGGCCCTGTGTCCGCCTCCCAGGCCTCCTGACCCAGTCCTGGCCCTGTGTCCACCTCCCAGGCCTCCTGATCCAGTCCTGGCCCTGTGTCCACCTCCCAGGCCTCCTGATCCAGTCCTGGCCCTGTGTCCACCTCCCAGGCCTCCTGACCCAGTCCCTGCCCTGCAGCCGGCTCTCCTCAGCCCTCGGAGTCCACCGGCACAACCACGGTATCCTGTCCAGCCAGATCCACCGTGGTCTTCGGAGTTGTGGTTTCAGCACAATGGTTCCGACCCTCTGTCTCCACCTCGGCCCTCTGAGCCCATGTCTCCACCTAGACCCGTCGACCCATCGGCTCTACTGTGGCTTCACCATGGCTCCTCAGCCCCTCGACTCCACCGTGATCTGTCATCCCTTCGGCTTCACTGGGGTCCCTTATGCCTCCGGCTCCACCTTGGTCCTCTGAGCCTGCAACGTTGCCCTGGTTCTCCATCCCTCTGGCTCTGTCTTGGTCTCAAGCCTCCATGACTTTGCCTTGGTCTTCCATCTTCCCGGCTCCATGGGTCACCTTCCCTGCAGCTCTGTCAGGGTGTTCCACTCCACCTGTTCCGCCCAAGTCTCCAGCTCCACCTGCTCTACCTTGGTATCCGGCTCTGCTGGCTACGCCCAAGTCTCCTGCTTCTCAAGCTCCACCCTGGTCTATTCCTCCAGCACCATCATGATCTTCTGTTTTGCCTTGTTCCTCTGCTCACCTTTCCCCTTGTGACCCCTTGAACTGCCTGTTTCCCCCTCCCCCCCACACCCCATGGACTATTTTTGTTTTGTTTTTGTGGAGCGTCTGGAATCCGCTCCTTAAGGGGGCAGCATAGCATAGCAATGAAAATTGAGGCCATGCTTACTTATGATGTCACCAAATGGGAGCATGTAAATCATAAACAGTAATGGTCCTGTCATGTATTCCCTGTTTGTGCCTTGACTTTTATGTTGAAATTCTTGTTTCTTAGTTCCCCATTCCTGTTTCCTGTGTTAGTTTTGTAGTCCTTTTGTAGTTTCATTTTATGATTGGTTTACCCTGATTGTTTCCCCAGGTGTTCCTCTTTCCCTTGTTTTCCCTTGTGTATTTAAGGCCTTGTTTCCCCTGGTTTCTTTGTCAGTCTTTGCATGTGTTCCGTTATGCTCTGTGCCTTATTCCCTGTGTTTCTTTATATTCTGAATTACTTTGTTTACCTTAGTGTTTGATTAAAAGCTGAATTTAGATACTTAATCCTCGCCTGCCTCGTTACAGGTCCAAGGACTGAACCCTGGGGAACACCTTATGTTAAAGGGGCAGTGGCATATTTAGACTTCTGTATAGTAATTAAATATTTTCTGTCAGTGAGGTAAGAAGTGAGCCAAGAGAGAGCTGAACTAGTGATGCCACTGATGCCACATACGTTAATGGATCATTAAGCACTGCTTGGAGTCAGTAAATAGATCTTCACTGAGCTGTTGAGAGAATCAGAATGCCATCTTAAATAACATTTTGAGGACAACAACCATCTCTAAAAGTATCCACCCACCTACTATAAAACTTTTGTGTTTTCTGTGTGCTGTCAATGGAATCTTTATTCTTAATATTATAACATTTTACAGAACACTCAAACAAATATATGTGAACTCTTTGGCTTAATATACAGTAGGTTTGTGCATTTATTGGTCATAACATTTGATCTGATCAGACTAAGTCACAATAACAAACACAGTCTCCTTCAACTAATAGCACACAAACAATGATACGTTTTTGTTGAACATGTCTTTATTGAACACACTGGATAAACATTCACAGTGCAGGGTGGAAAATGTATGTGAACACTTGAATTAAATAACTGTTAATTAAATCTATTTTCTCTGGAATTCTTCCCATAAGGCCTGCACCCCTGAGTCTTTTCTTTACTGTTGTACATGAAACTGGTGTTGAGCGGGTAGAATTCAATAATGCTGTCAGCTGAGGACATGTGAGGCATCACAAACTAGAGACTCTGATGTACTTATCCTCTTGTTTAGTTGTACATCTGGCCTTCCACATCTCTTTTTGTCCTTGTTAGAGCCAGTTGTCCTTTGTCTTTGAAGACTGTAGTATACACCTTTGTATGAAATCTTTGTATAGCAATTTCAAGCATTGTATAGCTTTCATTCCTCAAAACAATGATTGACTGATGAGTTTCTAGAGAAAGCTGTTTCTTTTTTTGCCATTTTTGACCTAATATTGACCTTAAGACATTGCATACTGTGGCAACCCAAAAACAAACACAAAAAAAAAAAAAAATGTTAAGCTTCATTTAATGAACCAAATAGCTTTCAACTGTGTTTGGTATAATGGCAAGTGATTTTCTAGTACCAAATTAGCAATTTAGCATGATTACTCAAGGATAAAGTGTTGGAGTGTTGGCTGCTGGAAATGGGGCCTGTCTAGATTTGATCAAAAACAACTTTTTTTCAAATAGTGATGGTGCTGTTTTTTACATCAGTAATGTCCTGATTGTGCTTTGTGATCAGTTGAATGCCACTTTGGTGAATTAAAGTACCAATTTCCTTCCCAAACAGCAAAATCTGTACATTATTCCAAACTTTTGGCGGCCAATGTACACCTGGGGCGAATGATCTTGCCCAGCTGTTAGTGATTATGGTGATGGAAGGTGAGGGATAAAGCCACGACCAAAACTGCAGTTGAGAGAGAGACACCGGGACAGAGAGAAATGATGATGCTGTGTATGTGCTTCAGTGTTTTATGTCTGTGCTTTGTTTAATAAATGTCAAATGTTTGATGTGCACCCAGCTCCCGCTTCCTTCTTACCCAGACAAGTAGAGATCCATTACAGTCAGACTTTTACTCCCACAGAGAAAAGTAAACGATCCAACTAATAATGTTATTATATTTTTCCCTAAGTTTAACCAAACCTAAACACAAAGTCTAACCCCTTACCCAAACCTTAAACTAACTTTTAAAATAAAACTTTAAAAAAAAAAAAAAAAGAAAGAAAACATTGGGATTTGGAATGAAACAAGGGAACCATGTTCCAGGATGTTGAAATACAATATGGATATAACATTTAGTAATAAAAGTAATGAAATTTGTTTACTGACGTTTCCTTTCTGAAAACATGTGTTGGATAGGAGGCTAGCTAAAATGAAATGCCTGTTTTGTATTTATTTAAATTCTGTTAAATTCTAACTTTTATGGGAAAATAAGTTACCTTTTCGTATGAACAAAGTTATGTGGTATCTTACAATTTCGCCATCTTGAACGGATTATTATGATTTGTCATCATAAAACTGTGTTGGAATTATACCTGCACAATGGTCAGGAGGAATTTTGCGCCTTTACAAAGTGCTTTCAATTCAGCAACATCCTAGGGATGTCCGGTGCAAATCGTTCTCTCCTGCAAAATGTCTTGATAAAGTTGGGGATACATTTTTCATGATAGCAAGCTGTCATGGCCCTGAGGGAGCAAAGCAGCCCCAAACGATTATAGCCCCTCCTCCATATTCTTTACAGTTGGGATAGGGTTTTGATGTTGATGTGCTTTGCCTCTTTTTTCCACACATATTTTTTGTGTTGTATATAAATATTCACTTTACTGTCACTTCCACATTCTTCTTTTTTTTTCTTTGCATTCTTTGGGCATATTACAACCTACTGGTCTGGACTGGTCAAAGTGGAGATTGAAAATTGACTTAAGTATTTATCTGTTTCTCACCCACATCTATCATGTTACTTCGATAAGATATGGATTTAACCTTACGAGTCTTACATGTTACTTTTATGCTGCCTTTAAGTGATTTTTGGATATTCAAAGTTCTGGCCACAATTCACTTGTGTTGTATGGACCTACAGATCTGAAATATTCATAGTCACTTCAGAAGATATGGATTTAACCTTACGAGTCTTACAGGTTACTTTTATACTGCCTTTAAGTGATTTTTGGATATTCAAAGTTAATTTGTTTTAGCAGAAGAAAGAAAGTCATACACATCTGCGATGGCATGAGGATGATTAAATGATGAGAATTTTCCTTTTTGGGTTAACTATCCCTTTAACATTATTTGCATTCAGCGCAATGCTCTTGCTGTGAGAGTAGCAACAGTGCTGAACTTTCTCCATTTATAGACAATTTGTATTACAGTGTACCAATGAATATCAAGGCTTTTAGAGATACTTCTGTAACCTTTTCTAGCTTTATGTTAGTCAACAATTGTTTGTCTTATATGTTATAAGATCTTTTTTTTTTTTTAAAGCATGGTTCACATAAGTCAATGCTTTTTTTTTTTTTTTTTTTTGATAGGGCAGGGCATCTCCAAATCCAATCTGTTCCTGCAACTGTGGTTTAATACAATTATTTGTATGCAGGACAGCACATTATGCCTGTGGTTTCTGTCTTATCTTGCTAGTAGCTTTTAGCATCACAAGTCTATGCCACAGGAAACACACACACACACACACACACACACACACACACACACACACACACACACACAAATACACACTATGTTATGTTATAGACATAATGATTTTTATGCTGTATGAACTATAGATTCTAACCCTAAACCTAACCCTTGCAAAAAAACTTTCTGCATTTTTACATTTTCAAAAAAACATCATTTAGTATTTTTAAGCGATTTGAATTATGGGGACACTAGAAATGTCCTCATAAACCACATTTATAGCATAATACCCTTGTAATTACCAGTTTGTAACCTAAAAAAAATGTCCTTGTAAACCCCCCCCCCCCCCCCCCCACACACACACTAAATACAACCTCTGCGCTTTCCGAGTACCACAACCTACTTGCAACATTTTGCTTTTTTTCCTGACAGTCACAAGCTAAGTATTTACCCCAGCAATTACCCACTGACATACTTCATCTCATAAACATGCAAAAAAAGCTTACTGTGATTCAAACATAAAAAGAGTGCGCACATGGGCCTGCAAAATGCAGAAAAACAGAGAAATCAATTAGAAAAGTAAACAAACCAAAAAGAACACTAACAGCATAAATGGATGAAAAAAATATGGAGAAATGTAATGCTGGTGCGCATGCTTACGATGAGGAGAGATGAAAAGACATGCATTTCAAAAGCAGACAAGGAGATGTCATCTTCTGTTTGTCTGACATATTTATACAATTACTGCTCTATGAGGCTTAGCGTCCTGGATCACTGTGCTTAAAGGTTTGAAGTTTAGGGGATTTATTTTCTTTTTTGAATTTCTTTGGTGTTAGCAATATTAGTCTGCTGTATGGAAGTTCAAGCTATATATTTACAGTATATAGTATAGAACAATTAGAGTTTGTGAGAAGAGTTGAAACACATCAAATACAGAACGGTTAAAAGGGAGGGAAGCAAAACAATGATATACACCACATATTGTTCCACCAATACAGCACACACACATACTATACATTCAGACATTTCAATAGCATGGGTAATTAAAATCAACCCTTCCTCACCTCACACCTTAATACATATTCACTTTCCCCAAATCTACAGGAATTACTGAATCTGTCCTGTTCTCAGAGGTATCAGCACACAATGGTGCTTTTATCATATGCTTATCAGTATGACCTCTTTCTCTCTTTTTAATGCTCGATCTTTTGCCCTTTCAATCAGGGAGCATATTACTCCTCTGTCAGAGCAAAGCACTTCCTAACGACAGCAGAGCCAGCTGGGAGAGAGGGCGAGGGCAGGAGGCCTTCACATTAACATAATAATCCAACCATGCTCCCACAGGCCCTGGGGCCAGACAGCATATTAGCTGGGTCCCCTTTGCGTGGGTCCTTGCAAAGGAGAAAGAGCTGTCTTATTACTTGCCTGTCAACCTGTGGAACCTTTCTTTTCACCTTTTGGAACCACTGTTGTGGGTTGTGATTGCAAGCAGGTAGAAAATGTTTTATTGTTGTTGTTTTTTTATTATTATTTGGTTTTACAAACTTTTTTTTTTTTTTTATATTTGTTGACAGACTGATGCTAAATTTACTTCAGCAGAGAAAGGCTTAGATCTCAATTTGGAGGAAGAGGTTGAACTGTGAAAATGACAAAGCCTCTGGTGTCTGTATAGAAACTGAATTTTACTGTACTCTCCCAATGCCTCAGGATACTCACCTGAAGGATGGAACAGTGAGTACTGCATACCGGTAAAAGATACAATAAAATACAATATTAAATGCTTTCTTGTCCACTTAAATGTGTTAAAGTGATGTGAATGGGGAGAGGGGGTACACAGGTGCGATGGATATCAATAGTGCTTTTAACAATCTGATGTCCTACACTCATCATCATCATGAGCTCTCACCTACCATACCATAAAAAATAAATAAAATAAAATAAACAATAAGAAAAAAAAAAATGTTTGTAAAGTCTGATACCTATTTTATAAATGAACATGCGTTTTCTGATCATTAACTCCCAACCAATAATTTGAATCAAGTTGTTGAATCAACATTTCATCAACATTTCAACCAACATTTGTTGCATAATATTGATTACCTCATAAAATATTCATACTCATCCCTTGTTTAAAAAAAAAAAAAAAAAAAAAAAATATATATATATATATATATATATATATATATATATATATATATATAAGTCAGGGTTAGATTAGGCACTCAGCATTGATGTAAACAGTGGCAGTTTTGAGAGGGTATAAAGGCAGACATAGTTCGCTTATATTTTTGTTAAAGCACTTAAAATTCTTCTGTATAAAACATGTATCATTTGACCTGTAAAGTTATCTAAATTGTCATATTTGCAGTGGGACTACTGTTCTAGATCAATTAACTTTGGGTATCTTAAGCCGGCATCACACTAGCAGACTCAAAACAACTCGATTTTGGCCAAGGTTGTTACACTTCCCGACTGTTTTGCTGAGATCTCGCTGACTTATGACACACCTGCCGATTAAGAATGATGGAGGGGTGAAAGACATACCAACTCACGACAACTCTCTTTCTCTCATTCCCTGTCACGTGGAGATTGCTGAAATAACAACAAGAGTACCACGTGTACATAGACAATTGTGAAAGAGTGATTTAGGATGCGATTCATGGAGTAATTGTGTATTTTCCGGGGACACCAGTTAGAGAGAGAGAGACGCAAGCACACACACACACAGTGGCTGCGTGCGTCTCTCCCTCTCTCTCGAACTGGCGTCCCCGGCTCCTCTTTATCCCTCTCCTGGCTGATTGGGCTGATTCAGAGCAGGGCGTCCATCGTTACGGTCCAGCCATGCCCTCCTCCTCGTCACACTTGCCACTCATAATTTTTTCTTTTAGTTTGCTGGGTCTCACGAGGTTACAGTAATAGCTTGTAATGTACAACAATGAGATCTTTATTTTGATAGAGCAGGCTGCATATGTAAAAATACATATACTAAATATCAGTTCCTTTTTTGGTGAACATGAATGGAATGTCATGATTATTGAGATATATACCTCAAAAGTCTGTTGAATCATTTTTGATACATGCATTTCCACACGATTTTTCTCTAAAACTGCATACAAAATTTTAACCAAGCTCAAGTTGCTTCAATTCAGCAAATACTCATTTTGAAATATCAGTAACAATCTAAATGTTAATGTTACCTTTATTGAAATCAGCAAAGATTTCACAGCACAAAGACACAGTATGAATGCAGCCATTTTGGAAATTATATTACAAGGTCTTCTACTACCAGAAAAGCATTCATTATTAATCATGCTGATAATGTAGACTTTAGAAGCTTTATATTATATTATCATGTATCAAAAAAGAGACTTACGGCTTTATAGGGTTAATATGCTGAAAGCAATCTAATTTAACCCAGTCATACAAATGCAGGAAAGAATAACAGTACACATTTCCTTTCCACTAAGCCTTAATATCCTTAATCTTATTGGTAATACTTTACAATAAGGTTCCATAAGTTAACATTAGTTAATACATAGGAATCATGAACAAACAATAAACAATATTTTTTACAGCATTTATGAATCTTTGTTAATGTTAGTTAAAAAATACAATTGTTCATTGTTAGTTCATATTAGTTTATAGTGCATTAACTATTGTTAACAAATAAAATAAAAACGTTGTAAAAAAAATGTTGAAATTAACATTTACAAAGATAAAAAAAAAAAAAAAAAATTCTAATTAAGAGAATTAAAGGAATAGTTCACCCAAAAATGAAAATTTGCTGATAATTTACTCACCCTCAGGCCATCCAAGATGTATCTGAGTTTCTTTCTTCATCAAAACAGAATTTAAGATTTTTAGGATTTCATTTCAGGCCTCCTCCTTTAAACAATGCAAGTGAATGTATTCAATTTGTTTGACGGTCCAAAATGCATATTTAGGGTGCATCAAAATAATCCACATGTCTCAAGTCGACAAGTAAAGTTCTTCTGAACCCAAACGATTGATTATTTTTAGAAACAAAACAATACTTATATACTTTTTAACTACAAATATTCACTTCCATACATCTCTGTGATGTCCGCTCACGAGAGGGATGACGTAAGCTTGTTGGTAAGGTCACACGTCACTTGGAGGAGGAGGCAGGAAGCGCGTCATTGTTTACAAGAGGAGTGCTGTACAAAAATGTAATTGTCTTTGCTGTAGATTTGTATTTGTATAAGTGTATTATTCAAAACGGTCATTTGGCGTGTGTATCCTGGATGCTTCAACCTTCAGAAACCCCAAAGAAAATGCACGCCGGGAAAAATATTAACTTTTCATTGATTGCCTATACATGATCATGATCGATTGAAGCTCTGGCTTATCATGCTGAACCTGGATATCAGTACACCCCTACATTCTCTCAAATATTGGAGGGTGTGCAGTGAACATTTTACCCCTGAGCATTTCAGACCATCGAAAGAAACAAAGATATCTGAATTCATCGGCTGTGTCCTTGCTGTTTTTCCAGTGAACTCAGGTATGTGTGAAAACTTTGTCACTGTCACGCCTCCCTCGGGTTCTGCACCTCCCTCAGCGCTCCGCTCCTCATCACCAGATTTCTAATTCACAGCACCTGCACTCAATTCACTCGCTCATCTCTGCCTGCATAAATAAGTTTGTGAAACTTCTCTTCTGTGTGATATCACCTGTACCATTGATCTCACTGTGTAAATCCTGTGAATCTCAGTAAACCCTCTCCCACTTGGTTTCACTAACTACAACTTATGTGGCTTGAATTCCTGACAGTCATATAGCCTATATATTTCTGCTAAAGAAAAAGCACAAGTAGATAATGCAACGGCATTGCTCCAAAATAAAGGATGGTTATTTACTGCAGTAATGTTTTTTTATTATTATTATTTGGAAATGTTTTGGACTGTTGGTTTGTGAACGGCACTTGGTCTGTTGTCTGTGCAAGTTTCTCTTAAAATGAAACAATGATGCACTTCCTGCCTCCTCCTCCATGTGACGCGTGACCTTACCAACGAGCTAACATCATCCCTCTCATGAGCGCTCATGACAGAGATGTACGGAAGCAAAACATTTTAGTTAAAAAGTATATAAGTATTGTTTTGTGTCTAAAAATAATCAATCTTTGGGTTCAGAAGAACTTTATTTATTGACTGGAGTCATGTGGATTATTTTGATGCACCCTAAATATGCATTTTGGACCGTCAAAAATTGGAGGACATTCACTTGCATTGTTAAAAGGAAGAGGCCTGAAATGAAATCCTAAAAATCTTAAATTCTGTTTTGATGAAGAAAGAAACTCAGATACATCTTGGAAGGCCTGAGGGTAAGTAAATTATCAGCAAATTTCTATTTTCAATCTAAGATAATTTCTTCACAAAGGCATTTACTCACAGTTGTTAGCAACATGCACTGGATATGTGATGTTATGCACTAATCTCCCTTAACACATCTTGTGGCCAACTCTCTGTTTTCTGAAGAGGCCCTTGAGTGTCAGTTGAAGAGGCTCTTCTCTCAACATACAACACAGGCTTCTTGAAGTGCTTGAAGAGAGCTTGAATGATGGGCAAGCTATTCAGAACACAAGCATTGTGCTCAATAATGTAATATGAATCAAAGTACATAGAACAAAAACTTTCATTGTACATTTATTATAAAGACTCCATAATTCACGATTCATTAGTAGTGCTCAATTTGGATGGGCAGCGTGGCCTTCAAGCCAACAGTCTATGAGGAATCATCTTTATGAGGGCATTATAGACGATTTGGAGGCAGCGCAATGGGGAGTCTGTCAGGCCATTTAGGTTTCAAGGACCTCATATAGTGGATGTGATGTTGTGCACTGACAGCTCAAGAGTAGAGAAACAGACAGACAGAGGTGGTGGCACAGAGGTCTCGTACTGAAGTCTCCAAACCGCAGCACTCAGAGATGTCAGAGAACGAAGATAAGGAGGCAGCAGCTACTCCACAAACAACTGGATCAAGCCACACGATAGGCCTCCACCAGTCAGTGCACCCTTGGGGGCAGCACTCTAATTGGTGGAAAGGGCAGCCTGTCTGCTCTCACACTCAGATCTCTCTGAGGACATCCGAAGCAACGTGCCAATTACTGCCAATTGTTGGCCTCGTCATTGAGATATGGACAGCCGTCCACATGGAATATGACTGGGGCCGGAGAATATGCTGGTTGCTGTTTTCTGAGGGAGGGTGTAGAGATTCACATATGTGGAAAAACAAACTCAGGGTTGTGACCCCTGCTAGCAGAGGTGGGTAGAGTAGCCAAAAACTGTACTCAAGTAAAAGCACAATTACTTAAAAGAAAAAAAAAAAAAAATTTACTCAAGTAAAAGTACTAACATAAATAATTACTTGAATAAGGCTAAGAAAGTATCCAATTAAAAGAGTACTTAAGTAGTGAGTAACTTGTTACTTTTACAAATGACATAATGGATCTTAACTCCTCTATATTCCATAGCATAATACACATTTTACATGTATTACAGAATTATTATTATTATTATTATTATTATTATTAATGGAAATTCTGTCATCATCTACCATGATGTTGTTGTAAACCCATATGACTTTCTTTCTTCCACGCAACACAATCAGGAGATTTTAGACAGAATGTTTGCGTTAGTCACAGTTTACTTTCACTGAATGTTTTTTTTTTTTCTCTCAATATTTTGAAAGTGAATGGTGACCGAGACTGTCAGTCTGTAACATTCTGTATAATATCTTTTGTGTTCCACAGATTACAGAAGGTCACACGAGTTTGGGACAACATGAGTGTTGGGAAATAATGACAGAATATTAATTTATGGCTGAGCTATTTCTTTAAAGGGATAGATCACCCAAAAATGAACATTCTCTCATCATTTACTCACCCTCATGCCATCCCAGATATGTATGACTTCCTTTCTTCTGCTGAACACAAATTAAGATTTTTAGAAGAATATTTCAGCTATGAAGGTCAGTAAAGTGCCAACATTTTAATGCTCCAAAAAGCACATAAAGGCAGCATAAAAGTAATCCATAAGACTCCAGTAGTTAAATCCGTATTTTTCAGAAGTGATATGATAGGTGTGGGTGAGAAACAGATCAAAATTCTTTGCTAGACATTGAATAACCAAAAACACAAGAAGAAGAATGTGAAAGTGATCTGTTTCTCTGTTTCTCATCCACACATTCTCATATCACATCGTTTCTGAAGATATTGATTTAACCACTGGAGTGTTATGGATTACTTTTATGCTGATTTTTCTTTTTTTTTTTAGCTTTAAATTGTTGACACCCATTCACTTGCATTTTATGGGCCAAAAGAGCTGAGAAATTCTTCTAAAAATCTTCATTTTTGTTCAGAAGATGAAAGAAAGTCATACACATCTGTGATAGCACAAGGGTGAGTAAATGATGAGAGAATTTTCATTTTTGGGTGAACTATCACTTTAAGGGCTCTTGTCAGATCTTGATGAATTTGTCAATAAGAAGAGAGGTTTGGAAACCTTTCTAGTAATTATCAGTGTCGAAAGAATTCAGATCATTAGTTCTGTACAGCAGTACCGCCGCGCTCTAAACGAAGAGTACGCAGCCTGCGTAGGGCATCAACCCTGGTCGCGGAACTCTCGTTGTGTCTGAAACCACCCCAATCCACTACATAGTGCACTATTTCGGGTGTTTGCCATTTGTAGGAGTGTCTGAATTCTGAGTGAGCCACTCGTTCCCTACTTTTGTTCACTCATTCTTACAATGCACTCTAATTTCGAGTGTACATTTAATGTATACTCGACGACGGTTAATTGCCCATAATCCACCGTGGGGAAGACATACAAGCTGGGACTTTATTGCTTCATTCACTCTGTGAACTGCAGTGTTTTATTTCATACTGAATGTATTAAATTACTTTAAAAAAAAAAAAATATTTGATTAAAATAAGGTAACATATAGAGAGGGAAAACATACAGATACATTTTAAAATATATATTATACAGAATTTTGCCATTAAGATGAAGAATTCTTTATTTACTTAATAAGTAACTGTGGTGATATTGTTTTAACTCAGGAGACTGCACACAGTGGAAATGATAATCCTGTAGATGATTTAAATGTTCAGTTAAAGCATGTAGGCTATGATAACTTTGGTGCTGTTTATGGTTGGATGAGGTCACTATGCGCCCAGAAACGTAGCTTGTATTGGAGTTTAAAGATACTAAAGTATAAAAAATTTTTTTTTTTAAAAAATACAATAATGTACATTTGATAAAAATGTGTTTACTCTTTATATTAACATATACTGTACATTAAAAATGACAAACAGAATGAAGATTTACTGTATTAATGTATTATTTAATAAGAATAACAAGTAAGGCCCAAGTATTTTAAAAGTTCATATCTGACGTTGTTTCTGTGACAGTCCCAGAGCTCCAACGCTCAGTGTATACATCAGCGTCTGAATTCACTCACTCATTTCGTTCACTCAATGCTGAGATATAGTGCACGCACTGCCATTCACTGTATAGGAAATAGTGAATGAGTAAACGATTTTGGACACAGCCACTCTCTTTGCTATACGATCACCTCATGCCTGCAAATTTCTCACACGCCCCTCACTGTGCACATGCAGAAATGCTGTCTGTTCGCGCCCCAGTCGTCAATCCCGCAAACAGAAGAGCAAAAAGCATTTACACTTAACTTGGATGTTTACATGGATTTATTCAGTTAATCAGCCGGAAGTAGCTGCCATAGTTTCCAGTACCCCCGTGAGGGCACGGGGTAAATGCGTAAATACTGCTCATGACATTCAGGACGCGGGACAAAGCGGACTGATATATTGCGGTACTGATTTATTGCGGTACTTATTTAAAAATGTACATTTAAAAACTGATGTCATAAGAGCCCACTTACAGAATCACCCTGAAAATGACATTAGAGCCACAACTTACCTCAGAGTGCTGCCTTAAGTTGGAGCTGCAATTTTAATCTTGAAATATACACTTGACTTGGTGTTAAACGAAAACATTGCATGACGAACTATTCTTTTTTCACTGTGCAGAGCAAAGAAAATGTTTCACTTAGTTTGAAGAGCATAATGCTGCAGCAGTGATGGACTCGGCTTGAGTGACAGCCTGTGACAGCGCGTGCAGCTGTGTGAACTTCCGCTGTCATAAAAGTCCCGTTCAATAATCTCTCAATAAATCATGCATTAATTAAAATGAAACCCAGTAATGTAATGACAGGAATGCCGCCCATTCGTGAAAGTAAACTTTTTTCATTAGAAATTTAATTGAGTGAGAGTAAAAAGTACCCACTTTTAAACCTACTCTAAAAGTAATTTTTTTCCCAAAAAGTTACTCAAGTAAATGTAACGGAGTAAATGTAGCATGTTACTACCCACCTCTGCCTGCTAAATAGTGTACATTCATCTTATATCCACTGAGACACACAGCTTTCTCTATGAATAATCACTGCATGCAGTATGGTTATTTAAAAAGAAATAAAAAAATCCAAATAAACTTTTGATTTCTGTTTTGATAATTGTAAGCTCTGATAAAAGTATAGTTTCATATGGACAGAAGTCAACTGGAAGTGATTCTAACTGATAAATCCTGTACTTTTCAAACCTTCAAGTTCAGGGTATGTTTAAAGAGGGAATAGCCCATTATGGGCTGCTTGGAGGGAGTTCAGCACACATAGTGGTTCATCCATTATCCATAAGCTGTTCATCATGGTTAGGGTCAGGGGAAGGCGCAACCCTTCCCAGCAGGCAAGAGCGTACTGGGGAAGAAGTGCTGCACTCTCTGGAGTGTTTACTATATAGGCAAGAAAAGATAAAAGGAAAAAAAATTACAATTATTTTTGTTCAGCTGAAATCTATGTAATGCCTTTTAATTGTTGGCAAAATCACAGAAAAAAAAAAAAGAAAAAAAAAATCAAAAGTCCATGGTAATTTTATACTGATAAATTATTCAGCACACATTAATAACAGTCCAAGTACTAGCAGCATAAGATGAAGCTGTTTTAAGAGTGATGAACGGCTGGTGTTTCCAGAGTTTTCGCATAAAAAGCTTATTTAAAAAGTTCAGATGATGGACTCAATGCACTGAAATGTTTTAATACTATAGTGCCATCCTTAAGGGTATGCACTAGTAAATGTGTGCTTTAATACAACAGCACTATGCTCAATAATATATATATATTTATATATATATATATTTTTATATACAGCATTTACATATTAATCTTAATGTTAATTTTTAAATATACTACTGTTTTGTTCATTTTAAATGTTAGATCATAATGCATTAACTAATGTTAGCGTTTACAACTTTTAAGACCGCAATGTACTCTATGCAAATAGTGAATGCAGACGCTTCTAGCTATGTAAACTCGATTTTGTGCGTCGTCTTCCAAAATGTGTCAGGCTGCAATTCATACCAAAACAGCATTGCTGCATAGCATTGCTGCAAGTGGCGCTATAGCGGACATTACGACTGTCCTCTTCCACTGTAAGTTTTCTCTTTCATGTTAACTACTGTAATGGCAGACTTCCAGACTGAAGAAAATATTGCTGAACAAGTAATTAAAGGAATATTCCGGGTTCAATAAAAGTTAAGCTCAATCGACAGCATTTGTGGCATAATGTTGATTACCACAAAAATGAATTTCAACTTGACCCTATTTTCTTTAAAAAAATAAATTATAAAAAGCAATAATTTGGATTACGGTGAGGCACTTACAATGGAAGTCAATGTGGCCTATTTTTGGAGGGTTTAAAGGCAGAAATGTGAAGATTATAATTTTATGAAAGCACTGTATTATTTTATTATAAGTTTAATTTGTCATTTTTAGGGTTTTAGGGTTTGTTTACATTACGTTGTCATGGCAACAAAGTTGTAAAATTGGCTATGACTTTTAAGTAAGAGCATTGGAAGTGGTACAGTTCAGACCATAAACTTTTTCTTTGAAAGAAGCATAAACAAATCTCCTTCTCCATATTACAATCCATGTGTTGTTGCATCAATTTTCTCAAAATAGGCATTTAAACCAACCAGAATTCAAGGTAACATAAGATCGTCACATAGCAAATAACAATAGGTTGTTGGTAAATGTACTCTGAATTACTATTCATGTTTGCTGTCACTCACTCTACTCTGAGGTTTATGTTTTCAAATAGAGCATGACTGTTAGGTTCAAGGCTTAATGCACTCCTTGATATGCATTTCATGTCTAATCAATCATTTCATCAATCTGCTCAATCTGTTTGCCATCCATTATCTCCATCAGTTTTGATCTCACCTATAGAAATGAATGGTATTAATATTTAAAGCCTGCTAACTAGATCTAATCATGAGATCCAACTCTCACTACATCCCCACTGAGCAAAGACAGCATGTCAAGAGATGCCTTGCTCATCTAGATACTACCTGCATGATTCGCACATCAACACAGACACTTAGTTATTATTTTTCTTATTCATAACTAGGAGGGAGGAGGGACTTCCTCCCATCAGCCATCAACATAAAGCAATACTTTCAATGTTTAATAATTAATAAATGACTGAGTGCATGTAGTGCCTCACCTCCAAATGCATACCATCTGTACATTAAACAATGGACTTAAAAGTAGACATAGAAACATGGAAATATGCATGAGATTCTTGGAGATAAAATAGGCCGCCGACTTCTGTGAGCAAAAAAGGAAGCAATAATTGCCTTCCCAAAGCATGATGCAGAGCCACTCTTAGTTTTTTCTTCCTTAAAGGCAGTGGTCTATTCTAAATATTTACAAACCATATAGTGCACATGATATGGAATAAGTGGAGGAACTCAATAAAAGTAGTCCAGGGCCTGACGGAGAAAACAACAACTTCTCAGAGCTGGTTGAAAGAAACACTGCCAATGGAAGAAAAACAACTTTTCTACTTCAAAATAATTCAGAAGCGACTGAAGAACTGAAACTTCTCCCAGCATAGCTGTACCCAAAGCAGCATAAAAGTGTATTCATTTAAACAAGTAGCATACAAAAATGCTTAATATACTCAATATAGTTTTAGTTTTTATGTTGTTGTTTTTTTTCTTTTTCTGAAATGCATGATGCCTTTGTGATGATTTACCAGTGAAAATTCATATACAGAAGGAATAGACACTTTAGTGTACCACAGAAGTGGCTGATCTGTGAAAAAATGCAGAAATGCTTTAAATAGATATCAGTTGTGGCTTACAATTACAAACAAACTAAATAATCAATACGTATCTGACCCCATAACAGCCTAGTCTAAAGGGTGTGACATTAAAACTAATATTAAAAAAGGATTTGTGTGCTGGGACAAAAAGAGAACAAACATAGTCAAATGTGGTGCAATAATCAAGTGGTTTATTTACATTCAAAGTGAAAAGTGAATCATATATATATATATTAATGAGTTTTATAATAAAATAAATTAATATGCTGGCACAATTATATTTTTGTCTACAAAACTAATTTCAAACATTTAAGCATACGCCTTCATATCAAAAGATTTTTAAGATCATGAGAAACATTTCAGTCAAGTGTTTCAAAAGTTTTGACCAGTAGTGTATATATACTGCATGTGTAATTAGGCCATACAATATTTAAAATACCACCTATTACCAGGATACCCAGAAAAGGGGGAAAATCTACGTAAGCAAAACATGCTCTAGCAATACCGTTTTTACTATAAACTGACTAGAAACAATTGAATAAAGTAAAAAGGTTGACATATTAACATTAACAGTTAAGTTTCAGTTTCAGTTTGACAAAATATTAATACTTTAAGGTGAATGTATTAGCAGAGCATGAAAAAAGAAAATATAATGCAATATGGTGTTATAAATAATCAGGGATTTTTAATCTTTATTTTTGGTTTTGTTTGTTTGTTTCTTAAAAATTGGGAAGAAAAAAAATGCACCAACTGCTGACGTTGCTTCTTCAGACACTGCAACGTTCGACTTCCGGGTGTTTGTGCTTTTTGCTTGCATCTTGAAAAAAAAATGCAGCGGCCCTGAAAAACTTACAGCGCTTCTGTACCCAAAAGAAAGAGTTAATTAGAAATACAAATTCGCCCAGATTGTTATTAATGGGAACTGTAGAATAAGCAACACATATTTTGTGCCCATAAGTAATCTCAGGTACCTTTGATCTCGGGCCCATGGCGGATGCTGCCACGTACCGCTGCCTGGCTTCTGGGACTATGCCAGCACCAGACATCTGGCTACTTTGTTATCATTGGCTGATCGGATCTCGTGAGACCACTCTTGTGACACTAGGCAACAGAGAAGAGTGGCCTGGCAATGAGAATTATCAGCACATTTGGAGTGGATTAAAGCTCCAAAGTGTCCTCAAAGCGCAACGGGGGTCTCATGAGCTGCCCTCCGCTGGGGGTTGGCATAGGGGCTTGCAGAACAGACTTAAACAAGCCTGTTACAGAGACGTGCAATGCCAAATAGACTTGCAGAAAAAAGAGCAGAGCCCCAACAGAAAAGAGTCATAGAGAGGGAGAGCAGCTAATTATCTCATCTCGTCAATTCTGTTGCCAGATTGGGAGATGACCAGATTTGGGAGCTGACGGAACCTTTTGCTCAGGTTCATTTTGTGCAGGCGCAGGTATATTTGGAGTGCTCGCTGATGTTTTTGAGGTTTAGGTGCTCACATGGATCAGTCATAGTAAATGTGGATATGAATTATAAAATGTATATGCAATTATGTCACATGCATTTCATGTTACATAATAAATAGCCATATTGTGCATGCTTAATTTTTAATAGCATGTAAGAGTTAGGTAATTCACACTACTGTTCCCTTTATTCCCTTTGTTTGTTCCTTAAGGGGTTCATCACTAACAAGAAATTTACAAATGCATTATAAATCATTTATATGCAGTTATAGCAACATGCATAAAAAGGGCAATTTTCAGCCAATACTTGCCAAATAGTGAACATTTTAACTTGCATGTTATAAATGTTTAATTAATACACTTATTCATACTTATATTAATAAAAAATAACAAAATAAAAAAATTATTAAATAATAATAAATACAATTCCCTAATTCATGATTTATGCCACAACACAGCAAAATAGACTATTATACTGAAATTAAAAGGAGGGATTATGTCACTGTGCTGCTGTCAATTTTGTATTTAGAGTAATTACTTTGATGTCTTGACTCTCTTGTGTTGTCACTTTCCTTGTCACATTGATGTGAAAAGAATGGTTTTAACCTAGTCATAGTTACCTAAAGTCCTCTGCAAAAACACTTTTCAGGTCTTCATGCTCATTCACAGCATATATTATATAATAAAGCCTAATGGCCATTAAATCATATTGAGCTTTTATGAACAGGTTTCTTATCCTGGCAACTCCTTAATAAATGCTTCACAGATGTCCTCTTTACATTCAGGTACACTTTCATAGTTTACTAATGTTGTATAAGTGTGTTATTAAGCATTTATAACACATGTGTTAAAATGGCTCACTATTTTGCAGGTATGTATGAAACTCACCCTTTTGTGCATGCTGTTATAACACCTTTATAATCCCTCAACAAATGTATTTTTAACAATAGTTGCATAGCTCAGATTTGTTTGTATGAAGGGTTAGTTACCCTTTCCAAGATGAAGTGATATTTTCCCATAATCATTGTCAAAAATAGTCTTTCTTTGAAAATAATTAAAATATTTGTTCAGTGAATCCTTTTGTCAATCATCCCTGGTCATTTCTCTTTCTGTTTCTCTGTCACAACAGACACGTTGTGATGCCTAAATGTTACATAAGCAGACCCTCATGATATATTCATGTTTATTCAGCATGTAGCACTGATGGCAGCCCTCCACGGATTGTGTAGTTGATGACAACTCGATATGTAAGACAAACTTCCCTCCACACTGTATACACACTGTCCATGTGGACCTTGGCTGGGAAAGGTTACTCCCTCCCCCTTCCTCTCTCTCTCTCTCTCTCTCTCTATCGCTCTTGCTCACTCTCATTCAGTCACTTTCACTCTCCGTCTTTGTTTTTCCATGAACTGAGTGTAAGGGCACCATCTCCTATTTTTAAAGCTTGATATCAGATGCTCGTTATCGTTAATCTCCTATTCACCACTACATTGGATGCCAGCCCATGAGATTCAGACCAGATGTAGTAAGGCTTTGAAGATCTCTGCAGCAGACTGTGTTGGTCTTTCAAACACATCGTACCTTGCCTTGTTATTTTCATATCGAATTGCTACACAGGGTAGTGCACAAGGATATTTGCAATTTTAAATAATTTTGCACAAGTGAGGTTAAAGTCAAGTTAGCATGCCTTACTGTCACTAAATTGGGTTCAGACTAAACCAAGTGTGGTAATTTTTTAAATACCATCGTTTTACCTTGGTAGACTTTCTCAAGACTGTAGAGTGCCATTATCATGTTAGCACAGTATCATGTTGCTATATTATCATGCTAATAATGAGCTTATGGAGGGCTGGAAAAGACTCGACCCTCAGCTTAGAGGGATGAGCTAGATGAGGAGGGGGTCCTCTGACACCTGTCACCCCACAAGCCAAGCACAATTAAGGCTTCTCTTGGGGGTGGAGTGGGGGGACTTGCCTGGAAGTCGTGCAGAGCTCCTAGTGCAATAGCGAAGCATCTGAAGATCATTAGTGTTACAGATCCTGTCTTCATGGCCCTGACAAACCTACTGAATAGTGTGCTTTGATCAGGCCCAGGCATTTTTGTCAATAGCAAGGGTACAGTGCATACATTAGAAAGTTACTTACATAAAGTCAGCAGGTACAGTGCCACATTTAATATAAGTCCATGCATTGCTCTGATTGGACATAATTAACGTAATTTATGTTCGGCCATCTTGGGCAATGAATAAACTCACATATCATGACATGTCAACTGATGCACTCATCATTTAATTGCTTAAACATAAGTAATAGACTTTATTTGCACCATATTTGGACTATGGACATTTGTGGAATGCTTTCAGTAATGTTTTCTTTTTCATTAAATGTTTAATATTGCATCAGAAATATGGGGTTTTGGTCAATAATGTTTAATTAAAATCAATGCTTTTGTTTGACATGTGGCCCCAGTGCTATCATTATTTCAAACCAGACATCATCAGTATGGCATCATGTTCATTGGGGTTGTCCCTGACCATGATTGAGCTGAATATTAAAACAGACCATTAAAGTTCTGAGGAGTTTATACTGTGTAATGAAATAACTATGTGCGTACCATCAATGAAACGAGCACAGTGCATTTTTTTTTTTTTTTTATCATTATTATTTTATTTATTTATTTATTTATTTTATTTATTTATTTATTTTTTTTGTATAGTTCTGCTCTCCAAACTGACACATTAATACATTTTTCATTTTCTGAGAAGTGAGATGGGAGGAAATCTGTCAGAACCCACACTGCACTGTGATGTTTAAATAAGTAAGAAACCAAGCACTTGGCAATAAAGTTGAGATTTTATGACAAATATCAAGATGTGAGGGAGAAGCACTTGGGATTCACATATCTGCAGCAAATACGTAAAGAGTCTTCAGCTGAATAAAGACCTTAGATTGACTGACTTTTGTGCATTGTCAATCAATGGGTAGCACATAGATTTGAGTTGTTTTCAAGGATTAATATCTACTAAATACTAGAACTCTGAAGGAATTATGGCCATCAACAGGATGTCCAATATCCCTTGGTGCTGCTTAAAAATAATGGGTCCTGCCTGGTGTTGATCTCCATGATGTAGATGTCAGCAACCTTAACTGCTGCAGGAGCATGTTTTTAATTCATACATTCAGTTTACATCACACCTAGACACCTCACACAGCTAGAAACAGCTACACACCCCAAAAGAGACATAATCTGTGGCAACTCTCAGATACCATCACGTAAAGGCATTTCAAATCATGTCACACAAACACAGGCATGTTGCACCTCAGTGTAACTTTAAATAGGGTGCTTGGCAGGCGATTGGATGGAAGGAAAAAAAAAAGATAATTATGGCTGATGAGCGGGAGGCTGCATGCGGTGACAGTGTGACAAGTGAAAGCTCTTTAATTTGTTGGATCAGATAGTGACACGCTCCATCAGAAGATGGGAAAAACCTTTTCATTTGTACAAAATAAATCTGGAAAGGGGGTCAATTAGCATCAACCGTTAGACAACCCATGACAAGCTATATATTATCACCTGGTACAGTCAGACTAATGAGAGAGGAAACGAGGATATTCAGCCGCATCGGACTGAATTCAGAAACGGTAGTTCATGGGCAATCATAAGCAATGGGACTGACATACACGTTCTTCACATGCCGATGTTATGGCACTGCGCTTTAACTCAGCAGAAGGCATCATGTTATGACCAGGATTTTTCTATTACATGGAAGTGTATTATTTATTTGACAATATATAACAATCGGTAACAGTAGATTCAATACTTACAAATACTCTAATGATGCTAGTAAGACTTTTACATCACTTTAGGGTAGTATATTGTCTCTACTTTGTATCTGAAACATACTGGGAAAAAAAAAAGTTAACCTAAAAACTGTGCTGGTATTATTCAAGTCAAAACTATTAATTAACATCACTGAACCAACCTGAATATATTAGGTTACACCAACGAAAATTATTTTAAGGCTTGGATCAGGTAGAAATATCTCTTTAAGGTAACATTTGCAGGTTACCACTTTTTTTAGTGAAAACTAGGCAAGTAGAAGTACTTATAATTCTTATAGCAGTTAATCCTTGAATAGTTACTTTAAAACATTTGTGCAGATTTTGACTTTATTCTTGTTTTGTTTTATTTATTTATTTATTTATTTTTATTTTTTATTTCACCCATTTGTACACAAAAAGCACAACAATTTTATTTTATTTTATTTACTTGTTACCATGGGGTTGTGGTATATGGTGGCTTGAATCCTCAGATTTACAATTAAATAATGAATAATGCCACAAGGAAAGTTGATATTTTTAATATCACCCATTGAGACCAATACAGAGCCAGAGTTCTTTACCAGTGCCTTATTTGTTGCAATGACAGGTGCAGTGAACCCCTCTACAGTATATTGATTTGGAGGACCTAGAGGTATGTGACATCATTATGAGGATTGACCTTCTCCTGCTCTGCCCTCTAGTCTTAGAGCAGATGAACGTTGCTGAGACTCTGGCTTTGCTACTGGCCTGTAGTTACTGGTGTATCACGCAAACATTTTTGACATGTTATTTGCTTGGCTGACCTCCTATTTCACCTCAGTCTCTCAAGTCTAATCAAACACTCCCAGGTTTTACCCTTATTTGAGGAAGCAGTCAGTCTTTGAATGTAGTGCTTCTTTTTCCAAGCCTTCCATTGCTGTTACAATTCCTTCAATTGTCCTGTAGTCTTTTCAACATAGATTGTGTGCAAGGACAGAAGTGGATCTAAAAACTACTTATTTAGAGATAATTGCTAAGGCCATGTCCTTTTGTGTGCCTACTGGTTCAAACCCTAGTGAACGCCGACCTCATGCCTTTGCATACAAAGAGTTCTGAGCATGTTGAAAGCTGCTGCTGTGAATGAAACTCTTGCTATTGAGAGCAGGGAAGAAAGAGAGACTTTTCCTTCTCTGTATCTTACTCTCTCACTCACACACACACACATTCTCGATTTCTCCCTCTCTAAATATCCTGCACACTCCCACACGCATGGCACATTTGCAATCTTTCTTGTTACTTTTTATCTCTCCCTTACTTTATCTTAAGTTTTCTCTTCCTTTCTCATATTCTGGTGATGCATCCTTTGTCCCTGTGTTCTTAGAGCAAGCTGCAGTGACTGTGTTGGTGGCACAAAGGAGCGGTGGGTATTAAAACAGCTGTCTCTGGTGGTCTGGATGTAATTGGGATTGTTAACGTGCCTGGCTCCTGAGGGATGCTCATGAGAATGTCTTTGTGTACAGCACACAAGCTCCACAGCGGCACCTTGATTCTGATGTATGTCAAAAAAAGCAAACAAGTCACCTGAGCTACTGTACATCAAGAATGGCTGTTATTTTGCCTCCCCTTTTTCTTCCTTCTGTTTTGGGTTGTTGCTACTGGTGCAGTTATTTATGTGTAAAAAAAAAAAAAAAAGGTATGTGAAGCTCAATTTTTAGGCAGAGTTCCTATGAGAGCAACCTTTTTTTTTCATGAGGAAAAAACAAAGGTGTATTTATGAGCATGAGGACATAGCTTCTGAAGAAGGAGAAAACATCTTTGCAAACCAAGCCGCTGAAAGCACCTGTCTGGTAAGACAAATTGAAGCACAATATCATCAAATAAGAGACAGATTCAGATACCATGGAGAGAGAGAGAGAGAGAGAGAGAGAGAGAGAGAGAGAGAGAGAGGGGTGAAAAATTACCTGAGAAAGGGTGAAAAAGAAATTTTTCATATTTAAATATGAAACCTTTTTACCTACTCAAATGCAATGCAATTTAAAATTGCTTGATTATTTGTAGATCTGCACAAGGAAATTAAATGCATCTGTATGTGCAAACATTATGTGGCAATTGGTAGTTTAAGGGATTAAACATGTTTTAAATTGACATCATATTCATTTTAACCTATGTGCATCTAGAATGTACTGTATTAAAGCTTAGCACTTAAATCTCCGTGATAAATACACTTCTTAACGCTACAGTGAGCAAAAACGACTCAGAGCGGAACCCAGTTGATTTATTTGACGTTAGATATACTTTTGTGTGCTTCGTTGTGAATGAAAATTTCATTTGCCTATTTAGCGGTGGTGAAATATAAATGATTTCGTTAAAGTTTCATCATAAATCAGTCTTTGGTATACACAAGGAGACATTGATTGGGATTTGAGTCTCCTGAGCAAGCGCGACAGGGGTGGCCCTCCCATCTGGGTTGTAGCTGTACTTCTCAGCAACCGGACGACTCCTGCATCATCGCCAACAATTTTGTCATTGCCACGGGACGTATTTCGCATCGACATATGAGGATCACAAGAAACCGTGAAAATTGCTGATTAGCCTTGGCGATCGTCTTTATTATTATTATTATTATTATTATTATTATTATTATTATTATTAATATTATTATTATTATTTAGAAAAGCTAATCACTAACGTCATAAACGTAATCTTTATTAGCTTATGTGTTTAGAATTGTTACAGTCTGGGTTAATTTTCATTTTAGTCCAAATTATTGACAACTATTAAAGTCATATGAATTACTGATGTATTGTTAACTTGTTTGGGTGCAGTTGTTTCAAACAGAGGAAAACCTTTTCTTATTTACCGGTCATTTCCTAATTAGTTTAAATGTGATGAAAACCCGGCCTTTATGACCTTGACAAAGTGATACATGCTGGCATATTCAGTGTATTATTACGTACTTGATGGAAAATCTGCCAATGGACAATGCATTTATACGTAATAGGTTAGTATATATATATATATATATATATATATATATATATATATATATATATATATATATATATATATATATATCTGTTAGTTCATGTTAAAATTTGCATCTCATGTTGGCTATGCACTTTAACGTCGCTCGCTATCATGCATCAATTACCCCATCCAATGGACTCGGATAGATTAAACAAATTAGACAAGCCTTGTTAATTAGAACATGATTAAAGGTTTTTAATTAAATCACTGATCAAGTAGTCTAATTAGAACGAAGATATGATAATGGCCCGCTGCGACAAGTGTATAATTGTATTGAGTTTGCAATTAAATCCTAAAGAGTTGTAAAAAATCCACTTTTCCGTGTCATTAATGAAATACTTCACACACTGTAGTCTATTCTGTTGTACCATCAAATTCATAATGCAAGCTCAATGGTGACTCAAATGGTTTGTCTACTTATTATTTCCATAACAGGGACAACTAATACAATTCGTCACCATCCTAAATAAAATAAAAGCAGGTTAATTGTTGAGAGGCTCTCTAACAAATATTTAATGTATTTTGATTTAATATCTCTATATTTCACTGGACTTCGCTATAATGAAAGGATAGTCTTGCGTTTTACTTTGATTTATTTCACCCAATAGGGACAGCAGTTGATGGAGCTGTCTATGATGATTTCTTTATATTCATTCACGCTTCTCCGTGACTACTTTCCAAAGCCTCCTCCAGTTACGAATTAAATAGCGTTCATTTTTCAGATTTGAAATATTTTCCCCATAGTGAAATTTCAAGATTTTAGTGTTAATGTATTATTATTATTATTATTATTATTATTATTATTATTATTATTATTATTGCTATTATTGTTATTGCTATTGTTGTATCCCCATATAATATTGTGATGTTAAGTGTTTAATTTTAGAATACGAATTCTCATTTTCTCCTTTAAACTATTGTTTTTTCTTCAATAATTTTATTGAAGTAGGATACAATACCAGCTGCAGTCATTCCAACTGCCCATGCGCAGAGTCCCCAGCGGCGCTGAGGCTAATGAAGAATAATAAATCATGAAAGGTTTTTTTAGGTACAGCCGAGTGAGTGTGTAAGAGGAAAGGGGGTGAGAGAATGGGTGAGCGAGAGAGAGAGAGAGAGAAAGAGAGAGAGAGAGAGAGAGAGAGAGCGAGAGATACTGCCCTTCGCCTTAGAGCACAGACAGATCGAGTCCCCGCAGCATTGAATGTAGTCGACTGTCACCTTCATCTCATAAGCACATTCAACAAGAATCGGGATAAAGGTTAAAAAGCGATATTATTTTTAACAACGTCATTTTGGAGAGTTGCGCGAAAGGAAGAGAGAAGATACTTTTTCCCCCACTCGTTTTCAAACGTGGGCAGAGAGAAACTCACCAAAGACTTCACCTGCGCGTTGTTGTAACATAGTTTGAAAGGACGGAGGAAAGGGCGATTGAAAATTCGATTCAAGGATCAAGGAGTTTACCGACAGCGCGCGCTCAATGCGTAAGTTTGCACGGCTTTTACTAGTGCTCGCGACACGTCTCAAGCCACGGTGCGACGAAGCGACCAAGAGATCGTTCTCTCAGACCATTAGGTAGTAATTGATGTGCTATCAAGAGACTTGGAGCATCACCTTCTTCAAGTTCCACTTTGCAACGCCACTTGTATCAGCCACCGACTTCAGACTTCCGAGCAGCGACTGGGCTTGAACTCCAGTCGAAGAAGGCGGGGTCTTAACTTATTAAAAGGAACTCGCCGAGGCTCGGTCGCAAATATGATGATGATGTCTCTGAACAGCAAGCAGGCGTTTGCCATGCCCCACACCAGCCTGTCCGAGCCCAAATACTCCAGTTTGCATTCGTCATCCTCTTCCACTTTGACATCCAACGCGCCCTCGTCCTCCTGCTCGTCGTCCAGACACAGCAGCAGCACGATCAGCAGCAGCGGCAGCTCGGAGGCGATGCGCCGAGCATGTCTCCCAACCCCACCGGTACGTATTCTGCATAATCACCGCTTAAAGGCACATTTTGACAGCCCACTTTTTCCGCTTGATGTTTTTTTCATGGTTGCACAGCAAATCACCCCACACCTCCATTTCCCCCTCCCAACTTATGTATTCAGTCGGGTTTGCCTTGCGTATTAATTTTTATGACCTGGGATGTTGCATGTGTCTTGTTTTGTGTGTTCTTTTTTAGGCTTGCTTTTTTTACATGCTGGAAATGTTTTAAAACCACGGAGTGGCGCGCGAATTCCCTGCTGACAGTTATGTGTGCATTCTATTTGAAATTGCAGAGCAATATATTCGGGGGATTGGATGAGAGTTTGTTGGCCCGCGCGGAAGCTCTGGCGGCGGTGGATATAGTCTCGCAGACCAAAAGCCATCATCACCCTCCTCACCACAGCCCCTTCAAGCCGGACGCAACCTACCACACCATGAACACGCTTCCTTGCACCTCCTCGTCCTCCTCGTCCGTGCCCATCTCGCACCCGTCGGCTCTTGCGAGCCACCACCACCACCACCATCACCACCACCACCACCAGCCGCACCAGGCACTTGAGGGGGACCTGCTGGATCACATCACCCCTGGACTGGCACTTGCCGGAGCCATGGCAGGGCCAGACGGCTCGGTCGTTTCCACGCCTGCGCACCCTGCCCACATGGCAGGCATGAACCACATGCACCAAGCTGCCATCAACATGGCTCACGCCCATGGGTTGCCATCCCACATGAGCTGCATGAGCGACGTGGATGCAGATCCCAGGGACTTGGAAGCATTCGCTGAGCGCTTTAAACAGCGTCGGATCAAACTTGGTGTGACCCAAGCGGATGTAGGGTCAGCCCTGGCCAACCTGAAGATCCCAGGCGTTGGCTCTTTAAGCCAGAGTACCATCTGCCGATTTGAATCTCTCACGTTGTCTCACAACAACATGATCGCGCTGAAGCCCATCCTGCAAGCCTGGCTCGAGGAAGCTGAGAAGTCACACCGGGAGAAACTGAATAAACCGGAGCTCTACAACGGGGCCGAGAAGAAGAGGAAGCGGACCTCCATCGCGGCCCCCGAGAAAAGGTCCCTCGAAGCCTATTTTGCTATTCAACCGCGTCCGTCATCAGAGAAAATCGCAGCGATCGCAGAGAAGCTGGACCTCAAAAAGAACGTAGTGCGGGTTTGGTTTTGCAACCAGAGGCAGAAACAAAAACGCATGAAATACTCGGCCTGCGTCTAGCTCGACCAAAAATCGATCTGAAGACCAACACGTGTCGAGAGACTCCTAAAACTGTTTAAAGACGATTTGTAAAATATTTCTTATCTCACTCCTTTTTCAATCATCAGTAACTTGTTTATTGATCCAGAATTCCATGACATTCAAAAGAGACTGAAAATACCAAATCACTGTCACGTTTTACGCAAAGGGGATGTGGAATCATTTAAAGGATCGTTTGACTGATCAAGTAAGACCATTCGTTTTTCCTCACTCATTAAAGCACACTTTCTATATCAGAGGAGCAAGACTGCAGCCTGCCTGAACCTTAACATAGGCCTATTTTTTTGTGATTTACCAGAAAGTGTTCCATTAAGTACAAATCCTGAGAAGAGCTTGGCAGTGTCTGTCAGTGTTTTATAATTGAAGTATTTCTTTCTCAGCATGCCAAGTTAATTCAGGGTCCATTAGAGGAAAAGAGGATATCAAGTTCAAGAACTATTCTGCAAACACAGTCAGATAATATAACAGCTCGTTGTAAATTATTGCTGTAACATACATATTTTTTTCTTTCATAATTAGTCTATCGTCTTCTTAATTCCACTTCTATGATTTTACGATTTAACGATAAACCTAGCCTAAAAATTAGGCATTTGATGAAGTTTTCTTTTCTTTTTTTTTTTTTTTTTTTTTTTTTTCTTATGAAGGCAGGTGGATTTAGCACGTACATTTGATATAACTTAAATAGAACATATTGGATATACTGAACACGAGGAGAGGCTACATTGTTGTTTTTTAGAGATGGGATTTGTTCAGCCAAATATCTGTTGCAATACGCCTGCGCTCTAACGTGGCCACGTTTCTTATGAACTATTTATCATGTGAGGTAATGTTTACTTCATTACATATTTATTGGGATTCCCTCCATACGTTTTTGCTTGGGAAAAAATAAATAAATAAAAAAAAATCATATTGACAAAACAAGAAAAAACGTGTCCCTCTGCAAATGGGGAAGACTGTTTGAAACAAGCCATTTTTTTATTTAATGCTCGAGATGGCACAGTCGAGAGACATGAATATGAGAACATTTTGTTTAGAATTATTTTCATGTATGTTATCTGGTAATTTATTTGTATAAATATACGCGTATGATTATGGAGTCGTTGCTTGTTAAATTCACCATGTTTAGTAATGTTTTCTTAATGAAAAAGAACAGTTCCATGGAAGCATACACGTAAAATGTAAATATCTCATTTGGACATACACATAAGATATCCGAACAGGTATTTGCTGTATTGCTGTTTTAGCTGCGGTAACTGTATTGTCTGTTGGTTTAGGTTTAATTGTCGGTTCTATTCATTAATTTATTACATCAATGTATATTTAAGTTACCATTTGATAAATGAATTGAACTATGTGTTTCATTAAAGAACAAAATTTTAACATTTTATTGAACGTTCTCAATGGGTTCATTTATATTCAAAGGCCTAATCAGAAGATTGCAAACGTCCAGTGCTTTTATTATACGTTAAATAGATCAAGGGATTTTTTTCTCTCTCTTGATCTTATTTTGCTCAAAGTGTGGGATGACATGTGTCTGTACCACCAATTGACAAGCTGTATTTTTTTCTTATTTATATTTCAAGACATAAAAAGGCAAAACAAATAAAATAAATAAAAATAAATTGTTTCTCTGAAAAAAATAAAAAAATAAAAAAATAAATAAAAAAGACATAAGCCACGCTTGGTATTTTCACAAGCATTCCAAACCCTTGGAAGCCTACCTGAGAGCAAATGCTAATATTCTATTAGAGTCTAATCATGAAGTCTATAGAGATCTGGGGAGGTCCCCCGAGCACAGTGCTGCCAGATGTCAGGCCGCCAGAAAAACACCTCGCCTGCCAACGTGCCGGGCTCCATTTAAATCCTCAGTCGATGGTTCTCGTTCTTCTACCGACATAGGCAGCCCTTTGAAGACTGACTCAGTTCACTGTTAGGCCGTGTGAGAAAAAAATAAAAAAAAATAAATAAAATCGACACGAGTGTCATCTCTGTAGCGCCGCTCATGTCATGGCATTCTAGGCGCACCGATTGCTTTCAGCACCAAGGACAGCCACCCGAACAGAGGACATTTTCACTATTAATGTTTCCTTCCCGTTTTTACAGGGATTTATCAGATGAAGAATGCAATTTGCATTTCTTTTTTTTTTCTTTGAAAAAAGAAAGAGAGAAAAAAGCTAAAATGAATATTTTTACAAATTTGTAATTTTTAACGTTCATAAATATGTGAACTTCTGTGGAGCACACAACAATACATTTTGCTACCAAAACAATTGGAAGACATTTAATAATAACTCTGATCTGCAAAATTCTTGTACACAAACTATCGCCTAATGTCCTAAGTAATACCTAATGGCGACACCTATAATGTTATAATTACACCAATCATGTCAGTTTTCAATTTGTTAAGAGTAGGCCTATTGGTTGAATTTGTGATGCTGACATGTTCTCATCATTTCTAACCTGCTTTAATGGAGGAAATCAGTTCTCCTAATCGAGCCGATTACTTAACACGCTTATATGAACGAATTATTAAATTACACATGGAATTATGAAAAGCTGATAATTATCAGTGAGTAAGTAATCATTAAGTGGAGCTGTTAATTACAGTCGGGCATCGAGGGCTCGCCGAGAATGGAAATGAAGAGGCTACTCACTGCCTGCTAGAAGAAACGGCCTATCCCAAGCGAGCATACCCCCTATTTAACCTTCACATAGGTGCGAACAATATCGATCTGTTTTTCCTGATAGAAAATCAGTCAGGGGTAAACGGAGAGTTAAGACTAAAATAAAGGTGCATTCAATACACACGCGGGTTCGCTTAACCTGTTATATTTGAGATGTCTGTTTCAAGGAAAAGGGAATGTGTCATTTTTATAAAGAAGGGGCAGCGACCTGTTAGTAGCTGTATCACATACTGTACATGTGATTCGTATGCTTAAAAATCATGGTGGTCACACTCAAAAGGGAAAGGGCAGCGCTGTTTCCCTTTGTTATAATTAGGCCTTCTGTTTTCTTTCTCTTGCCCCCCTGAAACATTTCCTCCCATTCACAGGGATAGTGATGAAAATTTAATGAAGCCAGGGACTGTCGGTGCTCCGCCTGGGGACCTGCGAATAGAATATTTTAACTGTACATTTACCCCCAAGTGTCTGCCATCAAAGCACGTTAAGGCAAACCAAAGGCCTCTGACGTGTTGGAGACACTAGAACCCCTTATTTTAGTGCTTGAACGTTTATTGTCTTGTCACTGCAGTCCATTGCATTTTATTTATTTGTTTAATTATTGTGTGTATGTATGGGCAGGTTTTAGTTGTTTAAGAGGACTTTTTTTAGGTTACAAACTGGTAATTACAAGGGTATTATGCAATAAATGTGGTTTATGAGGACATTTCTAGTGTCCCCATAATACAAATCGCTTAAAAAAAAAAAAAAAAAAAACATACTAAACGATGTTTTATTGAAAATGTAAAAATTCAGAACATTTTTTGTAAGGGTTAGGTTTAGGGGTAGGGTTAGGGTTAGGGGATAGAATCTATAGTTCGTACAGTATAAAATTCATTATGTCTGTGGAGAATCCTCATAATGATAGCTGCACCAACATGTGTGTGTGTGTGTGTAGACATGGCACTTCGGTATTAAAGACCATTTGGTCTTGAATCAATGCAATATTAGGCTAATTATATTCCATGCTTATTTTGATATATATATATATATATATAAAATCATAGCCTATAATTGTGGTTCATTATGCTTCGTTCAGGTAATGTAAGAGATTACATGATGTGACATGAAAAAACGGCCACAGAGATGCAATGATTGTAAAAGTGATAAATAATAGCGCCAATACACAAATTCTCTCGCTTTCTTCGATCTCATCATGTCTTGAACTCTGTCAGGATCACACGCGTGCAAGCACACGTACAAATTACATTACCAAAGGCGAATTAGGGTTAAATACGGACAGTTGATTAAATGAAAAAAAAAAAAAAAAAAAAAGAAAAAGAAAAAACAATAATAAAGATGATAATGATCGAAACACTTGTAAATCTAATAAAACACTAGCGCAGACCTTTATGCTTTGAACATATAATAAAAGTAATACAAATATGACAACAATACCACTATAGTAGCCAAGGCTGCAAAGTAGGAACTACTGCTGCTGCTGCTACTACTCCAAATAAATAAATAACAAAAAAAAAAAAAAAAAAATAATAATAATAAACACACACACACACACACACACACACACACACACACACACACACACACACACACACACATATATATATATATATATATATATATATATATATATATATATATATATATATATGTATGTATATTATGCACAGAATACATGAACTAAAGTTTGAATACACCCATATATTTAAAGATTATTGGCATGTAGACCGAGCTAAGGCCTGTCTTACATTTTGTTTTCATGTTATCATGATTTTAATCGATTGTTAGTATACACTGAGAATAAAAGTCATCAGGCATTTAATTTCTGAAGTAGCTAGTAGCCTACACATTGTTAACATTTGACGTCATGTCTTATAGGCTTATGTTCATTAGCCTACTAAGTAAAATAAAAGCGTATTAATATTTTAACATGTTTAACATGGGTTCATTTTAATAGAACATAGGCTATTTAACATGTTACCATTTAGGGGTGTATGAAATGAATATAAATATCTAACTTAAACATACCAAGTTATATGTCCATTAGCAAATTAAAAAAAAATAATGACTTAATGACGGAAACACCTTAATCACCAACCACCCGATTATTAACCAACCAGAGTGTTGTGATCTGATAGAGATATAAAAACTCCATAAACGACTAATTAATTGTGTTTCAAACAACCCCTTGGATTATGCCTATTTCAACAAAACACAAATAAAACAATTCACAATGAAAAGGTAAATCCACCGAATGTACTCTTCTTTCCATTTAGCTTTCTGGAGCGATGTTGTGTCAGGTGAACAAGTAAGAGGCTATTCTAATGGACAAACGCACACTCATGAACACAACTCTTCCTTAATGTAAATTCAGTTTATTATCCATATGCATGCTGCAAGTAAGCCTACACCCCATATTGTGGCATATATCTACTCTTGAAATTGGTGTCTTCAAAAGAGGCCTATGGTGATTAAATATTAAAGAGTCTAGGATGAGCATGTATGTTTCTTGCCCAGCCTGGTTTTCCTGCTGCTCGCCATGAAATCCATGCTGTTGCGCCGTTCCAAATGAGCAAGTCGCAGTTAGATCGCGCATTTGGCAATAATGAGAAGGTGGTAGAGCTGTCTGCAGGATGTGTGTGTTCATTGGGGTTTGACAGCCGTGCTCCGCTGCAGAACTATTCATCATACCCGCAAGGACTGCCTCTCTCTCTCTCTCTCTCTCTCTCTCTCTCTCTCTCTCTCTCTCTCTCTCTCTCTCTCTCTCTCTCTCTCTCTCCTCTCCTCTGTCCTCAGTTTATACAGAACAGAATCATTTACATAAAGTCCTTAAGGCAAATAACTGTTGGGGGCTCTAATTTATATCTGATCGAAAATTAGCCGTCATTATGCGCCCCATTAGCCGCGTCTTTAATGTGCTTCTAAGCACCATTTGTCTAGCAGCTTGTTAATATCCTTCAAGTCTTTAAAGTTGAGAGCTCATTAAAAGACTCTGCTCCCTGGTATTGATGCTATTTTATAAAATTCTGCATGAAGGGCCGTTTAAAAGTTTTACTCTTCCTCCGCAGAACAGAATGGCATATGGTTTCCTGAACAGCACGGAAGATGCAAAATTGTTCTAGTGCTTTGTGGTCAATAACACAAGTATTTAAAAGGCAAAAAAAAAAAAAAACAATAATAAAAAAAAAAAAAAACAATGATGAGATCATGTAGGCTAATGTAGTGGCAGCAGGTGGAGTTCTAACAAGCAATACAACTGAGAGAAGAGTTTGCAAATTATGACTCTGATCATCAGATGCATCCAGAAATATTTTGCACACGTTATGTAATTTAGAAGCGTTGCAAATTCGAGAGAAAATAATTTATATTGTGTAATCAATGCCTGGGTATTGTGTTTCTTATCAAGAACTGTCGTACATAATCAGGCGTGTGCCGGGTGCTGCTTGCCCGTGGGTGGGATTTAACGGGTCTTTATTATTAGTTAAAAAACTCAAGCGTCCTGTCGTTCCTTTCGCGGACTCCTCCGGGCTAAAGCAATAAAGCGCATAATTAGAATGCTAAAGACTGATGTAAATAAAAGCAATGAAGCAGTGGTGAGAGATGAGACACTGGGGTCAGGCTCTCATCAAAAACCCAGTTGGTGTGATGACACGACGCCCGGCCAAGTGCCAGAGGCCTGGGGCTACAGCGATAGACTACAGGCAAAATGGACCAAATGACCTCGATGGAGTGCACATAAAAACCTATAACGTGTTTCAAGCATTTCGGAGTATATTGCATTATGCATGCATGTGATGCACCGCGCGAAAGAATCCACTCTTAATTTGTGTAGTATCCTGCTTAAGGAGAGACATAATCTTTGTTGCCTTGTAGCTTGGACTTTAAGCTAAACTAAGCATATTCACATCACCCTAAAAAAAAAAAAAAAAAAAAAAAAAAAAAAAAATGTTACATTGAAGGTAAATGTTATGTATTTAAGTATTTATTTAATTAATTATTTATTTAACAATTTGATTTACTAGACCAATAAATTTTCGCTCCTTTTGCTAGGATGAAATTGTATTATTAGCCTCTTCTTCTTCTACTTCTTCTTCTTCTTCTTCTTCTTCTTCTTCTTCTTCTTCTTATTATTATTATTATTATTACTACTACTACTACTACTACTACTACTACTACTACTACTGCTTGTAATTCCATAAATTACACATGGAGATTTTTATTTTTATTTATTTATTTATTTATTTTGGTTGTTGCTATAATTACAGTATTGTGGTGGACGTGAGGTAATTAAATATAACATGTTCAATATAGTATAAATAGCTTGGAATGCCAATCGAATTATATATATTTCCCAACTATATGACCCAGTGATGAATTATTACGCATTTATTGTCAGCCATTAATTAGTGTGAAGACTATATAAACATAAAAAATTCAAAATAAAATAATAATAATAAAAATAATAAAAAAAAAAACATTCAAAGAAGAGTCTCTTCTTTTATTCTGATATATTTAGTGAGCCTTAATTCCATATTAACTCAATAGCCTACTTTAAAATATCTTAGAGCCTCGATGTAATGTCACACACTCAAGTGATGTAATTGTTTTATACACTACGGGTGTGTTATTCAAGCTCAGAGTGCAGAGATGTAGGCCAATGAAAGAGACACCAAATAAAAAAGCACACACACACACACACACACACACACACAGAGAGAGAGAGAGAGAGAGAGAGAGAGAGAGAGAGAGAGAGAGAGAGAGAGAGAGAGAGAGAGAGAGCTGCCCTGTTTAAAGAGCTTTCACTTCTCCGTTTGATCCCTCTCTTCGCTAATGAGATGTTCACTAGAGGTGTACCTGGTTACGCATTAGCTGGGCTTTACTGTACCCCAGCCGCCTCTCCACTTGTTTTATTTCTTTGCTCACATCACTAATCACAGATGTTGGAAATGCTGACTACAGAATACGGAAGGAAAACATGCCACTATTCACTAACTGTACCCTAAAGTACAGCACTGGCTGCACTTTGTGGAAACTGGAAGTGTCACGTTATTATTATTATTATTATTATTGCAATACACTTACAACAGCCTACAATACACTATTCTTATTTTACTAATCAGCAGGTCCAGACGCAATCTGCGTCTTTTCTGCATTTTCTTCACTGATTTGGGCATTTCACAGAATTACACACTGAATCTAAATATTTCTGTGAAATTTATTTTTACATATGTAAAATGTGTTAAACAGGGATGTGAGTTGCCTACCACACTCTTATTGGCGGCTGAAGCCATAATCAAATTGGCCAAAAAAAAAAAAAATAAAATAAAAAAATAAAATAAAAAAAAAAAAAAAGAAAAGAAAAGCGCAGAGGGTGGGGATGTATTAAAATTGAAATGACTGGCATTCGAATTCAACGTAATCTGCAGAATTCTGTGGGCGCAGATTCCGTTTGAGCCTGCTGTACTTTAGTAGTTGCTAAAATTCCACTAAAGAGCACATGCGCAATTAGTAACTATTGATATACCTATGTTAATTTACAGTATATGTTCCATATATGTTCAATATGATGCAGAATAGTAAATGTAGTAAGTCCTAGTTTTTAAGCTTCTGAAGGAACAAGTGATCCTCCATGACAGGTGTGCTGAAAAAAAAAAAAAAAAAAAAAAAAAGCACACCCAGTCTAAACACAATCAAAAGGTTCATTTCGATTGAGGATTCTTTTTTAAGCTATCTATTTTGTAACTTTTTATAATTTAGATGCACTCTTAAGTTGCCATTAAAAAAAAAAAAAAAAAAAAAAAAAAAATGTAAAATAAAAAAAAACCTAAACTGGATGAATGGTATGAAAGATTTTGCCCCTTGTGGTTGAAGCAAGAAGTGCATTGATGAGACACTCTATAAGTACTTGAGTACTATACTTAATAAGCACTTAGTACTTAATAAATGAGTGCTGGTGAATCTTGATAATTCCAAAATGTATTTGCACCATTAAATAATCTAAAAACCTTTTACATGTACACACTATAGTTGAATATACAATTCTTGCCATCAGATTCATGCAAACATTTTCAATTCCACAAATACATTGCTTCTGCTACACACAATGTGTCTTGCAATGCACTAAAATATTTGTATTTTGCCCCACATTGAGATGGCAGGGGGATAGTTTTAGAAAATAACTGAGCTGAGTGTACTGGTACTGTAACAATGAAGAGTTTTATACTGAAATACGTCCTTGGAGCAGTGTAAGTCTCCAAAGTGTCTTTGTAAAAGGTTGATTACTGTTAGAAATACATCAACTGATGGCTGCAGGCTATCAATGCTAGTGCTGCTGAGCTATAGTCAAAGAGATTTTTGTGGTATCATGACATATTGCGGAGTAATTCACAATGATTTTAAACCATGTTAGTCCTCAAAAATAAGTCATAAACATTTGAAATTTGTTTTCATTAATTAGAAGGATGCTTCAAAAAATGTATTATCATCTATGAGAATTAAAGTGTTATTTCAAAGCCAAGTTATTTCACTTCTACCATCTGTTGAAATACCATTCTTACAGTGTTCAAATTTAAAAGATCACTTTAGCCAAAGGTCCATTACTGTTTGTAGCACTTGGCCCACTTCATAATGGGGGCCACAAATAATTTTTGCACCAGGGTGCAACATTGCCTTGTTTTGTTGCTAGTGTGAGTCACATGAAGGGACACAAACAGCTGTAAACAACAGAGCAATCAGTGTCCCATCTGTTATGGCCCACTTACATGAACGTATGTCACCACTTCTTTTACTCTGTGCCAAGCAAGTGCCCGAGGACATGCGTCCCCAAGAAAAAGACCTATTTTCAGAGGAAGAAAAATAAAGTGACAAAAAAGTTGTTACGGCAAGAAAATGCCATGGTAGGCAGCCATCTTGGAGACACACTAGAATTCTGTCTCAGCCTCAAAGTGTTATTAATGCTGGGAACCCTGATTAACACCTGAAATAAAAACATCTTCTGTATTTTTAATATCAACATGAAGCTGTACACACACAGTAACTTTGTTGTCTTCGGCACTATAAATGTGCATAGTCTGAGAATAAAAAAGCTATCATTAATTATGAATTAAGGATGATACGTAAGAGCCTCCCTCTCTATAACTTAAACAGTAGCATCCACTGGGAGAGGCAGAGCACAGCCCATGGGGGAAAGGAGCAATGGTGCACTGCTGCTTTAGTTCCACTGTATGTTAGCCACATTATTGCTGTTATTTGCATTATCCAAATTACCAATTTTAGGTACATTTTCACTCTTAATTCAGTGGTATCTCTAGATCACCAAGGTATTACTTGTGTAAGAGTTACCCAGTCCAGCCAAATCATGTTTATCTTTTTGAGCAATATCTCCTTTGATGGTATAATTAGCCTAATAAACAGATATATCTGTTTGGGGTAAAAAAAAATAATACTTTGGTTGTTCAATCAAAAGCATTGATGTGCACAATGCATTAACAGTGTAATAGCTTTGGAAGATATATATATATATATATATATATATATATATATATATATATATATATATATATATATATATATATACAGGTGCATCTCAATAAATTAGAATGTCGTGGAAAAGTTCATTTATTTCAGTAATTCAACTCAAATTGTGAAACTCGTGTATTAAATAAATTCAATGCACACAGACTGAAGTAGTTTAAGTCTTTGGTTCTTTTAATTGCGATGATTTTGGCTCACATTTAACAAAAACCCACCAATTCACTATCTCAAAAAATTAGAATATGGTGACATGCCAATCAGCTAATCAACTCAAAACACCTGCAAAGTTTTCCTGAGCCTTCAAAATGGTCTCTCAGTTTGGTTCACTAGGCTACACAATCATGGGGAAGACTGCTGATCTGACAGTTGTCCAGAAGACAATCACTGACACCCTTCACAAGGAGGGTAAGCCACAAACATTCATTGCCAAATAAGCTGGCTGTTCACAGAGTGCTGTATCCAAGCATGTTAACAGAAAGTTGAGTGGAAGGAAAAAGTGTGGAAGAAAAAGATGCACAACCAACCATGAGAACCGCAGCCTTATGATTGTCAAGCAAAATCGATTCAAGAATTTGGGTGAACTTCACAAGGAATGGACTGAGGCTTGGGTCAAGGCATCAAGAGCCACCACACACAGACGTGTCAAGGAATTTGGCTACAGTTGTCGTATTCCTCTTGTTAAGCCACTCCTGAACCACAGACAATGTCAGAGGCGTCTTACCTGGGCTAAGGAGAAGAAGAACTGGACTGTTGCCCAGTGTTCCAAAGTCCTCTTTTCAGATGAGAGCAAGTTTTGTATTTCATTTGGAAACCAAGGTCCTAGAGTCTGGAGGAAGGGTGGAGAAGCTCATAGCCCAAGTTGCTTGAAGTCCAGTGTTAAGTTTCCACAGTCTGTGATGATTTGGGGTGCAATGTCATCTGCTGGTGTTGGTCCATTGTGTTTTTTGAAAACCAAAGTCACTGCACCCGTTTACCAAGAAATTTTGGAGCACTTCATGCTTCCTTCTGCTGACCAGCTTTTTAAACATGCTGATTTCATTTTCTAGCAGGATTTGGCACCTGCCCACACTGCCAAAAGCACCAAAAGTTGGTTAAATGACCATGGTGTTGGTGTGCTTGACTGGCCAGCAAACTCACCAGACCTGAACCCCATAGAGAATCTATGGGGTATTGTCAAGAGGAAAATGAGAAACAAGAGACCAAAAAATGCAGATGAGCTGAAGGCCACTGTCAAAGAAACCTGGGCTTCCATACCACCTCAGCAGTGCCACAAACTGATCACCTCCATGCCACGCCGACTTGAGGCAGTAATTAAAGCAAAAGGAGCCCCTACCAAGTATTGAGTACATATACAGTAAATGAACATATTTCCCAGAAGGCCAACAGTTCACTAAAAATGTTTTTTTTTTTTATTAGTCTTATGATGTATTCTAATTTTTTGAGATAGTGAATTGGTGGGTTTTTGTTAAATGTGAGCCAAAATCATCACAATTAAAAGAACCAAAGACTTAAACTACTTCAGTCTGTGTGCACTGAATTTATTTAATACACGAGTTTCACAATTTGAGTTGAATTACTGAAATAAATGAACTTTTCCACGACATTCTAATTTATTGAGATGCACCTGTATATATAAACGTCAAGTCATCATTGGCAGAGGTGGGTAGTAACGCACTACATTTACTATGTTACATTTAGTCGAGTAACTTTTTGGAGAAAAAAAAATACTTTTAGAGTAGGTTTAAAAGTGGGTACTTTTTACTCTCACTCAAGTAAATTTCTAATGACATTTTTTTACTTTTACTTATTTACGATGGGTGGCGTTCCTGTCGTTACATTACTGGGGTTAATTGTAATTAATGAATAATTTTTTGAGAGATTATTGAATGGGACTTTTAGGAGAGCGAATGTTCACACAGCTGCACCCGCTGCTGTCATAGACTGTCACTCAAGTCATCAGTGCTGCAGCATCAAACTCTTCAAAGTGAAACACTTTCTTCGCTCCACACAGTGAAAAAAAGAAAAAAAAAAAAAAAAAAAAACATTTCATCATGCAGTGCCTTCATGTAACACCAAGACAAGCTGATATTTCAAGATTAAAATCACAGCTCCAATTTAAGGCAGCATGCTGAGGTAAGTTTTGGTTCTAATCCTAAAGCGGGCTTTTCTGTGTAATGAGGGTGATGATGTAACTGGGCTCTTATGACATCAGTTTTTAAGTGTACATTTTTAAATCAGTGCAGCAATATATCAGTGCACTTTGTCCCGCGTCCCGCATGTCATGAGCAGTATTTACGCATTTACCCCGCGCCCACGTGTGGGTACTGGAAATTATCGCAGCTACTTCAGGCGGATTAACTGTATAAATCCATGTAAACATCCAAGTTAGGTGTAAATCACTGCCATTCGCGTGATCCACAACTGGAGTGCGAACAGACAGCATTTCTGCGCGTGCACAACGAGGTGCGCGGGGTGCGCGCGTGTGAGATGTGCGGGCGCGAAGCAATGGTATGCGAAGAGAGTGGCTGTGTCCGCAATCGTTCAAACGTTCACTATTTCACATATAGTGAATGGCAGTTAGTGCACTATATCTCAGCAGTAAGTGAACGGAATGAATGAATTCGGACGCTGACTTATACACGGAGTGTTGGAGCTCTGGGTCTGTCACAGAAACAACCTCACATATGACATTTTTAAATACTTGGGCCTTACTTGTTGTTCTTATTAAATACAATAAATCTTCATTCTGTTTGTCATTTTTAATATATACTGTGTGTTAATATAAAGAATAAACACATTTTTATAAAATAAAGAGTACATTTTAAAATGTATCTGTATGTTTTGTCTCTCTATATGTTATTATGTTATTTTAATCAAGTAATGATTTGTCAAAAAGTAATTTAATTCATTCAGCATAAAATAAAATATTGCAGGAGTGAAGGAAGCAGTAAACTCCCAGCTCGTATGTCTTCCCAGTGGTGGATAGTGGGCAATTAACCATTGTCGAGGGTACATCAAATGTACACTCGAAATTAGAGTGCATTGTGGGTAATAATGAGTGAACAAAAGTAGGGAATGTGTGGCCCACTCAGAATTCAGACAATCCTACAAAATGGCAGACACCCGAAATAGTGCACTGTATAGTGGATGGGGGCGGCTTCAGACACAGCGAGCGTTCCACGACCGGGGTTGGTGCCCTACGCACTAGGCTGCGTATATGCATTTAGAGAGCGGCAGTACTGCTGCACAGAACTAATGATCTAAATACTTACGACACTGAAAACTGTAACTACACTGAAATAAGAATCCACACAGGATTTTAAAAGCTATTAAATAGCGAAATAAGGCATTAATAAAGCATGATCTTGATTTGGTTTATATTTCAGCATTATATATAATGTCCTTGTGGGACATTTTCACATTTTCACTGTAATAATTACTAGAAAGGTTTCCAAACCTCTCTTATTGACGAATTCATCCAGATCTGACAAGAGCCCTTAAAGGGATAGTTCACCCAAAAATTACAATTCTCATTATTTACTCACCTTCATGCCACCCCAGATGTGAATGACTTTCTTTCATCTGCTGAACTCAAATGAAGATTTTTAGAAGAATTTCTCAGCTCTGTAGGTCCATACAATGCAAGTGAATGGGTGGCAACATTTTAAAGCTAAAAAAAATCAAGTCAGCATAAAAGTAATCCATAAGACTCCAGTGGTTAAATCACTATCTTCAGAAGCAATGTGATAGGTGTGGATGAGAAACAGAGAAACAGATCACTTTCACATTCTTCTTGTTTTTTTTGGTGATTCACATTCTTCTCTGCATATCGCCCCCTGCTGTCTAGCATAAAATGACAAATATTGATCTGTTTCTCACCCACACCTATCATATCACTTCTGAAGACATGGATTTAACCACTGGAGTCTTATGGATTACTTTTATGCTGCCTTTATGTGCTTTTTGGAGCATCAAAATTTTGGCCTACAGAGCTAAAATATTCTTTTTTAAATCTTAATTTGTGTTCTGCAGAAGAAAGGAAGTCATACACATCTGGGATGGCATGAGGGTGAGTAAATGATGAGAGAATTTTCATTTTGGGGTAAACTATCTCTTTAAAGTGATAGCTCAGCCATAATTTAATATTGTCATAATTTCCCTACCCTCATGTCGTTCCAAACCAGTGTGACGCTTTGTATTATGTGGAACACAAAATATGTTAGACAGAATGTTAGGGACTGACAGTCTCAGTCACCATTCACTTTCAAAATATGAAAAAAAAAAAAAAAACATTCACTGAAAGTAAATAGTGACTCAGACAAACATTCTGTCTAATATCTCCTTATTGTGTTGCATGGAAGAAAGAAAGTCATACGGGTTTGGAACAACATGATGATGAATGATGACAGAATTTCCATTAATAATAATAATAATTCTGTAGTACATGTTCAGTGTGTATTATGTAATGGAATATAGGGGAGTAAATGTCTATTATGTCATTTGTGAAAGTAACGAGTTACTTACTACTTGAGTACTCTTTTAATTGGATACTTTCTTACTCTTACTCAAGTAATTATTTATGTTAGTACTTTTACTTACTTTTTTTTTTTTTAACATGAGTACAATTTTTGGCTACTCTACCCACCTCTGATCATTGGGCTGACTTAAAGGTATAGTTTACCCAAAAATAAAAATTCAGACATTTTTAAAATGTTTATTGCTTTATTTTTTTTCCTTGGAACTCAAATGGATACATTTTAAGAATCTTCACACAGCTATTTGCCTTAATGAAAGTGAACAGCGACTCTGGGTTCAACATAAACCACAGTCAAAGTTGAACAGACATATTACAAGTGGTCTGAAGCCACACTTTGTGTGATGAACAGTCCAAAATTTAATTCGTTACTCATTCTCAAATCAAATCATTTATCAACTCGATTTGCAGCAACCAAATCAAATATGGCGACTGAGCACCACTAGCCCTTATCTGGTATCCACATTTTTCATGAATGTGGAAGTTTTCCATGATTCGGTCTCCAGTGTTTTCACTCGCATCGGCGTATATTCCTAGTGGGTAATGTAATGTTTAAGGTTTGGCATTTGTAAAAATGGTCAAAAAACATGTGGTTATATAGTGCCAATACTTCACAGAGTTGAGATGACTGTTTTGTATTGACAGTGCCTCAACTGACATTTTACGACCGATGGTCCAAGGTTAGTTACTGTTGTTATGTTATGACAGCCAACAATAGCACAAGAATAAAATAAATAATAATAATACTAAATGACCTTAAATGGTTGTTGTTATCCGTCTGAATCTCTTTTTGGTAGTTTTTGCATTGCGTCTTGAGACCAGAAATAGAAAACAGGCAATTAGAATCATCATGGCGCCACCCAGTGGTTGCTCAGGAAAACTGTGGATAATAATACCTAATTTGTTCAATCAAAAACTGTATTTATTTGTTTCTTAATTTCATTCATTTGTTGTCATTATGAACATATACCCAAAATAACAATGGTGACATTTGCCTCAGCCTTGTTGTGTCTACTGTCAAATTAGCCAAAGCTGTCAGGCCACCAACATTCCTCCACATAGTATCAAATAACCATTAGACAATTAGATGGACCCAGCTTCCATCTATAAGCCTAAGGCATCAGAAGTGGTAAAGATACAGCAACCTGCTTGCACCTTAGCTGCAGTCATTAAATCCATACACGGAGAAGTGTGATTGTCAGCAAATGAGGGACACAATGTCTAACATAATATGGTCCCACAGTATAATTACCGGGCTATGGTCCTTTTTTGACAGCAATACTTCAGCAATTCATGTTTTGCTTTCCGAAACTACTGGCAGTATGCTTTAATCAGGTTTCTCTTTCATTCAGGTTTTAGGATAATGCCATTAACATTAGCCTATGTCTTTGTCATTCATGGTGGCCACTGCCAGCACAGGCTTGAGAGTCAGTGCCCATAATGATCGCTCAAATACGCTTAATGCCTGAAAGCCCAGCCAGCTCCATTATTTAAGCACAGGTCAAAGAGACTTGTAGTCCTCTGGGTGGAAATCTGGGAATTGTGGGAGATTTGAAGCAGGTAATGTCGTCCTTTTCATTCACAAGAGCCTCAAAGACTCCTGTCTGTTATTCTTGCTCTCTCATTTACTTCATCACTGGCGCAACAATGTAATATACATAATTCAAACAACCAGGGAATGGCTGTGGGCTCCCAACCACCTGCTGGCTTTTATTAGCTAATTAATGGTGATTTATCGTAGTTGCTAATTCGAGTGTAGCCGATTGCCTTCAGGAGTCTATGAACGCCACGTGAATTCTGATGGTAATTATGCTTATTTGATGGGCAGTCTACTAAAACAAAAAGTTCTGTCTCTCGTGCCCCACAGCAGTGAAATTTTCGACTCTTATGGAGACGACCTTGTGTGTGTTTTTTCTGTCTCATTAGCACCTCACTTATGGGTCCATTTTACTGAGACCAATATATGTGATTTTAAAAATTATCTTTTCATTTCTTTAATTTTATTAGTAATATCTTCAAATATGACTTATAGCTTGCAACATATTACAGGCATAATTATACTCTGTATCATCAGCATATGATGTACTTAAAGAGAGCACAATACATCCTTTTAAAAGGATAGTTCACCCAAAAATAAAAATTCTCTCATCATTTACTCACCCTCATGCAATCCCAGATGTGTATGACTTTCTTTCTTCAGGAGAACACAAACAAAGATTTTTAGAAGAATATTTTAGCTCTGTAGGTCCTCACAATGCACAACACACTATCATGGTGAAATCGTAAAGATTCGTAGGACTTTTCTAAATTTGGCAAATTCATATTTTATTGTATGACTTCATTCGTATTAATTTGTACAACTTTCACTACAACCAATGACATCGCTCAACATTGTTTCCATCTAATATGCGAAAATTCATGCTTCTGTCACACACAGCAGCTTCCTATCATGTTTACACACTCTACTTATAGGTTAGGTTTAGATAAGGGGTTTGGGTAAGGACATAATATTAATAAGCATATCCTTGATGGCTCGCATGTGGAACTTGCGCTTACTTCTGCATTACACATCTGGGCATTTGCACGTGATCTAATCGTACAAATTAATACGAACGTAATCATACAACATCATACGAAATAGCCAACTCGTAAAATATGCACGACTTTTTATGAGATTGGGTTGCAATGCAAGTGCATGGTGATCAGACATTTGTAGCTCCAAAAATCACATAAAGGAAACACAGAAGTAATCCATAAGACTCCTGTGGTTAAATCCATATCTTCAGAAGCGATATAATAGGTGTGGGTGAGAAACAGATGAAGTCCTTTTTTCCCTCTAAATCTACATTTTCACTTTCATTTTCACATCTGAAAGTCACATGTTTAGTTTCACTTTCACATCTGAAAGTGAAAGTGGAAGTGGAGATTTTAGATTCAAAAAAGGACTTAAATATTGTTTTGTTTCTCACCCACCCCTATTATATTGCTTATGAAGATATGGATTTAAACACTGGAGTCATATGGATTACTTTTATGCTTCCTTCATGTAATTTTTGGAGATACAAAGATCTGATCACCATTCACTTGCATTGTATGGACCAACAGAGCTGAGATATTTTTTTAAAATCTTTGTGTTCTGCTGAAGAAAGAAAGTCATACACATCTGGGATGGCATGAGGGTGAGTAAATAATGAGAGAATTTTCATTTTTGGGTGAACTATCCCTTTAACGCTATACTTCATACCTATACATCTATCTATATTTTCTGTGATCATTCACAAAATTACTTGTTTATGGAACCGTTTACAGAACAATTTTCTTGTCTCCAAAAGATGTTATAAGAAATAAACAAACTGTCTTCCTCAAAACAATTTTTATGGGGATATGTTTGGGAAAAAAGAGAATAGCAGAGATTTATATTGACCTGCCAGTAATGAAGAAACTACTGTGTCATTTATTTCAATCTTCTAAGGAGGATCAGTCTTATGTCTTCTGAAAGAGCTATGCTTCAACACATACTAATGTAGAAAAGCATGAGCATACTATGTTGAAACAAGAGAGCAATGTCCTAAGGCTGCTTCTGTGAGTCCTTTTGTTGTCTTGGTGAGCTCACACAAAATCTATAGAGATATACTCAAACATCCTCTCCTTAATGTTCACAAGAGTCATTCCTTTCAAAAGGGGACAAATGTGGGATGATATTATGAAAGTGCCTGAAGGGCCAAGACTGGTTGCCTTTCAGCTATGGCACACAAAAGTCACCGATTTTACACACAGGGCATAGTATTGCTGTGCACAACTGTCGCTGTACTCAAGAAGGACTGAAGCAAATTTTCTTAAGACTGCTAGATGTTATCCTGTTTTTATCTGATATTCAGCTTTATAATAAATGTGTAGCAGGCCTACTATAGAGATTCTAGGTGTTCAATTTTAAAAAGTCAAAGCTTAAAAACACATGAAGTACAAACTGATCTGTGTACATTGAATTTCACATACACCAACCCAGCCTTTTGCCATCAAATTGACAATGCCATTTGACCTCAAATCCACAAAGGCCTGGATCTGAATGTTCAAATGATGGCCTCTTGATGTTTTTCACCCACTTGCATGCATATCCTTGGGGAATCCTGGCACAGGTTTCCTCCCAAAAGGCTTCCGAAAGTATAAAGCACTGTGTCAATTCACCTGGCGGGTCTCAAAAGAGAGTGTTAGTCAAGGAAACCTGGGGTTAAACAACGACTGCACGCATACGCCTTGACTGATCCTTTTCATCATAATTCATATTGAAATTCGAAACCGCGGGGGGAAAAATTTCAATAACACAACTTTGAGACAGTGCCTCCAGCGATGCATGATGTTAACAGAATGTTTTTCACATAGATCTGTTCTTTCAAATCATCCAGGGTTATGTTTACACATGGGTAATTTAATTCACCTTCATGTCTGCATTTAAAGGTGTATAGGATGCTTCTCTTCTGACTACGTTCACTTGACAGAACATTAAGATAAATACATATACTTCTTAAGACACTGAGATATGCCATTATGAAAATGAAACTGTACGACTACATGCCGCACACACAACAAAACACTTAACATTAACATCCATACAGTCCTTATGAGGACTTCTACACACATACAAATGTGCAATTTAAGTGCATAGCTTGTTAAAAACAAGGCTTTTAAGGATAATTAAGATATTATCTCAGAAACAAACATGAACCGATGTGTCTATATTACTCTGATTCAAGCTGAGAGAGGTCAGTATGTATAAACATAAGAACAATGGAAGATAAGTGGCCTTTATTTCCGCAGGGAGAAATGCCTGAGCTCAACAGCCCTTTGCTGAAAAGGGAGAAAAGTGCCACCTAGACTGTGCTGAATAACTCCTCCTTCTCCGCAGTCCCTTTTTGGTTGAAGTGAGAATGAGTCTGATGTGAGAATGGATATCTGAGAGTTATTGTCCCCAGAAATGCAGTTATCATTGTGCAGTCTTTGAATGCTCCAGGGAACCCTGAAACGAATAGGCGCAATAAGTTCACTTTGCAGAATTAATGCAGTAATTCTTTATCGTGGGGAAGAGACAGGGAGAGTGAGGCCAGCATTACCTTGGATTTGGAGTTTAATGCAAATGGTATGAGGCTGATCTTTTTTCCCTTCTGTCTCTTTCCTCCTTTTTTTAATGATGGCCCTAATTTGTTAGCTCCTTCTAAATTATTAATCTCTTTTATATTCATGTAGTTATTACGTGTCATAACTGTGTATCTATGGGGTGAAATTTAATAGCATCTGCTGGACCTTCGGAGAGGGCCCGGTGTTGGAAAACGACATTAAAAATGGATAATTAGCTAAATATTTGCCTTAGCACATTTGCTTAGCAGCTACTTTAATTAGGAGGCTTGCAGCTGCTGTGGTCACTTAGCACAGGCAATATGATATTTGCATTGAAATACAAGGACAGGGCTGTTTAATTCAATTAGATGGAATTAGGAGGTAGATCACTGAGACAAATCATGAAGACAAATGATGCAAATTGTGAGTATTGTGAGAAGAAAAAAGATGTGAATTCTAATCTTAAAATGCATATGTGACTTTTCCCCCAGATGCATACAGTATGTGGGTCAAAAATGACCCAAATTAAAGTATGAAGTTTATTCTTGATATATTCTTTAACTTATTTTAAGACTGAAAAAATACAAATAAATAATAATAATAATAATAAAAGCATAGACTGAATGACAACTTGTTATACTTAGATACTAAATGCAGATGAAAAATTAAAACAATCAATGTTTTACCAGTGTAATACCTGTTTAATAGTATTGAATACCATAGAAAACCTTTACAGGTCATATTTGACCCACATATGGAAACGAAGGGTTGCTTTGCAAATTCCCCTATACATTTAAAAAAAAAAAGAATTGTTTAATCCAACCAAATGTTAAAATAGTCAGTTCACATGGTCAAAAACACCTTAATTAAGACATTCTTGGAGCATCAAATGAAAAGACAACTTAATTTGAAAATTATAGTCAAAAAGTAGAAGACTGGGTCATTTTTGACCCAAGTATTTATTTTAGGATTAAAATGTGTTTCAAATGAGAGCAAATCAGAGAAAATCCTGCCATTTGGAGAGGTTGTAACACCAACAGGAAGGAAAGAGGGAAGAGAGATAGAGAGGAAAAGGAGAATGGGACTGGGCACAAATGTAAGAAGAGGTGGCGTGTTAACTTGCCAGCAAAGCATTGACCCTTGATGTGGCACTGCTGGAGGGGGCAGGGCAGCTCCTCATAGTCAGCCCCCACAGACAGTCTCATGAGTGGGCCATCTGCCAGCCAGCTATCTGTCTCTCTGGGCTTTGAGCCACCACCAGCTAACAGGTTCCTAACACTACTAAGGAGGATGTGTGTGGAGATCGTCCACTTCACTTTTTCCTCACAGCCGCCATATTTGTGACCATCAGAAGGAAACAATGGCAGTGAATGGAAAAACACCTGAGAACCAATAACAAGAAAAACATAAAAAATTGCTTTTGATTCAATCCAAGTTCCAGGAAAAGTTCATACAGGCCTGAAGACAGCACAAATATTGCCAAATTGAACTTTCGCAGATATTTAAAGATATTTTATCCACGATTCATCTCCGTGTGGCAGTGGGTCTAACCGGCGAGTTCACACGCCCACCGGTACATCACGTATATATCTCTCATTCAGAAGTTACAAATGTTTTTGTGTTGTTTTCTGGTCTGATTTAGTCACAATATTACATAACGTCTATGTTTATCCCATCTGTACGAATCTAAGAGCTGCAAACTCCTGAAGAAGGCGCAGCACATTGAAGGTATATGGAATTTTAGTCACAAAAATGGCAGCTCGGTCATACAGTGACGTCACATAAAACAGCTCAGTGAAATCAGCCTATAAATGGCTTACTTATAGTTGACTCTGCACATTAAGCTGGGATACCAGAAAGAATTTTAACATAAAAAAACAACAACAAAAAAAAAAAACATGCACATCACTTTTATCCATTGTTTGTATATGATTATACAATCTAAACCTACTTGCACATGAATATGTATGATTAGATAACAGATCCGATAATCTTAATTTTTTAATTAATAATTTGACGTAAATGCACAACGTGATCTCATTAGTAATTGTAGGTATTTACATATATGTAAAGTGTGGTTCTAGCATGGATACATTTTTATATGTTTGGAAAGGCACTGATAGGTGCATTGACAACATTTTGACAACATGCAAAACCTATTACATTCATTATAAACAACATCAGGGGTGCCATAAAGGATTTAAACAACACTGCACTAGGCCCCTTATCGCAACCTGTATAACATTTTATTTCTTAAGGAAAAGTTTTCATTATTAATAAACGTGAACTTAAGGATGATTGCACATTCAATAAGAGTCACTAAAAAACAAATCTGAAGTTCATTAAAATAACGGATTTAATAGAAATAACTATACAATAAATAAATTAATATTAGAATGTTTGATCATGTCATTATGAGTTGGACTGTATTTCTAATGGAAATATTGGATTTATTTATAATTTACATTTGAATTTAAGTCATCTCATCATATGAAAAGAAAAGAATATGAATATCTGAAGGCAAACAAAACCAGATTTCCCCCCCTACAAGAACATTAGAATAATACAGATTTTATAAAGGTTGAAAAACGAATTGCTTGGCCCATAATTCAAACAGGTCCAGGCTTTAAAGCCCTTGAATTTACTTTTTTTAATTTGTAAGAATTACCACAGGTTTGACTATGGATGGCTCATCATTGAGTAGGTCAATGTAACTAAGTAACAGTAGCCTAAACATTTAAAATCTGTCATTAAATCTGCCTTTGTTACAATAAAACTAGTATAGACTTCTCCTTCCCCTTTTATAGTTTAAATATGAATCTATAACATTTTTGTCAAATCATACCTGCTACTACAGTTGGTGTTACTACAGTAATGGCACACACTATGTTTTCTTGTCTTTTCCTCGTCAGTGCTGTTTAGAGTATCAGGTCTGTCTGGTGTTTTGAGATGTTTGACATTCTTCATAGTGCATCAAAGTAAAGATTATCGGTTCAGTTCAGGTTGTAGAAATGTATCCCATAGAAACGTTACTGTTCCAACAATTCTTCAGAGATTTTGTAAATATTTTGCATACATAAAAGTCTTTGTTGTTTCAGTGTCTATTCAAAAATTCAAAAATGATGTGCACCAGGGTCACAAATTGACCAGACTTGGGACAAAAATGCCACTCAAAGAAAAAAAACAAAAAGTAAAATGTGCAAAAATGCACCTGTTGTGAATTACTCTTGTTTTATCTTTTATCTAACATTTGATATATTTCAAGCTTTCTAGTAATGGATTTTATGTGGGTCTAGTGCCTCTGCAGACACCACAGTGACCTGTAGCTGTCAGATATCTGTATTTGCTGTCTCAGAAGTGAGTGTTGCTGAATGTGGAATAAATGAGAGGTGTACTTATTAAATAAATAAATAAACAAACAAATACATAAATAAACAACAACAACAATGCTCTGAAAACACTGGATACAATGAAGACACAGCAACTTCGAAACTTGAAAAATCAATTACAGAAATATCTACAATCTATTCATTAAAATCTGAGTTTTATTGTGTTATGATACTTAGTAGTTTATGTTGATTTTATTTTATAGGTAATAGTTCTGATTAAGAATTTATTTCAATTTAATTGTTCAATTGAAGTTTTTGACATAAATGGACAGTGTGTTTTTATGTGTTTAGAAAAAATTACCTAATAGAGGTGAAAGACACTCTCTGAAAATCAGTTCAAGGGGCTAATATTGCCCCTTAATAGGGTTCATTTCTGACACAGATGCATACAATTTACTTATGAACACCTGCAAATATTAATGGCATGACCCTGAAATAATTCATCCATTGCTTCAAACATTCAATTAGCGCTTCCTTTGGCTGCAATCTGCTCTTCGAAGATCATGAAGAGGTACCGGCAGGGATGTATTGACTAGCCGGTGTCATGTGTGAAAGCGAAGAAGAGGGGTGGGCCCTGTTTGCTTAATGGACTGAAATGAAATGAGGGGGAATGGACTCTAATTAGGGAACAATTGCTATGTATCTTGCCCTTCCCCTTCTATGGCACCACACACACATTCGAACACAAACAGTTATCTACAGTACACTTGTCTGCATTTGCAAATAATTTGTTGATAAATAATAATAAAAAAATAAAAAATACAATGGAAAGAGAGAAGAGAGAGATAGAGTCTCTGTGTGTGATGGAAAAGAGGGGAAAGACAGAAACTGGGGCTTGAGGGTCTCAGCTGCTAGGGTACTGCTTGCTCCTTGCAATGAGTTGCAACTGTCAGGTTATTTTATCTCTAGCTTTTTATCATGATTCAGAGCCCGGCTCGAAGGAAGCCACCTGAGAGTGCAAAGAATTTGTAGGCTACAAGTCATTAGCAAGGCCTGCTGAGAAATGGAGACCAGAGATCCACTGAATATTGCTTCAGACAAAGTACTTCTTAACCCTTGATTGTCTGACAGGGAAGGTGGTTTCTCAGAAGTGGTGGCTTTCATAGCTGTGCTGGTTGCTGTAATATATACTGTATGATGCTTGGAAAGACCGCAACACCAATGGAAGATCTCACAAAGTGTTGAGCAGGTTGCAAGGTAGTGAAGAATGCCAGGCTTTCATTTATGAGAATAGGAGACATTTTCAGTGGGGGAAGAACATTGAAGTCATTGAAAACTTAGTTGCAATCAGTTGTTACAGATCATGTGTGTTAAAAGTAGACATACAAATATCTATTAGTACGTTTAACTTGATTTGATGGAACATTCAACTAAAGTAGAACCATATAGAACAGTTTAAACTAGACCTAATATGCATACTGATCTTACAAGAAATTGGTGACAGGGGGGTTGAATGTTTTGTTAGCTAAAGTCTCTGCTTTCCGAATTTCCGAAATGCCCCCATTGGTCGAAGTTGGAACTGCAGTTGAACGCCTGTGTACCTCTACACAATGAACTGCACAAATGAGCAAACATTATACAAATTAAACATTTTAATAATAATTGTATTAATATATACTTAACCCTAACAATACTGAAACCTAAACTGTGTTTTTTGCTTACTTCTTTGAAGGGATGTGATATGAAATGCACAAAGCCGCTAATTTTCAGAAAATTATCATTTTCCACATGGTGGTGCTTGTCCGGCATTCAGCACATCAGATCTGAATTTGGATGAAAAAGTATTTGGAAATAAAATGCAGAATTCCAAAATGTTGCAATATGATAAGCCTTGTAAATTAAATTGAAATATCTTGACATTTATTTAACCATGTAATACTTTCATTTAATATGTATGTTTTATTTTAATCATTTAATTATCAGTAAACAAATCTATTTAATAAGTTATGAAATGGGCATCAATGGATGCCTCAAAGTAGTAAAAGCCTAAAAAGCAGTTAAATAAAATAAATTAAATGTAACCATTGGGCTGTAAATAACCACAATGAAACACAATATAATGAAATACGGAAATGAAATATGGTACAAAGAAATACAGTTGAAGCTAATGTTAAATGAAAATCCATAGGGCATTAGCCTACCCGTTTGCTTCAGCATACATCATCTTAATACATGCTGATATCATTCACAGCATTTTATGCATTTTTAACTAGGCTTTAAGGACATGTATAACAGTTTAAAACAATACAATTCTCATTACACATGTTCACTTAATTGGAAAACACTCTGGGCTATAAATCATTAAATAAGATATGATTTATTCTAAATGTACATACCCAGTCTTCGCATGAGCATAAAACATGGTTAAACTCAGCACATGCACTCCATATGCATCCTTCAAAAATTATCCACTCAATTTTAGCATACGACTCTTCTGAACACATATTTAATGCAATTTATAAGCATCTTCTGTGAGTTTTTATATTTTTTTCCCAAAGAATTCTCAAATGATGAACAAAACCGGGAGCTCTCTTGCACAACGTGTGTCCTCATGTCTCCAACATGAGAGAGTGCTGAATAGCAGGTGTCGCAAAACACTAGTTCTTAAAGGGGCCACGTCCAATTTATGACTAGAGTTAAATTACATGAAATTTCTCTATTCGGCTACATAAATAAAAGGAAGATGCACATTGTATGTCCTGACAACGCAATGTTTAAGGTGGTTCTGATATGCAATTTCATTTACATAGAGCCAAAGACGCATCAGAGCCCAAATCTGACGATCTCATCAGTCTGAATCAGAGCCACCTCTGACACTACAGGGTAAGTCATAGCCAGCATGATTTAGTATGATTTTGTGTGGCATTGCATCTTCACAGAGAATTTGCAGGCGGCCGCCTCAAAGCCGCCTCACTTTTCAGTGTAAAGATGCCTTTACTTACAGTTGAAAACTATAATCGTAACCAATACATAACAGGGAACATCCCCAGGGAACACACAAACTAATAAAATGTATATCTTGAATGCACTATAAGGCGCTTTGGATAAAAGCGTCTGCCAAATGCATAAATGTAAATATAAATAACAAACACACATAATAAATCTCATGCAGACTGTATCAAACTGGATCTTATGCAGATTTTAGCCCATCACATGCATTGCACTGGCCTATGTTACTATATTATGGGGAACAGAGAGGATTTTTATTGTATTAGTCAGTAAAAAGTTTGAATAAATAGAAAAGTAGCACTTATTGGAAAAAAGTATCAAAAAAAGTATTCAAAAAAGTGATCTGATTATCTAACATGTGGTACATGAAAAAAAGAACAATGTTACTCTTGTAACCAGTCCTGCTCGACCCGCTCCGAACGGGACATGAACCGGCATCACCGGCATGGGAGGTAGAAGCGCTAATGTGGAGGCTAAAGGCTACAGCCTCTAGCATCAGTTGCTAATGTGCCTCTTGATGTCAGGGGAGTGAGGTTTACATATACTGTACAGCACATACCAGCTGGCTACCGTTACAATCACCCCCCCAAACCTCACCCCAATCCGGGTCACGGCACCACTGCTGGCATCACAGCACCATCCTGTTCGACCCGCTCCAAACGGGACTCGAACTGGCATCTCCGGCATGGGAGGCAGACGCACTAATGAGGAGGCTAAAGGCTACAGCCTCTAGCGTCAGTCGCTAGTGCGCCTCTTGATGCGAGGGGAGTGAAGTTTACACACACTGCACAGAACGTACCAGCTGGCTACCTTTACACTCACCCCCCTAAACCTCACTCCCATCTGGGTCATGGCACCACTGTAACCGTTCCTGCTCGACCTGCTCCAAACAGGACTCGAACCGGTGAACTGTTATTTACTCCAGGGGAGTGAGGTTTACACACACTGCACAGAACGTACCAGCTGGCTACCGTTACACTCTTAGCTTATATATATATATATATATATATATATATATATATATATATATATATATATATATATATAAACCCAAGTTAAATACCCATAAACTCCTTCATATACAGTATATGGAAAATAAATAAACCTACTGTATATTTTTAAATATATATCATATTACTGGAAGCTAACTTATGCTTCCCAGGTTCTCTTTTAAATAAAAAAAAATCCCTTTTTATTTTAATTTTATTAAATAAACACCTCCAAAAATTGGATAAATTATTAAGTTTTCATTCACTGTATCCTGTTCTTTATTGTATTAAGAGTCCCCATGCACCATTCAGTCGAATCATTCATTAGATCTGCAAAGCACCAGTTGTGGCAAGAACTTTAAAGAAGAAGAAGAATCTGCAACATGGGGAAGTGAGCTGCACTAATGTGTGCTGTGAAGGATGACTTTAGACCTGTGTTTGGAGCGGTGCACTTGTCATTCCCACTATTCTTCTGTGCCAATGACTGCTGCTTATTGACAAGTCCAGGTTGACAAGTCCAGGTCATGCGCATTGTCACAACTAAGGCAAGCAGTCTCCATCTGTCTTTTCTGTTGGGGATCTCTGCTTTTCACATTCACTAAGTGAATCTCTTCCAAAACCCCATCACTGTTTAAGCCCAGCTTGTATTTGACCACCCTCTGCTATTGATCTGTTTCAAAACCAGAGTCTTGTTGAGTACAGACATTAAGAATAGATGTTGTTTAGGGTCAGGATTGTGGCAGCCCCAGCCCTCCCCTCTTCTCCAAGCCTGGCCAACCAATGGAGTATTTGCATTGAGCCGCAGGAGTGCGCACCTTGTAAGTGAATCCTATTTGTAATGGGAAAGCCCAGGAGTGAAGGCAAGGGTTAGAAAGCGAAGCTGCTGTTTGATTGCCCATGGAGAGAAAACAAGAAAGCCACCCGGTATGCTCAGGGAATGGCTATAAACAAGCACGTCTGTGTGTGTGTGTGTGGGAATCTGGTATTTCAGGTCAGATCTCTGTGTTTGCCAAAAGCTGTGTCAACACGGAGGACGTGAGTTTATGGAGATATTACACATTATCAGTGTCAGTTCCCTGGTGTTCCTGTTTGAGAGAATAGGATTTGCAGGATGTAGGAGCATAACCGGCTCTCTTGTCCACACATCTCATCAGAGAGCTGATCCAATGTCAAGTCAGCGCCGCACATGTGTTTGTTTTTTATCATTAGAAAGCAAACCAAGGAGACTTTTGGATTCCATATTAGCAGCGCAAAGTTTGCTCATGCTTGATTATAGCAATCTTCATGGCCTCAGAAGAAAAGCAATAAAACACATAACACACATTCCAAATTCAGGCACACACAGCTGTGATGGTTCTGAAAGATACTAGCAAAATATTGACATCATAACACACTGTAATATTTACTAGCAATCTGGCCCTCAAAGGAGCAATAGTTTACCATTATCCTGTTGTTGAGGTTGACAAAACTCTGTTTACATGGCCAAGTAAGGCCAACATGATCACACAGGAAATTTACCTGGGCAATGGCAGTCCATCAGAGGCAAGGGAGGCTGAATATTTCATCAAAAATGAACTAAACAATAAAAGCGATAAAATTACCAGTAATTTTAATCAATTTGGTTGGAGGATCTTGAAACACGTGAAAGACTAAATTACATGATCATATAGAAATTTGACTCAGTGAAGCATCGGAGGATGTTAGATGTTACACAAACTGTATAGGTGAGTAGACGTTAGATGGAATGGGGCCCTCCATTCATTTATAAATGTTTGTTTTGGACATAGTCTGTACTGTAGATGGCACAGCATAATTGGTTCCATCCTTTTACTATAGTAACAAGTATTGTGTTGGTGATTGTGATGCATCGTTAATTATCAAAACTATTTTAGGACATAGAGACCACATCTGTGTACGAAAGCATAATTATCAGCAAAAAACTTGGAAATAAAACATGATAATGAAACTCACTACAATCTTTTCTTGGTTACATCTTCCAAAATTGATTTACTTTTTGTTTCCTACTAGGTTTGGGATTGATGCCTTTTTCATGCATTGATAATAAGACAATTTCCCCAATGATTATTGATGTATATCAGCATTTTTCAGATATAAATAGGGCTACTAGTTGCTGCACCGAACCATTACATTTACTGAAAAAGCTTACCAGTATTCATCGGTAGCTCGTGAGGTCCAGGAGTCGGTAGTAAGAACGATGCCCTTCGTTTTCTCAAACTGTGTATGCACAATAGTCTTTGTCTCTTTATACATATTTCTCAAAACAACTTTAGTAAAGTGTGAGCGGCAGGGTAACTAAACTCTGGTTTAATTTCCTCTAACTTGTTTCAAAATGGGACTCTCCAGCAAGTTAAGTGGATGCATTGCCGACTACATGTCTAGTTATGCAGTTTGTTTGCTTCTTGGCCTGTGGTGAATCAATTGATAATTTTTACCATGGTTCAAAGCTTCCGTAATTATATGTGGTACTTGTTTGTTGCCTTTCACTGTCATTCGCCATCTTCAATGTTCATATGGGATATTGGCCAGCTTCATCAACCCACAATCCGAAATGACTCCAAACTTCGCTTCTTTTGCCCTTTCCCCAAAACTCTCCAGTTTGTTTATCCACCATAGCATTACCCACAACAAAACATCATGCTAAACACTAGCTGCACAAATGTAGGGGTGACAGAAGTTAGGATAACTTAGTATTAAGTACAGTAAATTTTATATCTCCCCCTTGTGGTCTCCCAAAGCTATTACACCAGACTACATAAACGGAATTGGAAAGCACACAAATTAGGCTTCTTATTTAAATGTCGGCTAAGATTAATACAGTATATCGATGCCTCAAAAACGTATTGAGAAAATAATGAGCCGATTAATAATCAATGCATCAATATTTTATGACATTCCTTCTTCCGACTGTTCACCCTGAAATCGACCCCATTCTGCCGAATTACTGACAAGCACCATCCCCCATCAGACATTTTTACATCAATTCTAAGTGATTACCTTACTCTCTGTTGCGCAGTGCTAGCAACCTGTGAGACAAGTGTTGTGGTCTCATGGAAAATAGGATGTTTTCGCTTTCACATACACAGTGGTTTGTGTGATTCAGCGGTTGCATTTTCCCTCTTAAATACAATTTTTACCCCACTGATGGTTACGTTTTGGGTTGGGGTTTGGCTTAGGGTGTGGAGTTAATAAAATAGCCATTCCTGTTGACTGTATTACATAATTTACAATTAAAAATACAACTCACTTTTGGCGCCACTCTGTAGAAATTTCACCTGGAAAATGGAGTTCACATGTGCACATATGTTCAATTACAATTTCAGCATCAGCTAGAGGCGGCCAGTGGTTCAAATTTGCTAAGCACAGACCGATTCAACAGCAGAAAGTTTCACCTAATGTTGCAGAATTCAGAGTGCGATCAGTCTGGTAAAACAGTATATAACAGGATAATTTCTGTATATTGAATCCTCATACATTGTAAATAAAATACACTGTACACAGTGATTAAAGGGTAACACTGTGCAATGAGGTTCTATTTGTTACATGTAACATATGCAACATTGTAACATTGTTAATTCTAATAAGTATCATGAACTAGCAATGAACAACCATTTTTACAGCAGTTATTAACTTTGGTTAATGTTAATTTACAAACACGTGACTGTTTACGGATATTTCATGTTAGCTCATGGTAACTAATGTTACAACGTATATGTAGAAATTAGCATTAACCAAGATTAATAAATGCTGTAAAAGAATTGTTCATTGTTAGATCACATTACAAATAGAGTTAACTAATGTTAACGTACACAACCTTATTGAAAAGTGTATCGCACTGTATCACTTTATCATTATGATTACACATATGCTATATCTATTATAGATATATATACAAAGAGTGATACTGTATGTATACATATATGCAGGTGTCTGCCATTGTTCATTAGGAGGGAGGCCCACACTCCCCCCTGACAACTGCCCAATTATGTATATCACACTTGGCCTACTGTTTGTGCTAGAAGTAATCAATACAGGGCGTGCTTTAGTGCACCCCGATTTTGGTCAAACATATGCATGAAAATATAGTTGTATGCTGCTGAGAGCAGAGAAATCAAATGGATGGGTGATAAAGACATGTGTGCATGCGTGTATGCGTGCTGTATGAGTGTTTATTGATGTATTACGCATGTGTTTTTGCCAGTAGTCCCGACAAGAATAGTAAAACCTGACTTTTTTTTCTATGGACCGCAAAAGGAAATAATTTAATGAATTTCCTGTTGGCTGAATTCAATACATTGGCAGTACACAGTGATTAACTTTAACAGTAATGCACCCAAAAGAGTCATAAAAGTAGTCCATGTGACTCGTGTGTCATATATCAAGTCTTTTGTAGACATACGATCACTTTGTGTGATGAACAGACAATTTAAGTTGTAATTCACTCTCGAATAAAGTTAAATCATTTATTATGTCCATGAAACAACGCTGGAATCCAATATGGAGGCAATGTCAGTAACAGTCCTTTTTGGTTCTTGTGCGTTTTGTGACCAAATATCATGATGTCATTTCACTATTAGGTTTAATGTTATCAAAATTGCCACCACTGGATTTTAGTGCTGGGTTTGGAACAGCATTGAGGTGAGTAAATAATTACCAAATTTTCATTTTTGGATGAACTTTCCTTTGTTAAATGTTCTAAATAAATTCTTATCCAAACTTAAAAAATGCAGAAGGGATCCTGTGAGAATTATGTTTAGTAGTAGGGGTAGGGTTAGTGTATAGACCATTTCAAGGACTATTCATCGGTTTAAGGAAGTGACATCTTTGTTTGTTGAACATTTCCTACTAGTTGTCAAACTCATTCAAAACAACAGTAGGAGGTGCTTCATTTATAGTGACTAACACAATTAACATTACTAACGTTAACACGATCATAAAATGTCATTATTAAAATGTGGACCATGTTATTTGGTGGCTGGATGCTCGCTGGATGCCTGGAACTAACGGAAATTAAAGTAATAAAAGCAGCCACAAATGGATGCATGAACCGCAGCAGTGAAGCAAGATGGCTGGATATGTGCAGTACTAACAACTGTAGCACACGTCTTATCTCTGGTAGGTAAACAAAATGTATGCCAACTAATTGTAAGTTTGAGAGGTAGAGCTCTAAAAGTGACTACAGATCACTCCCATTAAACTGAATGAAGCTGCACAAGTCATTTACTATTACATTTAGTAATTAAGCAGATGCTTTTAACCAGTATGTAGACACTCAGTATCAACAACAAAACTGGATAAATCACTTCAGGTAAACCTTTGTTGTTCTTTGAGAAAATATGTTGACTCAGAGCCTTATTTAAAAGATCCGGTAATGATACCGGAAGTGCTCCCAGGCCAGTAGCGTTCTAATTATTTTGTTATTGATTACATCCTTGAAATGGTCTTTAGAAAATATTATTAGCTTAGAATAGAATAAGCCTACACTGAATACTGTGTACTCTGTGGTCGAAAAAATAAATACGTTTGTGCATGTGTGTCTGTCTGTGTGTGTATCTTATCACTGTCTCCATTTTTAGAGTGTGCATTGCTTGGCTGCTGCCTTGCCAATCAAAAGAGTGACAGGTGGAAGTCTGGCACGTGGTCTCCTTTTCATGAATGAATATAAACACAACCCATGCAATTACAACAATGGTCATTTTTAGGGGCCTCCTTCCCCAACCAGACTCTCACAGGTCCAATCTAATGAAAGCGCTGAACTTACTGGTGCATTTAATTGTATATATGGGGAATCTAAATGCTTTGAGTCGGATATGGGGGCATGACGAGACAACGGCTGCTGGAGTGATGCAGCGAGGGAATGAAAGCAGGTCTGGCCCTACAAGTGGAAAATTTGATTCAGTTTAAACATAGCATTTCATTTATTGATCCATTGTAGAGGAGGGGGCGTAGGGTGAAAAGACAAGGAGAGCAGATGGATTCATCTGAACATGTTATGAGGCAACAGGAGTTTGGGGGGTGGTGGGATATCGAATTGGGAACCCCAAGTTGGCGTAACAGATCAAATGGAAATGGTGCTTAAAGTATGACCGTATGTCCCGAATGCCACAGGATTTAGCTGTCTGTCTGCATGTGCCTGCTCACAGATGTAAAGGTACTGAGGTGATATTTGAGCTATTGTTATTGGCTGATGTTATGCAATATTTGAATAAAACAACTAAGATTCCATCAATTATATTTTGCTTCATTTATTTGTGTTGTAAAATTCCAGAAAATATGCAAATAAATAAACTCAATCAAACATTTATAAAGCACTTTTTCCAAAGCATTTATAAGTGCAGAGAATTCCCAGTGGAATAGATTTACACACATTTTGCTAAATAAGGGTTTGAGATTTAAACACAGAAAGAAAAGGAATTAAATTTACTCTAAAGTTAGCTCATTGTCCCTTTTTGATTCTCCATTTTTTCCCTACATTAGTCACAGCATCTTTTAGATAGCATCACTTAGACACATATTTTAAAATATTATTTTCTGTATTGACATACGTATTTAACTGATATTTACAGGCAAAGCTCTGCTTAATATCCACCTATGATAGGGGCATATAGCCCAAAAGATATGACGTCTCTTTCTATTATCACAGCAAATCAATAATTCATGTGTCTTTACACCAGAAACAGAGGAGCAGGGAGGAGCCATGCAAACACACAGGAAGCTCAAATCAAACCCTCAATGCAGTAGTTGCCTGAAAGTACCAGCGGCTTTGGATGAGAAAACAGGTAGAATGAGAACGAGAGAGGGAATGCCGTCGGGGTGGGGGGGGGGGGGGAATAACATGACAGGCATATTCATTATTCTTGTGACATTCTCATGTTGCTCCTCTGTGAGAGGATAACCTTTCTCTCCTGCAATCCCAGAGTGCTATTCACACAATCACTTACAACATTAATCAAAGCATGCCATCTAATAGGTTTTGACGTGCAGCCCCACTTTATGGGCTGCAGTCCAACCCACGCCCTCTGACGCATCTGTTAACGCTTCTCTAGCAGCACTTGGCTAATGTTAATGGCAGCACAGACTCTCAGCCATTAAGCACTTAAGGACATGGATGCCATTGTGTGATGCATGAAAAAGCAATTTTTGACAGCATGCAAATGCAGAAGGGACATTACACGAAGATGATTTCAGTGGTTTAAAGGCATGTGGTTATATTGACGAGACTCCACCCTTTTATGGCTCAGATGGTTTACAGACACAAGGTGATGATATTTTTCTACTCTGGACTGAATTCAATAACATATTAAGAACAAATAACTATTTAACTATGTTTTTTCAATAAAATGGCAGTGGATAGTGATTTAATTTCATGCTTCAAGCAGGATGAAAAAACTATAATAACAGTGGATTGCGCTGTTTGGCATTACAAACAACTTGCACTATTTAGCGCTACAAACAACGAAAGTTCTCATTTAAACACAAGAGCCACTGTAAACAAGCTACTCTTATAGTGCTCATGAAAATGCAACGGACAACCAAGATTTTCACTGAAAAATGACTCACATGTTAGATGCCTTCAGAAGACTTGGAAAATGATGCATGAGTCACATGGACAATATTTACGATACTCTTGCATCCTTTTGGAAGCTTGAAGGTGAAATGCCATCAGCTGCCATTGTATTAAATAAATGGACCAGGATATTCATACCCCCCGACCCCCACCTCACTCCTTTGTGTTCAGAATAAGAAAAAAAAGTCAAAGAAAGAAATCTCTGTTGCTATCTGTTCACTCAAGACTGTTGTTTTCTAGCTATCCTACACATACTTTATGTGCAAGATAAGTGCTCTTAATAAAATTACATGGGAAAGTGATCAATTTATTTGCCCATTTGCTGGGAACTTCAGGGAATTTAATTTAAAGACTCTCCATTTAGATAAACAGCATTAAGAAAATAAAATATGTATTTACCAACTGTGATTTTAAAACTACCCTGTTATAAACACAGCTTGTGTTCCTGTAAAACTGAGCATATATGTAATCTGAAAATGTAATTATTTCAGTATTTTAATTTGTGATACCACAATTAACCTTTTCATGTGTAGGGTCTAAATTCAACTGCAGTGCCCCCTGGAGTGAGTCATTTTTGCATGTGACACTGCACAGCTGGCAGAGGAGTATTTTTTTTAATTTTTTTAATTTTAATTTTTGACTTCTTGTCATAAAAATTTTAATACTGTATATAATATAGTAAACATATGAACAAATGGGTTATGTCTGCTGTACTGTATTTGTTTTATTTATTTAGTTTTTATAGATGTAAAAAACAAATCAACAAATAATATCAGCAGTCTGGTTTGCCTATATGCACTGTTTGACTTCTCAGACATTGTGTGTGTGTGTGTGTGTGTGTGTGTGTGTGTGTGTGTGTGTGTGTGTGTGACAAGCGCTAATGTAAACAGACTTGGCTGCGTGCATCGGATAATCATGCTCAATCAGCATGTTTTCACTGTGAGTATACGAGTTTTAAACTGTTATCGTGGTGCTTTTGTGATACTTTGGCTGTCTGTTTATTCATATTATATATCTGAAAAGACTGTTTGAGTTGCTGTTTGTGTGGATGAAAACCGCATCTGCACCTAATAAGTAGACGTGGCTGCATGCATGGGAAGATCGCGTTTAGATATGATGGCTGTGTATATTCAAGCTGTGCACTGTTATCGTGGTACTTTGGTGACAATTAGGCTGTTTTTTTACTTAAAATAAACATATTATGTGCTTTAAAATACTCTTCAGTAGCGGTTGTCATTCGTCACACACACAGCTACTCAATGTAAACAAATGGCAGCACGCATTGGAGGAAGATCGCGTTTTATGTATTGACTGTGCATATAAGAGCTGTAAACTTTTTATGTGGTACTTTGGTGACGAGTTGGATGTATGTATATAAAATAAACTTATTCTGTGGTTTAAATGAATTTATGAGCAACTGAGGGAATATAAATTACAAACGTTTGACTAGTGCAGCCTGTGTCGGTGCGAAAACCAATTTTAATCTGGCAGCTTGTAATGTAACTGGCTGTTGCAGAAACACATATGTGTGACATTACTCTGCGGGGTAATATGTGTGACGGTAAATGATGGTACATATGAAAGGGTTAAATGTAAAAATGAGCTATTTTTTGCCTTCACCATGTTTTTTTGACAAATGCTTTCAGGTGTGTAGGAAAAGGTTTGCCTACATTGTGGGGACCACATGTTTTTTTCTTGATTTAATCATTCACCCCCACTTAAAATGTAAAAAAGGTTTCTGTGAGGGTTAGGTTAAGAGGAAAGAAATTATCATTAGCTCAGCACAAAAAATTAGAAGTTAAAGGAAAGTCACTACCACGATAGCAAAACAAGCTTACACTGTCTGCCTCCCTGTCTGAACACCTTTTTTTTCCCCAAATCTGCGTCTATGTTTGGTTTCAAGCTGTGTTACTTTTTCTCTTATCTCCCTTACAGAGAGCTTCGATGGGCAAACACGTAAGCAGTGGCAAATCAATAATGCAGCATGGTGATACTGACCTTACTCTGAGTCTTTCAACCTTCGCTGGTAGCTTACTGAGTGACATCCGACCGATACTCTTCTAGTCCTGCAAGAGGACAAAATGAGTATACTGTCAATCTGAAATCAGATGATGCAAATTAAAGAAATTGTCATAAGAGAAACGATGATTACAGTTGCTTGTATCAATACAGTACTTAAGATTCCATTCTCTATCACTGAAATGTTACATGCAAAGCTCCCAGGTCAAACTTTTAATAATAAATGCTTTTATTCATTTAATTCAATTGAATGGTAAGTATACATTATTTTACAGTAAAATGAACCAATTACATTTGAATTGCTGTGATTAACTGTAATTTAAGTTAACTGTTAAAATTAACTTTTTTTTTTTTCAGAATTTTTAAAAGTGATTTAATTTGTCAGAGCATTTCCTCCAAATCCCTGTACAGTAGTCCTATGCTAAAAATATTGACATTTTATTGAAGCTTGAGAAAACAGCATGCCACTTACACAATGAGTCATGCCTGGTAGTTAATCATCTCATTACTACCCTCTACACAACTGCGGGTACGCTATGCTGTGTGGGTAAGTACAAACAACCTGGAAATTATGATAATGTGATTTTTGTTTCTTATTATATAAAGATGGAATGATGATGTAGAGGGGCTTACATGTTGATTAATTCTGTTAAATAATGCAACATACAGCAGGGAATAATGTAGTGTCTATATAAAACATGCTTAGTGCGGAGTCGTGTTGCACAGTGTAACGATGCTGGCAATGACAGGCAGATGATGACGATGAAGTGTAGAACCCAAGTGCAGTTTATTACAAGAAGCGTGAAAACCAAAAACGTGACTACAAAACAAACTAGACTTGACATAACTTGACTTCCAAACAACATTACAACAATACCTCACAAAAGGATCATGGCAAACATGAGGGTATATATACATGGACAAGGGTAATAAGACAACCAATGAACAGACAGAACTATAAAACAAGATAAGACTATTAAACTTAAACCAATGACAAACTAGAACTGATAATGAGTTAAAGACAATAAACCAATGAAAACAAGACACAGGAACATGGAGGGAAACAGGATGATCACATGACTTGACATGGAAACAGGGAACCACATGACCTGAACAGGAACTGGACTTTAAAAAAAGACATGAAAACAAGAACAAAACACATAAACGTGACATGTCCCCCCAAATAGGCCGTGGTGACTTGACGTGGCTACATGGCATGATGTGTAACATGGTATGGCAGGATCCTGACTTGGCCATGGTAGGCATGGATGCTGACTCTTTGGCCGTGGCAGGCATGAGCGGTGGCTCATAGAGTGGAGGCGGGCCTGGACCGTGGAGCAGAGGCAGGCCTGGACCATGGAGCAGAGGCAGGCCTGGACCATGGAGCAGAGGCAGGCCTGGACCATGGAGCAGAGGCAGGCCTGGACCATGGAGCAGAGGCAGGCCTGGACCATGGAGCAGAGGCAGGCCTGGACCATGGAGCAGAGGCAGGCCTGGACCATGGCATGGAGCTGACTCTGAATCTAGGGCAGAAGGTGGCAAAAGCTCGTCAGCCATGACGTCATTATCTGCCTCCCCCACAGTGAACGGTGAGCCACTTATCAGTAGGGCAAGGTTGATATACTGAGTTAAGCTGTAGGTACTCCATCCGTCAGGCATCAGGGAGGAGACCGGCTTGTTCAGCCCAAAACGGAAACAGTCCTTGAGGGCAATCTCATTAAAGTCGACCCTGCAGGCCAGAGCGCAGAAGTCCTCTACATATTCCTCCAGAGGACGATTCCCCTGACATAGGCGTAGGAGTTGAACTGCTAGCTTCATGGTTAGGTGAGGTATTCTGTAACGATGCTGGCAATGACAGGCAGATGATGACAATGAAGTGTAGAACCCAAGTGCAGTTTATTACTAGAAGCGTGAAAATCAAAAACATGACTACAAAACAGTGACGTGACGACACAATACCTCACAAAGGACCATGGCAAACATGAGGGTATAAATACTTGAACAAGGTTAACAAGACAACCAATGAACAGACAGAACTATAAACAAGATAACAAGACTATTAAGCTTAAACCAATGACAAACTAGAACTGATAATGAGTTAAAGTCAATGAACCAATGAAAACAAGACACATGAACATGGAGGGAAACAGGATGATCACATGACTTGACATGGAAGCAGGGAACCACATGACCTGAACAGGAACTAAACTTTTAAAAAAAGATATGAAAACAAGAACAAAACACATAAACGTGACACACAGATTGGCTCATTGAACTGGGCAATGCTCCTGTTAAAAGATGAGTAAATAAATAAATAATAGCAGATACAGATAATAAAGCTGGTTAAATACATTCACCTTAAATTCTGCTTTAAATAGCTGGAACTGACACAATTCAGCAACTGTTAGTTTAAGTCAATCTTTACCCACTTAATGCCCCTGGTTAGTTATTTAATTATGTAGGCCAACATTTCCTCTCTCCTTCTGAAGCATTACAATTATTTTGCTCTTCCACTAAAAAAATAGCAACATATTTGCAACCTAAAATGCTTGTCAAAAAGAAGCTAATGTCCACTTATTTATTTTAAGCTCGGTCAGCAGAGCCCAGTTCTTTTTTCGGGGCCACTGCAGGACTGAAGTCCTGGATTGAAGTTTCAAGTAGTTGGTCGCTTCTGGCAAAGTGCTCTGCTTCCATCTGTTCCTCCTAGAATCATATGAAAGGGTGGCACCAGCATCAACCATGCCTGATCATGCATTTTCCAATGCAACAAAACAATGACTAACAGCCTCAAGTCTGCCAAAAGCTTTAACACAACCAGTAATACCTGTGACTAATACATGGCCACCAGCTTACAGGGGACCTCGACGACATTACTGAACAATTTAAGGTGCCTGCTGATGTGTGTTGTGTTTTTTTTAAGCAGCGAGGCTTAGAGGAATTCCCCCATGGCTCTTTTTTTAGCTCCACTAGCTTTTTTTGGCCTGACAATAAACAACAGTTTAATACTTGATCTATTCTCAGCCACGAGGTGAGTCCAAGCAGTGCACACCGCTGCTTGTGCAGATGTTCACATCCAATAATCTATCCATAATTGATGAAACAGGGAGGTCAGATGTAATGGCTCCTACCGTTGTCGGCATCAAATAAATGATTATTGACAAAATGCAGCCAGTGTGGCACTGAGCGCCTGCAACAAGCTCTGAAGAGAGAGCAGTGTAAGAGATTTTGTCGGTCATTGCACAGAACGAGGCATGGAGTCTGGAATGTGAGAAGCACGATGGCCCCTTTACTACATTGCAAAGAGGGTGTTCACTTTAAAAGTGACAAAAGGAAGGAGGCAAGAAGACACTGGAGTCAGAGGTAAGTGAGAAACAAAGAGTGCACCAGGCCAGCTGTCCTCTCAGCTTTTATCTGGAGGATGAATATTGAATGTACAGTGTGAAAAGTGGTAACCTGCAATTGTTACCTTAAGGAGCAATGTCTACTTGTGCTAAAATTTGTTTTGTTGGTATAACTTCATGTATTCAGGTTGATTCAGTGATGTTAAATAATATTTCTGACATGAATCAAACCAGTTAACTTAGATGTTACAACATAAAGCAATATTTTTAGGCTGACTTTTTGCAGTGTAGAATGCATGACTGTCAAGCTGACTGTGAAATGACTCGGTTACGTAACCTTGGTTCCCTGAGAGGAAACGAGACATTGCGTAATTACGCAAATGGGACTACGTCAGTGAGTCACATGGTCTGAAGCCTGTATACAATCACTCCAATTTACTGGCTGATGGCGCTGAAGTGATGCCCATAGGAAGCCGCATCACGCAATCATATGGGCTGTAGGAAATTAGCGACTTTGTGGCAGGGTATATTTACAACTGCCAGCATTCATCACTGATAATATGTAAGAAATTATATGTAAATTAGTTTAGAAGACGCATTCAACCACCATTATATGAAGGATAAATGACAAATGATCAGATTAGAATGCTGAATAAAAATTCTCTACCATTATATAATACAACAGGTTTGTTGTATCTGCTCACATTTTATATTTAAGGAATTTTAGCTCAAGAAGGAAATTATGATTAATTCTGGGAATATTGAGGTTGACGTCTGATCACTCGGCCACGCTGAGTTGATATGACGCATCTGTTAACTCTCTAGAGTATACTATTCTCATGGCCATCAAAAATAATATCACAAATATGTTGAAATATTGTTCAAGCACGAAGCGTAGACCTTTAAGAATCAATTGATTATTGAAAAAGTATGTTTTAATCATACATTTTATATAAAATAAAACAAATTATAACAACAAAATGAAACCACCCATTGCTCTCCTCATGTAAAGGCAAACTCTTACATACTAGACATTTGTACTGTCTTATTAAATTACAGCTATAATTCAGTTATAATGCAAGATTAAACTTCCTACTAATTAGTTTGTTAGTTTTAAACACGAATAATACATTACACATTATGAAAAAACATAATTGTCAGGGTTATCATCTGCAAAGAATGCATTTGTCCATATTTTCAGTATAATTCTACACATGGCTGTGTAGTGAAATAAGAAAAGTCCAAAATCCATGTCACATGTTCATGAATTAAGCTTCATGTGAGCTGGTTAGCTGTAAACATGCCGCATGATTAATATAATAATTTTAAGTGTAACAAACTGGTCCAAGAACAAAGAAGCCTTAGTCTAGGATTCTATGCTTTCCATTGCAATCATGAGGGTTTCTCGGGAGAGTCTCTTGCAGATGGTCGAGATGGCCATGTCATGTGATGACCATTAAGTGTGGGTGTATTTCCTGATTTAAAACATGAGTGAGGAGGGGTCTGAAGGAAGGTTATGTGCTATCCTGAAAAGTTTCCTTTGCTCAGATGATGGTTGAGAATAAACAGATGTGCATTCTTACACAAGGTTGATTCAGAATTTAAGGGCACCATATTGGCAGAGTCTTTAATTTATGACGTTGAGGAATTTTGTGGTAAACTCTGTATAATTTATCTTACTCTTCTTCTGTTTCTGAGCTCCACAGATCTTTCAAGGCGGACACTTGGCACCATTTCACCAGATTTTCTGCCAGAGGCACGAACCTATGCAGAAACTAGAGAGTATGGCTAGCTACGCAACATCTCGTTCCCTCTCAGGGAACCAATGTTATGTTTGTAACCAAGACGTTCCCTTTCGATGAAACACCAACGTTGCGTAATTACGCAAATGGGACGAGATACAATCACGCCATGTGAACATTAGCTGCCAACTCTCTAAGCCCATCTGGCAAGCTTACAGTGGCGCACAAGCGACAAAAAGAAATATAAATCTCAAGAACTTACTCCTGATCCAACAGAAAGAACTTGAGAAGCAGGAGTCAAACTCTCGTCAGAATTATAAAACCTAACAAAAGAATTCTGAAAGGACCATCCTGCCGCCATACAGATGTCTTCTAAAGACACACGTCTAGCCAGTGCCAAAGAGAATTCCATGCTCCTCATAGAATGGGCTCGAATACACAGAGGCAAAGGCAAACCACGTATCTCATAAGCACTCGAGACTGCATCCAAAATCCAGTGAGACCAGTCCCTGCTTGGACACCAAAACACACCTGTTGCAGCCACCAAAGCATACAAACAACTGCTCTGACTTACGCCATTGGCTAGTACAGTCAACATAAACCCGCAGAGCCCGTACAGGGCACAGCATATTCAACCTTTTCTGCTCTTCCGATTCAAATGGCTGAGGAGAAAAGGACTGCAAATGAACAATCTGTGAGCAAAAGGACGTAGAGGTGACTTTAAGCAAATGGCCCAAATGAGGTCTCAGTACGACCTTAGATATGCCTGGCATAAATTCCATACACAAGGGATTGATCGACAGGGCATGCAAATCACCAACCCTCTTTAACGATGCCAATGCTAATAACATGGCCATTTTAAGAGTCAGAACAGAGCAGCCAAGAGCGACTCTAACACCACAGATAAATCCCATAAAGGGACGCGGATGGGATGAAAAATCTAAGCCTACGCGCTCCATGCAAAAAAACGGGAGACAACAGAATGTCTTCCAATTGAAACTCCATTCACCAGAGCATGTTCAGCCGCTACAGCGGCTACATAGACTTTAAGCATTTCTGGGGTAACTCCGGCCGCAAAACGCTCTTGGAGAATATTGTATATATATTGGAGAGAGCTGTCTCCCCCGCCCCCTCCTCCCCAGACTCGAAGCTCACGTTGGTTGCCAGGTTGAGGACACACAACAGGAACGAGCAAACTGACAATGGTAAGCGACGAGCCTTACACTGTAAGTTGATCAGCTAATGTATATGTTTGCAATATTTTTATTGTTTGCAAATTATAAACCAGCTCATGTGGATTTTATATAACTCTGTCAATGTTAGCTAAATGTATTGCTGGCTTCCATGGCTGCAGTGCTCAGGGGTGTCGAAATACTATTGGGAAATGGGCAGTGGGTGGGATCACACAGGCCAAAACATAAACAGAAATTCCACGGACATTTCAAAGTAGAATATACTGGCTGTAGCATTGTTTTCGGAGAAGCCAGTATTTCAACTTAGCATGTTTCCTAAATCTCTGATAACATATTATGATAATTTTATGCTTTATTACAGTAAATATATTACATATTGCTCCTTTAAGTGACTGAGAATGACATCTCGATGTTGGGCAGCCAAATTCTCTGAGTGAGCTAACATTAATCAATCATCAAGACAATTCAAAATGTGGATGCCATGAAGCCTCAAGGGTGTCAGTGCTGCATCCATGCATTTTGTGAACATATGAGGTGCTAACGCAAGTCCGTAAAGAAAGACGCAAAATTGCTACGCTTTGTCCCCAAAAGCAAACTTTGGAAAACGCCTGCCTTGGCATAATATGAATGTGGAAATAAGCATCCTTCAAATCTATTGTCACAAACCAGTCCCCCATCTACACTTGTGACATTATGTTGTAAAAGAAAAACGCATTCTCTCTCGTTCAGATTACCCAATTTGAAGTGCCTTGTAACTGCTACCAAGAAGTCACACGGGCAGACAGAGGAATTAATGCATGATTCTCAATTGCAGCGCAATGAGTAATCACTAGATGGTGCTCTTAGCTTACCTTTCATGGCCGCCTTGCAACCAGGGACACAGTGGAGGGAAGCCCTTGCACCTCCATCATTGTGGCTGATTGAATGGGGTTTAAAAATGTTTGTCTTAATTGTATTTAGGCATAATGACTGTAGTCCTGAAGTGTGCTTATTATCAGGCAATTATAAAATGAGGTCACTCTTTTGTTTAACAATGTGGTTGAATCCGCACACTAACTGCTCATTTCCAATGACGTCCTCATATGTTGTCACTCAAAAGGGAGAACATAGTCCTCGCTTCGGCATGAGTCACTAGTAACCAACACAAGCTTAGACAAATTCATGCACTGAAGTAAGAAAATCTGGCGAAATGCCGCCAAATGTCCGCCTATATGGATTCCGTGACGCGGCTCCTTATGGGTGTCGCTTTAGAACCATCAGCCAATAAATTGGCATGATTGTATACAGGCTTCAGAACACGTGACTCACTGACATAATCCCATTTGCGTAATTATGCAATGTCGATGTTTCATTGAAAGGGAACTAATGCTTCCTCCACCCAGAGACATTTGACGCAGTTGCACGGGACAGAGCTGAAGGAATGCAATGAGTTGTTGATGATGAAAATTTAGGTTAATTTGAGTTTATTTCAGTGTAAGTTAATTTCAGTTTAAGTTTATTTATTGGAGAACAATGCAAATTTTAAAAACAAATTAATTGCTACTAACTTAATTAAAGGTGCAGCATGTAACAATTTTCATGTAATATTTGCCTTTTTTGCCAATGTGTGAACGGCTTGTAACACAACTTTAAAAATTAGCCCTTCCCGGACTTCCTAGGTTGCCTATTAAAGCCTGTAGACTGATTTTCATGCGAAGGGAGCGGGTCGGTTTTGCCAGGAAAATCCAAAGGATGCGACGTTTATGCGCGCTCCCGAGAGACTTGCCTCAGTGCTTCTCTTCCGCTATTCAACAGCGACAACACTAGGTAACGTTATCTTAGAGATGGAATCCAGCACAACACCGACTCCTACACAAACTCTGAGTAAGCAAAAAAAAAAAAAAAAAACACAAAAAAAAACCTTTATCTACTAAATCCCATCTGGCTAAGTGGGAACATGATCATGGTCAAGCAAAAACTAGAGTGAACATCGGCAGGACATTTGATTCCTGGAGGGACCTTCGTTCGGTTTTGGGGATCAAAACAGACCCTGAATTGGCGTTCTTCTTATTGGACAGGTAAGCTTACAAAAACTGCAAAGCATGTGAAATATAGTGCCATAAGGATTGATCTGTGTAATTTTAGCTAACTTGATCTTGCCTGCACAGTAACTGTCATAAACAATGTTAATATGTAATTAGTCAGCAAGGTAAACTACAATAACACATTAAATGAATGCTAGACAATGTTCAAGATAATGCAAAAAGACCCATTCATTAGTGTAACGTAACTTGGTTATGCAGAAAATATATATATATCTATTATTATAAAACAATAGCGCATCGATATCTCAAAATGACAGTAGTGATGGAATCACATCAATACTGAATTGTGTCGACATATTTATAATGTACAGTCTATTTTACAAACAGCTACTGTCATAATCCACCAAATTTAGCTAACAGATATTGATAAAGCTGGCTAGCTAGCTAACGCCAACATAGACTATCGTATAAATGCAGTCAATGTATAATGCAAAGAAAAGTAATTACTTCAAACTACAGTCTCGCATAACCAGACCTATATCCACACTTTGTTTTAGCCCTGTTCCAGCACTGGAGAGTCAAATATAATATACAGTCTCAAAGTTTGTAGTAAAACAATCATAACTGTTTAATTTTAATTATGCTACCTCATTTGTCAGCATGGTGCCGGTGAATCACGTTGTCTCTTTGTACGTTACATCATTGTTTTGGCCAATGCTCGCATCCCTATGGAGTGTGTGCACGAGCACGAGCAGCAGGTAGCTGGCTGCAGTTCACTTAACGGCCACAGGTGTCATTAAAAATAAGGGTTTCTGAATCTTACATACTGCACCTTTAACCTGCTTAACTTTTCTGAATATTTAATTCAGCCATTCATTCTGTAATTTTTTTGTTTTTATTATTATCTTATGCTTTATTTTTGTCTGCCCATCAGATCTAAATTGTTTGTACCATTTAGTTATTTCAAAAACTCCTCTGCTTTTGATTGTGTTGTTAAAGGAATATTCCACAGCAAGTTATGTGTAATCGACAGCATTTATGAATAATGAGGCATGTACAATAGAAGTGAATGGGGCCAATTTTTGGAGGTTTTAGAGGCAGAAATATAAAGCTTATAATTTTGTGAAGGCACTTAAAATATTTCTTCTGTTAAAACTGAATAATATGAGCTGTGAAGTTATGTAAATCAGTGATTTTATGGTCATTTTAAGGTTTTAGGGTCTACAGTGTTACGTTGTCATGGTAATGAAGTTGTAAAATTGGATAGAACTATACACAGGAAAGGTTAGTAAGCAATTTTATTACATTAAAATCATGTTAACAAGCATGTTGTTTATGTCTTGTGGTGATACTTTTGTAACAGTGAGTATTTTAATGGTTACTTACTGGCCCCTTTCACTTCTATTGTAAGTGCCTCACTGTAACAAGTCGAAATACATTTTGTGGTAATCACAAAATGCCACAAAATGCTGTAGGCTGAACATAACTTGTATTGAACCTGAAATATTCCTTAATAATTAGCTATATATTACTGTAACAGCATCAGTTACATGCTCTTGATTACCACAGAAATTTGACTCTTTCCTCAGTTCTCCAAAAATGCGTTGGCAGCTGCTTGCCCTGCAGACTTCCATTTAGCCAGAATTTTATTTTAAATTCTTCCACAACATGAAGACAGAGTGTGTATGTCTGTATTTGTGTGTTTATGAGGGCAATGATTGCCTGTTTCTGCCCATTGTGCCTGTTTGACTTGCTCTCTCACTGAGTGCTCTGAGAGCTCTTAATTACTGGGTGAGATCATAAATATTTTAAGCATATGTTTTCCCGCTTTGTCACTGGAGCCCACAACTAAGAAAAACAAGTTAATCTGCATATTAATTGGGGAAACGGGAGGTGGATACTGTCTGTGAGTTTGAGGACTGGTGGGGTGGGGATAGAGTGTTGACAGCAGGAGGAAATGGCACTCTTTCACAGCAGCTGCTCTTTTAGACAACCACCCACCCATCCCTCCTCCTCCTCCTCTCTCTCTCTCTCTCTCTCTCTCTCTCTCTCTCTCTCTCTTTCAGAGGAGGAGGTTAGCCCTGAGGAGGCTGGCCTATGCCACAAAAGGATAAAGGAGAACTTCGGAGGGGTGCGTGAGGCTGAGGGACTCTGTAGAGAGAAGAGACACAGAAATCTGGATCCTTCTGGCTTCCATCTTACACTTCCCTCCATCATCTGGGACCCCCAGCAGCCCCTAGCGTATGTCAGGACCTTTGCCTCATTCTTGATGGCTGCGCTAAACTGAAGTATTAGCGAAAAGAGGCCGAATGGAGGCTGCTCTGGGGACTGTGAGTGTGGTTCTGTTTGTGGGGTGCCCCCGTCACAGCTATTTCTAATGACTAGTGGATGTCCTATGGGAGAGGTGCACTGTGATTGCAGTCCTGTAAGCATCTGTGGCCCTTACACTTCAGAAAGGTGCCATTGAGCTGACAATATATATGGAAATCCCAGGCAATATTTCTTCAGAAGTCAGCAGACCTCCCATCACATGGATCAGTGAATAACACATTAGAGGACAGAATTGAATAGTGTCTAATTGAATTTATGGACCCTTAAACTACCACTTAGAGCTCTAAGCTCTGTATAATGGCATACTTTACTTAACATATCTAAACAAAAAACACTGATAATTCACTGTTGACCTAATGGTGTTTGCTCAGTCCTGATTTGACAGAGTGGAACATTTGACACATTACTGGGCCAAGATAAGACTGACATAATAAAGTGGGTAATCATTTAATTTATAGCACTTCTTCAATGCAAAAAAAAAAAAAAAAGAAAAGAAAAAAGAAATGATTAGAACTGAACAGCATAATGAAATAAATATCTGATTCTCTGTATTTTTTAACTTCTCAAATAGCAGCTACAATCAAGTTCAAACAAAGAGCTAATTAGTTTGACCTCTTATGTCATAATTAGCATGTATTTGGCAGAAAAGTGAGAGGCAGCCCAGCTTCTCAAACAATGTATTATCATGCAAAACCAGGTCATTGAGAGGTTGTGTGGCTTTGTGCAGTGTTTGTCATTGCATTGATCTTCCTATACATTTAGAGAGTGAAGTCTATATCTTGAAAATCAAGTGCTTTCTTGAAGATCAAGTGCTTTCGTAAACAAAGTTTATTGATAGAAAAATAAACACATTGATTCAGAGCCAAATTAACTCTCTCTGATCCAAGTGACAACAGTGTAATTAAATCTATGAAGAGAATAAAAAGATTACATTTCTGAAGGTAGTGCCATAGTGTTCTAGTTTGCAACAATTGGGAGGAAATTGTTTCATGATATAGTTATGGAAAAAATAAATTGTTGGGTGATTTTGAATACTTAAACATCTATCTCATATTCGCTGTTCCTATATGCTATTTTTATAAGCTGGAAATGCAAGATGTAGCATGCCTTCTGGCAAATTATTTTGTGCTTAATACCACCAAAAATCAGTATAGGCATTTAGGGGAGACCAGGGCAAGTTGTCACACTTATTACTCCAGTGAATATTTCTCAGGGTATGTTTATTTTTGAGTCAATTTCTGCATAGCTACAAAACTTAAAGTCTTGGCTACAAAAATAAATAAATAAATAAATAAATAAATAAAATGCTGTAATTTTTCATTATTATTCCCCAGGAAAAATATATAGAGTTCATTGAACACGTTCACCTTTTGTGACAACTTTCCCCAAAAGCAGTGCATTAATTTATAAAACAATTATGAAGCACCAATGATTCATGAAATATCAAATATTGAAAAGATAACAGAAAAGAAAATATCAAAAATATTGTTTCAGGTCAACTATTGTTATTGATAAATTTAATAAATTTATGACATGTAAAACACATTCGACACCTGCCCAAATAAAAATGTGACAAAATTTCCTGACCTGACTTTAAAAATACCTTTGTGCTAAGAATACATTTAAACCTTTAAAAGCCACTTTGGTTTGATTTTGGTTAATTTTAGTGTCATTTTCATGAAATATAAAACCTTGACAACTTCCCCTTGTGACAACTAGCCCTGGTCTCCCCTATATTATTTCATCTTTGAGATATGATCTTATGATATCTGTGACATAAATTCTCCCAGTGGGTCACTAGACGAAGAGGGCACACTTTCAGTCAATGGCCTCATTGTGATATCAAAATCATTTGAAGAGCCCCTATTGATATATCTTTCCAAACACAATTCGTTCTCTCTGAAATCCTGTGTTTAAAAGACAAAAGCGGCAATTAGAGAGGGTAGTGTTGTTGTGCATTAAAGGCTCTGTCCTCGCTCACTGCCTGCTTCTGCTTGGATTATTACACTTTCAGTGGAGGATTTAACCAGAGGCCAGTTGGGCCATTGCCTGAGGGAGGCCCCCCTGTTCAATACACTCGAGATGCATCCCTCCCACCCACCCCCCCCCCCCCACACCCACACACACACACACACACTGCTTTTATCGCCTGCCTTTAATTCTGCCAGGCAAACCCTCTGCAGTCAGAAGGCTCACAGGATAACCTGCCTCAGGCGGTCCCCAAAAACCCTAAATCAGCTCGTCTTATATGTGTGCAACCCCAAAGTGTGCTTTGCTGCCACCTGATATAACTCATGCAACAAAGAAATGAGGGATTGTGTCAGCATGTGATGTCTGCTTGTTCTAGTGGTGTATGAGAAAGTTCAGTGCTTGGCCAAGGATTTACAAATGTTAGCATAGGACATTACATGTTTTCAAAGACAGGGTTTGGGGAAGGAACAAAAGACTTATAAAAAAATATCTGGTGAAATATTCCTCTACTGTTAACCTTCAATACAAAAATCAAGATTTTTAAAATGGACATTTGTAGATGTGTGTACCTAATACAATAAAATGTCTCCATTACATACGCAACCTTGGTTCCCTGAGTGAGAACAAGATGCAGCATGATGACGCAATGGGGAACACATCAGTGGTCACGTGGTCTGAAGCCCTTATACAATCATGCCAATTCATTGGCTGATGGCGCTTCAGCGACGCCCCTAAGGAGCTACGTCATGGACTCCTCATAAGGGTCATCCCATAGCTCCATCCCTCAGATTTTCTGGAAGTGGCACGAGCCTATGGATTTGCTAGAGAGCATGGCCAGCTACGCAGTGTCTCGTTCCCACTCGGAAACAAGGATACGTACGTAACTGAGACGTTCCCTTTTTTAGGAACTCCAAGCTGTGTGATGACGCAACTGGGAACAAAATACCATCACACCATGTGAACAGTAGCTGCCAACTCTGTGTGGCAAGCATACAGTGGCACACAAGCAAGCTTAAAAATATAAAAATTATGACTTTACTCCTATTCCAACAGAGAGTACCTGGGAAGCAGGAGCCCAACTCTCGTCCAGATGATAAAATCTGACAAAATTATACGGAGAGGACCACCCTGCCACCATATAAATTTCCTCCAAGGACGCACCTCTTGCCAAAGCCCACGAGGATGCCACACTCCTCATAGAATGAGCTTGAATACTCAAAGGTGAAGGAAAACCTCATGCCTCATAAGCACTCGAAATTGCATCAACAAGCCAATGAGACAGGATCTGCTTAGAGACCGAAACACCTCTGTTGTGGCCACCAAAGCATACAAAAAGCTGCTCTGACTTACACCACTGGCAAGTGCAGTCAACATAAACCCGCAGAGTCCTAACAGGGCACAGCATATATAACGTTTCACTCTCATATGACTCAAATAGAAGAGCAGAAAAAGACTGCAAGTTAATAGTCTGCGAGTGAAAACATTTAGAGGTAACTTTAGGTAAATACCCCAAACAAAACCTTTGATAACCCTGGTATAAAATCCATACACAAAGGATTGATCGACAGGGCATGCAAATCACCAACCCTCTTAAATGAAGCCAATGCAAAAGTAGGGCAGTTTAAGAGTCAAAAACATATCAGAAACAGATGCTCAAACGGAGCACCCGAGTGCACCTCTAACACCACAGATAAATCCCATAAAGGGACGTGGACAGGACGAAAAGGACGAAAACGCTCCGTGCATAAAATGAGAGACAAGAGAATGTCTACCAATAGAAACTTCCTCTTTACAAGCACGTGCCCAGCATTGCCTGGGCGAACCCGGCCCTGAAACACTCTTGTAAAAATTCCAGCACTGAACAGATAGGGCAATGAACTGGATCTTCACTTCACACTGAAAACCAGGAGGCGAGAATATGCCACTTCAATGTATATAGCCTCCTCGTTTATGGGGCTCAAGGATTTAGAATGATATCAATCACAGTGGGGGATAAACCATCATTTATAAGAGTGCCCTGTTGAGGGGCCAACCCATAACTTACATAAGTCTGGCCAGGGGTGCCAAACGCTGCCCCGCGTCCCTGAGACAACATGTCCATTCTGGCTGGAATCTCCCAAGGCATCTCCTGCAGGAGAGAGACCAGAGTCAAAAACCATACGTGAGATGAACAATACGGCACCACCAATAGTAGCCGAATTCGATCCTCTCGAACCCTCTGCAGAACTGCGTGCAGTAGGCTGATTGGCAGAATGCATAAAGACGTGATGTCGGCCACTGATGGACCATCCTGTTGTCCGACCGGATGAGGATCTCCATGGATTTCATCCAGCACTGAAAGGGTTTTGCTTGCAACATGCCCAGAGGAATGACAGCGGATGCTGCGATCATAAACCCCAACAGCATGTGAAATGTTCTGGCAGGGAGAGCACACCCCACTCTGAACATCACTAGACATTGGCATAATGACAACGCTTTATCAATAACCACGTTAGCAGGCTTCGGCTGGCCGGAAGACTGCGGTTGTCTGAATGGCGCAGATCCAAACTCCAAGCGCTTGCGTGTCTTTAGACGCAAATGAGCAGGCGGGAAGCAAATACCTAGTTTTTCCTGATAGAATCCTGTGAGAATAATGGCACTGATGAACAAACCACGCGTTCGCCATCACTCAGTTGGGGAATTTTTTTCTTATTCCAGCCTCCTTGTTCCACGGCCGGTGTTCACCGGTCCATGCAGGATCTCAACCACCGTGAGATCCAACGGGGGACAGAAAGAGAGGCTGAGGCCGTTCCACTGCCTTATTCATGTGCACTTTCTTAGAACAACACAGAAAAAGACACTAGGGTCAAAGGGGCCCAGTTTGTTTTCTTACCGTCCAACGACAAATCCTCATATACAGCGATTTTTTTTAACATTTGTATTTTTTTTTGGAATGCCCAATTCCCACTACTTACTAGGTCCTCGTGGTGGCACGGTTACTCACCTCAATCCGGGTGGCGGAGGACAAGTCTCAGTTGCCTCTGCTTCTGAGACAGTCAATCCGTGCATCTTATCACGTGGCTCGCTGTGCATGACACCGCGGAGACTCACAGCATGTGGAGGCTCATGCTACCCACCCCATTGAGAGCGAGAATCACTTAATCGCGACCACGAGGAGGTTACCCCATGTGACTCTGCCCTCTCTAGCAATTGGGCCAATTTGGTTGCTTAGGAGACCTGGCTGGAGTCACTCAGCACACCCTGGATTTAAACTCGCGACTCCAGGGGTGGTAGTCAGCGTCAATACTCGCTGAGCTACCCAGGCCCCCCTACAGCGTTTCTTAATGTCGACAGTTCATGCAGTGTGCGGCAGATTCACCAGAAAGTGGCCACCGAGCTGGGCCGAATATCAGCCCATGTCCAATGGGCTAGACTAATGCTTTTATTCAGGGGGAGGGCGACAAATACGTCCGCACTCCATCTACTTTTGTGTCCGTCCGCACTCCATCTACTTTTGCACAGAGCCAAAATCACAAACAGCTCCAAGCTCATGGAGTTCAATAAACGCAGGCCAATTGGAACAACTGGGGAAAGCACCTCGTGGAGATAAAATGCAAGCCTCAATGAAGCGTTGTTTATCTTGTCGGTCATTTGCAATGCGGAAAGCTGCATATGAAATTGCTCTGAAAGTTACAAACGCTTATAAGGAGCCCATGAGGTAGCTCCTTAGAGTCGCCGCTTAAGCGCAATGATTTGGGCTTCATTTATAAGGGCTTCAGACCACGTGACCACTGACGTGCTCCCCATTGCATCATCACGCAGTGTGGAGTTCCTACGAAAGGGAAAGGTTTCAAATCTGAAGTATGTGACTTTTTCAACATTAAAACACTTTATCATATACTATTTTAAGATGCAGAGACAACTGTAAGTAAGCCATTTGTAGGTTGATTTCCCTGCAATGTGTAAACACTGTGGCTCTGTGGCACTACAAAAATAAAAAATAAAATTATTCAGTCTTATTTAACTCACAGCAAAACTGCACCCCTCCTCATGAATATCAAATTACCATAATATATTCATCTGTTAAACTTTTAAAATTTACCAACTGTTTTCCTCATTCTTGGGCTCTCCTGTCTGAAAATCTGTAGTAAATCCCGGACTGTCAAATCCCCATGTGTTGGAATGGCTGATTTGGGTTGATCGTTCTATTAAAAGCAGTTTTCCAGGGCTGCTGAGTGACAGGTCTCTGCCAAGCTGGCTCATGTAGAGGGTAAATATTGCAGGAGACCAGGGTCTCAAGAGCATGTGTGGTCGGGAGTTGTGATCTCTGATCTCAGGGAGAGCACACAGCAGGACGTGATTGCTCGCCGCTGCTCAGTCCAACACTCAACACGATCATTTCACACTCTCTCTGCAACCCCAAACCTCTGCAGCTCAGCTTTGAATGTCAGAAACATACTCCAAGCTCCTGTTCAGAGCAGCACATCACAGCTTTTAGCTCAAACAACTGCTTGTTGCTGATCACTCATCTCTCCCTGGGCTTCAGGTGAAAGTTTCCACTGACATGGCGTGCTGCATTCTGCTATTGTATTTTAGTTCTTTATAAAGCTGATTGTTATAGAACAGCTAGGTTTTACATTTTATGATGAAAATGGGAGTGGTGCTTGCCAGTGCAAAACTTGCCACCATGACATTGGAGTTGGCCTGAAGCTTTTTCTGTTCTGAGTGATTTCAACAGCACTGCTAGGGTGTTCTTGGCAATTGCTAGGGTGTTGCTATATGTTTACTATAGTATTGTGTGAGGTTGCTGGGGCATTGGTAGGTCATTGCTTGAGTCATAATATCCACCTGCAAGTGTCTATGATGTTTGGTTCTCTGATGTAGCACTTTTCCACTAAAAAAAAAGAAAAGATTTTTGCAGCTTGTTTTACTAGAACATTTTGTCACAACTTTATTTCATTGTATTCTATCCATTTACATTTTTGTATATTAAAGTTTAATTAATCCATTTGCTAATGATTAATTATATAAATTAAGTTTGACCAACATAAGAATATTAATTAAATAATCCATGCAAAATATAATTTGACAAATTTAATGAAGTTGAGTTAAAACTACTATAGTAAATTAATTTGACCCAATCCAACTAAATTATGTTGGCTCAATGAAATTGACTTAATCTGAATTAAAGACATTAAATTACTTGTAAAAACTTTCTACAACTCAGTTAGGTAAGGGTGATGACTTCTTTTTTAGGGTCCATGGGATTTTATTTGCCTGATAAAATGGTAAAATTGAAATAATAATAAAAAATAATTTACAGTATATTAATTAATTTTATTCTGCTTCATCAATTTCTTGCTGGCCAGGGTTTGGAAGCCAAAGGGATCCTTCATCACAGGCACTTCAAAATGGCAGACTTCTCTAATTATTTAGTTAATAATTCTCTAATTATTTATATATTAGAATATTGCTTTTAACAAGGACAGCTTAATCTGTATAATTACATATTTTATTCAAGAACATCTGTCTATGGTCATACCTGATCATAAAGTTATAAATATATATTTAGATTTAGATTTATATTTTCAGGATTTACAAATATATTTTCAGATATATATTTATATATTCAGACTTACAACTATATATTCAGATTTATATTTAACTATTTGGAATTAAAACTATATATTCAGGATTTACATTTATATATTCAGATTTTATTTAATTATTTCCTGTTTGCCCCCCATAATATATATATATATATATATATATATATATATATATATATATATATATATATATATATATATATATAGTAATTCAGACAATGAAAATGCATTTCATTATTATGGCAGACAATAAAGCAAGGATTAGACAATAGAAACAGTGACTTCAGAAGGCAATATATTGTTTATTTCCACATAATTGAACATAAGGCTATAATTTGCCTACTGTCCAAAATAATTCACTGTGCAATTGAATCTGTCAATCTGTCCGAGGTAGACTTATTACAAGGGCTTTTCTACAGACGTATCTAGCTGTGTTTGACCGCAAGAATGTGTTCTCATCTTGTGCTGTCTGCTGTCGGTAAGTGTGGTTTTTTGCCTATATAGCTGGATTTGTGCTTATTTTCCACTGCTAACCAGAACTAGCAAAAACAGGAAGTTTGTACTTAAAGCTGGAATTGCTCCAATGGTAGAAATATACCTTATTACGGTCCAGTGGCATGGTTAATTACGTAAAATAATTAGGCACTTTTCTTTTTTTTTACATAATTAATCGCACATAATTAACATGTTATATTGACAGCCCTAATATAAAATTATACAAGTAATTTACATGTAAAAAGGACAACCATATTATAATCTGAAACTCCCCTCTAACAAAAGAGAGAACATTTTGGTTTCTTTTAAAGGATTAATAAAATCTAATGGCCCCGGTATACTTAGAAATCGAAACGCCTGGCTGACCGCGTGGCCTTTCTGAGTCTTCTGACCTTGAGCGAATTGACCTGATTCAGTGAGATAACATTTTCCTCGCAGCCACCATATTTGTGACCATCAGCGGAGGAAACAATGGTGGTGAATGGAAAAACATCCGTGAAACTATATCAAGAAAAACACCAAACATTGCTTTTGATCCATGCTAAGTCACAGGAAAAGTACATTCAGGTCTGAATCAGCACAAATATAGCCAAATTGGACTTTAGCAGAAATGTAAATATATTTTTTTCACGATTCATCTCCATACGTGGTGAGTCTGATGTGTGACCAGCAAATACACACGCCCACCGATACATCACCGTAAACATTTCTCATTTAGAAGTTACAAATATTTTGTGTTGATTTCAGGTCTTATTTGGTTAAAATATATTAAAAGTCAGTGATGATCTCATCCGTATTAATGTAAGAGCTGCTTTTAACTCCTGAAGAAGGCTTTTGTTGCATCCCACAGCGCAGCACATTGAAGATGTATAGACCTTATTCACAGCATCGTCTTCTTTGATTTTTAATAGGAATGACAATGAGGCTATGAGGGATAGATGTACAGTCTCTTCAATGGAATGTACTGCAGTTTAAAGTGTTTTTGGATCGTTCCATGGGCAAAACATTTTCTTATCTTTTCAAGAACACTCAGTAGACAAAAAACTCCAGACAGCATGAGTTGTGGAAAATCAGATGTGATCAAGGAGCTTTTTACAGCTTTATACCATGCATGCCATTGAAGAGATGGTAAGTCTATCCCTCACAGCCTCATTGTCATTCCCATTAAAAACCAAAGATGGTGCTACCGTGAATAAGGCCTATGGAATTTTGGCCACAAACATGGAGGTGGTCATACAGTGACGTCACATAAAACAGGTCAATACAAATGCATTTGATGCATGCCCACTACAGCTGCTTTGTGATACTCTTTTAGTATAGTCAATGGGTGGCACATTCGTCAATGATGTGCACAGATGTGGGCCATGTTCGCGGTTCGAGAAAATTGGTGCTGCTCGTGGTCAAGCCGTGTGGACTGTGCTGATGATGAAATTTGCATCATAGATACTGTGCGCGGAGCGATCAGCAACGCGGACAACTGAAGTATACTCAGGCCTTAAGGGTGCTGTTAAGAACTTACATACACATAACAAAAAGGCCCTAAATAGATTTATAAAATTAATAATACTTTGGAGACTGCAGTAAAACTGCTCCAGTGAAAAATGAGGGGTGTTCTTAAAGTAGGCAGAGGATGAGACAGACAATATGGCATTTATATTTACCAGCCAAAAAGACACTTGGAGAGTCTGAGCTGATAGTAAGACTGACACAAACATACGGTGAGAATTATTGCTGAATTTCAGCATTTTTGCATCATTTGCTGCTGGCCTGCTGATAAGACAAAAGCCTTTCATAACATGAAGATGGTGGCATTCACAAGCTGCCTGTGTTCTTGTGAAGAACGTCTCTCTCTGTCATTCTAAACCTTTTTAAAGATAAATAAAAGTGGAGAGGAGTGCCAGAATTACACAATGAGTTCAAATGTAAACAAGGGAGCCTGGCACGGGAGGTGAGAGGGAAAAAGACAAAATGGGAGAGTGAAACAAAGCAAATGAATTTCTCCTCCACCCCAATTTTGATGCCCATTTTTTGAGCACATAAATATTTTATGAAATGGGCCGAAACTGAAGCCATATAACATTCCTGCATTGCTGATGCTCGCTACCCCCATAAGCCATAAACATTAAAGGCATGACTGAGTGCATTAAAATGAACTCCTTCGAACAGCACGTTGATTACTTGATGGAGAGTCCCCTTTCTCTAATACAATAAATAGTGCCAACAGAATATTGCCTATTGCGTTTGCATAAGGGAAAGGACTTGGTGTGGTACGGGGGGTGGGAGGGTGTTGGTGGGTTTAGGGCGGGGGGTGTAAGTCCAGGCTGCATGCTTTTTCCCCAGTGTAGGCCTAGGCATCATGCTTTGTCCCTTCAAATCTATCTTTTGAAATGATGTGTACATTTGGTCTCAGTGGGAAGTTAATTAGATCCAGAGATTGCTTCAGGTATTGTTCAGGTAATTTAAAATGTCAGAAAACGCAGGATGCTTGGTCTGACCCAGGCGCACTCGGTACCTCTGCAATATTGGGAGTAGCTAATTATTTTCCTTATTTTAGGTGGCAGATTTGCTGTTAGAAAGAGAACAGAAAAGGAATAATAATTGGAAAAATTAATGAGGTGGGTTTGTTGGACCCAAAAGACTGTTGCAATATATTTCACTGTCAGTAGAATGTTTGTACTCATGGTGAACCTCCCGATATTTCTGTTAGAATTAACTGCAGTTTCTGTAAAAGTGTTGCCACCACAATAGTCATCAATTTTACAGTCACTTATAGTAGAGATTACCAATGTGACTGCTATATGTATAAAGCTGTTTCTTGCTTTACCTCTATAACAACAGCTGTTGGTAAAACATTCACTGTCTTTACCATGATAGTGTAATGTCATGTTGGCACTTCAAAGAGACATTTGAGATGGACATCTGCTGTTGATGCTAAATGCTATTGCATCATGTCATAACATGTTTCCAGAGACAAGCAATTTGTCTGTCCACACTGAATGCAAAATTTCTACGCAACAACACTACCAATGCCAATCAGAAGATATTTGATGTGTCCTACAGTCAGGTTCCACAAGTAAAAATCTCCATATTTTCTCCATAGACAAATTGATTTTTAACAATAGCTCATAAACCTTTAAAGAAAGACTATAAACTCTGTGATAATCAATAATATATGCTTCTGTTAAAGCCATTAGTCCACGTTAATTTAACTTCAGGTTTCAAAAAAATAAAAATAAATAAATAAATACATAAATAATTTATAGTGAAATTCCTGGTGAAGAACTACACTATCCATGCACCGAAAGAGAAAAGTTCGACCAATAAGAGAATTGTGGCAACCAAATTGTGCAAGAAGAGCTCTGTAGCAACTTCTCTCTTCTATGATGCACTGAAAAATTACATAAGTAAATAAGTTTCCCTATACTTTCAGACTATTTATATATTTGTACACAGTATATCTGAATATTTTGCAATACAATGAAAGACAGACACAGTGGGCATGGCGTCAAGCCTCGGAGAAGCATTTATTGAAAATAATAATAAACATAAAATGTTCTTAAAAGGGAAAAATAGTGTCCGGGGGGAATATTTTTCAAAATAAAGGGGAATCTGGCATCTTCGCGGTGAAAGGGGGCACTGTGTAGGAAGGGGAGTGTCCAGTGAAGGATCCAGGATGTGTGCAGGGTCCGGCGGCCGCACGTGCGCCCCAACACGGTCCGTGGTGCAAGGGACGGCTACGTTGGCGGCCTGTCTTCCCTGGAGCCGCGGCGAGTGTGAGGGAAAGGTGGCCCAACATCCATGCCTGTCAGCCGCGACGCATGCTCCAATCCCCCGGCGTCACATCTAATTCATGGGGGTGCGGGTCCGGCATGGATTTAACTCAGCCACACCCTCCCCGCTCTGCTCCTGGATCTGCGAGGATGGCAAAGGCGCCTCGCAGAAGGCAAGTGTGTTTGGCAGCAATGACGAGGCCAAACACACATCAGGTGTGCCTTGTTCCACCCCGCTGCCCAAACGAGGCTTACTAACTTTGTGCCTCTTCTTTCTCCTGCCCACTGCCATCGTGAGCCTGGCTGAAGGACGAGAGAGAGGGGCGGGTTGTTCCGCCACAACTTATAATCATCAACTTTAAATCAATAGTTTTATATTTTTCACTTATTTTTGTTATTCACAATGCTTCATGGAATTCCCTCATAGAGCTTTCAAAACGAATGCATTAACACTTGTGATTAATTAAAAATGTTTAACCCGTTTAATTTTTCTTAATCACGATTAACGCATTTATCATTAATAAAGCACAAACTTGCATAGACACTGGTTGGATTATGGCATAACCTTTGCGATGTCTTTACACTGACGCGCACACAACAACACACACACACAACAGCCATTCTGTGTCAAAGATCAAGTGATGGAGAAAGGACCACTTAATGCTAACTGTTGTACAAAACACACCCAGATAGAACTTGTGACAGAAATCGAGAACTTTGCAGCATCTGTAAGGCACAACTTACAGTAAGTACCAAAGAGACATGTCAAGTCTTAACTATCACCAAAATGCAGAATGAGACTTTGTCTGCAGCACTTTTTATGTGGTGCTTTTATTGGCCGTTGATGCCCTGACTCGAATCGTGAGTGTGGCTTCATGACTGTTGTAGCAAAGCGGGTAGCCAGAGTCTGCCAGCCGATTAACATTGTGGAGGAAATTTTAAGAGATTTAACTAGTTATTTCAATTAGTCAAACTCCCACTTTGACTTTGGGAAACGTTTAATATTACTTGAATTGGTGCTATTTTAGTGCATTTCTATTTTTATACTGTGGAAGGCTTTGTTTGGAAAATGTAAAATTTCAAAGAAAGAAATATATTTTGACAGGAAAAGAAGTATATAGAGTCAAATTTCAGCACTTTCAAAATCTGCGATTAGTCGCAGTTAACTATGAACATTTTTGCGATTAATTGCGATTAAAAAGTTTAATCGACTGAAAGCACTATTCCCTCATGAAACATGTTAATTACACAGTCTTGAATGGGAAAATTAAATACTTCAAGAACCAAGATGGCTAAAAAAATTGTGCAGGTAGTGTTGCACTTGATACAGGCTAAGGTTATGAGGTGTGGTAATTTTGAACCAATGAAATTGGGTGTGAATACCTACCTAAATAGAAAGAAAAAGGTTGCACAGCCCACAGTGTTCACACAGAAGACTCACTTCCTCTGTCCTTCATAAACAAAGTTATGGTTCCTCTGGTGTTGCTGATTTTCATGATGGTTCAGAGATCATTATGAAGGCACTGGCCTCTGTCAGCTGTTAGGTACCTGTGCTGTGTGTTGCCACCAGAAGCAGACATGTAGCTGTGGCTGGAGGATCAGCCTGAGGCAGTGGACAATCTCAAAGACATGACAGCTTCATCAGTTCAGCTCACACTATAGATCTGCACTTACTGGAAATATAGACTACAGCAGCTCACCAGCTCACAAATGTGCAAATACACTCTCTTCTTTTAATAATGCTTTTATGTATATAGCCAGTCAAAAGTTTGGATACACTTGACTTCATATGATCTTGAAAAAACCTTTTGATCTAAAGGGTAATGCTTTAAATGCTTCAAATCAATTTTAGATTGTAGACAAATATGCATATTTGTTCCACAAATGAATAATAAGAATGAGCAGAATGAGTAGGAGGGTCAAAACTTTTGACTGGTAGTGTAAGTTAAATTAGGCTTCTCGATGCTATTTAAAGTTCTCAGCAACATTCTGACAAGTCACTTTTTGAAAAAAGTGCAGCATATTGGCAGGTGCAGAACAATTTCTAGATTTGCTACTATCAGACTAATTACCCACACCATTCCTAAGATGTTTTTATAGTTAAGGCATCAATTACAATTCCTTTTGTTTAGCATTTTTTATCTAAATTAAATGCAGTGAATGAAGGAATCCAAGCCTTAGAGACACTGTTCAAATTAAAATAATTTCATTTGTTGTGATGTATAGCATTTCACAAGCATTGTGTTAATAAGTGAAATACATCAAGTTTTAACCTTGTTCTTACTGAATTATAGATTTATTGCATTGGAGCAATGTACATTAAGATATTAACAGGAGTATTGTTAAATGCACATCACTGCAATGGATGAGTTGCTGTTCACTATATTCTTTGCTTTTACATTTATTGCACATCATCCTGACCATAAATGTACAGCAATTTATACTTAGATTCCAAAGATACTTAGACTCTACAATGTGCCTTCACACAAGCTGTCCATTAACTGTAATAAGACCCACATGTGGATCACACATATTGTAATAGGTGTTTGTCATCATTCCAATCTCCTCTATTTAACCCTCTGTGGCAAGGAGGAGGGCGGGGCCGGGCCGTGATGACTCACGCCCGGTCCCTAAACAGGCTAATCAAGCTGATGAGAGGGATAAAGTTTCGGGAGAGAGAGAGCAACAGGCAACTGCCCTGTATGCGTTTGTGTTTATGTTTATGTCTTTTTGTTTAATTAAATATTACTTTGATGCTTCATCTGGTTCTCACCTCCTCCTTTCCCTTTTACCCTGTTACACCCTCATATCACTCAATTTTAGTGTCTGTATGAGAATTCCATTGGCATAACAAACAAAAGAGCACCAGAAGGTTAACTCTCCCATTGTCTTCCCTATCTAGTGAGGGGAATATCTGTTCAACTAGCACATTTTTGATCTACAGGGAGAAAATGGCAAAGATTATTTTATATTCAACTGAGAACATTATCATAAGGTGCCCGACAATAGCAAAGTCCCCTTCTGTTAGTGTCTCATTTGAATAGCTTATATCTTCAAGACGCCTCATCAGGAGATTCATTTGAGCTTTCGTCCCCGGCACGGGACACCTCTGTAGTTGGGAAATGTCATGCACCCAAATCCGTAATTCATCATGAAAGAAACTCTTTCAGAGATGAGCAGAAATAACTGTCAAGGTGGCAATGAGTGATGTAAACACAATATATGAATTAGGCTAAGTAAAATTGTACTCATGAGTCGATTCACACCATCAAGGCATAGATGTGCCCACCAAGCAATGTCTTTCCCATTCTGAATGGTGAAAATTATCGATCTTTTGTTTATCATTTCAAAATGGGTCTGATCTGAGGGAAGTCTTTTTGTGGCACCTGTGGCAATCTCTGTGAGCGTGAACGTTGAAGACAGAGACAGAGAAGCCGCCCCGATTAAAGATGGAGACCAAAAGAGGATCAGACGCTAACATGTCAGCATCTTTTTATGTGTGTATCAAGTCTTTCAGGCATCTCAGGAAAATCAAACAAAAAAGAATGACAAGCTGGTGTTTGGCAACTCAGAGAGTGAGCAGGCAGGGGTGGGGGGCTGCAGAGATAACTTTAATTTCTGCAATCATTCTCTGTAGAGAATACATTCACTCCACTGTCATCTCAGTGAATTACAATTAACCTATATTTATTTTTCATCTTTTTCTTGTACTTCCCCTCCTCCTTTCTTACAACAGGGAACCCATTAAGGTGTTTCTGTTTGGTAATTTTGTTAAAACACTATAATTAATGTACTGTAGGTCAATTAAAATGACTAATTATGGTTAAATGACTGCTACATCTTCAAAGCATGTCTGACATGAATACTTGACCTGCAGATTGATCATGTAATCAACACAGTGAAGTGTACACATCAGATAACACACCAGCTGGGCAGCTGCATAAAATATCCACATATATATACATACCGTTACTTGAATTAATATCAATAATTTATTGTACTCATTATTATTTAATTTAATGTTAATCCTAATTATTGTAAGACTAACAAAATGGACGTAACTAAACTAGTACATCTGATAATTATTATTAAATTATAGCTTAAATTATATTTATTACAATTTACTTTTAGGGCAAATTTTTATTAAATAATCTATTATTTATATATACTTATCAATAAATATTTAATAAATAAATAATGTTAAGTGTGTGTTCTTATGTACTTATAAATCTGTTATACAATGTTAGTCCTAAGCATCATAAGACCTACAAAATGGATGTAACTCAATTAATATAACCAGTAATTGTCTGTTAGGTTTTGGTCTGCAGAAGGTCTACACCCATTTAGACAGCAAGTTGTTACTTCAGAGATTTTTTTTAAATATATTTTTTATTATTAAACAAATAAATATTTATTTCTTTATTTATTTAAATAAATAAATGTTAACTGTGTGTTGAATAGCGAGATGAATTGCTTGGCTGCTACTGTTACCAGGTATTTTTACCTCCTTGACACTGCTGTGCACACTGTCCTCTATTTCAGCTGTTCCTCACCTTTATTCCTGTTCCCTTGGTAGAGCACTCCTTATCACCCTTGTCATTTCTCTGTCTCTCTCTTCCTAACCTGGCTCTCTCTCTCTGGCCTGCATGCTGTCAGGGCCGCCCTCTGCATCAGGAAGCAGTGAGTCTGATCCAGCCTCATCAGGCCGCTCCTCCAGGGCTGTCATGGAGGGCGGGGCAGGGGACTCACACCATATGGCTGACCGAAGCCCCGCAGCCTCCCCAGGGGCGATGAGCAAGCTCGCTCCTGATCACAGCATTGACAGGGAATCAGAGAGAGAGAAAAGACTGAGGAAGAAAAGACGACAGAAAGAGAAGAGGCAAGCGCTGGGGAAAAACATGTAAGAACATAAAACAAGGCAATGCAACTAGTCAGTGAGAGTATTCCAACTTTTCAACACTTCATGACCTATTTTATTTTATTCATACCTTTTATTCTTTACAAAATACTTTTTTATATAGGAGTCACTCCTTCCAATCAATCCCTTTTAAGTCCCCCGTACAATTATGTTATTTATGTTTAATTTCAACCGATAAAAATTTTAATAGGCTTGTTAAAATAACAAAGACTATTAATAATTGTAAAACAATTTTAGTCAAATTTGAAAGAACTGAAATCGCTTTAATTTACTGAACTATTGTAATCTTTTCATGCACTCAGAGCAGCACTTCAAACAACGTTGACAAAAATAGGCACTCAAATATTGGATTTCTATTTTCTTCCATACAATTAAGTGTTTAGTATTACATTCTCTCACTAACATGTATTCATTTGTGGTAAATGTGTCATTTTAACACTGATCATTGTTTTTGTGTGTCTCTTGACTTAATGTCCACCCTGTCATGTCATGATGCTGTGACCTTTAATTGCAGATCTATGTAATAAAATAATTTTGGAATTATTTGGAGTCTGTAAACTCTTCTGTTTTATTTATAGTTCCCTTATTTTGTGAGGGTACTCATACAGTATGTGGTCAAGCATAACATGTACACTTACCAGGATAATTAAATTTTAAAGTTTTAATACATTTATGTTAATAAAAATCAAATCATCAGTATACGCTAACAAATTTGTTAGCTATATGTCATTTTCAGACTGAGTAGTGGCTAATTTTGCTCAGTGAATGTCCACCCCATTATTGTCCACCCTTTCGCCTCAATGATCTTACGGGGGAGGACACAACAGGATCGTTGAGCTTTACCAGTATGACATATAAAATCTTTAACATGCCCCTTTCATTATGAAACGTACATTAATTTTAAGAACTGTATGTTTAATTTTTCAAAGGTTTCAAAGCCAAAAAGGCACTAAATTGTAGGAATGACCCATAAACATTTCTTTCCTACTGTTTAATAAGAAAATCACTTCCATTCTTCAATCTCTTTGCCTTTATTAGAACTTATGCTGCATTCATGTCATGTCGGAATTACTGTAATTACGAGATGGCAACTCGGAGGTTCTACTCGGAGCCGTTTTGTACTCAGACCTCATAAGTTATTCATTTCTATGGCAACACGTACAATGCCAAAAGGGCTTTGTTGTTGAACAGTAAAATGTTTATCACTTCATTAATTCACCTATATATGTTTTTGCTAAATGTATAAGGACAAAAATAAATGCTCCAGGCATCAATGGCATAATAAAAATAGCGTATTTAACAGAAATATGTTCACTACCTGTAACTGTTGAGGCCACTAACATATTGATTCTTTTCACATGATGTCACAACTGTCAAGTCAGAGCTTTCATAGAATCCCAAGTTTACAACTTGTAATTACTAGCTCTATGAAGACCGTGAACACTTTTTACAGGTAGGAATCTCGTAACGGCAATTCTGACATGACGTGGACGCACCATTATACAACAGTTAGTTATGGTCCTTTTATCTGATTGGACAAGCAGCATTCCAAGAGTTCTGTTATTTATTATAACAGCACTGGGATGCTTAACTGTTTGTGAACTCCATTAGTCTGCATTTGTGGTGTTCCAGTGGCCGCCAGTCTGCGCATTGCTTGGCAACATGCGACAACTGATTTTGGTTTGACTTCATCTGGAGCTGTTTTTGTCAGCAAAAATAACAAAATAACAGTCCATGATGTGTCTAAAATGTTGCTTGATATAAATAAAATAATAATTGTCATGCAGATTAACTTGTCTGCACCCATTCATTGAGCAAGCTGTTCCCTCAGAGAGCCATTACCAGTACATTTAGGGACTCCTCACCGTCTGGGGGCCACTCAACAGGCAGCGTCCCATCCCACTGAATCCAGCTGTTCGTGGCTGAGCCATGTCGCCAGAAAATAACCATCCTGACATTTGGAATATGCTTCTGTGGGGCTTAGCAGCACATCAAATATTTGCTTGCCTTTTGTCTCCAAAGGCAAGGGAGATAGGGGAGAGTCAACAGCATTCTCCTCCTGAGATAGACACGTCTAAATGGAGCTCACATCCCAGCACCCCCGACAGGTGTCACATCGCCCCGTGAAGCTCACCTCCTGGAGGGCCCAGTGATTGAGAGGAGCCCTTAGCCCAGCTCTTTTATCCTGGTAATGCTGCTCTGACCCCCCTCTTTTACTGCTGCCACTGAGAGAGAGAGAGAGAGAGAGAGAGAGAGAGAGAGAGGGTGGGGGTGGGGGGGGAGGTGGTCAGGAGAATGCACTGGATCATGTACCGGATGTTGCAAGTCTAAAGAGAACACCAGATTGCCTAATTTAACTTTTAAAATAGAATAAAATAATACTTCCGCCACTAACAACGATAATAAAAATTTGCTAATATAAAAAATAAATAAAAAAATACTAATAAATAGTTGAAAGTGGATTTATAATAATAAAATATCAATAACTCAAAAGATTGTAACAAATGTAATTTGTTAATCTTGTTCCTATAACTGGATGATTTGAACACCAGGGATAGTTGTTGCATTATCAGTAAATGGAGTCAGTGTTTGTAATGGTAAGTAATAGTCAGAATGAGATTAGGTGCCAGTATTTGTGTGGTTTACAGGGACACCTATTGGCCAGTCTGTAGAAAAATAAGACAGAATAGACTCTATGAGTAGACTGCATTAGAGAATAGGGGAGACAGCTTAATGCGATATGTACAGTTTAACATGCTTCCTTTTCTCAGTCATCCTGCCCAATCACTTACTGTAATATTACCAAACAGTATTTGACAACATTAGATAAAGCCATAAACACATTAACCTTTGTGTTCTGCCAAATGATTTGAATCAAAATGTAATAAAAACAAAAAATAAATAAATAAATAAAATATTTGGTCTTTTGATACAATAATACTAACAATTCCTGTACATACAAGACACTTCCCCTGTATTCTGAATTTATTAAAGAATCCTGAAAATAAATTGTTTAAATTTGCATGCAATATATATTTTCAGATTAATTAATATGATGATTATTATTTTTTTTAAATATAATTTCTATGTAATTAGATTTGTTCAGCCACGTTAAATGCCACAAAAACTGGACATTCTTAATTTTTTATGTCAAATTATATTGCACTATTATGTTGCTTCATTGTATGATAATCTGTTTCTTTCATTAAAGTAAATCACCAGAATCACACATACTGTATTCCAGTAAGTCAAATGCTATGGGATGTGAAGTTAATCACAAATCCATCTTCACCTAAAGATGTTTAAAAATAGCTGCAGTGTAACAAATGCAAAAAGTGTTGCACATAATTTGGAAACAGTTTACAATAATGTTCCATTTTTTAACATTGGTTAACCACATTAGTTAAAATGAACTAACAATAGACAATACTTTTTCAGCATTTAATTTGTTAATGTTAATTTCAACACATTTTGTATATGTTAATATTAGTTAATGCATAATGAACTAACATGAACTAATAATGAACAATTGTATTTTAATAACATTAAATAAAAATTAATAAATGCTGTGAAAAATATATTATTTATAGTTTGTTCTTGGAAATGGAACCTTATTATAAAATTTTACCCCTGATTTTTAACAGTTTCACATGATTACGTTTTTAGATTCAAGTCCAGTGACATAAACATTTAACCCAAGGTCATGCAAAATGGTAATTGAGAGTGATATTTTAAGCACTAGAAGCACTACAATTAATCAACAACTTTTTTATGCTGAATGCTGAAGAAATCTGAAGGAATGCATAGATTCATATAGATCTTTACATCTTTATGTAATATTTATGTAATACTTATGTAATATGTAAACATTTTGTAATGTTATATCTTTTTTTATGTTCAAACAACATTGGGTTTAAATCTACCACTTGATAGATAAATAAATAAATGAAAATACAATAATGGAAAATATTAAATTTAATATCATGTAACAAAAGAGCTGTTAGTAGGAACGTATTATTTTACAAATGATGTAATCATCTAATTTAACTCTCTGAACAAAGATTTTTTATATTATTTTTTTACATTTGTTTTGTATTATCATTTTTATATAAAAACTAATATATATATACATATATATATATATATATTATTTTCATTGTTATTATCAGTTATTTTTTATTTGCATGTTTGGTTATTTCTAACTATGACAGATATACTTTTTTTCTGAAACTGGGTCTTTGCATTATTGAAACACAAAGGATTCATACTGAGTATGCGTAACCATTGTTTACAGGGCATATCAGAACTAGCTTTAGATCAGTTCCCTGACCTGATGTTTTGTTTTGTTTTGTTATTTCACTCCATAGAGACTGAAATTGGAGCAAAAGAAGTTTACAAAGAGAGAAGAAACAGAATGTCTCCCAAACAGGACACTTTTTCAAGGCTCTGTTTTTTGGGGGGGAATGTTCCCATTTCAATCAACAGGTGTCGTTTGCCACCATCTCACCCTACTAAACGGCAAAGACCTCTCTCTTTGAGTTTCATTTTCACCTTTCTTGGACATGTTATCTTTGAAAACACAGTGAATACAATACATGGAATAATTCATGAGTTGTCATTAAAAATGAAACTTTCTCTCACTTTCTCTCCTTAGACTGGAGATGAGGTTTGGAATTCTACATAATGGACTCAAGATGCTCTGAAGTTTTCTTTCCTGTACCTTCTCATCCCCACTAGTGATGATGGAAGCCTCAAATTCCTGTTTGCCTTTCCCCAGAAAAAAGGACCACCTTCACAGTAATTACAGCAAGATATTCTTTCTCTCTCTAACTCTTTCTCTCTCTCTCTCTCTCTCTCTCTCTCTCTCTCTCTCTCTCTCTCTCTCATTCTTTTTCTTTGACACTGTTTCTAGGTCTCCTTTCTCTCCTTCTCCTTTTTGATAACACTTTACAAGCAGTTTGTATATACTAACATTAATGAATCAGGGATCATGAATTAACAATGAACAATATTTGTTTGTACACTATTTATCAAACTTGTTTAATGTTAATTAAAAAATATACTTCTGCTCATTGTTAGTTCATCGTGTGTTTTAAAATTCATAATGCATTAACTAATGCTAACATATATAACTTTCAATGTTAAAATTGTATTAGTTTATGGATGTAAGTTGTCCAGTTTTGAAACCACCACTGATATTATAACCAAGATTCCAAAAACAATGCTCTGAAAGGTTTTCACAACTGAAAAAAAGTTTTCCCAATAGCACTCCAGTCAGTCCCAATGACAAAAAAAAAAAAAAAAAAAAAAAAAAATTCTTTTAACACAACAGTGATTTAACACATCAGCTATTTATAGAAAGAACAATTTAGAGCTGAATGCATGATCTCCTTACCAGAAAGCCCTATGTTGGAAGACCGACAATTCAAAACACCTCTATCAACATAATTAGAAAAAGCAAACATGGGAAAGAAGCTGCCAGCCCTGTCGGATATTTCGGTGTCTCAATTATTCATTAGATACTTACTGGCAGCTTTACTCCTGTGACAATTTTCTCAACAGACAAAAGTTGTTTTGGAATTTATTTCTGCCTTGTTAGCATGGAAATTCTTGATTTGTCTTTATCCTAAGACCATTAGTATTACAGAAGACAACAATAAATAATAAATTGTGTATTAAAGAGCACAGGAAAAATACATGCCACAAGAACGAAATGGTTCTGTTTGTACTGGAAAATATGTTAAATGAAAATGCATGACTGACTTATGAAAAATTATTTTTTGTTGCACTTTTTTTTTTGGTGTGTGGGGTGGGGGTTGTGAGGGGGTTATAAAATTCTAAATGATAAAATCGTCCAGCCGGTTCTTAAAATGTATTATCAGTTGCTCCTTAAGACAAATGTCCTGAAGTGTAATTAGAATTTGGTTCCCCAGACATTATTAACAGAGAATCTGCCTTTTTGGTTTCTTGTAAGATGGCCACTAGGAGAGGCAAATTTGATGTAAAAGATATTTCATGTAAGAGTCAATGAATAAAATAATAGGGGTATGAAAGGCTCTGTAAATGACCCTCAGTCAAAGAAATTTCCTACATGTTTTAACCTCTCATTTTAGCTGACATACTTTAATAAGCTCTTATTTAAATGTATTCATTAAACATGGTCTGAGGACTTTAATGTATTTTAAAAATGGCCTTCAGTTGCTCTGATAAATGGCTGTTTAGACAAGAGAGTGACATATATCACATTATTGTAAACATAAAGGTCTCAGAGGAGTAAGATGATCTTGAAATGAAATATGGCATATAGGCTATCATTTTAAAATAATTATTACTGCTACTACTAGACACTGCAAGCATTTACTATCTGTGGTCATGGTTTTCAGAATCAAATTTCACATCTAGGCAAATGGATTATTCCATAAATTGACCATGTTCCAAAAGTGCAACATTTATGTTGTCATCTCCCCATAACACTCCTGTAAATCGATATTTAAATATAAATATAAGACAGAAGTGAGGGAAGATGTTTATTTAGTAGTTTTGTCTTTTATTGTTGCTATCCAATAACAATAAAAGGCTATTTAATTAAAGACCTCTAATTCTATTCTTTGTGGTTCTGAGTGTACATGAAACATTCTTTGAGTGTTCTGAGTGTCAGTTCATGCATAATTTGCGCTGCATATGTTGGAGGTGAGTGTCTTTTTAATGAGAATTCAGCAACACTTGAGTATTGCCACAAACACAGCTTTTTTGCATTTTGAATTTTATTGCCAGAAATATTTAGACATAATATGTTTTAGATATATAAAAGATATAATCTGCTTGCAGCAGATTTCAATGAAATTTCACTCAAATTAAGGCAAACATTGTATGGGGACGTAGACATAGACATAGATTGCAGATAGATGATTTTCTTTCTGACTCACTCAGATGTTTGAATCTGGTTTTAATTGAAAGTTTTTGCCATTGCCTATGGACAGTTTCAAAAAGTACTTCACTGTCACCCATGTAAAAAAAATAAATAAATAAATAAATAATTATAGCATATAAAACAGGCATAATAATAACATTTGTCCAGTGCTTGTTTAAATGGTGCAAATCTGCCATACATCTTTGTAATTTTTTTTCACAAAAAAAAAAAAAAAGGAAATCAAACAATAACAATTGGTGGACCCCCTGCCTTAATACTGTGAGCTCCCTAGGGGTCACAGACCCATGGGCAATGCATACAATTGTACTGCACATCAACAAAAATAATGATTTTAATAATAATAGTTTTTTAACTGATTATAATTATAAATTAAAGCTATATACCGTACCTCACAGTGCAATCTTATTGGGGGAGAGAAGAGTATAAATTCAAAAACAGGAATGTGGCTTACTTCTATTTCAAGCCAATTCTCAAACTGTTTAATTACATCAGTACTCATGTTTTATACTCCTTGTGTTGACCAAAACTGTCATTTTCTCTCCCCCTCTCTTTCACTTGCATCAGTGGGAGTCAAAGGAAAGAGAATTGCTGAAGATGGGCTAAGATACGTTGATGAAAAGGGATGAAAGAGGGCCTTAATCGTATTCCAGTATATTTAACAGAATATCTTGGGGTTTTAAAGCAGCTGGCAACCCTCGTCCCCAACTTTTATCAATTATTACTTATCTTGGAGGTTTCCAGGCCAAGGGATCTAAGATAGTTCTAAAGTTTTTATTTATTTTTTTTTTTTTTTTGTAATTATTATTATTTATTTATTTATTTTTATAGCCACTTCACTTTTTTTTTTTTTTGCAATAAGCAAAGCCCATTAGAGGTGCACACTGTACAGCGTCTTTAAGAAAATTATTGTTTCTGTGACACCTACACCTGCTCCATGTCCACTGGAAAGTGACACAATCATAAAGATGTAGCCCTGAGTTTTTAAGGTTTTACAAGAATTGGACAGCAGCACTGGACTTCAAATAAAAAAAAAAAAAAAAAAAAAAAAAATTCAAAGCCCTGAGTCATCTAAATGGTCAGACTGAAAAAAAAAAAAATGTGCAGAAAGGGTATTGCTATTCATAGAGTCTTATCTAAAATCCTTTTGCTTCTTTTTATTATTTTCTGGCAATATTGAAGAAAGGTTCTGGAAGTCTTTATCTATTATGGAATCCTTCCCAAATACTCATTCCAAGACTGCTACCTCATAATCATTTCACAGAGGGATTGAGAGCTGTTAAAAGAACCACTTATTCATGATTAAGACTATTTTAACTCAAACCTAATTGTTATTTAATTACACATGCACACATTAATTTTGAAATTTTTGGTTCAATATGGATCCAATTTCTTTTTCAATTAGGCAAATAAACAGCATATTTACATAAGTACAAGGGTCATTTATAATTAATCATAATTAAACCATTTCCCTGTGTTGCACACTTGACCACCTGTTGGCTTTCACACTAAATATTTAAAAATATTTTTTCACCAATAGCACTCCATTTTTTCTTGGTTCTGGCACTTTGATGTTTTGTTCCACATTCATCCTCTTTTTTGCATGTACTTGGTGAATAAGGCAAGAAATATTCTGGCTCGTCTCTTTCAGGCTAGAAACTTTGCATTTTAACTTTTGTCTGGAGATCTCTTTTTTCCCCTCAATATGAAATATCATCTTTAATAAAAGTGGAAGCGGGAAGAGAAACACGATAAGTCCAATCTATCTACACAGAGGCGCAGGTCTCTAGGAGACTGATTACCATCATACCTCAGTGCTAGACTTCTCAATAATTAGAGGATGTGCTGCTTTGCTGCTTTGGCATTGATTGTTCTCCCAGGCTAGGGATCAATTACTATGGCCCTTGTCTCTCCTGGCACTCTTTGCCTTCAGTCTGACGGAGAGCTTTGCACATGAAAAGGTCTGTTAATGTCCTGCAATCGCATCATGGGAACAGGCACGAATCAGATTTGGTAACAAGGACTGTTTCTCTGCTTAAGCTGGTGTCATCTGCTTGGGGGTGATGGAGGTCCATCAATCTCGTCAGATCAAGAGACCATGAAAAAACACTTTAAGTAAGTAAACACTTACGCACACAACAAAATTTAGAGGGGAATGAATGTTGACCCAAGGGTGCAAAAAACAACCAATCTGCAAAGCAAATAAAAGCTGAAAACACAACCAAAATTAACCACAACATAACGAAATTAAGCCACAACACAATGGAAAAGTCACAGCACATTGTAGCTTCAGATGTGTGTTGATAAAACTATGGAAAACTATGGAATAATAAGTTTCCTGTAATCGTGTGATCTCTGGCATCAAGCAACTTTATCATCACTACATCAAAGTATCAAGCTCGGAGGATAATATGAATATTACTCACCAGCTGGCTCATTTCGAGCATAGATATACATATGGATTTCAGAGATGACCGAATTTTTTTTTTGTAAAGTGTAAACTACAAACTGTTCCGACCGGATCATAGATTCAGGGTAACCAATTAGAATTAAATAAAAGAATAGTTAATAACATTCTTTTTAATATGACAGTACTCTGTGGTAAGGGTGATATACCAGTCTCAGTGTTGCCAGATCTCGCAAGAGAAACAAGGGACCTAGTCTGGAAAAACAAGCTCAAAATAAGCGACTTGCCTCAGTAAGTGATTCAGTTTTTTCCCATGTGGGGGAATTATCAGCATAGAAATCATAACAAGCACAGAATACAGTAGCCTTAATAAAATAATGTCTGTATGATAATAAAATGTAATATTAAAAAGTAATATTAATATTAAATATAACCCCAAAAATATTTAAAATACACATCTGGCCATCTAAAATCAAATAATAGCCTAAATCTTTCTCTCCTGAAGGCACACACACACACTGTGTGGGTGCGTTTCAGCTAAATGTCATCTTATGCCGGCCAAATTATTTAGATTTTTTATTTTTCACTATTATTTGGTGTAGCCTACCCACAGAGAGCACATCCACAACCCGTGTTCTTCTGGAGCTAAGTCCTGAATCAATTTTACACTGATTTAATAACCTTCATTAGGGTAAAACATAAGGGAGCACACACTCATTGCCCTTGGCTCTTTAGCTGTAATAAACCATATGAAACAGAATATTATCAACAACTAAAGCCTAAATAAAAAAATAAATCAATAATAAAATGTAAAATATAATTATGTATAAATTTATTTTAATTACAGATTTGCCTCTTAGTCAAATCCTTAACATCAAATCTGTATTAATGCATCATACAGGTATCTAACAATAATTCAGTGAAACTTTTAACATAAAATATTTTTCCTTGTATATAGATTAATCGTGCATGTATATGGCTTGGAATTCTGTGTATTGTTTAAAACATATTCATTTTGTTTAGATCTACTACATTTTTTACGTTTATACTCCTAATTTAAAAGTAATTAAATAGTTCACATATATTCGGGACATAATATGCAATGTATTTAAAGAATTGATCAGTTCAGTGAATTGACTTGATTATTACACAACTTTAATATTACAAAATTACAACAATGTGAGTTGTAATATTGTCTTTTGTGCATATTTTTACAGGCCTAATTGCTGTTTGTAACATTTTTATTTTTTTATGCACATGTATTATATACTAAAATGTTTTTAAAATGTTGAAAATTTTTAAAACAACACTTATTAAACAATTGCTGTTTGTGTGATTGTAGTGGAGGGCAGTGTATAATGACGAGTTGAGGTTTTAAATTAGAAAAGAATTTGACTACGCCACACTGGGAATTTCACCCAGGGAAATATCAACATAAACACATGGTTTAACCAAAGGCCACACAGGTTTGTTCTACACAGACGGCAGGAGACGTGGAACCAATTATAAAAATAGCCCATCTTGATTCAATACAAAAATACAATAAAGTTGGTAAAATCAGAGTTTCAAACCAATAAAGCAAGAACACATAATGACACATGCAGTATTGGAATCCAGTCACAGAGTTCCTATTCACATACATATACAGAATATTTATATGTAAGAAGAGCTGTTAGTCCATGACACAAAATTGATCATCAAACAGAAGTAAAAAAAATACAGGGCTGAGGGTTACCGGCAGAAGGCAGGCTAGAGCAAGGGAACAATCGGTCCCTAGAAATCACACTCCATCACACAACTGTGCACACAAATACATACAATGGTGGCCAAAAGTTTGAAATAATTCACAGATTTTGCTCTTATGGAAAAATTGTTTTTGGCATTCAACTGATCACAATGTACATGAAGAGATCCTCCCGCAGGAAGTTGGCTCTACCTGCCCGTCAGACAGCCCCAAGAACCCCAGATGGGCTTCGGGGTGATCCTGATACAGGCAGCCCAGGGATGAGGCAACTACATTTGACTGGTCTGGCCCGGATGATCTCTCCAGCCCCACCATCACCCTTTGGCCAGTGCATGGTGAGTATTCCATCGCCGAGTTCCCTCTGGGCCTCGGCACCCACATGGTCAAAGAAAGAGCAGTTTCCTCATTCCCTGGGCCAGCGCACTCACGATGGCCAGGCGCTGGAAGACTTTCCGGTCAATCAGGTGAACGCAAGTATCTCCTGTTCCCTTGTTCTCCATCGAGAGACAGCCGGCAGGTGTGCTGGTCTCTGGGGTCACTCGCCCGACCCAGTCACCGGCCACTGTTGTGGGCTTGCGGAGCAGCATGTCCCCCCTGGGCTGCCTTCCAGGTGGAGCATCTGCTCTGCCTTGCTGTGAACCACCCTGCCCAGGCACGGTAAGTCCAGTCGTCCCCTTGGTGCCGGTGTCATGGATGTTGGGGGCCTGGTTAGCGCTCTCCAGCCCCTCTCGGTGGCTCATCAAGACGATTCGCCTCAACTATGCGATCCAGTTCGCCAGACACCCACCCAGGTTCAGTGGCATCCTCTCCACTACAGTGCGGGGTGAGGGTACCTCCATCCTTCGGGCCACCCTTCTGTTGAAGGGAGCAATAGAGCCCGTCCCTGTAGCCGAGTTGCTCAAGGGCTTTTACAGCCCTTATTTTATCATGCCCAAGAGAGGGGGAGGGTCGTGCCCAATCTTGCATCTGCGTGCCTTGAACAAAGCCTTACACAGGCTTCCGTTCAGGATGTTAACGCAGAAGTGCATACTGGCGTCAGTACGACATCAGGATTGGTTCACAGCCATCGACCAGAAGGATGCGTACTTTCATGTATTGATCCTTCCTCGACACAGACCCTTTCTTCGGTTTGCCTTCGAGGGATGAGCATACCAGTACAAGGTCCTCCCTTTTGGTCTGTCCCTGTCCCCTTGCATTTTTACCAAGGTCGCAGAGGCTGCCCTGCTGAGGGAAAAGGGCATACGCATTCTCAATTATCTTGATGACTGGCTGATCCTTGCTCACTCGCAAGATGTATTGTGTGCACACAGGGACATTGTGCTTCAGCACCTCGACCAACTGGGGCTTCAGATCAACTGGGAGAAGAGCAAGCTCTCCCCTGTGCAGAGCATCTCTTTTCTTGGTATGGAGTTGGACTCGGTCACTCTCAAAGCACACCTTATGACCAAACGTGCTCAGTCAGTGCTGACCTGCCCGAGGGCCTCCAGGCAGAAGGTAGCGGTGCCAGTGAAACAATTTCAGAGGCTCCTGGGGCATATGGCATCCTCGGCGGCGGTTCTCCCCCTCGGGTTGATGCATATGAGACCGTTTCAGCACTGGCTACAGACTCGAGTCTCCATCAGGGAACAGAGGTTAAATCAGTAACCAAGACGATCAATTTAATTCCACTTTGGTGAATTAAAGTACCAATTTCCTTCCGAAATAGCTAAATCTGTACATTATTGTTTGATAAAGGTCTGTGAAAAGGGACACCACCACCAATAAAGGAAAAGGCTAGCTTCTCAACCTTGGGTACAGTGCCTGCAATAAACAAGACAAAAAAAGAAAATAAATGAATCGACAAAACCAGATGGCACCATTCAAGTAGGCCCCTGTCATAAATATCAGGCTCACACTATGTCTCCGCAGTAACGTGCTCAACAAGCCACGTGATAAGATGCGTGAATTGATGGTCTCAGATGTGGAGGCAACTGAGATTCGTCCTCCACCACTCAGACTGAGTCACTACGCCACCACGAGGATTTAGAGCGCATTGGGAATTGGGCATTCCAAATTGGGGAGAAAAGGGGAGGGGGAAAAAAAGAAAAAAGTATGCACCCCTTCCACACTAAGATTGCAGTCTTTAGTGGTTTAATAAATCACACTAGGACATGTCATGATTTTAATTTGATTAATTGTCCATTTCAGTGTAAGGAGTAACAGAGCACATGCTCAAAATGAGCATTTTAAAGCAGTTGTGTGTCAGTCATACGATGCGGTAGTACCGGATTGAGTCAATGCTTGGTATTACAGGTACTGCAGAAACATTTGTTTTATTTTAGTATCAACTTGGTACCGAAGTACCGGTACTTTTTACAACACTAACAGGGATGTCTCTGAATCCCACTCTCAGGAAATGTTAACATAGCCAGACATGCTGGGAACCGGAAATGTTGGGTCCTAGACAGTGATGCATTCCCAGGTGACATGTACCAGACTTAAATAGGCGGGCCATAATGGCTGGTGGGTTGTCAGCAATTTCATGATAACATGACACTAGCCACTAATAAAGGGAGAGTCTAACCAATCCTGCCACATAATGTTGTAAATAAATGTTTTTCATGCATTCGAGTGAGATCTTGTACATTTGTTATAATGAGATGGTTATACAGATTTGTAAAAATTTGTTATTTATGTATTATAAACTATAATTAAATTGTAAGAGAACATTTAGGGTAAATATACATTTTAAAAGGTAATATTTATGAACCGTACATGGTTGCATGCAGAAATTGACACAGGCCAGTTCTGACACGCTGTCCACTATAGTTCGGGCCAATTCTGTTTTAACTCCGGAAGCGTCTGCGCATCACCGGCTGCCACATCTGGCCCGATTGATTCAGGCTAGAATTTGGGAGTGAGTAAACAGGAATCTGACCCGAGTACAGGAGACGGAAGTGGTCCAAAAGGATAGGCTCCGGCAGGTGATGTTCTAACCGGAACTGGCCCAAGTGTAATTTGCTATCTGGGATCGTTGCACAATTGTTCCCTTTTCATAGGAACTTCTACGCTGAGGGATGATGCAATTGTTACACTTCAGTGGTCATCGAGGCTCTAAATTTCTTGCCACAAGGTGCTATCCCCACTTCTTCCAGTTCTATGGCCTCCGAATGTGGAGCAATGAATGATGGAGTGCGGATGGATGCTGGCATCCTCCTCCTATCTATTTGAGTGAATAAATCAAAAGCTCCGCTTGGTTGTTTTCCTCGGTCTCCTCCAGAGGCTCGCGCTGGGGAACGAGAGTGTCAAGGCAATGCTTTTGCTTGTGAAAGGGATGATGGGCAAAGGGGTTTATGCCTCCTACTAATTGAGGTTTGCAAACATTTTCCCCTGTTTATTTGCTTTGCTGGAAGTGTGAGCGATAAAAGAACAAAGATAAGATAAAAGAAAGTTAAAGAGAAAAAATACTGCACCATGGTACAATGATCACACATGCTTTCAAGACAGCAGCTCAGAAAATGGAGCGTATATGGAAGAATTCAAAATTAGAGGTATTTCGAGGTGCATGGAAGGATAGTGTCTCTAACTACAGACAGGCTCTAAAAACTGGCAGGTCTGCATATTTGAGCAAACTCATAGAAAATAACCACAACAATCCTAGGTGTTTATTCAGTACTGTAGCTAAATTGGTTAGGAATAAAACTTCTATTTAACCAGATATTCCATCGCAGCATAGTAGTAATGACTTTATGAATTTCTTTACTGATAAAACTGAAATAATCAGAAACAAATTTGGAATTAGGCATGTGTCTGCCACAGCACCCCAGAAGACTAAAATTATTCCCTACAAGCAACTTTAATCCTTTGCTGTTATAGGTCAGGAAAAGCTAACAAAAATGATCAAAATCAACAACATGTATGTTAGATTCAATACTGATAAACTCCTGAAAGAGGTGTTTTCTGTAATTTCAGAACCTCTCCTTAATATTATGAACTCCTTATTATCCTTAGGGCATGTCCCAAGAAACTTTAAACTGGCAGTTATCAAACCGCTTATCAAGAAACCACAGCTTGTTCCAGGAGAATTGGCTAATTATAGACCGATTTCAAATCTCCCATTTATGTCAAAAATACTAGAAAAGGTAGTGAAAAAGTAGTGTCCTTCCAACTATGTAAATTTATTTTGCAGAGAAATGTTATATATAAAGAATTTCAGTCAGGATTTAGGCCCCATTATAGTACAGAGACTGCACTTATCAGAGTTAAAAATGACTTGCTCATATCATCTGATTGTGACTGCATTTCTCTTCTAGTGCTTTTAGATCTTAGTGCTGCCTTCAACACCATAGATCATGACATTCTCATGGATAGGCTTGAGAATTATGTTGGCATTTGTGAACAGGCATTAGCTTGGTTTAGGTCCTATCTCTCTTACCGCTACCACATTGTCTGTGTAAATGAGGAACTGTCAGATCAAATTAAAGTTAAATATTGAGTGCCACAGAGATCAGTTTTAGGGTGTTTGATTTTCTCCCTATATAACCTTCCCCTGGGAGACATTATTAGGAACCATGTAATTAGTTTTCACTGTTAAGCCGAGGATACACAACTTTATATTTCTTTGAAACCTGACGAAATTTCACAATTTTCCATATTAACAGTGTATAAATTATATCAAAGTGTGGATGGCTAGAAATGTCCTTCTACTCAATTCCGATAAAACAGAAGTACTAGTTATTTGAACAAAAACCTAAAAAAAAAAGAAAGATGCTAAAATATTATCTGACCCTTTATGGATGTTCTGTAATGTCAACTTCTACAGAAAATATTTTAGGTGTTATATTTGATAGCAATCTAACCTTTGAAATATAAATGTCCAATATTTGTAGAACTGCATTCTTCCACCTCAGAAATATTGGCAAGTTACGACACATGCTATCTGTTCTGATGCCGAAAAACAAATTAATGTGTTCATGACCTCAAACTAGATTATTGTAATGCATTACTTTGTGGATTTCCTGCAGGTTTAATAAATAAACTGGTTTAATAAATAAACCTGAGTTGGTTCAAAATGCAGCAGCGTGATGTGCTAACTAGAACCAAGAAATACAATCATATCAGCCAAATTTAATTGGTGTTTCATTGGCTACCTGTTACGTTTCATATAAATTTTATGTTATTACTTACAAAGCTTTGAATGGTCTTGCTTGAAGTACTTAAGTGACCTTCTGTCATGCTATAATCCATTGCGCTCATTGCGATCGCAAAACTCCAGCCTGTTAACAATATGAGAATATCAAAATCCACAAAAGGAGGTACATCATTTTCATATTTAGCTCCTAAACCATGGTATAGTCTTATTAGCAGTGTTAAGAACTCAGACACACACTCTCAGTTTAAGTCTAGACTTAAGACTTATCAATTCAGCAAGGTATACACCTAATTTATCCCTCAATTCAGAACTAGGTCTGCTGGAACCAAAAACACTTCTCTTATTCTTTAACCCTGCTTTAAATTGAATGGCATCTATGCTAATTTTATTCTATTGCTTTCCCTGTCTAAACCTCATGATTATATTATGAGCCACTGCCTGAAGCATGGGCTCAGGATGGAGTTCACCAAAATTTCCTGTCAAAATCTTCCAGCCGGACTGCATGCTCCTCACTGAATGATACCTATATCAACTTGGTCAAAGGAGGGACAACACTCTCTTAAACTACATAGAAAATGAATTAACCACTAACAAAAGCCTTCATCTGCCAAAATCAAAGGACAATGCATCTACATGTATTTCCTCAGTTAATCCAGGATGACTTCAAGGACTTTAACACTAAAACTTATAGTTAATATAAAATCATTTTGTTTAATCATTGACCCACAACACTTAACTCCCCTATATTCCATTACATAATACACATTTAACATATATTACAGAATTATTATTAATGGAAATTCTGTCATCATTCACCATCATGTTGTTCCAAACCCGTATTACTTTCTTCCATGCAACACAATGAGATATTAGACAGAATGCTTGTCTGAGTCACTATTTACTCCAGTGAATGTTTTTTTCCTCCATATTTTGAAAGTGAATGGTGACTGAGACTGTCAGTCCCTAACATTCTGTCTAACATATTTTGAGTTCCACATAATACAAAGGGTCACACAGGTTTGGAACAACATTAAATTATGGCCGAGCTATCACTTTAAAGGGATAGTTCACCCAAAAATTAAAATTCTCTCAAGTAATCCATAAGACTTTAGTAGTTAAATCCATATTTTCAGAAGTGATATGATAGGTGTGGGTGAGAACCAAATCAATATTTGTCATTTTTTGCTAGATATTCTTCTCCTTGCACAGCAGGGGGCGATATGCAGAGAAGAATGTGAATCACCAAAAACACAAGAAGAAGAATGTGAAAGTGATCTGTTTCTCTGTTTCTCATCCACACATTCTCATATCACATCACTTCTGAAGATACTGATTTAACCACTGGAGTCTTATGGATTACTTTTATGCTGCCTTATGTGATTTTGCTTAGCTTTAAAATGTTGCCACCCATTCACTTGCATTGTATGGACCTACAGAGCTGAGAAATTATTTTAAAAATCTTAATTTGAGTTCAGCAGATGAAAGAAAGTCATACACATCTGGGATGGCATGAGGGTGAGTAAATAATGAGAATTACAATTTTTGGGTGAACTATCCTTTTAAGGGCTCTTGTCAGACCTGGATGAATTTGTCAATAAGAAGAGAGATTTGGAAACATTTCTAGTAATTATTATGGTGAAAACGTGAAAATGTCCCACAAGGACATTATATAAAATGCTGAAATATAAACCAAAGCAAGATCATGCTTTATTAATGCATACTTTTGCTATTTCATAGCTTTTAAAGTCCTGTGTGGATTCTTATTTCAGTGTAGTTACAGTTTTCAGTCTCGAAAGAATTTAGATAATTAGTTCTATACAGCAGTACCGTCACTCTGTAAATGCAGAGTACACAGCTTAGTGCGTTGGGCACCAACCCTGGTCATGGAACACTTGCTGTGTCTGAAACTGCCCCATCCACTATATATTGCACTATTTCAGGTGTCCGCCATTTTGTAGTAGTGTCTGAATTCTGAGTGAGCCACTCATTCCCTACTTTGGTTCACTCATTCTTACCCACAATGCACTCTAATTCTGAGTGTACATTTGATGTACACTCGACAATGATTAATTGCCCACAATCCACCATGGGGAAGACGTGCAAGCTGGGAGTTTACTGCTTCCTTCATTCCTGCAATATTTTATTTTATGCTGAATGAATTAAATTACTTTTTGACAAATCATTACTTGATTAAAATAACATAATAATATATAGAGAGGCAAAATATACAGATACATTTTAAAATGTACTCTTTATTTGATAAAATGTGTTTACTCTTTATATTAACACAGAGTATATATTAAAAATGACAAACAGAATGAAGATTTATTGTACTAATATATTATTTAATTTATTTTAAGGCCCAAGTATTTTAAAAGTGCATATGTGATGTTGTTTCTGCGTCAGCCCCAGAGCTCCGACACTCAGTGAATACGTCAGTGTCCGAATTCACTCAATCATTTCGTTCACTCACTGCTGTGATATAGTGCTCTAACTGCCATTGACTATATAGGAATTAGTGAATTAGTGAATGAGTGAACGAGTGAACGATTTCGGACACAGCCACTCTCTTCGCCATACGATCGGCTCGCGCCCGCACATCTCTCACGCGCGTGCCTGCCGCCCCTCGCTGTGCACGCGCAGGAATGCTGTCCGTTCACGCTCCAGTTGTCAATCACGCGAACGGCAGAGCAAAAGGCATTTACACTTAACTTGGATGTTTACATGGACCCAAAGTAGCTGCAATAGTTTCCAGTAAATGCGTAAATACTGCTCATGACGTGGGACGCGGGACAAAGCGCGCTGATGTATTGCTGCACTGATTTAAAAATGTACACTTAAAAACGGATGTCATGAGAGCCAAGTTACATTATCACCGTAAAAATGACCATCACATTACACAGAAAGCCAGCTTTAGCATTAGAGCCTAAACTTACCGCGATGTGCCTTAAATTGAAGCTGTGATTTTAATGTTGAAATATCAGCTTGTCTTGGTATTAAATGAAGGCATTGCATGACAAATCTATTCTTTTTTTCACTGCGCAGAGTGAAGAAAGTGTTTCACTTTGAAGAGTTTGATGCTACAGCAGTGACGATTTGAGTGACAGTTTGTGTCAGCGTGCGCAGCTGTGTGAACTTCCGCTCTTGTAAAAGTCCCATTCAATAATCTCTCAATAAATTACACATTAACTAAAATTAAACCCAGTAATGTAATGACAGGAACGCCAGCCATTGTAAAGAAGTAAAAGTAAAATTTCATTAGAAATTTACTGGAGTGAGAGTAAAAATTATCCACTTTTAAAACTACTCAAAGTTTTTTTTTTTTTTTTCAAAAAGTTACTCAAGTAAATGTAAAAGAGCAAATGTACTGCGTTACTACCCACCTCTGCAAATTATAGTCAGGACATTACTAATATAAAAAACAGCACCATCACTATTTGAAAAAAGTCATGTTTGATCAAATCTAGACAGGACCCATTTCCAGCAGCCATCACTCCAACAGCTTATCCTTGAGTAATCATGCTGTATTGCTAATCTGGTACTAGAAAATCACTTGCCATTATATCAAACACTTCTGAAAGCTATTTGGTTTGTTAAATGAAGCTAAACATTGTCTTTGTGTTTTTTTTTTTTTTTTAGTTGCCACAGTATGCAATAGACTGGCATGTCTTAAGGTCAATATTAGGTCAAAAATGGCAAAAAAGAAACAGCTTTCTCTAGAAACTCGTCAGTCAATCATTGTATGAAGGCTATACAATGCTTGAAATTGCCAAAAAAAAAAACCCTGAAGATTTCATACAAAGGCGTACACTACAGTCTTCAAAAACAAAGGACAACTGGCTCTAACAAGGACAGAAAGAGATGTGGAAGGCCAGATGTACAACTAAACAAGAGGATAAATACATCAGTCTTTAGTTTGAGAAATAGATGCCTCACATGTCCTCAGCTGACAGCTTCATTGAATTCTACCCGCTCAACACCAGTTTCATGTACAACAGTAAAGAGAAGACTCAGGGGAGCAGGCCTTATGGGAAGAATTGCAAAGAAAAAGCCACTTTTGAAACAGAAAAACAAAAAGAAAAGGTTAGAGTGGGCAAAGAAACACAGACATTGGACAACAGATAATTAGAAAAGAGTATAATGGATCTTAACCCCATTGAGCTTTTGTGGGATCAGCTAGACTGTAAGGTGTGTGCGAAGTGCCCGACAAGACATCTATGGCAAGTGCTACAGGAAGCGTGGGGTGAAATGTCACCTGAATATCTGGACAAATTGACAGGTAGAATGCCAAGGACCTGCAAAGCTGTCATTGCTGCACGTAGAAATTTTTTTGATGAGAAATCTTTGAAATAGTTTAAGAAGTTCTGAAGATGTTTTTCAAAATGTAATAGTCATTTTTCATGTTATTAATGTCCTGACTATACATTGTGACAGTTGAATGGCACTGTGGTGAATAAAAGTACTAATTTCTTTCCATAAGAGCAAAATCTGTACATTATTCCAAACTTTTGGCCGCCAGTGTATATATATATATATATATATATATATATTCTTGCCTGGTAAAATTCAGCCTCTGTCCCCATGACCAAGGGTCTTGGGACAGGCATAACAGAATTCAATGTACAACAAGCACAAATGTTCACAAATCACACTGTCATAAACATCACACACTGTTCCCTCATAATAAATGCTGGAGCCATTGTGTCAACCTGGTCAATCTGGTCAACCAATTCCCCCAATGTTCACACACTCTTCCCCATTTAAATGCAAGGGCAGTGACTTTTTTCTGTGAGCATCCCTGCTGTCCACATTTCAGGGCTCAGTTATTCATGCTGAAATATAATAAAGACAGAAACATGATTAAATCCTATTCAGTCAGCCACAGTAGTAGAGGCGCAAAGGCTTCCCTCTGCTGTGCCGCTGATTGCAGGGCAGCCGCCGAAAGGAAGCCACGAGCACCATCTACTGGTTACACATTGCGCTACAGAGAGAATCATGCATTAATTCCTCTGTCTGCCCATCTAGCGGCTTGGCAGCAGTTACAAGACATATCGAATTGGGTAATTCGAACGATAGAGCATGGTTATGTCATTCAGCTCAGGCAGGCACCGCCAATGTTCAATGGGTTTATTCCAACAGAGTTTTCTGTTCAGGAAGCTCTGTTCTTGATTCGGGAGATTCACTCTCTCTTGCAAAAAGGGGCAATAGAAGAGATTCCCCCTTCTCAAAGAGAATATGTTTTTTATAGCCGTTATTTCTAGTCCCGAAAAAAGACTGCAGCCTGCATCCCATTCTGGATTTGAGATTTGAATTTCACGCTAATGAAATGCTGATTCAGTATGTTGACACACAAGCAAATAATGTCACATTATCAAATAAAGCACAGCCAGAGGACTGGTTTGTGATAGATCTGAAGAACATTTATTTCCATATTCAGATTGCGCCAAAGCACAGGCGTTCTCTCAGATTCGCTTTTGGAAGAATTTCTCGTCCTTCCGGCTTTGGCACCACACATGTTTACGAAATGTATGGATGCAGCTCTGACGCACTTGAGGCCTCAAGGCACCCACATTTAAAATTATTTCGATCACTGGTTGATGTTAGCTCACTCAAAGAGTCTAGCTGCCCAACATCGAGATGTCATGTCCTCATCCGGTCATCCAATCCGATTGGATGAGGACAGGCATATCAACAAGCATGTTGACAGTCATGTCCTCATCCAGATAACAGGACAGTGGTGTCCTACATCAATTGTCAAGGAGGGGTGCGTTCTCGTGCCATGCTGAGGCTGGCACATCGCATTCATCTGTGGGCACAGAACAATGTTCTGTCTCTACGAGCAGTGCATGTTCCGGGCCAGTTGAATTTGGGGGCAGATCTCCTGTTCAGACAGGGTCTGATATCTGGAGAATGGACAATACATCCCGAGATTGTGGCACAAATTGGCAGAGCGGAAGTGGACCTGTTTGCATCGAGCGAGATGTTGCACTGTCCCCTCTGGTTTTCTCTCTTGCATCTTGCACCGCTGGGCATCGATGCACTGGCGATTCCAATGCCTTGTTGATGAGAGAGGTCAACAGAGAATGACCAGGCTGGTTCGAACTGACAAAGTCTACGGTAACTCAGATAACCACCCTGTACAATTGTGGTGAGAAGAACAGCATCTCAGAATGACATTCTGAGATGTGGGTTGGCGCTGATTTGGCAGCACGAGGGGGACCTACACAACATATGGTAGGTGGTTTTAATGTTGTGGCTGATCGGTGTATACATGTGAGTGGCATATTTTCTCATCTTGGTGTTCATGTTGCCTCAATAGTGGCTGAACACACGCTTGTGAATGGAGTTTCTATTGGTAGACATTCTCTTGTCTCATGTTTTATGCATGGCGGACGCAGTCTTAGACCTTTTCGTCCCATTCGCATCCCTTTATGGGATTTATCTGTTGTGTTAGAGGCACTCTTGGCAGCCCCGTTTGAGCCCTTAACATCAGTTATTGATACGTTTTTGACTCTTAAAACGGCCCTGTTATTAACATTGTCATCGTTTAAGAGGGTTGGTGATTTACATGCACTGTCGGTCAATCCCATGTGTATGGATTTTGTGCCAGGGTTCTTTTGCTTGCAAACTATTAATTTGCAGTCCTTCTCTCCTCCCCCATTTGAGTCAGAGGAGCATGAGAGGTTACATATGCTTTGCCCAGTATGGGTTCTTTGGGTTTATGTTGACTGTACTATCCAGTGGCATAAATCAGAGCAGTTGTTTGTGTGCATTGGTGACCGGTCTCTTTGGCTTGTTGATGCAATTTTGATTGCTTATGAGGCACATGGCTTGCCTTTGCCTCTGTGTATTTGGGCCAATTCTACGAGGAGCGTGTCATCCTAATGGGCCTTGGCTAGAGGTGCATCCTTGGAGGACAATTGTATGGCAACAGGGTGGTCCTCTACGCATGCTTTTTTTAGATTTTATAATCTGGACGAGGGTTTGTCTCTTGCTTCCCATTTTCTCTCTGTTGGAACATGAGTAAATGTATAATATTTATATACTTTAGCTTGCTCTTGCGCCATTGTATTCTTGCCACATGGGCTTAGATAGTTGGCAGCTGCTGTTTGCATGGCGTTAGGGTATTCATTCCCATTTGCATCATCATACAGTGTAGAAGTTCCTTGGTTCCCTGAGTGGGAAGGAGCCACTGTGTAGCTGACAATACTCACTAGTTGTTGCATAGGTTCGTGCCTCTAGCAGAAAATCTGAGGAAATAGTGCCGGGCGTGAGCCTATAAGAAGCCCATGATATTGCGCTTAAGCGCCATCAGCCAATGAATTTGTGCGATTGTATAAGGGCTTTAAACCATGTGACCACTGACATGTTCCAATTGCGTCATCATGCAGTGTCTCATTCCCACTCAGGGAACAAAGGTTACATAGGTAACAGAGACGTTTTCATTTCTTCATTCATATTTGTCAACTCAACTTTGGTAAAGTGTGATCAGGCTAACTTAGACTGGACGTGTCTGGTGAACGACATGGCATGTTGTAAAATTAGAAACAATTATTTTCTATTGAGGTACGCATACCGGAGCCACTGCTTGCTGTCTGTCGGCAGTGCCCAGCCCACTCCGGAGGCTGCTCAAAATTCTGCAGCGCCAAGGAGTACAACTCCATGTGCTCTTGTCAGAAACGCTGCATTACTGGAGCTGGCATCACCGTATACTGGTCGAGTCATAGGTGCTTGGTTCATCATTACTCAGTCTGCCGGGGCATTTGCCCTAGTAACCTATGTTATCCTGAAATTCACTCAGTACTGTAAGACTCGCACACTTGAATACAAGGTCACTGAATCATAAAACGGCTCTCCTCTCTGACATTATTACAGACAGAAACCTTAATGTTTTCTGTCTCAGTGAAACGTGGCATAAAGACAATGACTACCTCAATCTCAATATGTGTGCCCCATCTGGTTATACATTTATTGATATGCCACGATCCACTGGTAAAGAAGGTGGACTCGTTGTTATTTACAGATCCGATGTGTCAATCACTGAAATCGCTGCTCCCTCTGTTTCGTCATTTGAATGTTTGTTTTTTAAAATCAATGGTGTTTTGTCTGTTCTTGTACTGCTAATTTACCATGCTCCTAAACCTAACCCACTCTTCTTCTATGAACTTACTGAACTGTTGACAATTCTAAGTCCTATTTGTTCAGCTATGGTATTAACTGGAGATATTAACATTCATGTTGAAAATCCAAATTGTGTTAATGCTGTCAATTTTTTTGGAAATTAGTGATGGTTTTAATTTTACCCAACATGTCAACTTTCCTACTCATAGGTTAGGACACGCATTAAATTTGGTTTGCTCTGCTATTGTTGCTATTCAGTCACTGGACAGCACTGAAATGAGTATAAGTGACCATAAGATCATTACTTTTGAACTCAACACTTCAACTTCAAAGTCTTTGATTGAACATGTTATCACATTTAAAAGCATCAAGCACTTGGACTATGACCTCTTCTCTAACACTGTTTCTGTGCTTCCAATTTTCAATTCAGTCAAGGACTATAATTCTGTTTTGTCTACTATGTTGGAGGAGTTTGCACCTCTGAGAGAGCGTGTTGTCACCTTTAGGAAGCCATGTCCCTGGTATACAACTGAGTTATGTTTACTGAAGGCCAGAGGTAGGCAACTAGAGCGGCAATATTAAAAAGTCTGGACTAACAGTTCATAGGCATATGTTTGTTCAACACCAAACTGATTATCACAACTCTCTCAATACTGCACATAAGGATTGCTACTCTAAAATCATTAGTGATGGGGCAGATAATCCAAATGTATTATTTAAGATAATAGACTACTTATCCAGCCAATGTTCCTGCTTGTTCATCTGTTGGCCAATGTAATATGTTTCTTAATTATTTCATTGGTAAGACTGAGAATATAAACAACTCAATAGCTTCTGTCCCTCTGTCTGAGTTGCCTCAGATTCTACCAACAAATCCTGTGACTCATGCTTTTTTTAGTTTTGCAACGGTCGATATTGATTTCATTGTCAGAACTATTATGTCCATGAACTCAACTAACTGTATTCTTGATCCCCTTCCATCATCTGGTCTCAAGGGCTGTCTTCTATCTATTAGTCCTCATATCACCTCAATTGTGAACTCCTCATTAAATTCTGGATCAGTTCCCCTGACACTCAAAATAGCAGCAATCACACCAGTCTCAAAAAAGCCTGGATGTGTTGCCTCTGATTTGTTAAATTATAGGCCCATATCCAACCTCCCTTTTTTGGCAAAGGCTCTGGAGCATGCTGTTGCAGCACAATTACATACTCACTTATCTCGAAATCATTTATTTGAACAATTTCAATCAGGTTTTAGAACTGAGCATAGCACTGAGACAGCATTGGTAAGGGTCATGAATGACCTCCTTATTGCACCTGACACAGGGGCATGTAGTATTTTGGTCTTGTTAGACCTCAGTGCTGCATTTGACACTATTTCACACACCATCTTACTGGATAGGCTGCACAGCTGGCTTGGTCTTTCTGGGACAGTGCTGGACTGGTTCAGATCTTATCTCACAGATTGCTCTCAGTTTGTCATCTTGGGTAATAATAAGTCTGAGAGTGTACCAGTGCATCAGGGTGTTCCACAGGCGTCAGTGTTGGGCCCCACTCTATTCAGCATTTATATGCTTCCCCTCGGGCAGATTATTGGGAAGTATGGCCTTGGTTATCACTGCTATGCTGATGATACACAAATTTACATCAGCACTGGCCCTGATATTAACTGCACTTTAACTGTGCTGACGGAGTGTCTGCATGAAATTAGTACCTGATGCAGCATCATTTTCTAAAGCTAAACTGTTCCAAAACTGAGCTCATGCTCATTGGTACACTGGCTGCTACACATAAAGTTGACCTAAATCTTAAATTGCTGGTTGACAACAGCCTTGTGCTTCCCTCCTCTCAAGTGCAGAAACTGGGTGTCATCTTTGACGCTCAGTTGACATTTGAGGCACACATTAAAAATATTTCCAAAACAGCCTTTTACCACCTTAGAAATATTGCCCGACTTAGCCCCTTCCTCTCTCTGGCTGATGCAGAAAGGCTTATCCATGCCTTTATCACCTCTAGGCTGGATTACTGCAATGCCCTCTTTTCTGGGCTACCAGCAAAAACCTTAAATAGGCTTCATTATATTCAGAACTCTGCTGCTCATGTTCTTACACACACCTCACCATGTCTACACATTACCCCTGTGCTCTCGCAGTTGCACTGGCTTCCCATCCATGCTCGTATTGATTTTAAAACTCTCATTTTAACATATAAAGCAGTTCATGGTATTGCACCAGAGTATCTTTGCAGTCTTGTTGTGCCCTACACTCCCTCCCGTTCTCTTCGTTCTGCCAATTCATTTGCACTTCAGCAACCCTCCTGCAAACGTAAATCTATGGGGGAAAGAGTTTTCTCTTTCAGAGGCCCTAAGCTATGGAATGCTTTTCCTTTTACTATTAGAAACACCCCAACCTTGGATTGTTTTAAGAAGTTACTTAAGACTCATTTATTTAAGGTAGTCTTTTAATATTTATTAATATTAGTTTTATGTGTGGTTGCTGCTGTATGTTAGTAATTTTGTGTTTAGTCTTTTTAAAGTTGGTATGGTGGTTGCTGTTGTATGTTATGTGTTTATTCAATCTTGTAGCATTGTGAGTGTAAGAAAAGTGCATTATAAATAAAAGGTATTATTATTATTAACTCGCATAGTTTTCCATTAAATTTTACCAAATCATTATCAAAGGACTTAGATTATTTACTCTAGCCATCACTGGATGACACTGTATATTGTGTATATGTACCTTTCACATAGCCAAAACAATATATTTTCAGTTACAAGTTTGCCTTTTTGTGGTTTGACGTTCCACCTCAGCAGAAATGGCAGTCTTCATGTGAAGCCCTCCTCGTGTCAAGAATTTTACATCGTCAGCAAAGTAAACTGGAATCCTTCCAACACTCAGACTGTTGACTGAGGAGCTAATTTCCCTAGTGAGGTCCTGCATTAGATCTCTAACGATATGTACATAAGTTATTTCTTCTCTGACAACCTCTGACAAAGTCCCTAAAGCATGCAAAGTGTTATTGAAAAGAGCAGAGTACACATCTCAACAACACTAAGAGGTCGGCTTGCGTAGGCGATGGCACATTTGTCTGTGTCTTGTTTCTGTGTCAGGGCAGCACTGAGACAGTGGGATGAAAAGCTTGCCTCAAGTTGAAACTCTTTTTCCTTGTCTGGGTAGGCCAGACAGGGTGCAGAGCTGAGCTTGTCTTTCATCTGGCAGAAAGACTGTTCCTGGGGCTCTCCCCACGCAAGTGTTTTGTCTTGAAGAAGTAGTTCCATGAGGGGTCTGGCTATCACCGCATAGTCCTTGATGAACTGTTTGGAGTAATTGCAGACACCTAAAAAGCTTCTGAGTTCTGACAAGCCTGTCGAAGCTTTGATGTCATAGATGGCTCAAACTTTCCCAGCTTGGGGTTCGATGCCACCTGCACTCACTTTTTAGACCCATGTACTCAACCTTTGTGCGGCACCACTGGCCCTTGGCTAGTGCAAGCTTGGCTCCAGTGGTGGAAAGTTGGTTAAGGACATGTCGGATCTCGGTTAAGTGTTCCTCAAAGGTCTGGTTCCTCATGAGGATGTCGTCCATGTAGATGAGGTTACCGCAGGCAGTGGCATCACTCATGGCCTTATGGAGGAAGATATTGAACTCAGCAGGGGAGTTCAATATCCGAATGGACAACAGTTCCAGGTGTACTGGCGGTTACCAAAAGAGAAAGCCAGCTTGTACTGGTCAGCTGGGTTGACTCTCATTGTCCAGACATTGGCCACATGCACAGTAGAGAAGAAATGGGCCCCTTTGACCTTGGCCAGTTCTTGATCCAAATGGATCATGGGCCAGCGGCAAAATGGTACCTGCTTATTCAAAGGGAGATAGTGAATGGTGAGACGCCACTTGCTAGTCAGCTGTAACACTGGCCAGATTTATAGGTTGAGTTGCATTCCGGAATGATTTGCTTTTGCAAAAGCTTGTCGAGGATCCCTTGGATTGACTCATATGCATCCAGGGGGAATTTGTACTGGTGTACAAATGTGGGTGGCACATTTGGATCAGTGGGAATGTGAACAGTGTGGAGGTTGATGACCCCACAGTCATGGGAATCTCTCGAGAAGATCGGCTGGAAATCATGAAAGAGTTTCCGAAGCGCGTTTCTCTGATCCTTTGTCATTAAAACATCTGCTTTGGCAAGCTGCTCATTGACCTCAGCCTCAAAGCCAACGTAGGGTTCCTCTGGTGAGGAACAGGTTCTTACATCACCAGGGGTTGTGTCTCCGGGTTGAGTCACAAGAGAGTATATGACCATGTCACCTCTGGTGCCCAGGGTAGTGCTGCAGATTAGTTTGCCTTGTAGTGCTTTGTGGCGGGCCACCATGATCATTTTGGTCATGAAAGTGGACAGGACACCATCCAGGTTGTCGTCCCTGGCTAGTGATGGAGGTAATTCTCCTATCACTGGCAGTGTCAGTTCAAAATCATGAAATGAGACCAACATCCCTAGCGGTCTCTGCGCTGTCACCTGAATCGGGACATATGTCAGGTTCTGAACCAACAAGTAGGTTGAGCGGGGGCTCAACTCGAGCAGGGGCATGCTGCAGATGGTCAGATTGAGATCTCAGAAGCGGGGCAAGGGTTGTAAGAATGCCTCTGGGCCAGGTATCTTCTGTCCTTTACATTTACATTTATTAATTTGGCAGATGCTTTTATCCAAAGCGACTTACAAAAGAGGAATATATTATAAGCAAATCATCTTAAGGAGACAGTGGTACTAAAAGTGCCGTATTACAAGTTTCACTAGCATCAGAATAGTATTCAAGACAGATTAAAGTGCAACAAGAATTTGTTTTTCAATTACTGGTTAAGTGCTCATGGAAAAGATGCTTTTAGACTGCAAGGATTTTGAGTCATCTTCACAGATGGAGTTGGGAAGGTCATTCCACCAACATGGTACGATGAAGCTGAAAGTCCGGGAAAGTGTTTTGGTGCCTCTTTGTGTTGGTACTATAAGGCGATGTTCCTTAGCCGACAGCAGGCTTCTGGTGGAAACGTAGCTCTGCAGAAATAATTTTAGATATGCTGAAGCAGACCCGGTGACTGTTCTGTATACCAGCATCAGAGCCTTGAATTTGATACGTGCAGCAACCGGCAGCCAGTGAAGAGAGACAAGGTGTGGTGTAGTATGCGCTCTCTTTGGTTCATTAAAAACCAGATGTGCTGCTGCATTCTGGATCATTTGCAGGGATCTAATTGCGCATGCAGGGAGGCCTACAATGAGAGCATTACAGTAGTCCATTCTAGTTATGACAAGTGACTGAACAAGAAGTTGTGTGGAATGTTCAGAGAGGAAGGTGTAGAATATTTTTATCAAGTTGAGTATAAATTAATCAAGTATAATCAATGTTAATATAGCCATTTTATTCTACAATTATTTCTGATGGTCAAGCATGAATCTTAGTGTGTGTGGAGAAGCCTGTGTAGGAAAGGAATGTGCTCACATATAGTAAACTGCTCTCATGACTGCTGAGAAAATATATGTTGAGGTTCCTCCACAGGTGTCTCCTGTCCACTTATTAAAAAAAGAGACTTGAGTCAAAGAATAGGGTGATGGATGATGGTGACATGTATGGAATGTATTAGCCACTCCATATATGACAGGTGCAAACTATTTTGCTGGAGTTGTTGCAACTGCAGAGCAACTTGGCTTTTTTATCTCTGATAATAAAGTCTATCTTCTGGCATCAAAACCCCAAGACTTCAAGAGTGATGCTTCACAGAGGTGGCAGAAGCCACAACAAAGGGTCTTATCTTCCTGATATTGTAGAGAGTAAATCTACATGATCGTGCTCTCTTTGAGATGTGGTCTGTGAAATTTTCACCAGGTGGATGGGAACACCTGCTGTTCACGCGGGGATAGTCATATCTACCTCGCTAGAAACCTGGCACGCCTGGGGAATGGTCTGGGTGGATATCATGTGTTCTACCTCAATGGTCAGAGAATGCCTCTCGGCCCAGGCTTGGGACCACAGAACCTGGTTGACTAGAAGGCATAGAAGGATCAGAGCCAGGGTCAGGCTCTGGAGGAGGCATGATCATTGGTAGGGGTCCCCTGGACTCCTGGATGATGGCGACTTGTCCATCTGAAGCTGGTGAACCGTTTTCTGGACCAAGTGGCCTCGGTGTGTCAAACTGAGCCCTCATGTGTCCACAGCGGCAATCAATCAGCAGAGCCAGTCGGCCCAGTAGGTCCTGGCCAATTAACAGTGGTTCAGTATTAATGGGACATATGTAAAAGGGGTGTACCAGCATCATCCCTTGAAAAGTAATGTCGATCTGTGCCCATTTTGTGATAGATGACCTATCCTGCATGTAGCTTGTGATGCTTACGTTGCAGGTCTCGATCTGTAATGGTTTGCTGAGAGAGAGCGTTGCTCTAGCCACCCCTACCACTACTGACGTGTATATGCATCACGCGTTGCCCTTACGGCCCAGATCACCCAAGAAGGTCAGAAAAGGAGGGTGTGGCATGTTAGGAGTGACTGTTTTGGTGAGCAACTTGGCCTCCCCTGTTCCTCCTTCCCAACCTACAAAGTAAGCTTTGGCATTAACGGGAGGGGGTACATAGTCTAGTCATGCTGACGAGGGGTCAGCGCCATGTTCCTTTGAAGAGTTTGGTGGCCTAGGTGAATGATGGAGCTTGTCAAGCTGCGTTACTACCTCCGTCAGGCAACTTTTGATTTTACCCTCCATTATTCTTTCTCAAACATTGTCCTCTGGGGGCATTTGAAACATTGTCTTCCCACTCACCTTCTTGTTTGGGTTCCCATTCGAATGGTACCTTTCCTTTCGGCAGGCGTGCATTTGCTGTTTTGGCCCTATGTGACCCTGGGGGTGTGTCTGGTCACCACCCCCCTGGTTCTGTTACCCACCCTGCTGGCAAGGTGGTCGGTGCCCCTGGGGTCTGTTCTAGCTTTCACCTTAACGCGAGGCATCTCGTTGCTTTCAAGCGCTAGGTCGCCGTTTTCTGAGGCTTGTATCCCCAGGACTCTGGCGTCGCCTTCGTGCCCTTGAGAAGGGTGCATGCGTGTCTACCGTGCCAGCTGTGCATACCTTCTGATTTCCTGCATGGTGGGGTTGCCTGTTCTCCAGGGCATCATGACGTCATATTGCACGCTCTCGTAAGAGGTTTTGAAGGAAGAGAGACTTGAAAGCCTGTTCCTTCTCCAGACCTGTTGCATTATATCCTTGGAAGTAAGCATAGGCATCTGTAATACTCGCGTGGAGGCTCATGACTCTTCTGCACAATGGCAAAAGCGGCTAGGGTAGCGGAGGCTTTGTCGGTATACGGCAAATACTCCTCACATAGGGCTTTATACAGAGATGAGTAGCGGCTTTGGGTACCAGTCGGTAATGTTTCCATGAACACATGGACACTCCTCACTGTGGTCTTACATATGAGCTTGAGTTTTTCACTCAATGAAGCATGAGGTAAGTCAACAAGGCAGCGCTCAAATTCTCTGAGATAATCATCGATGTTTGAATCTCGTTTACTTGGATCAAAGTATTCTATGTCCCTTGTGAGGGACTTGAGTTGTCGAGTGTGCAAGCCTTGGTGTTGATATGACCGCAGGTCATCCGAGTCATCCGAAACCGCTATAGCGATGAAATCGACTTCTTCCCCTTTGTGGTGGGGATGGAGTCCTGTTGATGTGTGAGGGTGGGCCCCGTGTTGTATACAGCTCCCTGGCTAATGGGGCCCTTGTGCCGCTTACACCATTCTGGGCTTGGAAGTAATTCCCCCCCCTTCGTGGTGTGGAATCAGTCTGGTCAAAAAGCAAGGTGATGAAGAAGGAACATTTGGCCCACGAGGTCCAGGATCGTGCGTGCGTGGGTTGTTGACATAATCAACTAGTTCCTGCAATGCTTCATCAGAACGACTAACATTGTAGCCGTTAAGGTTATCTCTCTCCTCTACGGAGAGATGGAGGACAGCGGCGACCAGATCTTGCAGTGCTGGGTCGTCTGACCTCTAAGGAGCTTCAGCTCTGGCCACATGGGGCGACTGGCGACTCATTTTACCGGGGCAGTAAAAATGCTTGTGACACAGTGGCACTGATAGCTTGTTGTGTTACAGTTGCTATAATGCTGACACGAACGCACAGGTGAGAGGCTTCGACCTGTGGCTTATGGGTTACTGTTATACAATGTGCAAATTTCACTGCGACCTCTCCTTGGTGGATGTTAATTAGGTGACATGACACCTCTCTGTAACATCTAGGCGAAAGCATTAGGAGCTAAATAACAACAGCAGGCTTGGAGCAGACTATGGTAAACATACCAACCCCTAATCCTCTCTAAGAACACTTTCACACCACATTGGCTTATGCTTGGCAAGTCTTGAGAGAAGTCAATTGTCAAATAGAACCAAACTTTGAACTAATATTTCAAGTTATTACTTTGGATACTTATGCATACACACTGTGACAAAACTGGCACATAGGATACCTCACACAGGGCACCATTAATGTTGGGCGCTTCATTCAGGAGCAGGTTTGGTTATTAGCAATGATTAATAATTATCAAAGATAATTATTAATTATTAAAATCAAAAGGACATTGATTAGAAACAATATTAGGTTTTTAATCCTTTAAATCAACAATCATCAAAGATAACCATCAATTATCAAATTCAATAGAATATTAATTATTATCAAGGATAATTATTAATTAATAAAATCAATAGAACATTGATTAGAATTAACATTAGCTTATTGATCCTTCAAATCAACAATCATCAAAGATAATTATCAATTATCAAAATCAATAGAATATTAATAAGGATTAACATCACCGGGGCACCACCCTGGAATGAGGGACTAATAACCAGACAATATAGCAGTCTCACTACAGGATTGTTCACTTAGGAAAGTCGAAGTCCAGAGAACATCGACATTCAAAAGGAAAACAATGAAGGCTTGAATCCAAGCACTGACAACCCCTGCCTGCCAGAACAATACCAAAACACTTCTCTTTTAAGTATAACAAAGTTTATTAATGCAGTAATTTCAATTAATAATCAATACAATACAGTCCATAAACTTCCGACTTCCAACTACAAACTAAAGAGTAACATGATTAGATATGATAACAAATAAGCCTATAATACATGAGAGGAAGGTATGTGTGTGTGTGAATGGGTGTCTCTGTCTGTGTGTGTGTGTGTGTGTGTGTGTGTGTGTGTGTGTGTGTGTGTGTGTGTGTGTGTGTGTGTGGAGTGCACAAAATGGCGGACGTGGCTCTCGTGGAGAGTACGTCACACGAGGTTTACGGCCAGAGAATGTGGCCGCGAATGTGGGCGGAGAGACTGGTTAACCCGTTAAAGCCTGAGCCCAAAAAATTCCATTCTGTGCCAGAATATGATATTCATATCATTATTCATATTATATTCATATACATATAACATCACACACCTGAACTGTATATACCATATTGAAGAGAAGAACTAGGGCTTTCAAATGATATAAATATATGTATGATTATTTAAGGCTAATCATCCTTTATCAATAAGATTTCACACAGCAATGTTTACAAAAAATCTTCTCCGGCCACCATACTTCATCAGACAACTGCATTTTCAACCATTTTAATTACAAACTAGAGGGAAACTTAGATTGTATGAAATATACATAATTTTGTGGGCAATGTAGAATAGCAGACAGATTAGAAATGTAATCTATTGTTTAAAAGTTATGACCATACTAGTGATTAGTGGGAAAACGGAATAAAACAAACATTTAGAATGTTAATATTTCACATGACCACTCCTCAAATACTCCTTTTGAGCACCTGAAATAATAAATTGAGATTGATCTGAAATTAAAGGACACAAATACTGAAATATACATTTTATTTGTTCAATAAAGCACACACTTTATTTAATTTAAACATTGGAATTACACACGAATTACGCAGCAAAACATACAAAATCAAACTTTAGAAATATCTACAGTAAATACATTTTTAATAAAGAGTGCAGGAACAGAATATAAATAAATTCATAAATACTCAACAACTGCAATACCTGTGGAGAGAAGAGAGGGAGAATTGAGGGGAGGGGGAGGACAACAACACCTGTAAACACAGCCCAACCTAGGCCTCTTCGCAAAACTGGTCACAATCAGCTGAGTGACAAGACTGAAAACAGTTCCTATCACAAACCAAGCAAAGTCTTTTGCCATTACATTCCGCCGCGCAACAAGCTACTTTAGTTTTATTTTCAGTCCTACTTTACTGATAGCATAGCCAACATCTCTTAGAGGACTCTTCAAATTTAGGGACATGGGCTGTGTGGAGTGATGACAAAGGAGGGACTACAGGCTTTTGTGTATACAAAGGGAAACTTCCGTGAATATCGATACCTCCCTGTTGACGAGCCAGGTTTTCTCTGAAATCTATCTGGGTTAAGTTTACCGGTCTACGCTCATCCCCTGGTGCCGCATGAATGTGTTGCCGTTCCTTAAATAATATGAAACTATTGACGACAGCAATGTCTATGAAGTGTAAAAAAAGAGTCTTCCACCACTTCTGAGTTTTTTGTAGGATGTTGTAAGATTTTATCATTTGGTCGGACCTATCAACACCGCCCATGTTTTTGTTATAATCGCTGATGACAGTGGGCTGGAGGGCAACTTCTTTGTCCAGTCACCATAATTTTTTACAAACCTAGTAATTTCGGTTGAGCCATTCGCTTGTGGAAATTGGTGAGACATGTAACTGCACGTGTGTCCTTCCACTAAATTACAAGTATATTCCCCTCAATCCTACACCACCTCATATCCCCACGAGCTATCTTGCGTTCCCATCTTTTTATGTCTTTAAATTCTGCAGGAAACAATTTACGATTCACCATGTCCCACAGGCATTAGTTCCCATTTCTAACAACTTGTTAGAATGTGTAAAAGTTGTCAAACTAAACATTGTGGCCCTGGTCTTTGAATGGCTGCAGTAACGATTCAACTTCAAGTCAGTGACACACCCATCATGACTACCTATGTAAAAATTAAAGTCGAGAGTATACCCCGAGAGTATATTCCCGTTTAACGCATGTCTCTGCTGGTACGATAAGTTAGGGACAAAGCTGAGCTTTATCGCCAAGTTATCTGCTTGCCAAATGTGTGTGCAGATGTTTGTGAGGGGTCGTGTGTGTGTGCAGTTAGTATGAGAGTGAGAGAACAGTGTGACGGCACCGAAGCCGGTTTAGCGATCATGGGAGAGGAGGCAACCTTTATTTTATCACTCAGAGATGCGGTGAACAGCTTGTAATCCGTCCACCACAGTCATTGGTTCTTTAATGGATAAACTCAGTGTGCCGGTCTCACCCGCAATGGTGGAAATTCACAAACAACCCAATGTGGTTGGACTGCAACACAGCAAATCTCATTCATGGTAACAGTAAATTACAATAATCCCTCGAGTATTATTAGCAGCAATGAGCGGACTCGGCAGTCTGTAAACTGTACAAGCAATAGTCTTGATACACAAGAATAACACACTATAATAATCAATCTCTGCCCAGACGTTAACCTCTTACTTGAGTCGTCTGAGGATGTGGGTAGAATGTGTGTTCATCTGTCGTTTGACTCCGACTCAGTTCCTCGAAGCTCGGGTGATGACGGGAGGCTGTTTCCTTGCTCTGTCGGCAGGCGGTACAGCGGCTGATTCTCGGCGGGTTGGCGGAGAAAACAGCGAAGTCGACTCAGTTGAAGAAGGAAGAGAAATCTTCTTCACTTCTGCAAGCAAAAGGGTGAAGACGCGGATTGCTCGGCGGTCTCCTTCGGATCCGTTAGCATGCTCTATGGAACACGGAGAAATCTCAACTCATCCAGCAAGATGGAGATCGTATGGCCAAAGTTTCAGGTACGTACGTTACTTCCTTGGGCAACGAGGCTAAACCTGGGAGCAGCAGGGCTGCGTCTAGATGAGGCACATACTCTCGATGACGTCATAATTGAGGGACGTGTTCTGTAGTGCATTTAATCCAATAGGAGTTGAGAGTTTGGTCCTTCAGAATTTCACACATAGGTGTAAAGTGAGCAAGGCTTCATGGGATCTGTAGTCTGTTTTGGACTCCCTTTGTTTGATTTTGGCATGGTTGTTGTTATCAGGCTTTGAGTGTTTGTATAGGCAGCAGTCAGGCTTTATGACTGTGTGTAGGCCTGCCTTTGTCTCTTATCTGAGTACCTGAGGCCCAATAGCTGTTTATGATGATCTGCGTGGCTGAGCGCTCGAGAGCAGTCCACGTGTAAATGCACATCTCTGTGCTGATCTGTCCATTGAGCCGCACTGACTGATCTGGTTAGAGCTGTTTCTTTCACGTTTGGAACATTTGTCATTTGATATTTCTCATACGGAACAAAACATGAGAGTCGGCCAACTTTGTAGTCGCAGTGCGACCTCTTGCAAAGTTTAATCGCACTGTTAGGAAAAATTGTCTCAAAATGAGTCTCAGTCTGGAGCCCTGATTTATTTTGTGGAATTTGATAATTTACCACAGCACACCTGACAATCTTTCACGACACACTAGTGTGCCACGCTATAGTGGTTGGGAAACACTGGCCTAAACCTAACCATTAGTGTTTTAACATGCAGAAGCAAAATGAAAAATCACATTTTCTGAACCAACCACATCATTTTGTGCTGCTTCTATGACTCTGTAATGTCATGTATCAGCTTGAGTTCAAGGCTGGATTTGAACCACGGTCCTCTGACTCTAAGTCCAATGCCCTGTCAAGTGAGCTACTGCACAAACTAATCATACTGGAATAAGTGAATATATGTAAGTAGGTCTGTAATACAAGCATTAAATTTATCATTTTTCAAAAGATGTGTTATGGTAAAAGTGTGTCAATGTCATAAAATAGCAGGATCTGAGTAATAAAGAGAAAAATAAGTATTTATAAAGTCATGATCAGCCATTAAAATCATGATTTGAGTGAAAGTGAATAAAACACACAGTTTTTGTAGCATCTCTAGGTTCATTTCACCTGGAAACTGCAGGGAATTGTACCAGGAGACACGTATAACAAGTTTTGCAAAAATGTATATACAGTCACGTTTTCACTATGAGACCAGGTTGCATGCAGTGCAGGAAGCGATAACATGAGCAGATGCCATGACTTACCGCAATTGTTTGTTGTTGTTGTGTTGGTGGTTCTTGAGTGGTGAGGGTTTGAAATCGATGTGAATTCCTCATGCAATTGTTTGCTGTTGTTCTGGTGGTTCCTGATCAGCAGAGGATTGAGATTGATGCAGTAATCTGTGTGAAACACAGAGGAGAAAACGAATGCACGCAGTTAAAATGAGAGATGTAGACAAGTGGAAAAAAAAGAACCTTAAGGACCTTTTGAGACCAGACTTATTCTCATCCATTCAGTCACAGTCAAATTTGGCCAGATTTCCAACTAATTCCAGATAATAACATTGTGTTTAATTAGCATTATACAATTAAAGCAGTAATTATTAATCATAGCTAGCTCCCCACAGGCACAAGACACAAAGACGTTTTTAACTCATTATTGGAGTTCCTCCAGCACTCATTTTGAAGACAATTGTCCTCATAGGCATTGAGTTCAATTACATAATAACACTCTTGTATATATCACCAGTGTGGAATGTGTAACGGTCAGAATTCAAATAAGATTCTGCACAATAGTGAAATTTTTTTTAAGTCTTTATATATTTTTTGCTCCATCGCCATTACAGTCTTTTCAATTTTTGGAAGAATTTCACATGGCAAGTTGTGTACATATAATACCTGCAATATGATTGCCATAATACCTGTGCCCTCTCTGCATTGCACTGTATATAACTAGAAATCATTTATTGGTCTAATGATAGCTTTGATTCTTATTAGGTACTATTCTTTCTTTGTTGTCATGGGAATAAGCTGTGAAATGCCTCCGAGGCTCAATGGGTCTGGCTTGCCCAAGGTTATGTGACCTTACTCCACTCAGAACAGAGAGAGAGAGAGAGAGAGAGAGAGAGAGAGAGAGAGAGAGAGAGAGAGAGAGTGACAGAGAGAGACATAGAAGGCTTGTGAAAGCCAGTGTGAATGGAGCTTTTGAGTTCATAAATCTACCACACCATCTGCTGTAGATCAGGATTATTAAATTGATATATCAATCACTTGTCGGGAAGCACCATTGCTTGAGAGTTTGATGATACTGTTAAGAATCATACCATTGCACATTTACATCTACTGAGGATCTTTGAATGTGGTGAGAATTTTTATTTACTGTATAATGATGTGAACTATGTGGCTATATTTTAGAAAAGTAGTCATGTTGACATGTCAGTGCTTCTTTGTTCTTTTTGTTTGTTTGTTTTTTACAATCTCTTGGCAGCCAAAAAAATAAAAAAATAAATAAAATAAAAACACACAAGTTTAGTGCAATAGTATCCAACATTATTCATTATAGAAATTCTCAAAATCAAAGACATTATTAATGTAAAGCAATCTATGTTCACATTATGTGAACAAGAGCCACACATTCTCTCTAAGTATATATAAATATATAACAATGTGTTTGTCAATATAAGATGATGTACATAAATTAATATTGAACCTAGTGTGGCGTAGTTTATTTTCTGGTTGCAATTTAAAACAATTCAGGTTCACCCATATAATGAAATATCAGCCATGTCTAGAGAACACCAGAATTTCCCATATCCTACATCAAAATTAATAATCGTCAGCATCAATAATTTAGCTTTCATTCTTTAACTATATGCCAAGTTGAGGTTCCATTAATATGAAAACCCAGTAACCATGCACAGTGTTTAATACACTCCCCAATTAAACCACAGAGTCCTCTTAGCTACATGACAGACCATCAATGCAAAAGCCCAAGAGCATGAGGCTTTCTAGTGTATCAGAACATGATAGCCTTCTGCTATCCCTCCCCCCTTTTTTTGAAGGTGATCAATTCATGGCCATTAAGCTGCTGAGAGCACCCTGTCTGAATTTTTCCCCTGTACTAATAGATGATGATTATGCGGCCCGTCAAGGCACTAATGAGGATCGTGGTAATCCTGATGTATGTTTGGGTCTTGCCCTAGAGAACATGCTCTTGTTGTGGCCTGCATGCTCACACCTTGCCATAGAGCTGCACCAATGAACCCAAAATCAAGGCCTCTTTAGTCAGTCTGAGTGTTTGGAATTTCAAATGCTGTTCAATCACAGGTAATGGGCACAACCTAATAAACTGCCTATAACATCTGAATGCTGAACAGGCAAATAATTTCCATTTTAAGTGCAAAAATACAGTGCATGTTTGCTTTATTTTTTTTAATCATTTTTCTTATTTGATTTATTTTAAATTGTGTGGAATTTTAAATTGTGTTTATTGAACACAATTGAACACTTGTAAAAGTTTACATTAATGTTCCCTTTGTTAATGGTTTATAAATGGGTTCATCATTGACTATTAAGTTGTTTATAAATGCATTATAAATCATTATCAGTTATAACACCATTGAATAAAAAAGGGTAACTTTCATGCAATACTTGCCAAATAGTTAGCATTTTAAGTCCCAGTTACCTTAAGTCCTCTGCAAAAACACTTTTTAGGTCTTCATGTTAATTCACAGCATGTATGATTCACAGCCTAATGACCACTATACCAAACTGAACTTTGTGTGAAGAATGTATATTAATATATGCTTCATATCTGTCCAGTTTACATGAAGGTACAAGTGTTATTAAGCTTTTTTTTTTAAATTTATTTATTTTAATCTGTGAGGTAAAATGCCTCACTATTTGGCAGGTATTGCATGCAAGTCAACATTTTTATGCATGTGGTTACAACTGCTTATCAGTGATTTATAATGCATTTTTAAATTATTAGTCACTGACAAGCCCCTTTATAAAGCCTTAACATAGGAAACATTAAAGTAAAGTTTACCTGATTTGAAGATATAAGGACAGTATTTTATGTTCAACTGTAGGCAATTCTAGATCTAGTTCTTCTGCAGGTAAAAGAAGTCATCAGTTTTAGCAAGGCTCCATTTACTCTAGTGTCCTCCTGTCACATGTACGCCGGATGCCCGCAGACTGACAAAAGCATAGCCATCCTACTGAAACACCAGGGCCCCACTACACCATCTGAGCCATACAAGACGAACTACTCTCAGTTTCCATAACATTTCTTGTTTCATTATCCTCTCCGGAGCACATCAGGAACAAAAAGAGAAAAGATCTGAACCTTTTCCTTTCTGCATTCGATTTTACATCTTTTGCTCATTTCTCAGAGTCTCCCCCTCACCAGGAGGATTCTAATGAAGGGGAGATCGAGGGCTCTGCTGGGATCCCGGAGAACCTGGAGACAGGAGAGAATGCAGGCCGGTGACGGCATGGCAGCCATGATTTCCATATGAGTACAATCAGTTTGCCAACTTTTAAAGTGAATGTTTAAGTAGCCTAAGAGATAGGGCTTTGATTTGCTCTCTGATCAAGCCTGAGTCATCTCATTCAGAGAATAATGATTTTCCCCCTAATTTCACTGTGTTTCCTTCTTATCTCTGAGCTTACAGGTAGTGTAAAACCCAGTGGTGTTGTCTTCCCAGAGTTGTGCGAGTGAGAAGGGCCTTTCTTCTACTAGATTAGAGATGTGCGTGGAAGGGAGTGAGATGAGAGGAAGAATTGTAAATGGAGATTGGGGTAGTCATTAGATGCTAGACAGGTTGTCAGGGAGGAGGGCCAAAACCTTGGCTAGCATTTCATAGCCACGGATAATAGTTGAAAGAGCCATATTTTTTATGGTTTTCTGACAATGTATACTTTTACTAATTCAAAAAATGTCATGAACTCTAATTAGAGTAGATGAAACAAATCAACTGAAATGTATAATTTTCAGATTCTGAAAACATCGGGTTTGGAACGAGATGAGGGAAACATATAACAAGTTATTGACATACAGTACATCAGTCATTTGTACTGCATAAATAAACATGGAATGAGCAACCAGGTTTGTTCAAAGATATTTCCTGTCTGAAAATAAAGTGTTGGATTGGCGACTAGAAAAAATGTGTTGCCTGTGTTGCATCAATTTAAAATTCTGTTTGTTGATTGGTTGGTCTCCATTAGTATAAAATATGTGCATTTTCATAAGAGCCAAGTTGTATGATATCGAACTTTTTCACCATCTCCTACAAATGATTACGAGTTGTTGTGAGACGATGTTCAACCAGTGAAAATATGTTGCATTGTGTTAGATTTCACAGTTTAGCATGCAAACACAAAGCTTATAACAGAGGGAAACAGGCAATGAAATATTTAAAGCAATAACCAATTGTTATTTTTATTTGTAAAGCGCTTTTCACAACACACATAATTTCAAAGCAGCTTTACAGAAAACCATGCATTAACAGAAAATTAAAACTGTAATATCTATAAAGTCTTAGAGTCATCGTGTAGTTTGATTAAAGATGATTGTAAATTGTGAATAAAAATAAATAATTAAATCATTAAATCATAATTGTATTTAGAACCCCAGTTAGGCGACTGTAGCAAGGAACACAAAACTCCATAAGATGTTGGTTAATGGAGAAAAATAACCTTGGGAGAAACCAGGCTCACTGTGGGGGCCTGTTCCCTTCTGGCTAAACAGCATGAATATAATGCAAATGTTAGTTATTTATGTGCAGTGCAAGTCATGGTTTAAAATTAGTAAACTATGTAAGTGTTAAAGGCCAGTGTTTAAACAAAGATTTTGTATGAAGAGTAAGATTAATGTCTAATGTCTTTGAAGTTCAGCCTGGATTAACTGCAGAAGTTCACATTGATGCATTGTTCTTTGTTAGTTGGCCGAAGAAAGGCTTTTGTTGGCAAATAATTGAAAGTCTATGTATACCATTTTAAGAATGTAGTCCATCATTAGACCAATGTGATGCAGGCAGAGATCAGTGAGGTGCATCGCAGTTCAACCAGCAGGTCAATTCAGTGAGGTCTATCCTAAGTCCAAGATTCAGGCAGTGGCATATGAAGTATCCCATGTTTTATGGTTGGACTTGGCATCAGTTCATCCCCTGAAGTCCATCTTAATAGACTGAAGTGATGTCTGGCTGGCATCGGCTGCATTTAGTCATCATCACTCAGAGACACATAGCAGTGGAGTCTGACACCAAGGTGGATCTGGCCAGCTCTGGTAACCTCGGGATATGAATCTCAAGGTTGAGACAGGGAAACAAATAGAAAAATATTATCGTAGATGCCATTAAATTTTTTGCAGAGTTATAGAGCATGATAAATGTTTTTGGTTCCGGCAGACCTAACTAAAGCAGCCTAATTGTGAGTTGATGGATAAATTAGGTGTCTGCCTGGCTAAATAGATGAGTCTTTAGTCTAGACTTAAACTGAGTGAATGTGTCTGCATCCCAAACAGTGTTAGGGAGATTATTCCATTGTTTAGGAGCCAAATAGGAAAATAATCTACCTCCTTTTGTATTCTAGGAACTACTAACAGGCCAGAATTTTGCGATCGTAATGAACATGATGGAATGTAGCGTGGTAGAAGGTCAGTTAAGTACTGCGGAGCTAGACTATTCAAAGCTTTGTACATAGTAAACAAAATGTTAAAATGAATACGAAATTTAAATGGAAGCCAAAGTAACGATGATAAAATGGGGCTAATATGTTCATATTTCTGGATTCTAGTCACACTCTGGCTGCTGCATTTTGATCCAATTGAAATTTATTTATTGAACTTGCAGGACATCATCCCAGTAATGCATTACAATAATCTACACTTGAGATCATGAACACATGAATTATGTAAATGTAAATTAATTAGTTTTTCAGCATTAGCAAAAGAGAGCATGTGTCATAACTTAGCAATATTTCTGAGGTGGAAGTATGCTGTTCTACAAACATTGGAAATTTGTAAAAAATAAAAATATAAAAAATAAATTGGTGTCAAATATAACACGTAAGTTCTTTGATATAGAAGACAATGGAAGAGTACATCCTTCAAGATCAAATTATATTTTAGCGGCTTATTTTTTTAGGTTTTTGGTCCAATAATTAGTCCCTCCATTTTATCGGAATTGAGTGGAAGGAAATTTCTGGCCATCCAATCTTTGATTTCATTGATATGCTCTGCTAATTTGGAAGTGTGAATTTTCGTTGGGTTAAGAAGAAATATAAAGTTGGGTATCGTCGCCATAACAGTGGAAACTTATTCCACGATTCCTGATAATATCTCCCAGAGGAAGCATTTATAAGGAGAAAAGCAGAGGCCCTAAAACTGATCCCTGTGGTACTCCATACTTTTGTTTGATTTGACAATTGCTCGTTTACACAGACAAAGTGGTAGCAGTCTGCTAAATAGGACCTAAACCATGCTAATTCAAGTCCACAAATGCCAACATAATTCTCAAGCCTATTCAAGAGAATGTCACGATCTATGGTGTCGAAGGCAGCACCAAGATCTAAAAGCACTAGAAGAGAAATGCAACCGCGATCAGATGATAAGAGTTCGTCATTTGTAACTCTGATAAGTGCAGTCTCTGTACTGTGGAGGCCTAAATCCTGACTGAAATTGTTCATATATACTATTTCTCTGTAGAAATGAAGATAGTTGGGAGGACCTACATTTTCTAGTATTTTCGACATAAACAGAAGATTTGAAATCAGTCTATAATCAGCCAATTTTCCAGGATCAAGCTGTGGCTTCTTAATAAGCGGTTTGATAACTGCCATTTTCAGGTTTCTAGGGACATGTCCTAAGGATAGCGAGGAGTTAATAATATTAAGAAGAGGTTCTGCGATTACAGGGAATATCTCTTTTAAGAGCTTAGTTGGTACTGGATCTAACATACATGTTGTGGCTTTTGATGTTTCGATAAGTTTTGTTAGCTCTTCATGACCAATGACCGTGAAGGATTGAAGTTGCTCATGAGGAAAATTATGAGATACTTTTTTCTGTGGTACTGTGACAGACGATTGCATAATTCCAATTTTATTTCTGATTATTTCAATTTTATTAGTAAAGAAATTCATGAAGTCATTACTATTGTGCTGCAATGGAATATCTGGTTCAGTCGAGGCTTTATTCCTAACCAATTTAGCCACAGTACTGAATAAACACCTACGATTGTTGTGGTTATTTTTATGAGTTTGCTCAAATATGCTGACCTGGCAGCTTTTAGTGCCTGTCTGTAGCTACAGACACTATCCTTCCATGCACCACGAAATACATCTAATTTTATATTCTTCAACTTGCACTCTATTTTCCGAGATGCTCTCTTTAGAGCATGAGTGTGATCACTGTACCATGGTGCGGGGCTTTTTTCCTTAATTTTCTTTAATCAAATGAGGGCGACACTATCAAGAATGCTAGAGAAGACTGTATTTATATTTTCTGATATTCCTTGAAGTTCTTCTAATGTTTTTGGCTTACTGAGTGTATGAGATAAATCTGGAAGATTATTAGTGAAGCTATCTTTAGTGGTTGAAAGAATAGTTCTACCTGAATGATAGCATGGTGTATTAGTGGTGGAGTAACATTAGCTGATCGCAGCACACAAGTGTTGAGGTAATGATCTGAGATGTCATCGCTCTGCAGCAGAATTTCTATAGTATCAATATCAACTCCATATGACAGAATTAAATCTAGTGTATGATTATGGTGATGAGTTGGTCTTGTCACATTTTTTTTTACTTATAGAGAGTTTAGAATATCGATAAATGCTAATCACAATGTGACATTTTCATTATGTATGTGAATGTTGAAGTCATCAACAATTAAAGCTCTATCCATAGTAACTACTAGATCTGATAGAACATTTTTAAATTCACCAAGGAAATCAGAATATGGCCTGGGTGATCTATATACTGTTACAAGTGCAAAAGACAACAGAGAATTTTAAATTGTATCTGACGGTGTCACATTAAGCATTATTAGTTCAAAAGACTTAAACTTATATCCTGTCCTCTGAGTAACACCAAAAACTTCACTGCAAATTGCAGTAACACCTCCTCCTCGACCCTTCAGGTGAGGCTCGTATTTATAACAATAACCTGGGGGAGTAGATTCACTTAAACTAATATAATCATCCGGTTTAAGCCAGGTTTCAGTCAAACAAAGCGCATACAAACTATGATCTGTAATAATTTTATTTACAATTAGTGCTTTGGTTGAAAGAAATGTAATGTTTAGTAGCCCTAACTTTATATGATGTTTATCCTCTATTGTTTTGTTATTTTCAAGTTTTAACTTAATCAATTTTTTTCTAAATGATTTAGGAAGGGGTTTGTGTTTGGTAGTTCGGGGAAAAGACACAGTCTCTATATGATATCTAGGTGATACAGTCTCTATGTGTTGTTGTTTATGTGACCTGCGTGATGTCTCAAGGCAGCTAGCAGATGTTCAGATTAGCCAGTTTTTCTGCTTCCTGACCTGGGCCCTAGTTAGTCAAATACTATCACTATTAAGACTATGAGCCAAATTACTAGAGAGGAGAGCGGCACCTTCCCTGGAGGGATGGAATCTGTCTATCTGTTTAGCAGGTCAGGTCTACCCCAAAAAATCTTCCAATTGTCTATAAATCCTATGCTATTCTCTGGACACCACTCATACATCCAGCCATTCAGTGACACTAATCTACTATAAACCTCATCACCACGATGAGCAGGGAGGGGACCAGAGCATATTACAGTGTCTGACATAATTTTTGCAAGTTCAAATACCTCTTTAACCTTATCTTTATTGATCTCTGGTGAAGCTGGACATCGTTAGTGCCGACATGAATAACAATTTTAGAAAATTTACATTTAGGATTAGCCAGCACTTGTAAAATTGATCTGATGTCAGACGCTCTGGCACCGGAAATGCATTTAACAATAGTGGCTGGAGTTTCTATTTCCACGTTCCTTAAAATAGAATCTCCTAAGGCCAGGGTTCTTTTAACATGATTCTCAGTGGGTGCAACACTGAGTGGGGAGAATCGACTGGAAACCCTAACAGGAATGGGATACTCGTGTCACTTTGCTGAGTGAGTGTGCCGCCGTCACCCAAACGCCCTGCTGCGGGGGCTCTACAGCTGGAACCAAAGTGTGTGTGTTGCTTGCTGTTCTACCCCCATCCAAAACAGTATCTACTGGCTTCTCTTTCTCACTGACCTCTACTAGCATTCGGATGTGTGTCTCTAACTCATTAACCTTCTCCAACACCCTGACTAATTCCATACATTTATCACATGTAAACCCTTCACTGCTGATGGAAGAAGCTATAGTAAACATGTGGCATGCAAAACAGGAAGCAATAATATGAGGGGATGCCATGACTTACTGCAATTGTTTGTTGTTGTTGTTATGGTTGTTCTTGAGCAGCGAGGGTTTGACATCGATGTGAATCCCTCACGCAAATGTTTGCTGTTGTTGTGTTAGTTCCTGTTCAGCAGGTGATTGAGACTGATTCAATAATATGTGTAAAACACAGAGGAGAAAATGAATGCACGCAGTCGAAATGCAAGATGTAGACAAACGGAAAAAATAAAATAAAATAAAGAAAACGGGTGCATGCGGTAATGTACATGCAGTTGAGACAGTAGAAAAGTGGGAAAAAAACTAAGCATGCTGTAAGATGGCAATGGATAAAATGATGAGCATAGAGGAATAAGCAATGCTAAGCATGCAAGCAAGCTACAAACAAACGGACTCGTGCAGCATGCCAGCAGCCAATGTTTTCTAACTTTTAATGTATGTGGTTATGAAGAGTGTTTTCGAAAGTCTCCAATTTATTGCCATTCCAGTGTGGATGAGAGCTGTAAACTTAGTGATCTTAATGCGTTTTCAAACAAAATCATAAAATAAAATAAAAAAAAAAATAAAAAAAAGACGAAACCCATAATAGAAGAAATGTAAATAATACCCATTTATTGACTTGACTGGAGTGATTATTTGCACTTGGTTTAAATAGCACCAGCCACACAGCACAGCTATTTGCACTCAGATAGTCTGGTGGAAACACTGAAATTAAAGACAAAGTGAGCCCCCATGTGTTGCTTCAGTGGTGTGGTGTGTAAAGATGCAGTGATTTTTGTTTTTGTTTTCGTACGGACGATTCCCCTTTTTGCCCCAGTTTTTTCCATCCTGTTTCCTGTCTCTTTTATATATATAAAGGTTGATTTCCTCAAAGTAATTTTGCCACTGTGATGATATGGTAGGTGAGAGAAAGGTTTGATCTAGGTAATATTAACCTTGATTTTACTATTAGTAATATTGTAGTAACCATGTTTTTAGGTGGAAGCCATAGTTTTAATGCAATTAACCACATTGCTACAGTAATGTGATGCTAATATATTAACCATGTTTAATTTTGTGGTTACAACTATTTTATTACAAAATACCATGGCGATAAAATGGTGTGGTTAGTTTTTGTAAGGGAAGGTTAGGGTTAGGGTTAGATTTAGGGGTAGGGGTAGGTGTAGGGTGACAGTGGGACTCTAAATAAACAATAAACTTGCTGCAGTGATGGCCCTATACTGTATGTTAGTATTTAATTAGGACTGCAAATAGTATCAGCAACTATTTGCACTGGGGTACAAATAGTATCTTACACTATTTGCACTTAGTGCAAAGAAGATGCTTTTGGTTGCTATTTACACCACAGAGTTAGTGGTGGCGGCGTAGTGGGCTAAAGCACATAACTGGTAATCCGAATGTTGCTGGTTCAATCCCCACAGCCACCACCATTGTGTCCTTGAGCAAGGCACTTAACTCCAGGTTGCTCCAGGGGGATTGTCCCTGTAATAAGTGCACTGTAAGTCGCTTTGGATAAAAGCATCTGCCAAATGCGTAAATGTACACTATGTGTCTCTGTAAATAGCATAATTTGCTATATGCACTTAGTGTAAATAGCATTTATCACTATTTTGCACATAGTGCAAAGTTAAAGTCACAGGAAACTTTTTCCAAACTTTCCATGCTGTTGGAAAAATAATCTTCACCAACTCATTGTATCAGAGTTGAACCAGCAGACCTGTGCATTTTTGCTGCAAGCTATTACTCTTTCATGCCCCCTTTTTTCTGTGGAAAGGTGCCTCACCAATTATTTTGAGATGGATGCAGGGATGCAGAATTACTAGAAGCATCAGGTTCTCTTATATGTTTTTCCAGCAGTCTATGCCTTAGGTAAGGGCAGAATGGCCAGAGGCTACAGTAGCTCCCGAGGGACAAATGGGGCTCATAAACTGTGAAACTGACATCTCTCATCTATTACCTCTGCTAACTAGACCTTTAAGAACCTTGACAGCTTGTGCTACGTGTCTTTTCCCCCTACATGATTTTTTTTCCTCAAACATTGATTTTGGGAAGTTGCTCTGTTTCCAGTACTGACTTCATGCACATCATGCACATAATCATGCACACAATCTTACATCAAGGACATGCCCTCTTAAATGTAATCTCAAAACTTCTATAAAAAAAAAAGCAAATCTAAACATTGTATATATTTGATGCAGTTGTTTATTCTGTTTTCGGTGTAATACTAATATATATATATATATATATATATATATATATATATATATATATATATATATATATATATATATACACACACACATATATTATTTTATTTTATTTTATTTTTTTATGAAGTGAATGATGTGATACATTATATAAATACTGTATTTAATATCAGAGCCTATACACAGATGTAAAACTGCATTCCTCTGAATATTTGTCTCTGGTCACTTCCTGCTTGCTGGTGGCTGTGCGTGAAAGGTTAACACTTTAAATCCTGGGGTAGCCGCAGCTGCTGTTCCCCTTGCAACACTGTTCTGAATCCTGCAAGCCTTGCAGGATGCCTGCAGGAATGTTCCTTCAATCACAGGGAGACTCATCACTCTCCTGTGCGAGAGGAAGCTGCTCAGAATCCCTGTCACCTTCACTTAGCCCCACGCACAGACAAGTCCCAGTGCGGTCTCTGCTTGTAGATTCTCTGCCAGCAGACAATAGCGCACACATGCACACAACTGTCTTTCTAGTGGAACAGTATTAAGGATATTATAAAATAATCTGACACCCACACACTCCACACACTCATGTTCAGTGACTTTTTGTCAAGATAAAATTCTGGAGTTTACACATACACATGACAGCTAGGGCTGTGAATCCGTAAAATATTTTTAACTAATTAATCGCACAGTTTTCTGTGATTTATCACGATTAATCACAATTAAATTATGGTACATGATGCATTACAAAAAACATTAAAAAAACATCATAAATATATTTACACTTTGTCTCAAAGAATATGCAAGAAATTGGTTAGACATACATTTTTTTAAATATGTACGTTACATGTTTTATTTTTTATTTTTTTCGGATAGAGTTAATTAGCCTTGTGCAACACTGTGTCCACATCTTTGGACGTTGTATTTTGGCTTCGCTATACGCAACGCATAATTTAAATGAATTAAAACTGGCTGAAAACTGTTTGCAAGACTCTACACTGTCATTTAAGGGTTAAACTTCTGGTGCACCGTGTCACATGACACAACAGCATGACGTTGATATACAGGATGCGCTGCTGCTGGCGCCTCTGGTAAGAAACCTTTAAGTTTTTTTATTGAATCCTGTTGGGTTGTAAAGAGTAGTGTCTCTAGTTTCGTTTGATATGCGGCTTTAAAAAATCCATTCATTTTTCGCGCGTCAGTGTGCTGATAAACATGATGTCCACCTATGTTGAAATTAGGACAGCATTCCCTCAAAAGTCGAAAAAAAACATGTTAGTTATTTTGAATATTTTTCAACATTAACACATCTGTGGGTCAATTCGCTTCATTTTAATATAAATTTTGTTATTGTTTTTTGTTATAACTGTACAATACTGTTCTATTCATTAACATTAGTAAATGCATTCCTATATATTTACAATGCATTTTCACATTGAGAATAAGAGTTTTCATGCAAAAGCTGAAAAATATCGCTTTTTAGGATGAAAATAAGGTGCATTTCTAACTGTTCTGAGACCAGTGCAGACAGACAGCACACTGGAGGTTAAGTCATTCACTAAATAGGGTGCAAGGGTGCATCCTATAGCTTTCTATGCAGCTAAGTGCATTCACTCCTAAAATCTGACCAAAAGTTCAGTTTCAGGCGCAGATAATGTTTGGACCACTCAACATGTTTGGCAGACATGGGACAATGATAATCAGTACATAGATTCAGAATTTTATAATGTATAATTTTATTTTAATATGGTTGGCCATGATTTGATGATGCTGGCCATTACTTTTAATACGAATTATTAATTCCGCTTTATATAAAATCAGCTGTAATGTCTATAACGTCTCAAAAACATGAATAACCAACACTCCTGGACACATAATAAACTATTTGTTGAAAAAAATCAGACTTTCTATAGCTTAGTATTACTTAAAATTTCACAACTTAGTCCCACTGTCCACATATGTGGACATACATTTTGATGAAAACTATTTGCTCTAGAAATGTTTTTATTATTTATTTTTATTTTTTTATTAGGTCCTACTAGTTACAAATCAAAAAAGGGAAATGAAAATGCACACAGCAGTCACACGGGGGTCTCAGGAGGTTAGACACATTTTTACAAGTATTAATCTTTGATACAAGTATATGTATACATGCCATAAAATCAGTAGACATGTTATAATTAAAAGTTGGGCAAAATCTTCTGCCGTTTTCCAGTGGACTTTTTTAATAATAGTATCAAATGGGTATATTCAATTCATATTATTTATTATTTATTATTATTTATTGGAAAATGAAACTTAAGTGTACATTGCCAATGCATTATTAGATATTATACTGTACATACAGATATTAACCTAACTGAATGCTGAAGTTTAACATCACAAAATTAAAACTTTCTCTGGCTGCCACTCAGTCTCTACAAGTAAACCTGGTTGCAACTTGCTAAACGGACAGGTCCTTCTCAGTCTCTATTGCGCACACGCTGGGTCTCACTCAGGCGGTTTAGTTTTTTAAAGTGGTTCAGATGAAAGTGTGAGAGTGAGCGTTGTCTGGCAATGCCAAGAGACAGCAGCTTGCCCGTACTCTCGCAAGCCTGGTTCACCACTTGGGGGTGAAATTCTTCATTCTCCATACAGTAAGTCCTCTCCCGTGTTTATTATGCCCGGGACATGCATAGTACGCAATGAATAAGTGCACACTGCTCCACACAATCAGTTTCTGTGCTAGGATGTGCAGTTGAGTCGAGCGTCCTTTCCATGAGGGGACCCGCTCCATGTAGAATACAACACTTTTATTAAGCCACTGATAAGACTAGATTCTTCATCTTACAGTAAGTACATGTTCATGATTTTAAAAGTAATTTTTTAAGTACTAAAAGTAATTTAAGTATAAAATTTTGTATTGAAGAAACATTACTGAGTGCACCTCTAACATTTACATGGGAGAGGTATTTTACTAAACAACTTAAAAGGAAGAATATATTGAATTGTAATGATACTTGTGCAGTGAATGAATGATTAAGCTGCATGTTGTCAGCAGTAATTCTTCAACTCAAACAACAGTGCAAAATCAATGAGGCCGAATGTAATGAAAAGGCAAAGAATAATTGGTTGGCAATCGATGGCATTTTGAAAATAAGTCTGGATTTTTCGATATCAAGAACATCCAAATTAGAGTTTTTTTGGGGGGGTATCTAAGGAGATCGATGCTTACAAGGTCATGGTTTTATCTGGCACTGCGTGTCATTAGAGGCATTTAAATAATTCATGGTGCCCAGAGGTACTGAAGAGAGAAAACAAATGAAGATTCACCAAACCAGGACAATGTTAATCCCTGCAATACTGCCACTGTGGACTAGATTTGTCATGCCTTCTTGGACTGTGCTAAATCAATATCAGAATTATGCATCACTACCAACATTTAATTCTTGGAGTGCTCTCTTATGCTGATGTATTTTGTGATATTAAGTTTCTCTGTTTCCTTTGCATGAGGAGTTAGATTTGAATGGGGGGTAATGTTGTTGTGCCCCACACAAATAAATACTCTTGCCTAAGGAGAGTGATGAAGTCATGTAGAGATTATCATGATTTCAAGGGATTAAATGTGGATTGACTCTCTGTACTTCATTAGAAAACATATTGACCACTATAAGTATCTAATAAGTTGAGTAAACCCTCAAAATCAATAAAAATTTAGACCAAAAGTTTAGATCAAAATATTATGTCTATGTGTGTGCAGGGCAGGCAGGTCTGGGATAAAAGATGGACAACGTGTCAGCAGCATTGACAATTTTCTACTCCATTGGCACAGAGATAGAGCTAAAATGTAAATGTATGTGAGAGATGAAAAGATGAAGAACTAGGAAAAATACAGATTGCTATTTCAGACAGCTGCACATTAGAAAGTGACAAAATGACACAGATAATGAATTAAGAAATATTCTTGCAATTGAATGTGAAGACTTAGAGATAGAGTAATACTGAACTTTATTGATAAAAGGCAGAATTATTTAACAGAGCAAGAATTTATTAAACACAGGAGCCATGACAAGCACTCCAAAAATGGGGACAAGTAGTAACTGAATACAAGTCTCATGTTTCCATTCATTGTAATTACAGGCACGGCATGCAGTCCTTGTATGTAAGACTGGATATACAAATAGTTAGCATTTGAATTACACAGTGCTTCTCATTAAATATGATATAATTTGTACACTGTGTGAAATCATGCGCAGTGAAGTCACCAGTGTTGAATCAGTCTCTGAAAGCACTATGTGAACAGAACAATGCATTTCTCTATAACACTTTTGTTTTAGATTTATTTGACTGTGTTTGTATTGATGACTTTACTGTGTTTGATTTAAAAACAATTCTCACCACAACACATTTAATTGCTGAGATATGGAAAGGACGACACAGTTTAAGGAACCATGATGGCACATGGTCAAAATCTGGGGTACGTGTTAAATATTCATTGTAAAGCAGATGTACAAAGCACTTTTCTGTGTCGCGCTCTCTTTCTTTTAATATGTTCACAGCTATTAACAATAAAGGCAGGAGCCTCATTAAAAAAACGTCATTTCAAATAAAATATTTGTGTGAATAATGTGCTGTTTAATTGGCCTGAACTGTATTAAAAGATATGAATGGTTTTTGTAATTAAACCTCTTTTGAAGAACGAGAGTGGAGATAAAGGAATCGCAGGATTACACCAGAGACCTGCAAAGTGAGGTTCCCTGTGAAGCACGGGACCACAGCAGGATGTTACATTTTATATGAAGACAAACACACAGCTCAGAACCCTTTCTCGTGATCAGCAATATGATGCTACTGTAAGAAGTGTGTGTTGCATTAATGCATTTTATGTTGAAATACAAGACATTTGCCTTCCCTCGCTTTCATCAGTTTTTATAAGATTTAAAAGTCAAAAGCAGGGAAGAATAGTTTGAGAAAATATGACTAATGTTTCTTTAATGGACTGCTGCTTGGTTTCACCTTATTGCAAATTCTGCTCATAATTTTAAAAGCATTTTATGATGCAATTCAACTTTTTTTTTTATTTGAATTTATATGGCACCTTATAAAATACTGTAATGCAGTTAATTTTCATTTACATCTACAGAAGAAGTTTTTCAAAGAGATAGAATACATTTGTGACTTCTAGAAGTGCCAACTCTTTGCTCAATATTGCTAACTTAAAATACTATGGGTAACAATATTGTTTCAATGTTTAACTTACTGTATAGTCATTATTCAAATCATACAATTTATCAACCGGTCTCATAAATCCATGTTACTATTAGAAATGCCATAAAATAATCGATCAATTATTGATCACTTGATACATTTTTGAAGCATGGATGTATGAAGATTAGCCTACATTTCAATTAGAAGCCCAATTATTGCTTTCCCATTTATGGTCAGTTGGCCTTCTGTTTAATGCAGTCTGGCGTAATAGCTTTAGGAGAACACAAGGGGGTGAAATAACATTTACTCTACTTAATACAATAAAGTTATTGTTACTTCTGTCACCCCTACATTTGTGCAGCTGGTGTTTCCTTGTGTATAATGTTATACTATGGTGGATAAACAAATTAGAGATTTTTGGGAAAGGGCAAAAAAAAATAAGTTTGTAGTCATTTCAGATTCTGGGTTGATGGAGGTGGCCAGTATCCAAAATGAATAGATATCATGGTGAATGGCAAGTATATGCAATGAAAGGCAACAAACAGGTGCAACCTACAATTGTGGAAGCATTGAACCTTAGGAAATGTTATAATGGGTGCGCAAAATGGGGCTTGAACCTGGGTCTCTAGTATGAAAGGGTTGCGGTTTTATCCCCTGAGCTACTGGAGACACTTTTGATTTTGGACCCAAATGCAGACACAAGGTTGGAGACAGTGTGTAGTTCATAGGGCTGTCTTTACTGAACACAAAAGGTAATCCAACAGGAGATACAAAAGGCACAATTCAGTTTTAGGGGAAAAGGCAATTCCAAAACTTCAACAAAAAAGGTAAATAATCCACATGGAGAGGCATCAAAATAAGGAAAAAAAAAAAAAAAAAAAATACAAAAAGTTCAAGAACTCAAAAAGTATAAGAACATACAGGCATATATCACAGGGAATGAACTGAGGCTGACTTACTTCAAGAGAAGATTGAGCAAATAACAACTGAAAAGACTGGGTTTAAATACAAATGACAAAACTAGGCACAGGTGAACTAGATCATTACTCAAACAGAGTGGAGAGAGTTCAAAAGTTCATTGCTTCCCCTAGTGGCCAGCCAGGGAATTGTCATGAGTCTCACAGGACCCCCCCCAACCCTTCTACGAAGGTCTCTTGACGTTCCCCTTGGGATGGTCAGGGTGGCAATGGTGAAACTCCTGGATTAGTTCAGGGTCCAGGATGTCCTGGGCTGGAACCCAGGACCGTTCTTCTGGTCCATACCCCTCCCAATCCACTAGGTATTGTAGCCCTCCACGAACCTGGCGAGAGTCTAACAGACGATGGACCTTAAACACAGGTTGGTCCCCAACAATATGGGGAGCGGGGGGGGGGTTGGATGCTGGCAGCAGGTGACAAACCTCTTGAGTTGTGACACATGGAAGGTTGGGTGGACCCTCATGGTTGGAAGTTGTAGCCTGTTTGCCACTGGATTAACTCTCTGCAGGACTTTGAAAGGGCCAATGTAACGAGGGGCCAGTTTGTGGGATTCCACCCGCAATGGAAGATCTCGAGTGGATAGCCAAACCCTCTGACCTGGGCGAAACAGCGGAGCTCGTCTGCGTCATTGGTTGGCCTGTTGTCAACAACGTGAGGCTCATAGTAGGTCTGACCTTGCTTTCCTCCATATGCGATGGCAGCAATGAACCATTGACTCCACTGCAGGTACACTGACCTCAGGCTCTTGCTCTGTAAACAGAGGAGGCTTGTAACCAAACTGAACTTCAAATGGTGACATACCTGTTGATGAGCTCTTAAGGGTGTTGTGAGCATATTCCACCCAAAACAGTTCTTTACGCCATAATGTGGGATTGGATGAAACAAAGCATCTCAAGGTGGTCTTCAGCTCTCGATTCATCCTCAGTCTGCCCATTGGACTGAGGGTGAAACCCCGAAGAGAGGCTAACAGATGCACCCAGGAGTCTGCAGAAAGCCTTCCAAAACCGAGAAGTAAATTGTGGTCCACGGTCTGACACAATGTCCTGAGGGATACCATGTAGTCGGACAACATATTGCAACAGGAGCTTAGCGGTTTCTTGGGCAGAGTGCAGCTTGGTTAAAAGATATGAAATGGCAAGCCTTAGAAAATCTATCAACAATAACAAATTACGGTGTTACCTTCAGATGGGGGAAGTCCCGTAATAAAGTCAACTGAGATGCGAGACCAAGGTCGGGATGGAATGGGAATTGGGAGCAACAACCCTTGAGGATGCATCCTAAGTGTCTTGCTTCGAGCGCAAGTGGGGCAGGCCACAACAAATGAACGGACATCCTCCTCCATGGTGGGCCACCAAAATTGTCTCTTCAGAAACTCCAGTGTCTTTCCATTACCAGGGAGACTTGTCAGTCTCAAGGAGTGCCCCCACTGTAGTACTTGAGAACGAACTGATTTGGGAACAAATATACAGCCTGGTGGGCCATTACCTGGGTCTGCCTCTGTTCTTTGAGCCCTCCTGACAATAGCCTATTCCCCACCAGATAGGTGCCACAATCTGGATGCTTGAGAGGATTGGCTCAGGATTCTGAACTTGCTCTGGGGTATCAAACTGCCTGGACAAAGCATCTGGTTTCTGATTCTTAGAGACTGGGCGGTAGGACAAGGTGAAGTGGAAGCAATTTTATAAAAAAAAAAAAAAGTGCCCACCTGGCCTGACGTGGTGCGAGTCGCTTAGCCTCCTGTATGCAAGACAGGTTCTTATGGTCAGTCCAGACCAGGAACGGGTGTTTAGCCCCCTCTAGACAGTGTCGCCACTCATCTAAAGCTACCTTGACCGCTAGCAGTTCTCTGTTGCCAATGTCATAATTACGTTCACTGGGAGAGAGACGGCGCGAGAGAAAAGCGAATGGGTGTAGTTTCCCATCAGTGCTCAATTGTTGGGAAAGTATAGCCCCTACCCCCATTTTAGAGGCATCAACTTCAATGATAAAAGGGAGCTCCAGATCAGGCAGGGTAAGTACTGGAGCGGTGACAAAAATGCTTCTTCAGTTCCTTGAAAGCTTTGTCTGCCTCTGGAGTCCAAGAAAGCTTCTTAGAGACCTTTAATGAGAGCAGTGAGAGGTGCAGTTATGGAGCTGAAATTCCTAATAAAACGTCTATAGAAATTTGCAAACCCCAAAAAGTGTTGCATCTCCTTAACTGTGGTGGGACATGGCCAGTCAGTAACTGCCCGAGGTAGTTTTTTGCAAGGGTCCATCTGGATATGACCATTCGAGACTATGAACCCAAGGAATGAGACTGTAGTCCGGTGGAACTCGCATTTCTCCACCTTAACAAACAGGTGGTTCTTCAGGAGGCGATGCAAGACTTGTCTGACATGTTGCACATGTTCGTGGAGGATCTTTGAGAAGATGAATATATCATCTAGGTAAACAAAAACAAAATGATTAAGCATATCTCTGAGGACATAATTAATGAAAGCTTGAAACACAGCAGGGGCATTAACTAAACCAAAAGGCATAACCAAGTATTCATAATAACCACAAGGGGTGTTAAATGTGGTTTTCCATTCATCACCTTCATGAATACGGACAAGGTTGTAAGCATGTCGCAGGTCTAACTTTGTGAAAATGGTCGCTCCCTGAAGCAGCTCAAAAAGGCAGAAGTCATTAGGGGAAGTGGGTATCGATTCCTAACAGTAACCTTATACAGTCCACGATAGACTATGCATGGACAGAGCCCACCATCCTTCGACAAAAAAAGAAGCCTGCTCCAGCAGGTGAGGAGGAAGGGCATATGAACCCAGAGGCCAGGGCATCCTTGATATAATTCTCCATGGCAACTCTTTCAGGGGCTGAGAGAGAATAGAGCCAACCACAAGGCGGACAAGTTCCAGGCAACAATTCAATGCCACAATCATAGGATCGATGAGGGGGAAGAAGAGCACCTCGCACCTTACTGAAGACCTCTTTTAGATCCATGTATTCTTGAGGGACTCGGGATAATTCAGGGGAGACTTGGGACTCGAGAGAGGGAGAAGGTCTAGTGAAAAGTAGCATGACATGAGGTTCCCCATTCAATTATGGAACCAAAGGTCCAGTTGATATGTGGATTATGATGGTTCAACCAAGGATATCCTAGGACCACAGGGAATTCTGGAGAGGGAATAACATGAAACTGAAGTGTCTCCTGGTGTTCCCCCACACACAGACGTAGCAGAGCAGTGAGATGATGGCTCTTACCTGAACCAAGGGGACGTCCATCAAGAGCAGTGACATTCACAGGAGGGTCAATGGTGGCCAAAGGAATCCTGAGTCAGGAGGCTAGCATCCAAGAAGTTTCCAGTGGCTCCAGAGTCCACGAAGACCTTCAAAGATTGTTCACCCATTCCCCAAGAAATGGGTATGTTGAGGAGGACTCCAGTTGCCCCAGACTCGGGAGTTGTTGCCTGACCCATCACAGTCCTCCCTTCCCTGGACAGGCCTTGTCTTTTCCCCATCAGCACTGGGCAGGAAGATCTGAAGTGTCCAGGTTCCCCACAATAGGGACAGCACCTCTCCCTCATTCTTCGGTCACATTCTGATTGAGAGAGACGGGTACGCCCCATCTGCATGGGCTCCTCCAGAGCAGAAGAGAAACTTGAGGAAAGATCAGTGGGTGCTGAACTCAGTGGAACCCGAACTTCAGATGATGGGTAAGGGGTGGAGTGACATTCTCTCCTTCTCTCCCTATTTGGTTATCTATCCATATAGACAGATCAATTAGTGTCTCTAGATCTGCCACGGCCTCTCTGGGGACTAGTTCATCCTTGATAGTGTCAGAGAGGCCATGCTGAAAGGCTGCTGTCAGGGCTTCCATGTTCAACTTGCTCTCTGCAGCTAAAGTACGGAAGGTTATGGCATACTCAGTGACACTGAGGTTCCCTTGGTGGAGTCGTAAGAGTTGCTTAGCTGCTTCATCTCCACAGACTGGGTGATCGAACACCTTTTGCATTTCCTCAGTGAAAAGCTTGTAGCTAGAACATGGGTGTGTTTACTGCTGCCAGATTGCTGTGGCCCAGGATAAGGCCTTCCCAGTCAACAGGGTGATGAGGTAAGCAATCTTAGATCTGTCTGAGGGGAAAGTGGTAGGCTGCAGCTCAAAAGTCAAGGAGCACGGAGTAAGAAATCCCTGGCACTCTCCAACCTTGCCATCATAGTATTGAGGAGCTGAAAGATGAGGCTCAGGACCAGCTGAAGGTGGAAGTGAGGCAGGAGTGGTCAGTATAGGTTGAGACAGTACCAGAGCAGACTGAGAAACCGAGGGTGGTAGCAGGTTGGGAGATTGGCTGGTAAGACTCTGCAGAGTATCAAGAATCTGGAAAAAGGAGTTGCTCATGTCTCCCAACTATAGCTTCTTGTCTAACCAAGATTTGTTCATGCCTGTCTGTGGTGGATTGTTGACTGGTCACTGCTGCCATGAGGTGTTGAAACTCAGATGGGCTTTATCCTGTGGTGGCTGTTGCAGGCATATGAGGTCCAATCTTTGGCTCAGTCTTGCTGTTATAATGGGTGCCTGAGTCAGGGCTCAAACCTGGGTCTCTAGCATGAAAGGATTGCAGTCTTATCCCCTGAGCTACTTGAGACACTTTTGTTTTTGGACCCAAATGCAGACAGTGTGTAGTTCAAAGGGCTGTCTTTACTGAACACAAAAGGTAATCCAACAGAAGATACAAAACACACAATTCAGTTTTAAGGGAAAAGGCAATTCCAAAACTTCAACAAAGGTAAATAATCCACATGGAGAGGCATCAAAATAAAGGAAAAATTCAAAAGTTCCAGAATTCAAAAAATCTCAAAAAGTATAAGAACATACAGGCATATGTCATGGGGAAAGAACTGAGGCTGACTTACTTCAAGAGAAGACTGAGCAAATAACAACTGAAAAGACTGGATTTAAATACAAATGACAAAACTAAGCACAGGTGAACTAGATCATTAATCAAACAGAGTGGAGAGAGTTCAAAAGTTCATTGCTCCCCCTAGTGGTCAGCCAGGGAATTGTCAGGAGTCTCACAGGAAAAAATGTCAGATAGAGTGTAGGACTAGGGTATGAGTCAAGTTGAGCTAAACGTGTCACAGAAGCACCACAAAATTATGTGGTTGCTGCAGCTAATTTATTTTTCATCTCACATTACCATTTGATGACACTATCTGTCAGGTTTAGGTTTATGGTTTAGGGCAGGGAGGTAGATTTTGTTTATTTAAAACTTGATAGAGCATTAACATTAAAAATGTTAATTACTTTTAGCGCCAATAAGTGGACATTTCACCTCAGAACTCCACAATACCTGCAAAGAGCTATGTAAAGTAACATCGTTTGGCAAAAAGGAAATCATCACTGTCAGGTTTTTTTCATGAGATCAGGTTCAAGTTTATGAATAATTTTTCAGGCTTACTTCTGACACCCCCCTCCCAGTCCGACGAAGAGTACTACCCAGATGATGTACTTTGAAATAACTGTGTGGAGTGTGGAATGTTGGACACTTAATGCACTCAACAGTCACGACTTGCCCTACTCAGCAGAAGGTTACCTGCCGTTGATGCTGGCTTGACAAAGCAATTGCTATGATGGCGAATGTGGCAAATACTGAAACTTCTGTGAAGACAGCACCTTGCAAATGTGAGTTGAATGCATACCACACTGTGTGAACATGTTCGTTATTTGAGATAAGTGCTGAACTGAGGTTGGCTAACGTGCGAAAGTTAGAGGCAACACGTCACATGCGTTTAAAAAGGTCACTTGAGCTGAAAAATGGCAAGTTTCAAGTTTCCATGTAGTAAAAAAGTTTCAGATGATAATACCCTTTGAAAATGAATACACTAGATGGCCATGTGCATAGTGTATAATATACAGTTAGTGGACAGTGTACGGTATATTGCGTCATTTGAGACACAGTTACAGTTTTAAGGTGCAGTCACATTTACCTTTACATAGCGAAATACAGTCATCTCAATGAAAATCCACGGGAGGCAAAGGCAAAAGAATCTGGAGGCAAAGAATTTCCCCTTGTGTATGTTGAGTGGAGTTAAAGTTTGGTGAACTTTGATTCCCAAATTCACCATGTTGACCAATAGGAAGCTGCTTGATTTGGCAGTGATCACTCTGTGGGCTGAATTTTGCATGCCAAGGTAAATGTGACCGCGCCTTTAGACTACAGTTTGGATAGTTGTTTTTGCTGTCATTTCAGACAAGATGGAGAAAGCTGGAGTAAAACAAAAAGTATAGAGTTCAAATTGTCACTCATGTTTGGACCAGATTGACTACATTTGAGCTTCTGCAGCTTAGATTTGTACAAATTAGTTGGCATGTCATCTTTATGATAACCCCAGTGCTCTGTCAAGTATAACACTGTTTGTTGTGGAGCTTTGGCAACTCCATCAATATTTAGGCCCACAACTCTCTCCACACACATAAATGTCAGTGGATGGGAGTCTGAGTTGTTGCCACCACTCCCACTGTTGCTAATTACCACAGTTTGTTTTGAGCAATGCCTGGCTACAATTCTGATTGGATTTGCTTGACAAATAAATAAATTATCATCATGAAACTATAATGTACACCCCATAACCTTTTCCTGAAATTTGGTCTGCAAGCAATGGAGGACCCAGTGGAAATTCCTAGAATGATTTTGTTCTTCCTTTTGTGTTTAACCCGGCTTGGCTGTCCTGACAAATCCCACTGTGACATCACCTATGCACTCTTAGTTGCCTTTCTATTCCTTCACATTTTATTTATAGAAGGTTGAAGCACTTATTGACTTTCAATACGTTTTTTGAGCTTTGTTTCTATTCATGTGGCTATGGTTGCTCAGCTAGGTGATTAAGGGAATGTTCATTTACTTATTTATTGATTGTTTTTTTTTGTTTGTTTGTTTGTTTTTTTTTTTTTATGCGCATCATTTTAAATCTTTAGAAATCATTTGTCTCTAGGAGTTAAGCAGGTTTGTTGAATATGCTGCATGAATCTGTGAGCTGGATAGTAGATAATTAAAGGTTGTGAAATTTGCAACCTGGTCTCATAAAATCACAGTTCTGCACTTACATTTTTCAAAATGATTTTTATGTCGCTTGTAGTAAGTATTGATTTTATTCACTTTTACACAAATCACGAGAAAAACTTCAGATGACTGTTTCAGTTCATGAACACCTACTTGTCACTCTATTCCTCACACAATGCTATCCAGTGACATCTAAACACTTTTAATATAAACTCTGTGACATTAAGGTCTGCAGTACAAGTCCTGAAAAGCATGCGAGTGGAAACACGAGCCAAAAGTTTCATAGAAGCACCACAAAATGATGTGGTTGCTTCAGCAATTGCTTTTTCATCATAGAGCAAACCTCATCTGTCTGGGAGAGCATTTAACTTGCTAATAAAGCCACACAGTGGACATTTCACCTCTGAACTGGCACAATACTTAATGTCGAAATGTCATTTTGCAGAAATGTCACCACAGTCACATATAACATATAATAAACAATAAAAAATGTTGTTATTCAGTAACCTTTTTTTAAATCAATAATCTATACTGTATAATATCAGTGTGATATCAGCAGCTTTTTGCAATTTAATAACTCAATTTTTGTTGTTGTATTTGGAGTTGACATGACATACTTTTAGGAAGTTGATGTGACATGCTATATTTATTCTAACTGAAATTGTTGCAAACTATATACTGTATATAGAATCATCATGCATGCAGCTTTTATGACCTTTATTGATTGAGAGACAAGATGGAATATTTTTACTTTGAAGAATTAATTTGACAGCCTAGAACTATTTAAAATGAACTAGTGAAGGGAAAATGTGTTTAAAAATGGCTAAAAACTAAATAGAAATGGTAACCAAGTTATAGAACCTAAAATGTAAACTACCTTACATGTACACACTCAAATTAATGTAAACCTAACAATTATGATGTTGATTAAAAAAAGTCCACGGAAATGTTGCAATTGAATTTGATAATATCTGATATTGCCAAGTATGTTTAATAACACTGAGTAGTATATTAGATGTATTTTATTAACCTTAAAAAACAGAGCATTGCCCTGTCTTGGGTCACTTAACAGAATATTTTTGGATAGCACTTTATTTTTATTACTTATGCCCTTGGCTTCCTGTAAGTATGTCAGTGAGACTCTCTCTTCCCCTGTCAAGTCTGAGGGATGTGGAATAGCCACTGTTAGCATGTCGTTAGCATTTCCGGCTCTGTACTTTCAGGTACTTTCAGTCTATCCCCCTTGAAGTCATTGGACTCTTGGTGGAATCCTCCTGTCTTTTCACTCTCACAGGCTCTTTTTGTCGGTTTTCCTACCACCGGTGGTTATTCTGGTGACCCTTTTGTGGGGCCCTGACCAATAGCCAGTGAGCACTTGGGGGAGCAAGCGAGCAAGGCACCAGCCTCTTCCTTCAGCTCCACTATGACTTTCTGGACTCGCTTGCTCCACTAATTAGCTCTTTGGAGAGTTCTTCTCATGGAAGTGGGGAAGGAGATAGAGAGGGATGGGGGTGGGGGGGGGGGGACTGTGGCAGCCATGATGGAGGTACTCCATGTCAGAGAAGAAGGGAACAGATGAAAAACTTTGAGCGCAATAGATGTAACTCAGTCCGCACTAACAATTTTTTTCTGTTCTCTCTCTCTCTCTCTTGCTGCTTGGCCCCCTCCCTCCTCTAAGAGGCAGGTTAAATTATAAACGGATAGGTTTAGGCAAATCAAGATGGGAACAAAGTCTTTTAATGCACCAGGAGGCTCCATCTTTGGCTCTGATTCGGAACAGTGTGTGACGATATGTGGTGTGGCCGGAGGTTACCTGTTCCTGATATCTGATGAGCCTGGCTGGGTAATGAAGCTGAAACATGGCCAGATGATTGGTTCCTTCTGAAGGGCCCTGGCCAGCATGAAAGATTCACCCCGGCTTTGTCTTCTGGAGTGTAAATATTGTGCTAGCAGAATATGAAAGTAGTGCAACACTAAGGTACAAAAACATAGGGAAAAAAGATCAAGAGTGGGTCTTACATCAAGGAGGACCCTGAGGATGTCTTTGTTGTCAACTTCAGAAGAGAAGAGAGGAGCAGAGGAGGAAGCTGGCAGAAGGGGAAAAGATGCCAGAGAAAGGCTCAAAGGAGCATCTCTGGCCAAGGTGATCGGTATTCCTCGGCAGTCTGCCTCATGGCTCTGAAGTGGGGGAAAGAAGCTGGCAGCCAAGCCAGAGGGCATAACAGCACAAACACCTTCAGCTCGCATGCATACACACATACACATTATCTCTCTGAATCATTCACACTCTCATGAACACTTTAGCTCTAGACGTACCTTTATACAGACTGTGCATATTCATAATGCTCACTCACTCACAGGCCACACTTCAAACAGTATTTGTATGTGATAAAGGATGGGTGGAACTTGAAGTTGACATTAAGTTACAAATCCACAAATGGTTACTTTCTTCTTCAACCATCAGTTAGAAACCAAGAAGAGTTTAGCTTTGCAACCAAGAAGACTTCGTTGCTTTGAAGGATAAATCCAGCCAAGTTTATTTAGTCAATATTAACTCAACAAATCTCATTTCTTATTCTTCTAGAACCAAGCAAATAAATATTCACCCAATGCTAAATCACCATATTACGCAATGGTAACACTGGGTTTGTGAAAAGGCATATAAATCAATACAACTAATCAATAAAGTCAAATTGAATGCATTTTTGTTGTTTATAATTTGAATCTTCTTTTTAACGAAACGTATAATCCTCATTATTATTCCATATCTTCTTTAATATGGTTTTGAATTCTGTCAATATATTTGCATCCTATGCTTTCTTCAATGAGCACCTGTGAGACCACTCAGCAAACTTGGAAACATTCAAGGCTGGGAGTCCTAGGACAAAATTCAATATCTCAATAACATCAGGAAAGAATCGTTAAAGCATCTCAAATTTGGCTCACATTTAAATTCCGAGCTTCAAAGTGCGAAAAGCACAAAATCTTTGCTATTTTAAGTAGAATCCTAATGCAAGCATCCCCACATCTACATCCCGAACCCACTGCTGAAGTCCTCGACTCAAGGTTAACAAATACACATCAGTAGGGAAATTAATTAAATAAATAAAAAGAGCAGCAAACAATTAGCAATGCATCAATAGCCGGATCAATAGTGATGTGGGTAATTATCACTTCAGGGAGAAGGGAGATGGCCTTTCTTTATTGATGCTTCAGAGGTAGAAGGATATATTAGAAATGCATGCCTGTGATTTCAATACTGTATATCAAACATAAAAAATTACAGCATCTTATGTAGAGTTAAAGTTTGTTAAAAAACTTTAAAATATTTAAATGAAAAGAAAAGTCTTGGTGGTCTCACACTATGATATTCTCCATTATATTTGTAGAATGTTGAAACTATTTACATATGTTGTTTTCATGTTGATTTTATGATAATGAAATAAATCACTGTATGTCGAAAAAAATCTAAATAGGAATGTGCCAGACAAAATGTTTACTCCTCAAAGAGTGCATAATAGCTTCAGAAATGTTCAAATTAGCAAAAGAAACTAATCTTTATTTCATACCATTAAAACACCTCCAAGTAAAATGGAGTGAAACTGCTGTCATGCCTTTGCATGGGCTATCTAAGATGAATTTTGCTTAAATGTTATGCCTATTACAAGTTGTTGCACAAGCCTCTTTCACTCTAATTGAAAGAAGGATAAACAAAATAACATTCAGATTCAGTATTTTGTTTAATTTTTAAAATAATTTATTTAACCATTGTATTTTTCTGGTCAGACTCATCAGACAAAAAAAAAAAAAATGAAACACCTTTCCTATACTGTCAACCATCCTACTGCTTTTAGAGTTCATAGACAAACTAATCTTTATTTTATACCATAAAAACACCTCCAAGTAAAATGGAGAGCTGTCATCATGCCTTTGCATGGGCTATATACGATGAATTTTACTTAAAATGTATGCTTATTACAAGTTGTTGCACAAGCCTCTTTCGCTCTAATTGAAAAATAACGGGCATTGAAAATGTAAAAGGCCATGTAGCCGAATCCCAAAGCACTTAACCATTCACTGGGCTGATTTCTGCATAGCCCTTAAATGGCAGTCTTTGCTATTGAGCTTCAATTAAACATTACGAGAGAATTGACTAGGAGAACTGAAGATGTATAATTCATCTTTTTTTTTTTTTTTCATACAATGAAACAACTTTTTTGATTACCTACATGTACATTTTTTTGAGACTCAGATTACTTTCACAACAACACAACAAAACAGTGCTGTAGCTGTATTGTCTAAATGACAGATTGTTCAGAGTTCATCAGCTTGCCGAAATATTGTCAAAACTCACACTTGATGATGAAGAGCTCATGGTTTCTTAATACACAGGTAGTTAATGTACAGAATGCCCATGAGTTATTTTTTAATCAACATCAAGTGTTTAGGTTAAAATGTAAATAAATGTACACTAAAACAAAATAATAATAAAAATAAATAAACTAAAAATGTGCTTCATGTGGTCAAATCTACATTAACTGGTTTATTTAACCTCACTGAATCAAACTGAATGAATATATGTGGTTACACTAACAAAACAAATTTTATAGTTCAGATCAAGTAAAAATAGCTCTTTTAGATATCACTTTTTACAGTGTATATAAGGGCAAGTGTATGTTTTAGGTCCTGTAACCGGTCACCATTTATTTTAGGTTTTTCAATTTTAAACACCTTTTTGCCTTCTCTAGTTATTTTTATGGTCCTGCAGTATGATAAATTATTTTTCACTTTCATTTTTAAAAGTACAAATACTGTATACCATACTCTTTCCTTGATGTCATACAAGCTGCATGCACAATAATTAAAAATTAAGATTAAGAAAATGCTGCTTAAAACTTTTTTATTTGAAGTATTACAGGTCACACCACAGGACATGTATTTACATGTTTATTACAACAAATTGTCTTAAAAATCACTAAAAATAAGACTGCATAACAGTGTATAAAAATAGTAATGTAAAATGTTATAAAGAAGATAAAAACTTTTCAGATTATTTTTGGAGAAAAAAAAAATCTGATGTTTTTTTCCCTCCCTTTGTGGTGTTGAATGTAAAAATAAATAAATAAATAAATGCCTTGCATTTAAGATATGCTGAATGTATACACATTCATCTCATTTTAAGGGTCCCATGACATATGTCAGATATCACACACCTACATCCACATCCTCATATAAACAGATATTTTATTTGATTTCACTAAATGTGAAAGCCAAACTCAAGTTCCCATGAGCAGCTGGTATTGGCATAGAGGGAGACACTTACCCATGAGATGTCCATTGATAGCTCCCTTTCTTCTTCAGTCATGTTATGATTCATTTATTGAAGCAAAAGAGAGTGTCCTGATTAATATCTCAACTGCTCATCAGCAAATCCTGAGTACCTAAAAGCCAGAATCATGGACATCTTTCCATCTGCTGTAGTTTGTCAATATGCCTCCATTGCCACGCCACTCACATTTGAGTCTTATTGTTAAACCTTTGCTAAACTGTGGGCATTTATGTAAGGTTAGGCACTCAATATTAGTCATTTATCCTCAGTGATGAACCAAATTAAAGATGATGGAAAGTAGGCAGCCATCTCTCACAGGATTGAGAACGTAATTTGCACACTAGTTGATCGGGAAGGAAAGATTACCTTAATCTACCAACATGATGAAATCAAAGTGCAACAGGATGGACTTGATATCAGACAGAAGCTTAAACCCAACTACTGCTGTGAATTTTAATTTGCACATGGTCTTAGTAGCAGCACACAGGGCAGATTTTTTTTATTTTTTTTTTAACCTTACCACAAAGGTTCACTAGATGGAGCAAAGATACCTCTTAAAAAGCCCAGTTCATTCTTTCAGCATATTAGCACCAACAGAGAAAGGTTTGTTTTCGAGGCAGTGTGCCTTTCAGTGTGCAGTGATTTTGAAATGTTTATTCTTCAGCATGTTGTCTTCTGTATCTTGTTAAACTTCAAAGACACACAGTAGTAGAAATACACATGTCCTCAAATGCTCAATAGACCTATTTTCAAGAGATTATTTTGAGGTTCAAAAAGGCATTTCACTTGGATTGGGAAAGCTGTCAAAAAAGGCAGGGGGTAACATGGACCATTTCAAATTGAACATAGAGACAGGGAAGGAACTGGACAGGAATAATTCCATGCATTGTGTAGGCCTTTTGTTGCTGTTGACATTCTCATATTTGTTTATCCCTCATCGTGCAGATATTTACAAGTAAAAATGCATAAATAAATCATAAAAATGTTTGAAAAGCATCCTCATGAAGGGACACGAATCCTTCTCTGTGCAATTAGATGCACAAACAAGACCAGCTATTCTTTTTAATGCACTGCCAGCTAATCTTAAAGGGAAAGTAAAAAAAAAAAACTGCATTCTGCCTTATTTATTCCATAAGAAAGTCATAATGGTTTGGAACAAAATAAGGGTAAATTATATACATTTTTATTTGATTTTATTATTTTTTTTAAATTCAGGTGGGGGGGGTAAACTATCCCTTTAACGCTTATTTAATGAGTTTCCGATTGGCCCAGATTTCAGACATACTAACAATCAAGGCCGTAACCATAGGTGCGTTCGACTGCATCTTGATTTACCGATCGGCAAGATTTGCTGGTTGCAGTCGGGGGAGGAGTTGATAAGAGAGCAGCCAAGCCAGACACTTTGCTCTTCTCATCATCTGCTGAAACTACACCAGTCACAGAAGATCACGCGATGTTTGCAGACGAAATGTGATTCAGATAGAGAGATGCTTGAATTTGACACAAAATAATCAGAAACTATTCATTTGAAATGTTTATATGCTGCTTAATACAGTGCCTGTTGGGTGTGCAAGAAGAAAGTACAATAAAAGCCTGTATTATTTTAATACCAATAAAGGAGTCAGTATTTGTATTCATTTTGAATGTTTTTAATTAATAAACATAATATTACTATGACAAACATAATATAGCATGATATAAACATGATGTACGGTTATAAAAACGAGTTGTGAGTGTTTTCGCCGAACTGGAGGTGTCAGAATAAACACTATGGTAATGGCATACTAATATACTACTCTTATTTCTGCCATAGACTGCCATAGACTGACATAGCAAAAGTAGTAAGAGTAGTATGTAAAGTGGCCTATGCAATTGCGAACGCAGCCCGTGAAACACGTTACTGCTGTCACATTGTGAGTCTGGCCAATCGTGAATGAGCTGTGTTGTCAGCATAGCTTGCGCAGCTCTTCTGGAGCAACTGCAGAGGCTGTACCAGCTGGCTGCTCTCAAATCGCTCTCACGTTACTTTGATGGCATACGTAACAGTGACGGTGAAAATTTCTAACCGACATGCACTGCTTCATGTCCAGCACCGATCGGTCTGCGAACACTCCTCACGTCTTGAACAAACCATTTTGGGGGTGAGGGGTCACGGGTGTTGAAGTCACAAATATAATGGTACTCGGTCCTTTAAAATAGTAAAGTGATAAAATTATAATTTTCTGAAAGACTTTAAATATGTTAAAGTTTTTTTAAATGCAACCAAAATTTTATAATTTTTGGTTTTATAATATATATATTTTTTTAAGTTCACACTACAAGACAAACACTGTGTCTGCATTGCTAGCAAAATGCCAGTTTCGGTCATCTTTTCTTTCTTTTTTGTGCTGTATCAAAGAAAAGATGAATATAATTAGAATTTCTTTTCATCACTGATGTATCTGTTAAATGACATGACATCAGCTGGTTAGCAAAAAGAAAATACACAAAATTATTTACTGTCCTCAAGTTGTGCCTCTCACACTCCGAGTGGATCACAACATCATCCTGGTAAGCCGCTGTTTATGCCTGGTGGGGTCTCAGGAGGATGTCCATCATCCATTGGAAGGTGGCAGGTGCCCCATGTGGACCGAAGGGTAGCACCCGGTACTGCCAGTGGCCGTTAGGTGTGCTGATCGCTGTCTTTTCCCTGGACGATGGGGCTAAGGGTACCTGCCAGTATCCTTCGGTCAGATCCAGGGTGGATATATACCACGCTTGGCCCAGCCACTCAATGAGCTCGTCCACTCGGGGCATGGGGTATCCGTCGAAGATGGAGACTTCATTCAACATCCAGAAGTCATTGCAGAAGCGGAGGGTGCTGTTGCCCTTCGGAACCATCACAATCGGGCTGGACCAGGGGCTTCTGGACTCTTTGATGACCCCAAGTTGTAGCATCCATTGCACTTCCTCCTCTATAGCCTGTCGGCGAGCCTCCGGGACCCGGTAGGGACACTGCTGCACGATGGTTCCAGGATATGTGAGAATTTCATGATGGATCATGTTGTTCCGCCAGGGGCGACTCTAAAACACGTCACTGAACTGTCCGACCAGGGGTTCCAATTCCTAATTTTGATTCGCGGAGACTTGGTTCCCCAGATCTACCACTGGAGCCTCTGTTTGGGCGTACCCGATGACTCGTCTCTCGGGATTGGTCCAGCGTTTGAGGAGGTTAATGTGGTAGATCTGCTCTGCTCGTCTTCGTCCCGACTGTTGGATGTGATACGTTACCGGCCCTGTCCGTTCCACCACGGAGTAGGGACCCTGCCAGGTGGCCAGGAACTTAGACGTGGCACAGGGTATCAGCACCAGGACCCGGACTCTGGGGTGAAATTCAAGAGCTTGGGCAGGGCGGTCGTACGTGAGCTGCTGGGCCTGTTGGGCCTCTGCCAGATGTTCGCGCACCAGGGGCATCACTTTCTCGATCCTCTCCCTCATCTCACGTACATGCTCAATTACTGTTCAGTGCGGCGAGGGCTGTTGCTCCCAAGCCTCCCGGCCGATGTCTAGCAGGCCCCGGGGCTGGCGACCGAACAGTTACTCAAAGGGTGTGAATCCAGTGGATGCCTGAGGCAATTCCCTGATGCCGAACAGCACGTAGGGTATCATGAGGTCCCAATCACGCCCATCCTCAGTTACCACCCGCTTCAGCATTCATTTTAGGGTCTGGTTGAAACGCTCCACTAATCTGTCCATCTGGGGGTGGTAAACCAAGGTGCGGAGTTGTTTCACCTGCAGAAGCTTGCACACGTCAGCCATGAGCTGGGACATAAATGGTGTGCCCTGGTCAGTGAGGATCTCTTTTGGGATGCCGACTCAGCTGAACAGCAGGAACAGCTCTCGAGCGATGTTCTTGGAGGTGGCTTTCCTCAGAGGCATTGCTTCGGGGTACCGAGTCGCATAATCCACTATGACCAGGATGTGCTCATGTCTCCAGGCAGACTTCGGCAGCGGTCCCACCAGGTCCATCCCGATGCGTTCGAAGGGCACCTCGATGATGGGCAGGGGTATGAGGGGGCTAGGGGGAGGTCTTTGTGGAGCCGTTCTTTGGCAGACCGCACAGCTCTGGCAATAGTGCCTCACTTCCGCATCCAGTCCGGGCCAATGGAACCGGTCTCTAATTCGTAGGGTGGTGTTCTCAATTCCTAAGTGCCCAGCCATGGGATGCGAGTGGGCCAACTCGAGCACGGTCTCCGTCTTGGTATGTGGCACCACCAAGAGGCGTTTCTCCTTCCCCCGCCTGTGAGCGACACAGTACAGCAGATAATTTTCCATAATGAAGTGAGGAGAAGGGTGGGGGGCGGGAAGTCATACCTTTCTGTTGACTACTCTGACCTGGGACCAGCAGTTTCTTAGGCGGTTGTCCTCCCGTTGTTCCCTGCCGAACGCGCTCCCTTCCGTTATCTGTTGGAAGAGGTCAGAATATACATTAGGAGCAATCACTCTCAACTCACCATCTCGCTCGCTGTCAGTGGCCAGCAACACCAGGCGTCTTTGTGGTCTTGGTCGGGGTCCTCCGTGGCGTTGCCCCCAGCGGCTGGCAGGTTGGACAGCTTGGGCCAACAGCTGTTCGAACTCCGGCCAGTCTCATCCTAAGAGCAGGGGCAGATCTTTGACAATCCCAACTTCCACTGGCCAGCTTCCTGGTTCGGCCTTGATGGTAACTGACCGTGTTGGGACGTAGCGCGTGTCACCGTGCACACAGGTGATAGGGATTGAGGCTTTGCTGTGTGGTCGGGGAGAAACTATCTGGGGCTGGGCCAGGCTTACTGTGCTCCCGGAATCCAGGAGGGCTTCCACACAGCGGCCCTCGACCTTCACCTCCCTTTCTGGGCTTCCCGGGGCACTGCTCGGTGAAAGATGCAACCTGCCAGCCAGGCTCAGGCCTCCGGGGGGTTTGGGTCCATGGGCATGGGTTCCTCCCAAACAGACGGTGTGGCTGGTCTGCTTACTGGCTGTGAGGTGCCCTCCAGTGGTCACCTTTCCTGGTGCGTTTCTGGAAATAGGTGCCAGCTCTCTCTCCGCCACCAAAGGCTTGCGTTGCCTCTGCCAGTTCCACAACCTCCACCAGGGCAGCGAGGGTCTCGGGGTTCCGCATGTCTACAGCCTACTGTTGCATGCAGGAGAGGGACCGGAGGAACTTGTCTACCACCACTCGTTCCGCTACCTGTACTGTCGTCGGTTGCCCAGACAATAGCCATAGATGGGCTAGACGGCACAGCTGCGAAGCCTGTACGTGGGCGGGAACCTGAGCATCATACACCCATTCATGGAAGTGCTGCACTGCACAAACCGGTGAAAGCCCCACCTGTGCCAAGATCTCATTCTTTAGCTCTTTGTAGTCATCAACGGAGGCTGGGCTGAGTGCGTAGTAGGCGCACTGTGCTTCCCCCATTAGAAAAGGAGCAAGCATTCTCGCGCACTCACTCCTATCCCACCCCTCCCTTTCAGCTATCACCTTGAATGTATGCAGATACGCCTCCACGTCATCATGCTCCATTAGCTTGGTGATCAGCTGACTAGCTTGGGCACGGGGTTCGGGGATCGGTACGTGAGCAGCTGCTTCCAATCGCAGCTGCATGAGCTCCTGTTCTGCCCGCTCTTGATGTGCTGAAAGTTGTTCCGTGATTTGTTGCTGGCAGAGGGAGATGTTCGCGAGCTGATGCATGAGCTCCTCCATTGTTTCCAGAGAGAGAGCTGGACCTGTGGAAAAACCAGACAGAGAATTGGGGTAAGTTTCATTGTCTGACCTCATTTTCCTCATTTCAGCCAGCATTCTCCACCAGTGTGGCAGGATGAACGAGGCACAGACAATTATTCTCAAGTGCACAGTCCCACAAAGGGGGTGTTTTATTGTGACAATAAGTAAAAGGATAACTTAATGGTGTGTGGTGTCTTTGGTGCAAGGGTGGGGTGAGCGTGTCGGGTGTCTGTGTTTGTCCAGTGTTTTGTGAAGTTTTTGTGGAATGCGTGTGGTGATCGGCACTCACTCGTTGCTGGAGTCTGGAATTGAGAGAGAGAGAGAAGAGGATTAGTGTCATGCCTTGGAGTTGGTGCTCACCATCTTCCTCTTCCTCTGGTGTTTAAATCCCCTCCAGCTGATCGTTTGCAGGTGACGCCGATCAGCATCTGCATTCCACGATTGATTGGCAAATAAGCTCCAATTCCAGGGCGAAGCTGAAATGTACGGGATACTCACCACACATCCGAATCACATACTGTACATGACATATTTTCAATTAAAACCATGAATTTCACAAAATGGTGAATAGTTCACATCCTTGGAAATTACTTTCGGTTGGTACATTTCAATCATAAAACAGTGGGCAAATATTGCATGTTTAGTTAGATATTTTCATCTTACATGACACTAACACTCTTAACCTGAACTGCTGGAATAATCCATGAGGTTTTCGCTTAGCTTCTGAAACTTGAGTCCCATGATTCCCACCTTCATCGATTTGATTGGCTATCTCAAATGACATTGACGAGCAGTGTTAGACTACTGAGCATGCTAAAAATTAAACTTTTTTTAAACCTTTATGTTATTCCTGCAACAGCTTAATGACAACTAGACGGTGATGCATAATGGACTGCAACAGAACAGCAACAAGGATATCAATTAATGGGGAGGACAATCTGGCCATATCTGATTATTGGAGGGGACTTGTCCCCCTCAATGTATATTGTGGTTATGGCCCTGCTAACAACAGATAACAGATCAGTCTGAGTGACTTTACATTCAGTTTGGATTGCTCAATTTTTGTTAAAATCTTCTGTGAGTTGTGTTGGAAAGCTTTTCCATTCTCATTTCCTGTCTTCATATTTAGATTTTTATATAAAATGGTTGCCCAATCTGGTCGGACTTGGAGAACTTAAATATACCTGTGTGGTTCAAGTGGTTGAAAGTTTGTGCATTACCCTCTGCTGCAGAGAACGTTAAATTCTCAAAGGCCTTAATTAAAGTGTGCGGCTGTGTGTCTGCAAAGGGTGTGAAAGTGTGCGTGCGCACAAAATGAGTGAATCAAGGGTCTTGCTCTGGGACCCCGTGGGTGACTATCATCACGTCTACTCACAGTTCTATTGAAGATGACAGGAGAAATGGTGTAGAAGAGAGAGAGAGAGAGAGAGAGAGAGAGAGAGAGAGAGAGAGAGAGAGAGATGCCATTCACTAGTGCTGAATTAAATTATTGTTGCATTGTAGAAAGTTGATTTTCAATATCCCAGTGAATAAAAGGTATAAATTGTAATTTAAAAAACAAGAGGAAGATCTTTATTGACCCTGTTGTGAGAAAACTATACTATTAGCGTTATAAAATTATTTTAGACTACAATTAGTTTGTAAATATGTAGTATTTTAAAATTATTTATTTTGTTTCTCTAATCTTAATGACCTCTACAGTCTTATTTCTTTAATACATTAATAAATTAACTATTTAAAATTGCTTTAATGATTCCTGACCAAGATAAAAAATAAATAAATACATAATCAGACCAAAAAGCTTTAATATGATGTTGTGTGTCATCCACAAAAGTCAGACATTTGTATAGTTATATTTCTCACCATATTTGAAAAATAAGCAGAGTATCAGTAATCTGTACAAAATAATATTGAATAAGGAATTTATACCAAACAAGCCTGTAGAGAACAACCAAAAAATAGCAATTATCATACTTAGTCAGTTAGATTATTTAGAAACACCTTTAAAGGAGACAACTCTGACACCAAGTGGTAAAGATGTCAAACTACATCATGCCATCATGAGACAATAAGTAGCGTATATTCTTTACGATTTTCAGATTTTTCTCTGTTCTGTTACACAGCTATGGCTCCACAATATATATTTAAATAATAAATAAATATAAAAAAATATATTATTATTATTTCGGACAATATCATTAGTTAATTTGAGATCTTAGACCCTTGGAAATTATGATATAACCACAAAATCTATTGGAGGAAGGCTTATTTTTCTTGAGCTACGCAGAAGAAAGTATGCAGGGCTCGACACATCCAGGCAAACTGCCAAATGCAAAGACAGGCTTGAACCCTTCCATAAAGGTTAAGATGTTCACATGCTTTTCTTAGTCTTATATAGTTTGTCAGGAAAATGGAAATGTAAAAGGTTATTATCATCCCCTGTTTTACCAAACTTCTTGGATTTCATGCTTTATGTACAGTAATGCAGTATACTAAGACAATATATTAAACCGAACTGTGTGAAATTAAATAATGTATTGTTGTATTAATGACATTGTTTAAAGTTAAACCTACACAAATAATGCCCTCAAGTTTTTAGAATTAAAAAAAACAAAAAACAAGTTTTATGGTAAAATATTCAGTGATCCTAACTGTCATCCCAAAATTTATGTTGACCTAAATTGCTTTACATTAAATGTTTTATGTTTGGTTTTCTGTTTCTGATATTTCAATGTTATGTTCAAAATCCAATATTCAAATCCAATATTGACCTTTTTTAATTACATATAACATGCAGAATGCAGGAATTAAGAAAAAAAAAATACAAGAAATCATACAGAAAAAATGGTGGCCTTTGAAGATGTTCTAAATGTATTTCAGAAATCCATATTATTTCAATTAACAAGCAACTAGAAAATGATTAAAAACAAGATTATCAAAACAAGACTATCATTCCCAATGTTTTTGTTTTTTCTAAAGATAGCAGCAGATGATATAATAGTAAAAAAAACAATTATGATTTTACATTCAATGACAAATAAAGTCTAATAAAATTATGATTAAGGCTAAAAGGTAATCACCCACAGTGACTTGGATGTAACATTATGGTTAACAATGGCTGTCCTAGACATTATCGTGTTAATGCTTTCCCTTAAATGTTTTAATTGATTTATATTTCTTCATTTATCTGTTGTATACAATCCAGGAATTTGACACAAATGCTTCCTGTGGAAGTGAGGTACAAGAATGCATAAATGACTTTAAGGTTAATAGTGTCTTAAATGGTCTCTGATTTCACTTAAATAATGTATTAGTATATTCCTGAAATCTATAACTTTTTAATACACACAGAGAAAATTATGTTCATGCTTTGAACAGCAGCGCTTCAACGTACTGTCTATTTGGTCCATATATGGAATTCAGTGTGATTATCTGTTCTTGATAATCTTTATATAGCCACATTTGTTCGGTACTGTTTTTAAAACCTAAAGATTTAAAATTCAATTTTTCTAAATAAGAAATTTAAAGCCTGCTCAAAGAAGTAGTAAAAATTTGTACTCCAATTTTATTGACAGCATCAGTGCCAGTAACACCATGCTTCATTTTGTTCCCAAGCTCTGGAAAGAGCTTTGCCAGAGAATGTAAGCAGTTAAGTTTTACATAGTGTAGCTTTCACATTAGAGCAGCCAGATACTCCAATAAATAGCTCCCTGTTGCTTACTGCCAGTTGCCAAGGTCAATTACAACCTCATACAGTTCTCCATTTAAAACCATTATAGAGATCATGCAATGCAAATGCAATTTTGAATAGCCACCAATAATGGATAGCAGACAAGTATTATTAAACCCCTTTAAACACCACGTATTTGAGTTCCATTTTAATATTTTGTGCTCTTTAGAAGGAATAACAAACTGGCAATGACATTCACTTGTTAACATGCAAATCTGCATTGTAATCTTGATGGAATAAAACATTGCTCTTCTTGTGGGAAAAAAAAAAAAAAAATACTCCATGAATGGATTTGAACTGAAATTATTTTCTGTTGGTGATTTAACACTGTTTATCTACATGAGTGAATTGATATTCAGGTGTATATTCTTGAATGTGCAGCAAGAGTATTGGTAAACAGCTTGTTCGACATTTATGGTAATGCTAGTCGCAATTGTATGGCATTTTAACATGTACATGATTACTTTTTTATGCTACTAGTCTTGTGAGATGGCATTTTTAATGACAGACTGTACTTTAAATATCTAAACATTACCAATATTTACATATCATACAAAATGGATTACCATAACAAGTCTGGCACACAAAGAGGTCAGTGCGAATGTTTTATCAGGAGTGCTAATTAAGTGGTAATTACAGACATGCTAGTGATTAGATTTTGTCTTGACAAACAATGTTATTTTTTCACAACATCTCTTTAAAACTCTTCCACCCATTCTGAATAATTGACCAGTTTTTCTTTATTTGGAATCATGACGTTTACAAAAAAAGCAAAAAAAATAATTTCATTCAGTTAGTTGTATTTATACTGTAGGAACAGCTTTAAATTAAGTGTGCTACATCCAGAGAAGTCTGAATCCACATTGAAAATTTGGGAATCAAAATCTAAATTAAACCTGGAAATAAACAGAATTTTTTTTTAGGAATTCGAAAGATTTAAAAACAATAAAATTACATAAAATTACATTGGCCATGTTAACTCAGATTATTAAGATCAGATTTCTGTGCTTCCATTGAAGCACAAAAGATGCACTTTAGAACATTATGAAATCTGAGATAACATTGATCATCATGTTTTGCACAAACTTAAGTCCATGCTAGCTCAAGTGAACGCTGCCACTGAAGCAATTCAACATTTCACTCAAACTGATGTGCTGATAATACAATTTGTAATGAAAGAAAAAATATATCATTACATTTAAAAAATGCAAAATAGATGCATTTTTGGACTGACACATGCAATTTAACTTTTGATTTCAGTTCCTTTCTGTGGGAGTCATGATCTCAGAGTATTTTGCCTTCAGTCAAAATATATTTGAATATATTGAAAAGACACGAAGGTCATGTTATCTATATTTTTGCAAAAAGCAGAAAAGCCCTCCTCAGGTTAACAAAAACCACAAATGTGGCTTTTCATCATTGCCGTCTCAGAAGTCACAGACAGAAGCGATGGGTCCTCCCTCTCTCTCTGTTTCCACTGTTTTCTTTTGTAACTCAGTCACCCGGTAGAGTTCTCTCGGGACTCGCGCTTGGCTTCGGAGCACTGCCCCACGGCTTCGCTCAGGTCAGTGGGGCCACTGTTTTCCTTGGAAGTCTTTTGTGGGATTCTGAATCCAAGCTCGGATTCAGCCTTGTGGAAAACAACTTCATAAGTACACTTTATATACAGTAGATAACGTATGCCTTCAATTACTGAGACAATTTGCCACTCACACATATGCATGAGCAGCTAAGGGTGGACGGCCCTTTTAAAAAGAACCTTTAGGCCACCACAGAGGGAACTTGTAACTAGAACAGAAAGTACTCTCAACTTGTGTTTATTATTAAAGGGGTTGCACTGGCCGCTCCCAAGTGCTTTAGCCTCTGTCCTCTAGCAGAACTCAAGTCTTCTGATGATGGACTGTTTGAAGTTTTCCTTTTTTATTCCTTTGTTATAGTAATGTGGGGGTGATGCGATTAGTTTGTTGACAAGTCATCTCTGAAGGGGGGCCTGGGTATGGGTGGGTTGGCTGGGCAGAAGGTTCAGAAATCAAGATTGAAAGGTTGTACTCAGTCTGAATCATTATAATAAAAATATATTATTATCATAATTGTCAATTCCCTTGATATTGTAATTGCAATTCATTTCAAAATTTACTTTAAAATACTTATCTTGCAGATTGATCACACTGAAAATTTGGTTCAAAGAGGCCAAAAGTTCTGCTGCTGAAACCGGTCTGTGCTGGATGAAATTCTAACCACTGCCACCAGTGGCTGAAGCTGGAAGTGCTGTTGAGGTGAAATGTCCACAGGGTGGCGCCATTAGCGAGTTGTATTTTTTTATTTTAAATTATGCTATACAGTTCACAGGTATGCATATTTTAATAATCTTAGCCCCTAATCCAAACCCCAATCCTAAACCTGACCATGTAATTTTAGAGAGAAAATGCAACCACTGAAGCACACACTTTTTGTTTATGTAAATGTGATTGCTTCCTGGTTTCTATGGGACCAGAACCCATGTCTCAGTGATTGCTCACAAAATCACACTCTAAAAAATGCTGGTTTATTTTTTCAACCCAAATGCTGGGTTGGGCCTGTTGGGTCATTTTATTGGGTTATTTTCTCTCTGCTGGGTAGTTTTTGTGTAACCCAGCTGCTGGGTTAGTGGCTGGGTCATTTTCACTGACATTTGGAACTATACACCCCTCTCCCCACCCCGATGCGACAACCCAGTGGCGGCGTCAGATCAGCCCAGCTGCTCAGTTACCTGACACGGGCTTTTTGGATCGTTTTCAGGAGTTAGCGGTTCTCAGTGTGGACAAATTGGAGGATTTATTCAGTTAAATCAGGTTTGTGTCAGTGTTTTAATCTATAATATCATTACTGTACACCAGAAAATGCAAAGATACCATTCCATGATCAGAGCTGGACAGCTCCTATGACATCAACTGTTATTAGATGTCACACTAGCATTGTGAGCTTTGGCTTTGCTAGCCTGTATTGCCCACTGGACGCTGAATAGGTTTTATTTATTTTTTTATGATTTGTTTAGTAATGCAAATGTCTCCTTTTGGCTAAATTTTCCATTTTGAATCCAAAATATATCATCTACATGATTAATTTATTTCATACCCTGTATCATCCTGTCTACACCGGACGTGAGCAGAGCGTCCCTGATACGAAGGCCGTTTCACAACATTACGGGCTTCAGGGCTTCAACACACCGCTCTAGGCAAGCGTCATGTGGAGCTTTGTCCAACCCATGAAAAGTGTTGGTGTGCATGGTAGACATTGAAAACGTATGAGTTTAGGGTAGAAAAAAGTCAGGGACAAAAATAAAAGTAACTATTAATTAATAAATACATTCTGATCCATCAAATATTAGAATCAAAGTCTGAGTTTTCTTTGTAATTTAAAACCATCACCAGTGAGGCAAACACTTGTGTGAAAAATCACAAACTGGTGCAAACTTCAACCTGTCATTGCACAGAAACATTTACATTTATTAACCATGCTTCCAGTATTCTGATGACTGTCTGTTAGATTGCTAACATTATGGGTTGATATCTTTATTTAACCTTTTGCTTTTCTTTCTTATTGTCTTTTTGTAGGTTGGAACAAATATGGAGGAGTACCTCCTGCAGGCTGTAACGTTTGCAGGAATGATGCAAGAGAAGGTGGATCTATGTGCAGGCTTTTAATAAACAACTCAAAGAAATAAACATAAAGAACTCAAAACTCAACCACAGAACAAACCATTACATTCATGAAAGAAAAACAACTGACAAAGACAGAGAGAGCACAAGGGCAATATATACACAAGAACTAACAAGGTTAACAAGACACAGCTGGGATCAATCAAGGGGAACACAGAGAACAGAGACACAACAAAAACAAAAACCAATATTCAAACTAAAAGTCTTAATTCTTCTAGCAACATTTAGTGGCCGTTAGGGAGAATGTCCCAAGTGTAACAGAGCCCTCCATCTCCTGACGCTCCATAACACAAGACAAAACAAAAAAAAATAGTTCATGGTGGAGGACCCAGAGACAGGCGTAGCCAAGGGGACCAGGGTGGAGCCGGTGGCCAGGGAAGTGGCTCCAGGATGGGAGCGAGGTCTGGCAGCCAGGGAGGCGGAGACTCAGGGGGCGTAACTGCAGGAGGCGGAGACTCAGGGGGTGAAGCCGTAGGACAGGGATCAGCAGACTGGATGGCAGTCACTGGACAGGGGTCAGCAGACTGGACGATGGCTGCTGAACAGGGATCGTCGACAGTCATAGGGGACCGAACAGGCTCAAAAGTCACTGGGAGCTGAATGGACTCGTCAACTGCCTCAGGGAACTGGACAGGCTCGTCGACAGCCTCGGGTAACTGAAGAGGCTCGTCAACTGCCTCAGGGAACTGGACAGGCTCGGGGAACTGGACAGGCTCGCCGACAGCCTTGGGTAACTGAACAGGCTTGTCAACTGCCTTGGTGAACTGGACAGACTTGGGTAACTGGACAGACTCGTCGTCAGCCTCTGGTAACTGGACAGGCTCGTCGACAGCCTCGGGGAACTGGACAGGCTCATTGACAGCCTCGGGTAACTGAAGAGGCTCGTCAACTGCCTCAGGGAACTGGACAGGCTTGTCAACTGCCTTGGTGAACTGGACAGACTCGGGGAACTGGACAGACTCGTCGACTGCCTCGGGGAACTGGACAGGCTCGTCGACAGCCTCAGGGAACTGGACAGGCTCGTCGACAGTTTCGTGGAACTGGACAGGCTCGTCGACAGCCTTGGGGAACTGGACAGGCTTGTCGACGGCCACCATGGTCTGGAGCACTGGCAGCGACTAGAAACAGCCTCCATGGCCGGGAGCGCTGGCAGCGACTGGGAAACGGCCTCCGTGGTGGGAGTGCTGGCAGCGACTGGGAAATGATCTCCTTGGTCATGAGCACAGGTAGTGACAGGGGAACGGCCTCTGTGGCCATGAGTGCTGGCAGTGACTGGGGAGTAGGAGCCCTTCTCCCCCTCCATGGCCGAGGATGCTGGCACTGGGACGGACAAGGCTTCAGGCGCTGGCTCATTGACCGTGGCAGGCATGGGCATTGGCTCGTTGAACGTGGCAGGCGTGGGTGTTGGCTTGTTGACCGTGGCAGGCGTGGGCGCTGGCTCGTTGAATGTGGCAGGCATGGGCACTTGCAGCAGCATGGGATTACTACCCTACCCCACAGTGTAAGGGGAGAATGTGAGCCTCAAAGCATAGTCCATGAACTCAACCAGGGAAAGATCACATCTGCCTCCTGGCAGACATGATTTCACTGGCTTTTTGAGTCTGAACCGATAGCAGTCCTTGAGTCAAATATCTCCCCAATTGAAATCCTGGGCGAGACTGCAGAACTGCTCTGTATATTGCTCGATGGTATCACCTCCTTGTCTGAGAGACAACAATTGCCAAGCCGCTAGATCCATAGTCTGGTCAGTTGTTCTGTAATGTTTGCAGGAATGAGGCAAGAGACAGAGGATCTATGTGCAGATTTTTAATAAAGGACTCAAAGAAATAAACATAAAGAACTCAAAACTCAACCACGGAACAAACCATTACATCCATGAAAAGAAAACAACTGACAAAGACGGAGAGAACACTAGGGCAATATATACACAAGAACTAACATGGTTAACAAGACACAGCTGGGATCAATCCAGGGGAACACAGAGAACAGAGACACAACAAAAACAAAAACCAATATTCAATCTAAAAGTCTTAATTCTCCTAGTGACCTTTAGTGGCCGCAAGGGAGAATGTCTCAAGTGTTACACAGGCTGAGATGTCAAGACCTTATTCCCCTAAATCCTACACTTAGCAAAACAGGCCTGCACATAGAAAAATGTCATTCTTATTTTAATTTAATTCATTTTATGGATTTTATTAATTCCTTACATAAAAAGTGTTCTACTAATAAACATTTAAAGGGCTAGTTTACCCCAAAATGAAAATACTCTCATCGTGTACTCCCTCTCATGCCAACCCAGATGTGTACTACTTACTTTCTTCTGCAGAACACAAATGAAGATTTTTAGAAGAATATCTCAGCTCTGTAGGTCCATACAATGCAACTGAATGGTGATCAAAATTTTAAGCTCCAAACAGCACATAAATGCAGCATAAAAGTAATCCATATGGTTCCAGTGGTTAAATGACAACACATCAGTATTTAAGTCCTTTTTTCACTATAAATCTTCACTTTCGCATCAAAAAGTCACACGTGGCACCAGATTAGTTTTTCTTTCAGATGTGAAAGTGGAGATTTAGAGTAAGAAAGGACTGAAATATTTATCTGTTTCTCACCCACATCTATCATATTGTAGGGTCCACCTACTGGCCCAGCATTGGATTCCAATAGAGTGGATGAAGGCGCCTGCGTAGTTTTTAGTCTTTCCTGGATGATTGGTTGGAACACTAGTTATAAAAATGATTACAATTTATTTCTAATTTCACTTTGACCTGTTTATTAATTTAATCTGACTCCATTGTTAATTTGATTAGATTTTAATCACAGTAGTCCTCAAATTTTAATTAAGGTTTTAATCCAATTCTGATCATCAGTTTAGATATAATTATGATTTGGTTTCTTTGTTTATTCGGTTCTCATTATTCATTCATTCTGGTGTCAACGTCGCTTAAAGTTCACGTCGGCCAAAATAATATGTGAATCTTATGGACACGAGGTTGCCAGTTCATTCTAAATCCAGAGGTTGTAAGGGTTTACTAATATCATTAATTGCCTCTCTTAATCAAATGATAGTTTTGCTTAGGCATGTACCTACAAGTTAATTTAGATGAGTGATAAGTCAGTGACTGACGGTACCAGAGGATTTTCTCTCATTTTTGGCCCGCAGTAATAATCATATCCTGGTCAAGTGCGCTCATGGTAATGTCCTATGCGCAGGGGCAGACTAATTTGGTCCGTCCCGTTGATGCGCAAGTACTGGCCCGTCCTACAGGCGATATAGATGGCCATCCTGGGCTCCAACATGCCCTTGCGGACCCCATTACAGAGTGAACATTCAAAATACTCTATAAGGTAAAGCCAATACAATGGATTTTATTTTGAAAAATTGAAATTACTTACACATTGTAGCACGTTTCCAAATACACGCTAGTGATGGGTCGTTCATGAACGATTAGTTCATTTTGAACGAATCTTTTATGTGACACAGAAGAACGAGTAGTCTCAGAGAGTGATTTGTTCATTTTGTGTTGGCCGTGCATGTGCATTGCGCAACCTCTGTTCATTTGTTACGTGAAAACCACATAGGCGCTATACAGGAAACAGAAATGATTAGTTCACCTCTTGAGTCTTTTGGTCCGAGTCGTTCGTTCTTTGTCACGTGACAGCCGTATATGCTATGCATTACTCACACAGGAAACAGATATGATTAGTTCACCTCTCGAGTCTTCTTTTCCGAGTCGTTCGTTTTTTTGTCACGTGACAGTCGTATACGCTATGCATTGCTCACACAGGAAACAGAAATGATTACTTCACCTCTCGAGCCTTCTGGTCCAAGTCGTTCGTTCTTTTGTCACGTGACAGCCGTATATGCTAAGCAGTGACAAAAGAACGAACGACTTAGACAAGAAGATTCCAGAGGTGAACTAATTATTCTGTTTCTAATAATATGTCTTGGCTGCATTATCAGTTTTTCCTTATTGGGACAATAATCAAAGTTTGCGTAAGTAGACGTGTTGGGGGGATTTGGCTATTGAAAATTTAACATTTTAATTTAATTCTGCTAAAATGAACGAAATGAACGAAATGACTTGAGGAAAGATTCGTTCATTTTGCTGAACGAGACTCAAAGATTCAAGTCAGTAAAATGATCCGATCTTCCCATCACTAATACACGCAATAACTGGAGTATCTCGCGTGGACCTCATTATTTGACATACAAATCACAATATTGGTGATAACCAAAGACAACATATTAAGTACAAGATGAGCTCTGAATATTCACAAAATGACAAATAACTGCAAGTTACAACAAATACAATAACAGCAGCGTATATAAAATCTGCAAACAGTAAAGCTATGAACAGTACATAGTCATTTGCAGAATTTATTCATACTGCAGGGAGCTGAAGTGAGGCTTGCTGTGTAATGATCATGCCTGATAAAAATGTTGAAAATAAGTCATGAAAAATATTACTTTGTGGCTATTTGAGACTTTGAGACTTACTTTGTTTAAAGGACAGCAGAAACAGCGCTTGTCAAAGCATTGGGCTTTTCAATTTTACTCAAGAATAATCTGGGGAAGGAATTAAAACACTGCAGATATAAAGATGCAAAAAAACTCATATAAAGTGAAAATATGAGCAATTAATCTGCAAAATATCTGCAAAGTTCTACACTTTAAGAGGTATGATTATTTTGTTTTACATATATTTATATTTGTTTATATTTATACTGTATATGTACATATTCTGGCCACCTTTGTTTTCATTGATTTTTTATTTTATTTAAATAAACATTTACACATAGTTATGTGAGTAATTAACATGAAATTTTAAGCACTGTCATCAGTGTCCTGCTGTGTGACACTTTCTTTATCTAACTATTTTAAACAACATTTTATGATCTTGTATAGCTATATATACTGTACATATATAATATATTATTATTATACTTGTTGTTTCCACAACTTCATATAAACTATGACTTCTAGGAAAAAGTTGAAAGGTGATTAAGATCTTTAAAAACTTTGAAGAAATGCTGACTTGTCACAGCACCTAAAATACACACTTTCCCTTGTACTTTCATGTACATTTTAACCTAATATCTGTATGTTGGGAAAAAAGTTTCCAGACATGTTATTTGTCTGAGCTATAAAGTGCTTATTTTAGTGCTTTCTCTAAAAAATCCACTTATCACATTTACAGTGGTTTTATACATTTTAAAGTTATGAAAATGTTTGCACTTTTGCAATTTTAGGGCCCATTGTCATGACTAGCAGTCAAACGAAATGTCTTTTCTTTTTTTTTTTTATTACACAAATATTGAGCTGGAAAATGAAATGAATGAGCTGGTGTGTTATGGTGTGGTGTGTTGCGGGCCAGAAAGTCCAGGGCCACGTTTTAGTCCCAGACCGCCCCTGCCTATGCGCAAGAATAACTAGTCATAATGAGCCCAAACAGAATCCTGAATAAATCAAAATGTAACAATTTATTTGCTAGGTAGGAATTAAAACTTCACATCACAATAATTAATTAAAGCCAATTTACAAAGATCAGAATAAAACACAAGGATGCATAATAAGAAATAGAATACAAGTCAGAGAAACATACCTGGCCATAAAAACGACACACAGCAATTGTGCGGGAGATCTGGCTACAGATTCTCAAATCTTTCGCTAGTTTTCCTTAAATACCCAGGCAGAATAAACATCAAAAACCAAATGGTATAAAATAGGAATTTGGAATTTAATGGAATTCAGATACTCAGGAGGTCAAACCATTCTGGGTAATGGTGATAATTTGCATTGAAGCCCCAGAAAGACACAACCCAACAACAGAGACATGATCTCTCTAAATTGTCAAAACTGTGTTACCAGATATTCTACTATTTAAAAGATGATACCAAACATAACCAGTTACATTCTCTGTATAAATCAGATATATTAGGATTTTTGTTACATACAGTCTTAGGTGAGACAGTCAGCAGTACTCACTGAATCCAGACAACTTGGCACCACCTTACAATATCACATTTGAAGACATGGATTTAACAACTGGAGTCTTATGGATTACTTTCAAGCTTCAAAGTTCTGGCCACTATTCACTTGCATATAATGGACCAATAGAGCTGAGATATTCTGAACAAAAACAAATAATTTTAGAAATGAGTAAATGAGAGATCTTTCATTTTTGGGTGAACTTTCCCTTTAATAATACAATGGGTGTTTAATGTTTTTAATGCCTAGTGTATTTAACATTAATTATAAATGTTACTTTATTGTTCTACATGCTGTTTATTAAAACATTTGTAAAATAGTTTAAATGTACTTATTGAATGTATTTGTATTTATCTAATAATAAAGGAGCTACCATGTTTACACATTTGTTTATGGTGTGGTTTATTTTACAGTATTGTTTTAAGGATAAAACAATCTGAAAATATTAACCCACTTATGAGATCAAATTAACCCAACATTCCTGTGAAAATGAGCCTGCATTTGGGTTGAATAAATAAACCATTTGCTGGGTTAAAATGAACAACCCAACTTGCTGGGTTAGTTTAGCCAAATATGTGTTCTGTCTCATATTTAAACAGTGGCTGGGCTAAAAACAAACACATCCAGCATTTTTTATAGTGCAGTAGCGCTACAGGTAAAGTTGTGCACATTTGAATTTAAGCAAAAATATCTGGTGGAGGATGTCATTTGTCAGTAAAAAGTTAAGCAAAAATGTCTGGTGGAGGATGTCGTTTGTCAGTAATTTGGCAGAATTGGGTCATTTTCAGGGTACATGAACCTTTGGAAGCAACATATTTATTTCCAGCTTGATCATGTTGCACTTTATGGGGGCCACATGCATGCCACATTCTTTATGTAAGTACCTAAATGGTAAACTTCACATTGGCCCTCTTAGCAGCAAAACATAAAAACATAAAAAAAGAAATAAATTACACAAAAAGTGAGCAACAGAAATGTCTGTGATAGGTTACAATGCTTATTTATACCACCACAATAAATAAATAAATAAGTAAGACTATGCAATCAGAGTAGACCTAATAGAGTGCTGTAATCCATTCTATTAGTTCTATAGTTAATTGTGGCAGCTGTATTGTTATATTGATTATTTATTAAATTGTGAAATGTGTAGCTCTAGGTTTCTCGCCAAAAAACTAATAACAATACAGGTTTATATACTTCTATTTAATTGGTGTTTGTCTCATTTTATTAGTATATTACTGATGCAATTGTAACTTAATTGTCGCTTTGATAATAACGTTGAATGATGTCCATGTGTTTCAGTCAGAATATCTGGTCATGTGAAAAACAACTTGTTAAGAACTCCACCCCACTGTGCAGAAATCCCAGGGCTTATTTTATGTGACAGGTTCCCATGCTCAGTCCAGCTCTCTGTAGTGAGAGATGACGATGGTGCCTCGTTGAACAATACACACAGGAAGTGATGCTTTGCACTCTCTCGTCATGCACACATACACACACAGATGGGGAGAGAGACTTAATGTTTCAATTTAACATAGATCTCTAATACAGGCAAGAAACCTTGGATAGGCAGACGTGCACACACACACACACACACACACACACACACACAATACAACTTCCCTTTCTACCCATTATAAATAAACCACAGACTCTCATTCAATGTCTGTGTACCAATTTCACAACAGTCTCTACAGCAATAGCAACTGCACATTTCAACAGCACTGACGTAGACCTTTATTTATTTTACAAACAAACTCCGGTCAGTCCAGTGTGTCTTGTATATGGTCACTTATCACCAGCTTTCAGAATAATGTTATTCACTACAGAAAGTGAATTACTACTATGGGTGATCCCTTTAGACTATGTTTTCATCCTGACTCTGTCCAGCCCTCACTGAGCTGGCTGTTGGGACGAGAGCCAGAGATAACAGCTCATGCTATATTGCAGAAAAGAGGCATGTAGACTGATTTGGATCTAAACGTGGGGTAGTTAACGTAGCGTAGATGAACATTTGGAATGGTCATATTGAGAGACAGAGCAGGGGCCAAATGATAAGGCCATCCACAGGTCAAGAACAGATCTCTGATAGCGTAACGGCGCCGTTAGTCATGTCTGAGTTAGAGAGAACACACTCAGCCAACCAGCCACAACTGTGTAAATACATTTATTCATGTTTGCCAGTCAGCTGTGATATAGCTTAAGGAAGAAACAGATTGATTGCACTTTGAATTTGGCAACAGTAGGACGAAAGTTCAACTGCTGAAATCGGTTCGTGCATATTTGAATAACTACCCCAAGTGGCCAAAGCTGGAAGTATTGTTGAATGTATTGGCACGTGTTAGCTGTAGTTTCCTTGTGAAATGTCCACAGAGTGGTGACAAAATTGAGTTGTATTTTTAGCGAGTTGCACCCACTAACCCAAACCCCAAGCCTAAATATAACTGTCACTAGAGTAATAATGTAATTTTAGAGTGAAAGTTTAACCTCCAAATCACTCTCACCATTGTTTATGTGAGGGCAATTACTTTATGATAGCTAAACGCCTAAGCCGTGCAGTGCTGTATAGCAGGAGCACAAGCATGTGTACAGGTACAGTTTCATTACTATGTCTCCTTTTGCTGTTCTTAGAGCATTGGACTCAAAAGAAAAAAATGCACTTTAGACCTATTTATCAACACAATAATTTGCAATATAGGCTTTTAATGTATAAAGAAACATAAAATACTTGAGCAAACTACTCACCCATTGCTTGGAAAAAAAGCTGTTGGGCTTGGTTCAAGTTAAACAGACAGTGACAGGTATACAACCAACATGATCACATGAAAAATCTGCATGTGTAGGTGAATTCGTAAACAATAGGTAGACTTCTCCTGAGCTAAACACGGTCTGCCCTTAGCAAAACGTCTCCGGTTACGTATATAACATCAGTTCCCTGAGATGTAGGGAATGAGACATCACGTCGCTGACGCTTATGGGAAAAACTCCTTTTCTCCAATTTCTGAACTCCTACTGGATCATGCCAATTCAGATGCAAGTGAATTGAGCCAATGGCGTTCGCGCCCGCTCAACCAATGACACTGAGCGTGCAGCGCTCATCTCTCTATATAAGCAGGCGGCATAGTGCTATCAGTCAGAATTTATCGACTAAAAGCAGCGGCTGAGCTGCCCAATAGTGAAGTCCAGTAGCGCAGCTAGTTACACGATGTCTCATTCCCTACATCTCAGGGAACCAAGGTTACATACATAACCATAGATGTTCCCTTTCGATTTTGGTCACTCATATCGCATCGCTGACGCTTATAGGAACATGTATGATCACGCCACGCCACAGTACTGGACACGAAACACATAACACTCAAGTGAACCTCGTTGTAACTACCCCGAGTCTATAGTAGGGGCAGGACATGAAATTGTGTCGTACAGATACAACGCTTAGCTTATAGGAAGCATATAAAGAAATCAACCTCGTCCTGACAGTTCTGAGGGGATGAGGTAACAAGCACATTTGCATCGCTCAGTAGCGAGATGCTTTGCCTTTAAGAGGGCACCAAGCGGACCTAGTAGAGCACAGCCAGGTGCACGGTTCAGTAGTGAAACAGTGAACTGAGTTCCACTAAGGGGAACACAGCACATATCTATCTTTTAACCAGAGAATGAGTGTCTATGGCGTGACCAAGACACAAGTATATTAATGTATTTGTGTGGAAAACACAGTAAATATATATTCAAGTGGTATGGCCCGAGTGTGGCAGAGCTTTACATTCGAATGTCTAAAGCACAGCCGAGACATAAGAGATGTTGCATGTAGTGTAATTAGGCAGTATAAACGAAGTATGACGGCGCTTAACATGAAGGGCCGAGTATTGCATTGTTGAATAGAAAACGCTAAGCGGACCTAGGAGAGCACAGGTGCATGCGGTCCGAGAGGGAAGAGAATGCATAGAGTTCTCAAAGCGGACCCAGGGAACACAATTAATTAATGCTGCTGCACAGACAATATCTGTGAAGCTACCGAATGCATGTCAAGGTTGTAAAAGAAAGAAAGAATGTCCCGTCTCAGTGGAATTTCCTACGGTTGCGCATATAGGAGCTCCACTATTTCTGGAAACCACGGTTGATTCGGCCACCTCGGCGTGATCAGTAGTACTGTTTCCATTTCCTCCCTCATTTTGGAGAGGAGGAATGAGGCGCAGCAGGGGAAATGCATACTTTCGACCCACTGGCCATTTGTGAGCTAGTGCATCCACCCCCAACGGGGCTTGTCCTGTCATGGAATACCACAGGGGACAATGAGAGGTCTCTTGGGAGGCAAATGGATCTATCGTCGCCCTCCTAAACCTGTTCCAGATCTCTGTGACCATCAGAGGTGGAGTTTCCACTCCCCTGGGATCACTCCCTGTCAAGAGAGCACATCCGCTCCAAAATTCAGGGCTCCGGGCACATGTGTTGCCCGTAACAACAGGAGATGCTCGCCGCTCCATTTGAAGAGCTGCCGCACGAGTGTCATCATTCCTGGACATTGCACACCACCCTGGTGATTGATGTATGCCACAACCGACTTGTTGTCGGTGCGAATCAGAATATGATTCCCCGTCACTTTTGACTCGAATGCTTTTAGGGCTAAAATAACCGCCAACATCTCCAAGTGGTTGATGTGCCAGGTCTGTTTCACATTCGTCCATTCCCCGAATGCAGGGCAGTCGTCGCATAACGTGCCCCAGCCCGTGTTGGACACATCTGCAGTGACTACTTTGTACTGCCATCGTGTGTAAGGTGGCACCAGCTTTCCAAGCTGTATTACAGGCGCATCCCGCTAATGTAGAAGTAAGCCGGCATGGCTTAGACGGGAGCAGTGGGCGGGATCTCAGGCCAGTTTGAGCCGAGGGACATAAGTGGGCTGCTACCGCCTTTTCAATGGGGGGAAGCGAGCCATATCCCATTTGGTCTCCGCGGTCGATGGACGTGAAGGCTGAGACCATGTCCTGCCCCTTCTATAGACTCCTGCCTATTGGAGAGGTGCAGCCTCACTGAGTATGGTGAACTCCACGATTTGGAGAGTTCAGCGTGGACCTCGGGGAAGCATGGGCCAGGTCTATGCGGGGCAGTCTTAGTTTGGCGGGCCGGCAAAAAACACTTGTACAGATGAGAACGAGTTGGCTCTAGTGGAGGTGACCATTCGATTTGCAGCTCGTCTACAGCCTTAGTAAGAATGCAGACAAGCTCCGCATCTGCCATCGAAGAACAGTCTCCGCCTTTTGGGGGGGAGAAGCAGCATCCTCCATTGGTGCGGATGAGGTGACAGTGTCCGAAGCCATGAGAGACACAGCGTCGTCATTCTCCTCTTCTTCTTCATGTTCACTGCTGCTGAACTGCACGTGAGTGGAAGCATCGTCAAGCGGGCAAAGACTTTTAGTGAACAGGACAGGGGAAGAAGGGTGTGGGGGTGTGGGTGCATGCAGGACTTGAGCCAGTGGTACAGCCTCACAATCCATTTGCTCCATGTCCTCGCCTTGAGCATAGTCATTCTCCAGGTCCTCGAGGGGCGAGGGAGGCAACAGGGGAGCGAGAGCGGTCAGGTCATTGCGCATAAACAGCGCTATCCGAGCGCAGAGCATTTTGAGGCACATTGCCTTGCAGTTCGGGCATTCAGCCTCGACCGGCACTGCTTCTGCGTGGGCATGGCCCAGACAGAACACACAGCTCTTGTGGCCCTCAGATATGGGAACAGTTTTCCCACACGGCATCTTGAAAAAGATGGTCCAGTCTGCGCAAGTGTGGAAATGTACTTTTTAGATATATTCGTTTAAATCACCGGAGCACGGCAGGTAAGTGCGATTCGACGGTGAACCAGATCCAGGAGTGAAGGAGATAAATTCTGACTGATGGCGCTATGCCGCCCGCTTATATAGAGAGCTGAGCACCGCACGCTCAATGTCAATGGCTGAGCGGATGCAAATGCCATTGGCTCTATTCAGTTGCATCTGAATTGCCGTGATCCAATAGGAGTTCAGAAATTGGAAAAAATTAGTTTTTCCCATAAGCGTTAGAGACACGATGTGAGTGACCGAAATCTAAATGGAACCTCTGCTCCCAGTAGCCAAAGCGGAAAGTGTTTTTTACTGTAAGGACACATGTTAGCTACAGTGTCCTTGTGAAATGCCTGCAGAGGGGTGCCAAAAGCAAGTTGTAAAGCAAATTATTTTTAGCTGTAAAGGATGTAATACAGTGAATGTTACAACATTTGCAGAGAAGTAAGTGAAAGATTGTTGTTTAGGATTAGGGTTAGGTTTAGGGTTTGGACTATATTTAAATTTATCACTACTTAAACATTTCCAAATATTGTACACACTGTGCCTTTCATGTCGCATCTATTCAAATAAGTAAGTGAAAGAATGCTATTATGGTCTCTGTATATAGTTCTAGCTTTGGCCACTGGGGGGTAGTCGGGCATACAGAAAGCAGAGCCCGATTTTAGCAGACAAAACAAAATTAACCTTCTTTTGCCGATTTTCCTGTGAGGTCATTCTGGCATAAACAGCACTTTGTATATAGTAAATCTGACCAAATCCAGTCGAATTAAGCAGATTATATAGCAAAACTTTGGGGGTTTAGGTTTCCTTCCATGTAAAGTAGTTAGGTAGTAAAATTAAAGTTAGTTAAGTAGTAAAGTAGTTACAATGGGGCTAAAGGCCCCTTGGGGTAAAAGGCACATTTCATTTCATTTTTTTTTTCGTCCAAAACACTATACAGCAACAAAAAACTACCACAGCACTTTCCTAAACAACTGTTTGTTACTATGAACTACAAGATTTTCCTGATCCATTAGATCAATGCGTGTAATGTATGAAGATTGATTTTAAGGCAATTTGATCTTATATTTATTTGTTTTAAAGGTTGCAAATGTATGTAGCCAATGAGAATCCCTGAAATTAACACATTTTGAGACAAAATACTTATGTTTTCAGTATTGCTCAAGGTGATTAAATCAAAAGTACTGTATATCCCAAGTGTGGGGTAAAAGCCCCCACGCCATCTTTAAAAAAATAAATAAAATGAATTTAAATCAAACATCCTTCCATTAATTTCACACAAGTTATGTTGCTCCATCAATATTCAATAAAAATATATTAAAACAATTGATATTGGGACCAGAAAAAGCTAAATGTTGTTTGTTTGTTTTCAGTCAAATTAGACAGCAAAAAAAAAAAAAAGTTGACAACTTAATACATTTCATGAAGAAGCAAAGAAAAAAAGTTAGATCAAATGGATAATTAAATATCTGATGTTGTTAAATCAATTACATATATAAATTGCTGTTCCTGAAGTCCTCTTGTAGTCTCCCATATGCTCTACACATATTTTTTGAAGGACGACTAATTCTTTGTATGCACGAAAATACATGTAATAGAACCCAACGAGTTCCAGACAACAGAAAAGAGAATTTCTAAAAATTAGTTAAACTACCAGCTTTTTTCTTTGTTTGACAATAATTACTTTAATCCCAGAAATTAAGGAAATGAACCCATTTTCACAACCACTGAACAATTTTCCTTTTTTTTTTTTTTTTACACACAAGAACATGAAGTGAGAAAATATCAGATTTTGCAAGTGAGCCAAAGATTAGTATTAAAGTTTCAGGTAAACCTCAGGTAAGAACAAAACAAACTTAAAAAAAAAAAAAAATAACAAAAAATGAAAGTATGATAATATGTTTGTGGGGGTGTAGAATATACAACCATTGTTTATTAAGATGGCTGATGTAATTTTTGCAGGAATTCAAGAGAGCAGGATCTAAGTGCAGCTTGTTTAATCAGCAGATGAGTCCAATACAACACTGGGAAAACAGGAACAAAAAAAACCCATACATAACATCCATGTAGGGTAACAAGGAACAACTACTGACCATGACTGAACAAACACAAGGACATATATACTGGGGCAAAGGAGATTCAGCTGGGAACATTAAAAGATGATATCGAACAGGTGAGGGAGATCAAACAGGTGCATGATGGGAAATGAAATTTAACAGTCCAAACATAAAGGGAAGGTGAAGGGACAAACACAAGGCAAATCATGACAGTACCCCCCCCCCCCTTTAATGGGCAGCTCCTGACAGCCAAAGATGGATGGGAAGGGAGGCAGGACCAAGCAGACCAGGAGGATCCGGAGGATGATTCTGAGGCCAAGGATGAGTTGGCTGATGATCAGGAGGCCTGGAAGGTGGCTGCAGGTTGGGGACTGAGTCAGGAGGCCTGGGAGGCAGCCACAGAGCAGGGATAGGAGGCGGCTTTAGGAAGGGAACGGGGTCTGGTGGTTTGGATGCAGGAGGTGGAAACTTAGGGGCGGAGCCATAGGTGGATCCAGAGGTGGAGCAGCAGGAGTAGGGACTTGAGATCCCAATGGCAGAGCTGGAGATGGGTCCGGAGATGGAGCAGGCAGAGCAGTCGGAGGAGTCGTTTCAGGATGAAGCAGGTGGAGCCGCAGGAAGAGCCGGAGTTTGAGAGTCAGGAGGTGGAGCTGCTGGAGGATAAAAACTGGACACTCAAGAGAGGAACCGGAATGGGGTTGGGCAGAGCCACAGGAGGATTTGAGACTCAGGAGGTGGAGATAGTGGTGGAGCGGGCTGAACTGTAACAGGTGGAGTTTCAGGGGTGAGGGCGGAGCCATGGAAGATTCTGAGGGCAGAGCCAAGGGAGGCTCGACGAAGGCAGGCGGAGCCGGGAGATGCCCGAGGGGCAGAGCCGTGAAAGGCAGAGCCACGGGAGGCTCAAGGGACGAAGACGTGGAAGACTGGGAACTGACCTCTGTGGTCGTGAGCATGGGCAGCGACCTCCGTGGTCGCGAGCATGGGCAGTGACTGGGAAGCAGGAGCCCTTCTCCTCTGCTTCCAGACTACCAAGAGCACAGCTGTGGGAGGCTTGAAGGGCGGATCCGTGGTGGCCCCCCCGGCGTGAACACTGGCTCTGGGACAGATGAGGCTGGCAACACTGGCTCTGGGACAGATGAGGCTGGCATGGGCTCGTTGGCCGTGGCAGGCGTGGGTCATATACTGAGGGAGGTGGTTCAATGTCCTCATCCTCCCTACCCACAAAGTTTCAGAGCCACCTCCACGTATTCGCACAACGTCCAGTGAGGAACTGCCGGAGGCATCCGTGTCTTTAGTGCATTATTTAGACTGCCTCTGAAGAAAATCACCAGAACGTGGTCATCACAGTGCACTAAATTAGCCAGTTCAAGATAATCACGGACGTGATCCTCAACCGGACGGTCCCCTTGCGAAAGGAGGATAATTCTGACAGCCGCTAGATCCATTTGTGGTCAGTTGTTCTGTAAGGTTTGCAGGAAGTCAAGAGGGGAGGATCTAAGTGCAGCTTTTGTTTAATCAGCAGATGAGTCCATTACAACACTGGGAAAACACAGGAAAGGAACAAAACAAAAACAAAACTTGAGAGCCAAAACAAATGTAATATCCATGTAAGATAACAAGGAACAACAACTGACCATGACTGAATAAACACAAGGACTAAAAGATGCACTTCAGAGAAAGTAGCAAGTTACACTACAAGCTACACACCAAAAAGTAGCTTGCTACATTTAAGCTACTTCATTTTTTATTTTATTTTTTCAACCAGATGCACAGAGCATACTGTCATTGACAAAGCATCTTATAGACTTATTCAAATTATGTTTATCAAAGCCATGGTACAGCATAGTACAGTAGAGTGCAATACAGTATACTGTATGCAGTATGGTGCAATATAATATGCATGTAAAAAAACATATACTTTCATATTTATGCATGCTACCTATACAAACCCATGTGTTCAAAATGAAAAATCACTATTTTTACATATTATTTTTCATATTTATACTACTACCTCTACAAATGCCCATTTGAACATAATTTCCTTTGCACATCCCTGTATAACAACTATGTGTACATATACTATTCATCTTATCCTGTAATCAGTGTCCTGCTGTTTTATTTCTGTATGTACTGGAAGCTTCTGATCAGAGGCCAAATTTCTTATGTTTGTGTGAGCACATCTGGGCAATAACAGTGTGATATCTGGTGGTATCAGAAGGTATTACCTTGGCACTTTGAGATACAGTTGCAATATTTATGTACTATTCTGTACTTACATGGTGCTTCAAAGTACTTCAAAGAATACCATGAAACTACCATGGTAATTTGATACAGTATATGATTACCACATTCATATACAGTTGAATGTACATGGTGCTTCAAGGTAATTCAAAGAATAACATCGTACTACATATAGGTACTTCACTATATGATTACCTTATTCGTATACCACTGTATTAACATGGTGCTCTCAGGTAATGGTATATGCGCATGAGAGCTTTGTGAGTTCACTTGGATTGAATCGTAAACCGATTCAGACCGCTTCATTTAGTTCTGATTCAAAACTGCCGATAGCAAACACCAGTGTGATGTATGATGTCGCATACATCATACAGCGCTACCTAATCAAAAATATAGCTTAGCTACTGAAAAGCTACTTGATTTAAAAACTAGCGAAGTTGGGGGGCCTGGGTAGCTCAGCGAGTACTGATGCTGACTACCACCCCTGGAGTCGCGAGTTCGAATCCAGGGCATGCTGAGTGACTCCAGCCAGGTCTCCTAAGCAACCAAATTGGCCCGGTTGCTAGGGAGGGTAGAGTCACATGGGGTAACCTCCTCGTGGTCGCTATAATGTGTGGATCTCTCTCTCAGTGGGGCACATGGTGAGTTGTGCATCGCTACGTCTCCGCGGTAACGTGCTCAACAAGCCACGTGATGAGATGCGCGGATTGACAGTCTCAGATACGGAGGCAACTGAGATTTGTCCTCTGCCACCCGAATTGAGGCAAGTCACTACGCCACCACAATGACTTAGAGCAAAAAAGAAAAAAAAAATAGCAAAGCTACCACCTCGCTATTCAGAAATGTAGTTAAGCTAATAGCTTTACTATTTGTAGCAAAGCTACTGCCCATCACTGGCCTTAGCATGCTGAAAGGTTTTGTGGTTTGGAGTTTAAATGATCCAGCTCAGCAGAACAATATTTATGAAAGTGAATTGGCTATATGCATGGTTACTTCCTGGTTTAGATAAGCCAGCTCGGGCATTTCCGGTCAACTGTCATTCCTGAAAAAGATGTCAAAGATGTTCTATACTCGCTGCCTGCAGGATCTACCTCGAGTCAACATAAATGATTTACACCGCCTGATTCAGTCAAATTCAAAGACTTCATCAAGCAAACGTGAAAAGGGATTTAAGCTGTACATATCCAGCTATATCCATGACTACGAAGGTAAGTTAGCAAAAGTACGCTATAATTCTTTCGTTCTGTAAGCTAGCTATAGACAGCTAACTTAGCTAACATTGCCGAACGTAAGTTAGCTACCGATAAGTTGAAAGACCAATGATAGCTTAACGTTAGCATTGGTAAACTGAATATAACCGCTAAGTTGGCAGCATTGAAATATATAGATCTGTCTCCCGCTACTCTCCTTGACATAACCAGGCTTGGCACTAGCATAAAATTTTGTCTTTCTACGTGGTCCTTGCTTAATTCGTTTCCCCTGTTTCTCAGTTTCTGACAAGAAAGAGGCAGGAGAGGTGTCTGTGAGGGCAAGCTGCTTCAGGTCGATGAGGAAAAAAGAGAGACCACACAACTAGAGTGTAGGGGAATGAGAGCAGGTTCAATAATGTTAATAATTTCTGCTTTCTGGAAATTCCATGTGCCAGTATAAAATAGGTTGGAGAATAGATAGTGACTGTAATACTGTTTGAACCTACAGCCTACTGTTGCACCAACAGAACTGTGCACCAACTAGGGCCTACACTGTGTATTTCAAAAAGTGTTTTACTCAACAGTACATAGTACACTATCTATGTTTATTGTGTAGTAGACATAGGGGACACAGGAGGCAGGTAGGTTGCCAGCATTTGACATTGTACCTAGTGAGCACGGTTAAAACACATCACTAGCTACACTGTGAATACATGTAGTTCTGTTAATAAATATGTATTTTAGTAATCTCAGCCACGCTCAATAATATTATTTACCTGAACCTCAATACACATAGGCTACATTATCAATTGATAATTTTTTATTTTTTTTACAGGTTGTTCTCAAAGACTCTAAGCCTGTTGAGCTGTTGGCGTATCATTGCTCATGTGTGGCAGAGCATGCACTATGCAATCATGTTGCAGCTTTGCTCTACCAGATCTCACATTACAGCCAGCAAGGAGCAACGGCTGTCCCCCTACTCACAGCTGCACAGGGTCTGAGCAGCAGTGGCACAAACCTAGAACCCAGGTGATGTTTTCTACACTTGCACAATTAAAATATTATATTACATTATGTGTCTCACTTCTTCCTGGTTATGTAATGTAAATCTCATCAACTTTCAAGGCTGCATACAGCATCCTTCCTTATGAAAATATGTGATCATTCGAGCTAAAAAAAATGTACACAAAGTAAATAAGTTCTTGTACAACATTTCTTGACAGGGCTTTAAGCCTGGTCCAACAAATGAGATGGTGGTGTTGTCAGCTAGGCCCAAGGAGAGAAGATTGGCCGAAGGGATCAGGTAATGTATAGGAATGGGCAGTAGTTAAAATATGTACTTGAAATGTAAAATTGTACTTTGTATTTTTAGACTAGTCTTTATTAGACTTTAGATGAACCTCTAATTGAACTGAATGTCCATACACAGACACACACATACATACACAACATCCCTGTAGCTCTACACTGAAGTAGAATTTGACATGAAAAGCATTCATTTATGATAATAACAAACAGTACATAAATGCTTGTCTGACTGTTCAGTCGTGTATATTTCCAGGAGTAACTTGTACAAAGGGGCCTGTGACCGGACCTGTGACCTTCCAGACATGTCAGTTCTGCGTGTGAATGAGATTTACCAAGGAATGCCAAGGGAAACTGCTCCACCCATAACAACAATGGGAATAGCAGAGGATGTACCATTGGTGGACAGTGCCTTTGGAAAAGTTCAAGAATGGAGTGTTCTCTCCTATCACCTTCCAGAATGGAATCCACCAAAAACTTGCCCACATACCACCACACCACCACGACCATCCTTACCCATTTATGGCTACTGTCTGGGTCCTACCATCAGCAGCTGCATATGAATTCTCTAGCAACATCAGAGGTCATGGCGCACCAAATTGAGAAAAGCACAAGACAGCAAAGCATGCTGAAGGAATGGCATCAATTAAGAAAGCCGCGTGTGACTTCCTCTAGATTCAGGTAATTGTAAACTTTGTGACACGACTCTCAGCATTTTGTTTTTCATGTTATTTAAAAACGTATGGTGTTTGTATATATGAATGTATTTCTAGAGAGGTTTGCCATGTGAGAGGACAGTCCTCAGCAGAAAGCCTGGCACTGAGAATTTTGCAGCCAGGCTATCAGAGTGGAGAAATGAAGAGGGGCCTTCAGATGGAGCCCAAAGCAGTAGAGGAATACTTCTTTGTAAGGAGGTAAATCACTACCCTTGTGGTTTCATCATCCACCCTGATGCACCTTGGCTTGGCTCATCACCAGATGGGTTGGTGTATGACCCTAAAGCTGAACCTGTGTTTGGACTGCTGGAAGTGAAGTGTCCAAATGTGAGAAGCTATGTAGACTGTGCCTACCTTAGGGTCTCCGATGGAGTGCTACAGCTCAAACAATCTCACGCATACTACTGGCACATACAGGGCCAACTACTCATCACTGGTTCAGAATGGTGTGATTTTGTTGTTTACGCTAAAGATGACATGTTTATTCAAAGATGGGAGAGTCATAAAAACTAATTATCAAATAAAAGGTTGATTACTTTTACCTACCTATGCTTTTGGCTTGAACATTTCCATTATTAACTTTCAATCAGTTCATATGTTTTGGTTCAGGTTTTATTGTTAATTTTTACAAATCTATACAAAACGTGAACTGATATGTATTGTTCATTGGTACAAATCTGTACAAATGTAGAGAGTCTATTTTTCATTTTTACAAATCTTTACAACTTTACAAAGTTCAAATAGTTTGGTTTTCATTACATTTCTGAGCAGTTTTTATGTGCTCACTATTGTCATCTGCCACAAATATATTCTAATAGAATAGAATTCTTGTATACAATGTATACAAATTATGTTATGTAGTTGAACATGTCATCATTAATTTATTAAATTACATATTTTCTTATAAATGTTATTTATGTGAGTGTTTGAGGTTATAACTCATTAGTACCTAAAAATAGTATTGTTTTAATGCTGTTTGTAATGACCACAATAAAATACACAATGCTTTGGGGAGCCATTTAAAAAAAGGCAGTTACAAATAAATGTAGGTTTATTCACTGGAAGCATGAAACTGAAAATGAGGGGAAAATACAGATCCCTGTATGAAGTTGTAGAGATGTAAATCAATTCCTTATCACTGAATCCATGTAACAATAGCAGTAGCTAACAACAGTAAAATAGTTTAAATACTAAACAGAACTGCGCACTGGTCTTGATGCCTCTATTTAGACCAAGCTTTTACAAGTGGGCCACTCTGGTAATTTAACATAGAGCTGGTTAATGTTACCAAACATATTTAGGGGGATGACCGTGTCAAAGAATACGTGTTCCTTTAAACGGCGAATAAGGCGCTCATCATGCACTCTCAGATGTGCAAAAGCCTGGGTCTCCCTGACCTCGTGTGCTGGCATCAGAGGTCTCCCAGAAAGAAATGCAGGCCTGTACACTTTACAGGGCACACAGTCATCCACAAGAAAGCTCTGTCCACCATTATTGCCATATCCTGCCTAAGTAATGTAAGTATTCCTGACTCTGCAAAGATCTGCTTGTCACTTACTGAGCCAGCAAAGAGGGGAGAAACAAAGGTTATAGCACCATGGGGGGCCATTCCAATCGTTCCCTTCAGGGAACAGTGGGACTTGTAGTTTGAATACACTTCACTTTGGAGCAAAGTAGAGGTAGGTGTTTGGCATCTGAGCTCTGTGCAGTCCAGGATTACGGTAGTGTCTGCGTAATCTCTGAACTCTACTGGCAAGTGCTCATTAATTTTGTGTTGGGGCATCCAAATTCGCTGTGAGCCAAGTATACAGAACAAAAAACTGCTCCATGTAAGGATGATCCTGCTGACGGTAGATTGATGGACCCCATACCGATCAGCCAGGTCCCTCTGCTTCAGTCCAAGGGCAAGGTAGTTCAGGAAGAGGAACAGTTCATTTACTGGCTGTAAAGACTGTGTCAGATGAAATATATTAAAAAAATATTCTTACATTTGCTGTAATGCAGAATAGGTTATTACTGTTAATATGACATTGTTTATGGTTACATGATAAAATCATAAAAAGTAATTGCAAAAAGTGCTGCCATGGTATATTATTACAGAGTCACCGTTTGTAGTCTTTGCTCTGGAAACTCAAACCATGAATTGCAGCGATGGTTCAATGAGCTGCCAAAACCGCATCAGGTGGTCATAAGAGGAGAACCTGGAAAAATAGAAATGTCATGGTATGCATATATTTCTTGCATTTCTTTTCATTTCTTGAGTCTAGTTAAAAGTGAAAAATATTTTAGTAAATTTGAGGTTCTTATTTTGATAGCGTGTTCACTACTTTGTTAGTCAGAGGTGAATCTCAAGTAACTTGCACTCGTCTGTCTGTATGACCGTCTGTTCGCATTCTTAGAAACTTTCCTAAAACGTTTGTGCCTTGGAGAGCATTTGCTTGTAGCCTAAGTGTTAATGAGGAAATTACATTTACAAGATTTATAGTCGCATTTAGTGGCATAAGTAACGTATGTGGACAACTCTTTAATTTAGTTGGCTCTATGTTTTTATGTTAGCCAAGGACAAAGTAAAAAGCTTGAACAACAAGCCTGAATAACAGAACAAGAAATATAAGTCAATCGCACTTAAGAAGTGAACAAATGTGACATAACAAAATAGACTATGGTATTAGTGAGGTGTCATTTAGGCTATTAAAAAAGTAGGCTTAAATACCTTGTGTAGAAATGGATGTCCCTGTCAGAGCCTAAAAATAGTGAAAAGTGCTCCAGCTGCTGCCTCAGCTGTACAATCTTGTCGTGAATGCTTTCGTTTTCTCTGAGAACAGCGTCAACAAATGCAGGGTCCGGAGCTGTGCCGTAATCATGGTCGTTGGCGTATATAGGGCCAACATCTTCCCCATTCTGCACAATTTCTGGCCTCACTCTCCGTTTCCAAACTCCAAGCCTTCTCACTCCAAGAGTAATTGTTCCAGGGGAACAACACAGGTACGGCACCAGGCTTCAGCCTCCGCCTACCTCCTACCTCCTAGTTCAGCCGGTTCTGCGACCTCTTCTGACACAAAGTGTCGACTACATACACGGGTATGGTGAGAGATGGTTAGGTTGACTCTTCTTATATTTGAGATCCATTTCTTTCATTGTTGGTCGTCGGAGGGGAAATTGTGAAAACTAATAGCCGAACTGAATTTAGCTGAGGATGAACACTGAGGGTCGCAACAGTGCTCAGCTGTCGTCCACTCACAACGCTGAAATTTAAACGCCTTTTTCGTTTCGTTCACTTATTTTTAGAATCTATTTGAACAAGTGAATAACTGTTAGGCCTAACTATTAAAAAAAAAAAGATTGATTGACACTGTATCTATCAGAATATTGAATATGCCGCTACAGCAAGTGACGTTTCACTAGAGGTTTTTGAGCTGGCTTATATTATTTTGGAAGTTGTAATTAACGTTCCATGCATATAGCGAATTGCTTGTTAAATGTTCTTCATGAGCTCTTCATTTTTCATAGTGTTTTGCAGTGCTGAGTAGTAGAAGAATCTCTTGCATCTCCATTTTGCATAGAATTAAGAAAGAAAACTAAGTCACATTTTAGTAAACAGGGTCGAGACAGTTAAGTCTTCTTAAGTCATACAAAGGTTTGTGTGAGGAACAGACTCGAATTTATATCGTTATTCACTGATAATATCTACCTTCAGAGAGCTGTTAACTGATGTGGCAGGGTAATTGAGTCAGCAAGTTGGACTAGAGAACTGGATCAGTCTGATTCATAAATTAATTATTTAGATTGGTCTTGTGAACCAGATCAACTGATTAATTTATAAAATCTGACTGAAAAGAATTAATTGTTCAGTCATTCTTTTTTAAAGCGATGAGGTTAATAGGAAATAGCTTAATTGCTCCATAATTGTATCCTTATAAGTACATTGCATTTATAAAGAACTATATTTTTTTATCTTTGCCATGAAATATGCCTTTTAATTTTTTCCTCAAATATCTACTGTACATTTAATGAATCAATACGTATGTTATAAATATTTGTAATGATGAGGAGGCGGAAGCCAAGGAAGAATCCATATGTGTCAGAAAAATAGGCAGTGAGGTCAAAAACACAGTAAAGCAGTCCAACCAGGCAAACGGGGAGATCCAAAAGAGAAGTCAAAACAAACAGGTCAAAACACTAGGCAATAAGGCAATGATATAAAACTTGGTAAGGCAGATGATCTGGCAATACTTCGCAATATGGGAATGAGCATGCATGGCTTAAATACTAGGCAAACAGGAAATTACATTACAGGAACTGATGTGGCAGGAAACAGGAAGTGACAGTTCAGAATTCAAGTGAGGGCTCCCTCTGGTGGGCAGGAGACCGCTCAGATGTTACAGAACCCCCCCCCAGGAGCGACTCCTGGCGCTCGGCGTGGACGTCCCCGTGGTCGTGGCGCTGGGCGGTCTGGCCTGGCTCGATGAAATTCCTCTATGAGTGAGGGGTCCAGAATATCAGAAGCAGGTATCCATGATCTCTCCTCAGGCCCGTATCCCTCCCAGTCCACCAGGTATTGGAGCCGACCCCCTCTACGCCTCGAGTCCAGCAGCATGTTCACCCTATAAGCTGGCGATCCGTCAATGTCCAGCGGAGGCGGTGGTTCTTGAGATTCAGCGTTGGGATCAGCATTCAGGTGGACCGGTTTGAGGAGCGAGACATGAAATGATGGAGAGATGCGATAGTTAGCAGGAAGCTCAAGCTGATATGTAACCTCATTTATCTGTTTTACGATTTTGAATGGGCCAACATACCTTGGGCTGAGCTTCCTGCTTGGCAGATGTAACTTGATATCCCTCGTAGAGAGCCAGACCCTCTGTCCCGGTTGGTAGCGAGGATGTGGGTGCCGTCTTCGGTTAGCCGAGTTCTTGCCTTCGTACGGCTCTTTGAAGATGGACATGAGCGCTATCCCATACCCTCTCACTACGACGTATCCAGTCGTTGACCGCAGGAACAGAGGAAGTTTCGCCAGACCACGGAAACAAAGGAGGTTGATATCCTAGCACGCATTGGAATGGGGTTAGTCCTGTAGAGGCATGGGTTAAAGAATTCTGTGCATATTCTGCCCATGGCAAGAACTCTGCCCACCGATTCTGTTCCCGGCTACAGTATGTTCTCAGATATCTACCGATTTCTTGATTCAGTCTCTCGACTTGACCATTTGACTGGGGGTGATATCCTGACGTCAGACTCACATTGATGTCTAATTGTCGGCAGAAGGCTTTCCACACCTGAGATGTGAATTGAGTCCCCCGATCAGAGACGATGTCTTCAGGTAAACCATAGATGCGGAAAACCTGGTGAAACAGGGCTTGAGCCATTTCCATGGCGGTTGGCAGACCCTTGAGGGGAATAAGACGGCAAGACTTGGAGAATCTATCAATGATGACAAGAATTGTTGTGAAATTTTCGGATGGAGGGAGATCATGGACGTTGCGGGATGGGTAGTGGTTGCAGAAGACCAGATGGCAGTTCCTTGGGGGTCTTCGATTGTGCACAAACTTGGCAGGCTTTCACATAATCAGTTACATCTCTGTTCATCGTTGACTACCAGAAAGCATTGTGGATTAATTTGATTGTGTGTGAGATACCTGGAGAACCTGAGGTGATGGAGGTATGAACCCATTGCATGACCCGTTGTCGTAGTTCCTGGGGAACATATTGTTTGTTTGGGGGGCACATAGCAGGCGGAGGATTTTGCTGCGTGGCTCTTTGGATCTCCTCCATGATGTCCCAGTTCACAGGAGCGATAATTACAGAAGAAGGGAGAATGGGTTCAGGAGAATGAACTTGGAGAGGAGGGTCATGGCGTCTGGAGAGGGCGTCTGCCTTGCTATTCTTACTTCCTGGGCGATATGTCACAGTAAATTGGAATCTTGAAAAGAACAGTGACCATCTGGCCTGACGTGAGTTTAGTCTCTTGGCACTCTTTACATACTCAAGATTTTTGTGATCGGTGATAACCTGGAACGGGTGAATGGCTCCCTCCAACCAGTGTCTCCACTCCTCTATCGCAGCTTTCATGGACAGTAACTCCTCATTTCCAACATCATAGTTTCTTTCGGCAGAAGTGAGTTTTCTTGAAAAAAAATGCACATGGGTACAACTTAGCTGGTTGACCCTGACGCTGACAGTACTGCTCCAATTCCGCAGTCAGATGCATCCACCTCCACTACAAATGGGAGGTTAGGGTCAGGGTGTTTCAGGATAGGTGCCGAAGTAAAACTTGACTTGAGTTTTGTGAAGGCGATTGTGGCTTCGTTTGTCCACTTTAACTTGGATGGTTTCCCTCTCATAAGAGACGTCAAAGCAGAGGCGATCATGCTGTAATTCCTGATGAAACGCCGGTAGAAGTTGGCAAAACCTAGAAATCTTTGAAGTTCCTTGATTGTGGATGGTTGGGGCCATTCTGTGACTGCCTGGATCTTGGTAGTGTCCATCTCCACTCCCTGATGACTTATGTGATATCCCAAGAATGTTGTTTTCTGAACATGGAACTCACATTTCTCAACTTTTACATAGAGTTGATGCTTAAGAAGATGAGAGAGGATGTTTTGGACATGTTCAATGTGTTCAGCTTCCGACTTGGAGTAAATCAGGATATCGTCAATGTAGGCAATAATGTACTGTTTTCATATATCAATGAATGTCATACAAAGTGCAGTAAATGTAAAACAGGCTAAATCAATATTTGTTGTGACCACCTTTGCCTTCAATTATCATAGTTACACCTGGACACAGTTTTTCTTGGTTGTTGGCAGATGGGATGTTCCAAGCATCCTGGAGAATTCGCCACAGTTCTTCTATCTATTTAGGCTGTCTCCATTTCTTCCATTTCTTCATGTAATCCCAGACTGACTCGATGTTCAGTGGGGGGCTCTGTTGGGGTCATACCATCTGTTGCAGGGTTCCCTGTTCTTCTTTTCTGTTCTTTTCTATTTGCAAAAGGAATTTTTGGAGTCTAAAATGTATATTTCCTATTGACACACTAAAGCTGAAGATATAAATAACCATCTTAAGACAAATGTTTTTTGAAACATCTTATGTGCCTTACACTTTTGCACAGTACTGTATATATATATATATATATATATATATATATATATATATATATATATATATATATATATATATATTTGTTATTGATGATGATTCAGTGTGTATATACTGCATATATGTAAATTAACCCAATGCTAATATAATGCATACTGTACCATGGAGGGTTAAATAAAACAAATGACAGTTAATTTCAAATTAAATCCTTCAGTAATCTACATTTTTGTAATGTAACTGTAATATTATTACAGTATAATTAGTCATATTACAGTTATTTCAATTAAATAAAAATTTTAACTGTAAATGATTACTCATATTATAAATATATAAGTCAGCGACTTGAGCAACCTAGTGCTGTTAAAGTGTTATAGTGCTTTGCTAAAGGGTAGCCTACACTGATTGCACTCATGAATCAAAATGTCCAAGTTTTGAACTTACAACCTTTGTGCACCAAGCAGATCTTTAACTACCATCCTACCACAACCCCCATCAGAAGTTTGAAATGTATAAATTCTGTGTTCTTTGTGTGAACAAATACACTAAACAGTAGCTGCACTCTAGTTTACTATATTTCTATGTGATTTCAATTTTTTTCAGCTACTTTTCCCCCAGATGTTGTGCACAGGGTCACATAATCATTGTCGATTCCATTGTCGTCTTTTCCATTATATTGTTTACAATATGTTGCAATGTGTTTGCTGCTGAAAAGAGTGTTTAACTTTTGTTTGTAGGTTAGAATGTGTATTTGTATACTTACTGTTGTGTGTGTGAGACACAAAGGATTGTACGACACTTAATTTAACCAATTCCTCAGGGACCAGCCCTTTAGTCACGTCGCCTGTAAAAAAAAAAAAAATGGATACATGGGGGATACATAGATACATACTCTAAAAATGAGTATAAGAGCAGGGAACCTCTCCCTCCTCTTTTCTCAGCTATTTAAAGTCTAGACTCTGGCACTAAAACCACAACAAATTGACATACAGGTACATTTTTATTTTATTCTTTTTCAATAAAGTTCTGATTATGCTGCTGCTGATCATCCCTCGCTGCCCTGGCCTCTGATGTCCTCTGGAGTTCAGTCTGTTGTAAACAGCTACAGGAAATGATGACCAGTTAGTTGCATGTGATTTCAATGAGGTCAGTTCCAGGATGGTGTGTTTGTGTATGTTTGTGTTTAAGGGAGACAGAGAATGAAAGAGAATGAAAAAAAAGAACCACAGGAATATTAAGTTTGCATGAGAGACATCTGGGCACCACAGTCATGAAAATGTTTGCGCTCAACAGTGCAGTTGTGATTTATAATATAAATTATGACCATCAAGAAAAGCAAACAAAGATTTTGTTTCACAATGCATTAAACCAACATCATTAGTTATTTGAAAGCTTTACTGACTTTTAAAGAGAAAAGATACTAATGGATGCTCTACAAACAGTGAAACATCCCAGTGCTATTCTATAAAATATTAGCATTTGTGTAATCCCATTAGATTAAATTAGTGGACTGGAAATACTTTAGGATTTAGAATTATTTATAACCTCATAATATCATAAGAATCAATTTAACAGATTAAAACAAAAAACAATGCACTTCATTTATGTTGAAAGACATCTCAGCACACCCTTCAGATGGCCACCCAAGAACAGGAGGCACACCCATCTCTAGAACACAGCAAAGTGTGTATAAAAACACACTCACCCATCCATATTTCCCTCTCTCTCTCTCAGTAGAAAACCAGTTGGGTGATTCCACTAACTTCTGTTATGTATTTGATCAAAAAAACCCAGTGGAGCACTTTTGATATGAGAACGCCTGTTTGGCTAATTTTGGTCATTTCAGAGATGAAGGAAGAGATTGTGATAGTAATGTGCGCAGTCAATATGCAGAGCTAAACAAAGCAGCACTCAAAGCAGCATGTCCTTCTGTATATCACAGGACAAATTAGCACAAATATGGTCCTGACGCTTTGAATTATGCCAGTTGACAGTTCACTTCACCAGTTCTTTTGATTGCTGTTATTGCAAAAATCTTCGGCAATATACTGTACATACATATATATTTATTTCAATCTTCATTGTTATTTACAAAGTCTTGCTTGTATTTGTTGTCACATCATCCTTATTTTAGACAAACACTTGCTGATAAGTACCCTGGGATATGGGCTTGGAAAGGGTTATAAAGGGTCTATGACCCCTCAGTGTCAGGGTCAGAGATTATTCTATTGCCGGAGGCTAAATGCTGATCACTAATGGCATTTGCATATTCTGTCAGGAAGAGAGGAAAGTAATGATATTATATGAGTAACAGCTTCTTTTGTAAGCTGTATAGATATATTTTTCAATTTTATGTTCATTTTGATAAACATCTGTATATTTTAAGCGCTGTGGAACATTTCCTTCTGCTAATGACATGAACATGTGACGTCCTGCAAATGTTGCATATAGACATATTTTCTTTGTCCTTCTCTTTTAATAATGATATCTGAAAACATAACATAACAAAACTTAAAATGCCATCACTGTCCAGTAACCTGACATTTTTGTTTTTTCTGGGGTCTCAGAATCCAGATCTGTGCTCATAAAACAATAATGCAAGTTCTTTGCAATGGGATTGTTTCTTTATTGGGTTGGACTTGGTTCTGGTATCATCACTGGCTAAGACATTCTGGGATGGCGGCAACTGACAATTCATTGCCCAGATCTGGTAAATCAGGCAGAGCAACAGAAGCAGAGCAGAGCCAATGTTGATTAACTCGCATAAATGTTTTGCACTCTTTTAAAAAAGCCTGAAAGGCAGATAAAGTCATTGAGAATGCTTTCATAACAGCCCTCTAATTACTTTGTGGTAATCGCCCATGTGGTAAACATCAAAACTTAACCTTACACTGTTTGCAATCAAGAGAAAAGGAAAGAGAGACGCAGAGAAAGAAAGAGATAATGGAAAGTTAAAGGAATAGCCTGTGTTCTATACAAGTTAAGCTCTATCGACAGCATTTGTGGCATAATATTGTTTACCACAAAAATTAATTTTGACTTGCCCCTTCTTTTCTTTAAAAAAAGCACAAATCAGGCCTACAGTGAGGCACATACTGGGGGCCAATATTTGAACGTTAAAATACTAACTTTTTCAAAAGTATAGCCGCAAGACATACTGTAAACATGATTTTAGTGCAATAAAATCACTTACTAACTTTTTCTGTGTAAAGTTATAGCCAGTTTTACAACTTTGTTACCAAGATGATGTAAAGTTACAAACCCTAAAAACACTGTAAAAAATATCAATTTAAACAACTTTACAGCTCAAATAATAGTTATAACAGAAGAATTAATGTAAATGATTTTATAAAATTATATAAACCCTCTAAAAAATGGCCCCATTCACTTCCATCATAAGTGTTTCACTATAACCTTGATTTTTGCTTTTTTAAAGAAAACAAGCAACGAGTTGAAACCATTTTTGTAGTAATCAACATTCTGCCACATATGCTGTCGATTGAGCATACCTTCTATTGAACCCAGAATATTCCTTTAATTAAGTGTACTTGAGAGAAAAGCTATACTCTAGACAAAGAGCATTTTCAGGGAGCTCTGTGATGGTGGAATAAGTGAGGCTTTGTGGTTGTTTAGTTAGAAGGTTGGGCCCCATTGACTATTTATGCAGTACTCATTTGCCACTTGTTTGGAACTGTGGCAATAGCTAAAAGTATGTTTTGGGTGTTACTGATTTTTAAGCACCTGCAGGCAATCATGCTTTAAAAAGAGCAATTAGGCCTACATAAGATGAATTTGCTTCATCGATTCCTCTTTTGGGTGTCTACGAATATCTAACTCTTGGGTACAAAAGCCCATCTTTCAAGTCAAGTCAAGTCAGGTGGTTTTTATTGTCATTTCCTCCTGTGTACAGGGGAAGAAACGAAACAAAGTGTTTCTTGTGACCACAGTGCATAACATTGAACAAGTAACATGTCTTAAAAGACTATCACAGGTAGACACATGAATTAGTGCAACAATGTGACTTTATAGACCACATGGATGCAATTATTGAATTATGCATTCCTAAAGCTTCCCCTGAGTGATTCTGCTGATCACCCAGATTTGGCCAGCTGTGCAGAGCGTATTGTATATTGTATGCCATTTTAATAATTGTTTGCAGATGTTTGAGACAACCTGCTCCAGGTGACCAAATTTCCTGCTCAATTGACATTGCAGGATATTGAAGGAGCACAAAAAATGCTCAGTAGTTCTTGAGGGTGATTGAACTTTATTTACTCAGAGCTGAGGACTGAGGCAGGAACTCAAATAGCGCTGTTGATATGCTGTTCAGGGTCAATGCCCAATTCTTAACAAGCAGCCATTTTACACAGGCTCCCTGTAAATTTCCAAGAAATCAAAAACCCACTGGACACACTGGAAGGTCAGTAAATTATACATCTTCTATGCATGTCACTGTACACGTCTTAACGAACCTCTGTCTTTGCCTGCATTTACATTTCTGATTTAATTCAATGATAAATTGACTAAATAAGTTATCTATCCTCTAATTTCTTTATCAAAGTAAATAAAGCCTCTTTTGGCGCAGAGACAGAAAAAGTGGAAAAGTGTTTCATTGCATTGCTAGTTTATGTTCTACCATTCTGACTTTTGCTAAAAGCATTAATTGATTACTGTTCTCTAGACTATATATTGAAATTTCAAATTTCAAACAAATTAAAAGTCTTTGTCTTCCAAACTTTCTGAATTTTGTCAAACATGTGACTGTTGACTCTGCTAAATGGAAGTTTAGAAAGAGTTTCCTGGAGGATGAGTGGTTATTAAGCTTAAAATGTCCCTCGGGTACTTATTTAAGAGCTTACGCAGAAAGTATGCCAAAGCCAGATATAGCCGTGTGCTCAGACCTTATCACTCTTAGAAATGAGCATGTCTGACAAAAGGCAGATTAGGGGTGCTTCAGGAATGTGTCTAGAGCCATACTGACTTTTCTTAGGCCCATGCTATCAATTACCTACTCATTTGGAAGATGCCAAGGGACTTAAGTTTTAAGTTTGGCCATATTGCATATTTGTAACAATATTTCCTAAAAATGTTTGCAATTGTAGTGAGGCAGACTACTGTTTTGTAGTATTTCCCCTGGTTTTGTCATTTGTGTATAATGGTGACTTTCCCTTTTATGCATAATATATTTTAACTTTAATGCGACTTGCATTATGCAGTGTGTATAAGAACATCGCATCTGTCTGTTTTATTGTATCATGCCCCTCAGTATTAGGTGGGTTTTTATAGCCTATCTGCATGCGTTTGTGGGATATATTAGGGTGGCTACGTGCTGCCTAGACACGCGTCACAGTCTAATGACCTCCCCCTTTCCAGTATTGGATGCTTCTGCTCCAAAGGTATGTGTTGTTGTTGTTTATGTTAGATGGCTAAAAGCTTGGCTCTGGTACCCTGTGCTATTGTTAGTTCCTTTGTATGTGATAGCTTTTGTCTGAGTTCAGTTTCAGTTGTGTTTCAGTCTGCCTGTTCCATATTGTATACCACCTGTGTATTCGCGGCCATAATTCTGACTGTAGCTCCAACACTTTTGGTATGTGAAATCATTAAATACGATGGTGATTAAAACATATTAATGTTTTTAGCTTTTTGTAATTGTTTGTTCTATTATAGGTGAAATACCTGCTCACCAGAATGTGTCTGTCTGTATGGAAGCTGCAGGTCTGAACTCCGACGCTGCTGTTTTGTTGTACTAGTTTTGTTTTTGTTTTGTTTTTTGTTCTGTTTGTTTTTGTTTGGTTTTACATTTTGGTTTTTGTCATGTTTACATTTACAACTCTCTCTGGCTCTGGAAATGCTGTTTTGGTACTCACAGAGAGGATGTGTGATCATTATTTCTGTATGTGTATATCCTGAGACAACGAGATCATCATTAGAGTTTGGAAATAGTGTTATTTTATTCCGACTGAAACCATTTTATTTTGTTATTGTTTGTGTGAAGTTGATCTTAGCATGGTGATTTGTCATGAGCTCTCCCCTGCCCTTCATACTAACATATTTTGTTTTGTGTGTTAAAACCCTTCAAGTTTTTTTTTTTTTTTTGGGGGGGGGGGGTTATTATGATTATTTTGTTAATTTTCTCTTCTGTGTTCTCAGGAGCTGAGGGCCCAATATAGGAGGCTAGCCATTCCCCGCAAAATGGTGGTAGTGCCCCTGTCACATGCGGAGTGCTGTTTATTCACAACTGATTCACCTGTGTGCTTGTGTGAGTGTGAGTGTACACTTGTGGGTGAAGTGTCTTTTTATCGGAGGATCACTGCGCTCAGCTAGCCTACCTGCTCCTGGTAAGCATCAGCCCTCTGTGGTCAGCAAGTGTCTATGCTGTTTTATGGGTGTGTGTGTAGCCTATTACAAACCACGCAGCTGATTGCGGTGCTCATCATTTTAATACACTTTAAAATTTTGGAATGAGTGTGCAGTGCCCATCTGACTCATCTAATGTTAAAATAAATAAAATATTTTTGTACTTTGGTATCCACTTCTCTTAACCTTTTGTTTTGAAACAACGAACCTGTGTGCCCCTTTTCTATTTTTGATTGGGTTAGTATTTCCCTGTTAATTACAGGGTGGCGTAGTCAGCTTATCTATTGGTTTTTGCCATGGGAAACCTGTGGAAATGCGCCTAAAGCCACCTTTCTTTCTTTTTTCTTTTTTTTTTTTTTTTTTAATTAAACGCAATTGCAAATACGAATTAGTGAGCTGCTATGGCAGGGAATATTTTGAGTAAATAACTTTAATAACTTTTATGATACTTTGTAGAAGACCTATGGAGTTTTTTTTTTTTTCTTTTTTTTTCTTTTTTTTTTGGGCAGTAAATCACCATCCACTTTCTTTGTATGGAAAAGAGCCGCTTGGACATTCTTCCTAACATCTTTTGAGTTTTACTGAAGAAAGGAAATAAAACAGAGCCAGAGCAACTCGAGGGTCAATAAATGATGACAAATCAAAATTAAACTGTGGACTATAGAGCCATGCCTAAAGGTCAAAAAAGGTCCCTTTGCTGTAGAAAAGGCATGCTATTTTCTAAAGTGTCCAGTTGTCGGGGAAGTGTTCACATTAGTCATCTGACTTTGACACCAGAAGGTCTAAAGTCATGAGAAGGGCTGCTATTATCTGTTCTGCATTACAGGCTAAGGACATACACATCAGGATAGATAAACAGTTATGCTGTAGATCACACTATTGTTTTTAAAACTAGATTTCAATTTCCTGAAGGAAATACTAGGGTTGTAATGCAGCTAAAGAATGATGTAAAAGTGATGTTAACAGTTATGATGATCCAAGACGCTTAATTTCAGATAGTGGTTCGTTGTGTTTTTAAAGCTAGTTATAGCATAGCCAAGAGCTTAAACAGACAGGTCAGGTGGACAACATTATACACAACAGCTGGACACCATTGCGAACAGATTAGGTCACCTTCAATGATCTTCATATCATAGAACATGTCACAGAAATCTAGTTTTGCAAGTGAGTATCTTTTTATTACATTTGGTTAGCATTGTGTTAACATTGCTAACATTCTGGTTAGCATTGTGTAGCAGAGTGAGGGGTAGGAGGATAGGGCTATTGCACCAGTAGAGGGGGGAGAATGCTGCTGTGCTAATATGTTAGGGAAATCCATTGGTTCTTGTGTGTCATGTGACCGTTCTCGACAGTGACGACTGCAGCTGTACGGCTGTACCCACTGTGCATACCATGAGCGCTCAGAATGACCTGAGAAATATTTACTGTCATATTTCACCAGTCCTGAAATGTGTACTGTATTTCTCTTGGCTGTTTAAAAGAACTAGCAATGCCCAATTTGCGAATAATTCTTTGAGTCGGTTCTTTTCAGTGAATTGGCCAAACGGGCTTGAAAAATTATCTGAATCGATTCGTAATTCAGTACAATTCGTTCAGAGTGCTCTCTCACTGAATCATTTGGAGCAGTTTCTCACACAGTACAACAGTATCAGAATATTTATGAATATAGCGCTGGATACAGTGTAAATTTACCTACAGTCAACTGAAACAAAAGTATTTTTTTAAGGTAACTGAGAAACTTCAGCTAGTGCTGTGTCATGTGAACAAGGGGCTGTTCAAACTGAACGTGTTTTTGCATCCGCTCGTGCTGTTTTTGAATCATTTTCCATGTAAACATTCGCTAGATGGATGTCTGTTGACAACTGCGTCATGTTTCACTGTGTTTTTAGCATCTCTCACAGGAGCGCTGCATTTTTAGACACTGTGTTAAAAAGAACTTCTTCAACTGATAAAAACGCATCTTGAGACACCTGCGTTCTGCTCTATTTGTTGTGGTGTGTTTTGCTTATTTAGCACGAAAACGCGTCTGTCTAAACGGTTACCGCAAGAAATGCTTTAGCCAATAGTTACATGAATGCTACTCGTACTCGAGAAAATAAATAAATGCTTATCTCAAAGTCACCAGAATTGAATGCTTTGGTGGTGTTTTTTGCACACAAAAAAATCTCACGGCGGAGCATGCCCCCAGACCCCCCTAGATATAAGGTTCTAACAAAGTTCTTAGTTTTCGTGACAAGGGAGGAAGCGGGAGACTGCGAGATCCAACTCAAAAGGGCTTTGTTTCCCACAGCTTCACAGTAAATATATATGTTCCACTTTTCAGTGGGCACACTCAAATTATGGTTTTCAGCAACACAAATCGCACTCTGGAGCACACGGTTCCGTGCAGCTCTCTCTCTCCCCCCTCTGTGGACTGGGTTGTCTTTTATCTCCCCCGAATCTCACTGTGCACATAGAAACAGTAATTAGTAACAGTTCATCTCAGGTGGATGTCCTTACTGCTTTCTCTCTCCCCAGACGGGTGCTTGACCACGCCCTCACCTCCACAAAGGTTTATTAGGCTGATTGAGAGGTCTGCAACCCGACCCAGGCCTGACGGGACCTGAGATTTGTAATTAAAGAAAAAATAAACAGACCTACCGATCTTGTTTCACGTATGCGCTCTCACTCACAGACGCGCGAACGGACGAGTTAGGGGCCGTTCCCACCGAAAATGTTTTTCCGTTCTGTTTTCCTGTTGTTTTAACACTTGCCCGAAAAATGTCTTTGACATTTGCACCGTGTCACGCACAGGACAGGCATATTTTAAACACCATGTCAAGTTAAAAAGAACTTCACATTTTCAAAAACGCATGTTGAGACACCTGCGCTCTGTTTCATTCTTTGCGCTGCGTATAGATTGTTTTTAGCACAGTTGTCACAAAGATTCAACATTCTAAACAAGTTCAGGCTGCATAGAGGGGACTGTTGCATTGTTTCATATTATTCCAGATTGTTCTGCACCAGGTGAAGTTTCAGCAAATAAACGGTAAGGCAATGCTTTTTTTTCCCCTTTTGCTCTAGTATAATGAGGGGCTGCCATGCCTTGTTAAAACTGTGTATGTATATTGTTTCAGTACTGTTAAGAATGTTGCCTATAAGCTTACATAAAATACAGCTATACTAGGAGAAGATACTTGGAGAAGAAATTAGATAGTAAGCGATTTCAGGTTTAGGTCGGGTTCAGGCTTAAAATCTGATGGGCCAGGTAGGGTCGGGCCACACGGTCTCGGGTGCAGGTCGGGTTCGGGTGTCATTTTAAGGCCCATGCAGACCTCTTGGCAAATTTCTGTGCATACCATCAGAGTAAATCCTGCAGGTGCCCATGGTTCTCGATATATACTATATACTACATACAGTATATTGTGTATTGCACAAGTCATTTAAATGACTTTTATCAAACTTTTATGGTCATTGTTTGTCCTTTTTGGAGTGAGTTAGTATAAATCCATTTACTTTCTTTCAATGGAAAACAGAAGCTCAGACATTCTGTAAAAAATCTCCTTTTGTGTTTCATGAAAAAATAAAATAAAAAAGGGAAGTGAAAGACATTCAGGTTGGGAGAGTAAATTACAAACTTTTCATGTTTAGGTGAACCATTTAAATAATTGTAACAGTATATATATTCTCCAGTACTTCTTTATGATCTGTGCTCCACATAGCACCAGTTTTGAACCCAGTGCACGATACCATCATCACACACCTTGCGTCAGTCTCCCAATCAGTCACCACACATACAATCAAATTGGCCTTCTTTCCCAATCTTTCTTACACTCTCTGTCTCTTTCTCTCTTTTGTTTTTGGTGCAAGTGCCCCAGTTATGAAACCGCGTACATCCCACTCAGTCAGAGGTTTAAGCTCCTGCTCCCTCCCAAAGGGTATGTACCAATATGCATGGAGCACATTTTCACAGATGACATCAGAGAACAAGCATATGAATTACCAGGCAGCCTGCCATCTTTGAGTTCAGACAGAATGCCATTAATACCAGATGAAGAGCCCAAACAACAACAGCACAACAACATGAAAGCCCAAAACAACTGGGACCAGGTAAAGGTTTCATCATTTTATATATTAATGTCTTGATTAACAAAGACTCCAAACTCAACTCTCTCTCTCTCTACCCTCTGTCTCACAGATACTCTCCTGCTCTCTCTTTGCCCCAAAAGTTGCGACACCATTGAAACTACCAGCAGACTTGAGGGACTTGTAAAAAAGATTCTGGTCAGCAAATCACATTATGATGAATAAAATATATGCCACTCTTGACCATGACTTATTTAAGAGCTATTATAAATTCATGCTTACAATTAAAAAAAAACACAATCATTTCAAAATGGAATGGCAATAAATATTAGTATTACCCAATTAAGTCACAATTAATTCTAAGCAGGCTGATAAGCTACAAAGAACATTCCAATTAGAAGATGAACATATCAAGAAAATGAGAGGGAGAAGAATATTTCCACCTGGAAATATGAGGATATAGATTAGATGCATAAAGAGGCAATATAGAGGCTATCATATGGTGTCTTTTGGCAATTTCGAACAAAATGTATACAGTCCTGTGAATTGCTACTACCTTCGCTGGGAAGACAATGTCCAGTTTATGACCATAAAGATTTTTTAGGCTATTAATAATGTGTGAAAAGACACAATTGAGACTGAAAATTCAGACTGAAAAAAGACAAAAATAAAATTCTTTAAATTTTTTCAAGCATTTGCTTGAAAAATCATTGCTACTGTCATTCAGTGTGTGGACTGCAACTTCTGTAATTTTTTAAATAATAAGTATAAAGTTTCTTCCCTCAAGTGCAGCCGCATGTGTTGGCCAGAAATCAGGTAAAGGGAAAAATAAAACTTGAAACTTTCCAGGAATCAGGAATAATTCTGTCCACAACATATTATCCACATCATCAGCCTTTGACATTCAGCAGTATGCCTCTGTATAGACAGAGAGGAAAACAGGCCGAAAAGAAAAACAAAGTTTATGTATTTCAAAAAGCATGCACACATTATAAACTAGCAACACATTGGCCTAAATCATGTTCTCAAAATTCTCATATGTGAACTTTAAATGTAAACCCGTGGAGGCCATTTTAGATTAATATTGCATAAACTGTGTATATATATATATATATATATATATATATATATAAAATCTAACATTTCCACTTGCATCTCACAAATAAAAAAAGTCAGAGGCTTCATGCCCATTCAAATTACACATGCCCCCTCAGATTGTGAGCTAAGTGATTTTAAATTCAATGTCAAAATTCACTCATTTGACTTTTTTTTTTCTCTCAAAACACAAAAGTAATAATCATACAAATGTCACAGCTGCTCTTTTACGAACAATAAGGATGCATGGTGATCACTGGCTGTCAAACACCTTCTTATTCTGTCCATATGTGTTTTTTCATTTAAAAAAAAATACATGCATAGATATATATATATATATTCACTCTCAGATCAAATTAAATTATTGTAAACTCATGCAAACAGAACGCAAATCCAATATGGTGACACATCAATAACGTCAAACTACATTGGCTCTTGCACATGTCATGACCAAACTTCATGACACCATGCCACAAGAATCATTTGAAGTGATAAGTATTTTTTAATGAAATACTTCAGATGAATTGGGTGATTCTCAGATTACAGGCATATTTCTGTCTCTGGGATGTATTTATAGGAAAAACACATTTCACATAACTATTTTAAATGTCCATAGTCAGTTTAGACAAAGACAGATCTAGACTTTTTTATTGTGTCTCAAGATAATTATTTTAGTACATTTTATGTGTGTTTTATGGTTGAAAATGAATGTTTTGGTGCTGTCCCCAACCCTGAGTTTCAAATATAATGATTTAAATTAACATATTTAAATTAAATATTTCCATCAAAATTGTGCAGTTTTTAGTGTATTTTAATTAAACATTTTTTAAGCTAGAATATTATTAACAAATTTTAAGTATACATCTGGATTTTGTTCTTTATTTCCTTTCATTTATACCTGTCCCTTAATATAGCCGTCATTACCAACACACTCTACATAATGCAACAAAATAATAATGGTAACTTGAGATCCTAGTGGAGCTCATGTCTGTCAAGAAAGAAGACTGGTCTTTTGATGTCCAGAAAGGTAAGAAAATGTACTCTTTAGTCATAGTGATAGGCATGTACACTTATTGCGTGACATCACCAAACAAGTTATATTTTTGTTAACTTAAATTATTTTGATGAATTTTTACTTATTTTCTCATTAATTTACTGTACTTTACATGTAGCTATGCAGCTAGACTTGCTAGTCATCTATGAGGCTAGTTTTTTTTTTTTTTTGCAAAAATGGCAAATATGTCATCACAAGCACGTTACAGCTTGTGATAGTGATTACGGGTCGTGGTGGTAATGACAAAACCCAAAATTCCAGCAACCCATTTCTGCCTCTATTTTGAGAAATACCCAATTACAATCGAATGGCATACAGTACATGAATGAAATACATTACATGACCTCAGTTGAACTGTTATAAAAATGTTTCATAAAATATTTAAGTGAATAAAATAGTTGTTTTCTATAATTTCAGATATTTGTAGAAAAACAAAATAAAAAACAAATTTCCAATATTTGTAGAACTGCATTCTTCCATCTCAGAAATACTGCCAAGTTACGACACGTTATCTGTTTCTGATGCCGAAAAACTAATTCATGCGTTCATGACGACAAGACTAGATTATTGTAATTCATTACTAGGTGGATGTTCTGCAGGTTTAATAAATAAACTTCAGTTGGTTCAAAATGCAGCAGCGAGAGTGCTAACTAGAACCAAGAAATACGATCATATCAGCCCCATTTTATCGGCGTTACATTGGCTTATAAGTACTTAAGTGACCTTCTGTCATGCTATAATCCATCGCGCTCATTACAATCGCAAAACTCCAGCCTGTTAACAATACAGAGAATATCAAAATACACAAAAGGATGGAGATTATTTTCATATTTGGCTCCTAAACTATGGAATAATCTTCCTAGCAGTGTTCGGAACTCAGACACACTCTCTCGGTTTAAATCTAGCCTTAAGACTAATCTATTCAGCCAGGCATACACCTAATTTATCCCTCAATTCATAACTATGCTGCTTTAGTTAGATCTGCCGGAACCAAAAACACTTCTCTTATTCTTTAACCCTGCTTTAAAGTGAATGGCATCTACGTTAATTTTATTCTACTTCTCAGGGTTGTATCCCAAGGTTACCAGAGCCTGCCAGATCCATCTCCAGTCCTGCCTGATGTCCGATTCCCACTGTGTCGCTGAGTGATGATGACCAACTGCAGCATGTGCCAGCCAGACTTCACTTCAGTCTACTAAGACAGACTTCACAGAAGATGCAAACTCAAAGACACAGGATTCATCATGAGCCACTGTCTGAAGCATGGGCTCAGGATGGAGTTCACCAAAATTACCTGCCATAAGCTTCCAGCCAGACTGCGATGATCCTCACTGAATGCTACCATTATCAACTTGGACTAAGGAGGGAGAACACTCTCTTAAAATACATAGAAAATGAATTAACCACTAAAAAAGACTTCATTGGCCAAAATCAAAGGACAGTGCATATACGTGTATTTCCTCAGTTAATTCGGGATGACTTCAAGGACTTTAACACTAAAACTTATAGTTCATATAAAATCATTTTGTTTAATCATTGACCTACAACACTTACTTAGTTTACTAATTTTAACCTCTAATAGTTCAAAGCATAAATAACTAATATTGGTATTATATTCATTCATTTTCTGTTATAGCATAATTTCATGTACAGCTGCTTTGAAACAATGACTATTGTGAAAAGTGCTATACAAATAAATTTGACTTGACTTGACTTAAAATGTTTGTTTATGGGAATTTCAGTAAGTATTAAATGTGCTTTACTCTGTTCCTTTCATGGAATTGATTGTGCTGTGTGTTTTTTATTATTATTATTAATTTTTATCTTCATGCAGTTTTGTCATCATTTGGTATGGCCATACATTATGTGGTGCGACCTGTGGCAGTAAAAAAATATTACTTTCAAAATGAGATATTTAACTTCTGTGTCTGAAATATTAACCACTGATTTGATATGCTAAAGTAAAGCCATTTGTTATACTTTTTCCATAAATGATTTATGGATTTTAAAGAAAAGACCATTATTCCATCAACGTGCACTACCCCGGCAGCTTTTGTCTCCGTGTTTAATACGTGTCTCTCGCCGAACGCTTTCGCTGTTGCAAACTGACTCCATGTTTATTTCTGCGTCTCCTGCTGAACGTGTTTAGATGCACTCTACAATATGGAACAGTCTTTCTGTGGGCCCCCCTTCCAGCCCGGCTGGGCCCACCTCAAGCCTGGGCCCAGAACAATAGGTCCAGTTGCCCCCCTTTTCGGCAGCCCTGCAGGCTACCACAAAAAAAAAAAACACATATGTGTATGTATATATATATATATAGAGAGAGAGAGAGAGAGAGAGAGAGAGAGAGAGAGAGAGAGAGAGAGAGAGAGTTTAAGTCAGCATTTTACATACACTTAGGTTGAAATCATTAAGACTCATTTTATAACCACTCCACAGATTTCATATTAGCAAACTATAGTTTTGGCAAGTATTTTAGGACATCTACTTTGTGCATGTTACGAGTAATTTTTCCAACAATTGTTTACAGACAGATTGTTTCACTTTTAATTGACTATATCACAATTCCAGTGGGTCAGAAGTTTACATTCACTAAGTTAACTGTGCCTTTAAGCAGCTTGGAAAATTCCAGAAAATGATGTTGTAACATTAGGCTGGCGCTGGCAATGACAATGCAGACAAAGAGGATGATGAAGTGTAGAAACCAAGTGCAATTTTATTCCAAAACGTGAAATCCAAAAACCCTAACTACAAACGTGAACAAAAAACATGAACTTGACTTTAACTGTACTTGACATAAACTTGAATTGACTTGACATAAACTTGACTTGACTAATCCAACAAGGTTACATACACACACAATACCTCACACTGGACAATGGAAAACATGAGGGTTAAATACATGGACATGGGAGAACACATGACAAAGATAACCAATAAACACTTAAGAACTCTAAACAAGAAAACGAGACAATAAACCAATGAAAACAAGACACATGAACATGGAAGGAAACATGAAATCACATGACAAGGGAGCATGACATGAAACAGGAACTAGATTTTCCAAATGAAAGACATGAAACACATGAACCAACAAAATACACGATAGATGTCAAGCCTTTTGGCAATTAGCCAATTAGATTCTGATAGGCTAATTGTCTAATTGGAGTCAACTGCAGGTGTACCTGTGGATGTATTTTGGCCTACCTTCAAAATCATTGCCTCTTTGCTTGACATCATGGGAAAATCAAAAGAAATCAGCCAAGACCTCAGAAAATACAATTGTGGACCTCCACAAGTCTGGTTCATCCTTGGGAGCAATTTCCAAATACCTGAAGGTACCACGTTCATCTGTACAAACAATAGTATGCAAGTATAAACACCTTGAGACCATGCAGACATCATACTGCTCAGGAAGGAGACGTATTCTGTCTCATAGAGATGAACGTAGTTTGATGCGAAAAGTGCAAATCAATCCCAGAACAACAGCAAAGGACCTTGTGAAATGCTGGAGGAAAGAGGTAGACGAGTATCTATATCCACAGTAAAACGAGCCCTGTATCGACATAACCTGAAAGGCTGCTCAGCAAGGAAGAAGCCACTGCTCCATTACCGCCATCAAAAAGCCAGACTACAGTTTGCAAGTGCATATGGGGACAAAGATCTTACTTTTTGGAGAAATGTCCTCTGGTCTGATGAAACAAAAATTAAATTGTTTGGCCATAATGACCATAGTTATGTTTGGAGGAAAAAGGGTAAGGCTTGCAAGCCGAAGAACACCATCCCAACTGTGAATCGTGGGGGTGGCAACGTCATGTTGTGGGGGTGTTTTGCTGCAGGAGGGACTTGTGCAATTCACAAAATAAATGGCATTATGAGGAAGGAAAATTATGTGGATATTTTGAAGCAACATCTCAAGACATCAGCCAGGAAGTTAAAGCTCGGTCGCAAATGGGCCTTCCAAATGGACAATGACCCCAAGCATACCTCCAAAGTTGTGGCAAAATGGCTTTAGGACAACAAAGTCAAGGTATTGGAGTGGCCATCACAAAGCCCTGACCTCAATCCGATAGAAAATTTGTGGGCAGAACTGAAAAAGCGTGTGTGAGCAAGGAGGCCTACAAACGTGACACAGTTACACTGGTTCTGTATGGAGGAATGGACCAAAATTCCAGCAACTTATTGTGAGAAGCTTGTGGAAGGCTACCCAAAACATCTGAACCAAGTTAAACAATTTAAAGGCAATGCTACCAAATACTAACAAAGTGTATGTAAACTTCTGACCCACTGGGAATATGTTGAAAGAAATAAAAGCTGAAATAAATAATTCTCTCTACTATTATTATGACATTTCACATTCTTAAAATAAAGTAGTGACCCTAACTGACCTAAGATAGGGAATGTTTTATATGATTAAATGTCAGTAATTGTGAAAAACTGAGTTTAAATGTATTTGGCTAAAGTATGTAAACTTCCGACTTCAACTATATATATATATATATATATATATATATATATATATATATATATATATATATATATATATATATATATATAAATAAACACACTGGTGGCCAAAAGTTTGGAATAATGTACAGATTTTGTTGTTTCGGAAGGAAATTGGTACTTTAATTCACCAAGTGGCATTCAACTGATCACAAAGTATAGTCAGGACAGTACTGATGTAAAATACAGCACCATCACTGTTTGAAAAAAGTCATTTTTGATCAAATCTAGAAAGGCCCCATTTCCAGCAGCCATCACTCCAACACCTTATCTTTGAGTAATCATGCTAAATTGCTAATTTGGTACTAGAAAATCACTTGCCATTATATCAAACACAGTTGAAAGCTATTTGGATCATTAAATGAAGCTTAACATTGTGTTTGTGTTTGTTTTTGAGTTGCCACAGTATGCAATAGACTGGCATGTCTTAAGGTCAATATTAGGTCAAAAATGGCAAAAAAGAAAGTCAGTCATTGTTTTGAGGAATGAAGGCTATACATTGCTTGAAATTGGCTCTCTAGTTTGAAGAGTTTAGAAGAGTCTCTAGTTTGAGAAGTAGACGCCTCACATGTCATCAGCTGACAGCTTCATTGAATTCTACCTGCTCAACACCAGTTTCATATACAACAGTAAAGAGAAGACTCAAGAATTGCAAAGAAAAAGCCACTTTTGAAACAGAAAAACAAAAAGAAAAGGTTAGAGTGGGCAAAGAAACACAGACACTGGACAACAGATTATGGATCTTAACCCCATTGAGCTTTTTTGGGATCAGCTAGACTGTAAGGTGCGTGAGAAGTGCCCGACAAGACAGCCACATCTATGGCAAATGCTACAGGAAGCATGGGGTGAAATGTCACCTGAGTATCTGGACAAACTGACAGCTTGAATGCCAAGGATCTGCAAAGCTCTCATTGCAGCACGTGAAGGATTTTTTGATGAGAACTCTTTGAAGTAGTTTGAAGTACAATTTTTTTTCAAATTGTAATAGTAATTTTTCACGTTATTAATGTCCTGACTATACATTGTGATCAGATATATGCATATATCAGTATATATATATTAAAACAAAGACATCGGATAATATATGTGGGAAGCACCACTATATTTGCATATTTTACACTCCAGTACAGAACTTCTAAGTTATTAAAAAGTTATTCTTCTTTGGTCATTCCTTATCTCGCCTCAGATACAAAGTGAGTTAGAACTGCCCCTGGTGCCCTGTCAAACAAACAAATAGACAGACAAAAAATCTAACAAAAAAACGGGTGTTTGACGTCCCTGTAAAGAGCAATTAAATGTCTCTCTTTTTTCAAGATTGCTATCTTCTTTATGAATACCAAGCAATGAAAGTGAGCTGTGACAACTCAGCTGCTCAGTGTTTTATTTGAAAACAGTACAGATGCTGTATCAGCTCATTGGCAACACTTTTAGGCGCCTGTTGACCAAACTTCCTGCACTTAAACCCCATATTGATAATGGTCCATTTTACTAAGTATAGACGTTTAAGACGGACTGCATAATGGACGGTGATATAGTCATCTAGGCACTTTGCTTTGTATGAGCGTGTTGTTCAAATCGACTTTTTTGAAGTCAGCGTGTCATGATGCCAGGGCGCATTAAAAAAAAAGAGTCTTTCAGCTCGGATCTAAAATACCTCCAATTTATATAAGGCTGTTAAGGCAGACTTGAACCGAAGGCTTATGTGGGCTTTTATGTTCCCACGATGGAGAATGGCAGAGTAATCAAAATTTCCTCTGAGTCTGACCACCCACATTAGGATATGTTTGGGCATAGAAAGTTCAAGGGATATTTTCCTCTCGACCCCCACCTTCATCCACCACCCAACCTCTCCTGCTTATCTGTCAGTACCACATCTAAAGGATAGGACTTCTTGGTGAGTTTGTCATATGCAAATATTGCCGCTGATAATTTGGAATAAGGTTATGACATGGTGGCAGGGGTTCTGTCAAGGTGAGAGAAAGACAATGAGAAGGAGAGAAGGAGAGAAAGAATAACACAGAGAGAGAGAGAGAGAAATCCTCAGAAGAGGATTTGCAATTCCTCATGATGCTCTGAGCTTCAGCTGATTGTCGACGGCCAGGCAGACTGTGCCTCACAGAGCACTGGTGTTTCCTTTGGGGCCCCCCTCCCAGCCGAGGGGGGAGGTGGAGAATTACAATCCCACCCCGTCAAAGTGCTCTCTCTTAATCACTCACGTACACACACACACATACGGCAACTCTCCACAGGAAAAGCTGGAGACAGAATGTGCAGCCCCTTCACAGCAGCTTTGGTGCGTTGTGCAGACCAAATGGGATCCTGCTATACTTTGATAGTTGGTTAATTACTCATATGATACCACACAGATGTCTGGGGGCTCTAGCTGAATTCTCATCTCCCTAACTCACTGAGTGACTGACTGACGGGATCCTGGGGAAGGCAGACATTTAAGGAGCGGTAGGTAAAAAAACAGGAGGAATTTATAATTCATAAGCGTAGCAGTTTACGTGCTGTTAGGATCCTTTTAGTGCAGAGCTGACATTAAACTGAGATGCTTCTTGAAGGGCTGTCTACTAAATAGTTTCTTGTGAACCAGGTGGTGGCAGGGACTTTAAGCAAGAAACGTGTCTTGTCTCAGAAGTGTTCCTTTGCTGTCAAGATAATGAAAGGGGGTTGAAAATTATTCCAAACAAGATAAGAGTTGATTAACTTTTCTTACTTGTGATTCTCATGTAAGGTTTATATTTGTTTTTATTGATAAAATAATGTAACTTACTTGAAAGAGAATTGTAAGGAATAACTTTTAATAAATTAATAGACATACTGAGTATAAATAAAGTATGTTGGGATCAAATAAGTTGAAATCTTCTCTTTTTGCAAGCACAGTAAAATATGGAAAATGAAGCTCAGAGTTTATTGAAGCATTATTTGAATTGTCTTCAGTCCATGCAAGTGCTCTCCCATTCCCATTGTTTAAGCAAGAAGCAGTCCAAAATCCTTTTCATGTTAAAGTGATCATTTGTTTAGGAAACGGTCCGTCTGAATGCTCAATCAAAACCAGAGGGTGAATGCATGTTGCGGAAACCAAAGTGATGAAAGCCATGCAATGCGCACATTGTTAAAATAACAAATGAAAATAAAAGCGTAGTGCTGTGCCACCAGCACCATGCCAACACTGATGGGTACTTGACGGGAAAGGCAACGACTTGCCCCATAGCGTGACTGTAAATCGTACTGGCACTCTCCATCTGTGCTCTTCCACTAAATCCCTTTTGAAGTTGCGTTGAAGTTTTGTAGATCTAGTGTGATACTTTTAAGCAATTCTCTTTGATTTTGTTTTATAGTGAGGCCTGTGTTGTAACATGTAAGTTTATTTATTTGGGTATGTGTATACTGTGAGAATGTGAGACCATTGAAATGTTTGTAAGCTGAACTAAGACTTGCTTTAACTTAACATAATCTGTCCTCTTGTTTCTTGTCCTGCAGCTCTGGTAAAGAGTACTAACCCAACGCTTATCAACACATCTGGAAATCAAAGCGAGAAGTGTGTTCAGCAATGGGCTCTACAACACTACATGTGTTTTTGCTAATGGCCATCATGGTCACTGGAGGAATATGTCAGTTAAACAGCACAGAGGAGCTTCAGGACACTTTCCTTCAAGGCTCCACAACCTCCAAAACCAACATCCATATGGGTCTCCAGCCTTCCCCTCAGCCCACCTCCAGAAAAGCCCTGATGGGTAACAACACCAGACCTAGGGGCCCTCCAGCCTGCAAGGCTCCCACCTCCATCAAGCTCTATTTCAAGTATATTAACACAATAATTTCCTGTGCTGTGTTTGTGGTGGGAATGGTGGGTAACGCCACATTGCTGAGGATTATATACCAAAACAAGTGTATGAGAAATGGGCCCAATGCCCTCATTGCCAGTCTGGCTCTTGGAGATCTTATCTACATCATCGTAGATATCCCTATCAACGTCTACAAGGTAGGAATACACTTCTTCGCTTTGCACAGGATGTGTTATTGCATTCTGTCTATGCTGTTTTTGAATTGTCTATGTACAAATTGGCAATGTCAGACAGATGTATTTGGCTGCTGCCCTACGCCTCCCTGTTTATTCAGTGTCTCACGCCACAAACGCCATGTTTTAAAGGAATAGCTCACCCCAAAATATATATATATTTTTTTTAAAGTTCTCACCCTCATGTCATTCCCAACCCAGTCAAGGCAAGCCATAATAATAGTAACGAAATGGTGAAATCGTTGGAGTTGGCTTGTGAAAAACAACTAAACCTAACCATAATTCTAATAGGAAAATTACTGTTGTGTACCACAGAAGGAAGAAAACTATGGGGTTTGCAAACAAGATGAGGGAAGAGTATTACAGGTTATTGACATACATCAGTTATTTGTATTGCATAAATAACTAAGGAATGACTTACACAACTTGTTCATAGTTGTTACCTTTCTTAAAATAAATATTAGATTGCATGCTAGCTAAAATGTGATGCCTGTATTGTATTGATTTGAAAATTCAGTTTATTAATAGGTTGGTCTCAATGGGAATAATGGTCATACCACTTCGTATTCATACGATATCTTACAATTTCGTCATTTCATATGAGTTGTCATGAGACCATGTTGGTCGTTCCAAACCTGTTTGAGTTTCTTTCTTATGTGGAAAGCCAAAATAGATGTTTTAATGAATATCTTGGACCATCTTTTCAATAAAATGGAAGTGGATAGTGCCTCACTTTAAGAGTAGAAAAAGACCAAAAAGTGCCATAAAAGTAGTCTACACAACTCCTGCGTCATATTCCAAGTCTTCTACAGGCAATCAGTAGGTTTGGTGAAAAATAGCTCGCAATTTAATTCATTTTTAGGGAGAATCTTGACGTCTATTACGCATTCTTGAGCTCATGAGAGAAGCTCATTCATAGTGGCATGTATGTTCACATGACAATCTGTGTTGTGTTTAGAACAATGCAAGATCTCACCTGAACACAAGCCTAAAATTTTTATTTTTGGGGAAACTATTCCTTTAAGTTTTTGTCTCACATTAAAGTAGTTCAGCTTTGAAAAAACACACAATGAGACACCTGTGGTTTGCTCCGTTCCACTGCACTCATTCTAACTGTTTTGAAAGCAAGAATAGCTTTCTAGACGACCTTCTCTGTGAAAAAACCCTTAGATTGCTTTCTTCATTATTCTCTTTTGATAGGAAATATGACATCATATTGTTCTCAAAGGGTGTTTAACAAACCAGGCAGAAAGACCAGCCTATACAATACAAAAAGAATACTTGAGAGCAGGAAGGGAGAGTGAGATGGCAGAGGAAGTTGGGAGGGAAGTTAGAAACACAGGGCAGGGTGCACAGTTATGTGGTCTCCAGAGTTTATCTCCAGGGCCGCACTATTACGGTTACAGAGGCCTTTGTGATGAGAGCAGCAGGGATATGACTGGCCAAAATAAACACAAGGATTGAAGTGCCATCACCAAGATGAGTGGTCCTGTTTTGACTAGTGCTTCATCACCAGCCAAAAACACCTTGTCCTATTCTCTGCTCATCAGTGAATACAGCACTCAACAGTGCACAGAGGCCCCTGCTAACTACAGCAGCTCCAATCTGACATAGGATTACCAAATTTACTCTTCTAAAGTACTCTTTAAAAAAAAAAAAATCCACCTACTAAAATGAAAATTCAGGGGATAGTTCATCCCAAAATGAAAACTCTGTCATCATCATGTTGATCCAAACCTGTAAGAATTTCTTTCTTCCATTGAACACAAAAGGAGATGTTAGGCAGAATGTTGGCCTTAGTTACCATTAACTTTCTTAGCAGCTTTTTTTCCATACAAAATGGAAAAATGTATATGAAAGTGTATGGTGAATGGTTACTAAGGCCAATATTCAAGCTTAATTGCCTTAAACTTTTCAATAAAGGTAAAGTGGTGCCAAAGTTAAAACCTTCAGTTGTAAGTTCAATGCACTTTTTCAACCACTTTGAATTTAATTACTGATTAAGAAAATCAAGTTGAAATTCTGAAAACACATCAAATCAAACAGAAATTGCAGAAATTATTGTGAAAGGTTAATAGAAACAAAGATGTTGTTCAAACATAATGATGATGATGAATATTTTTTTTTTTATGTTGACTCTAGAACATTAATTTCCAATATACATCAGACACACACACACACACACACACACACACACTCTTCTCCGGCTGTGCCACTCCCCTCGCTGATTAAACGTGGACTCCTCATACATCAGGGCCAGGATACACCCGTGAGGAGTTTCCTTTCTAAACTTGAGTATAATCCACATACTTTTCCTGTTTAACAAAAGTGAGGGTCCTTTCACAGAACCTTGTCAAGGCCCCTTGAAGGATTAGATTTTGTAAGGGTCCAAAGCAACAAAAAAGCTTCAGTCCTTTGAGAACTGAAGCAAGAGGTCATTAAAAAAAAAAAAAAAAAAAAAAAAAAAAAACAAAAGGAGACAAAAGAGGTTTTCCAAGGTGTCTTTCAAGGTGAAGACTAGGAAAAGTACACACTGACCAAAGAAGTGTCTGGACTGATATAAAATCAGCCACTGAAACTGCTTTGAATCAGTTTCATGAAGTCAAGATGTGTGCCCTCGAGGCCTAAGACAGGAACTGAGAAGCAAAACAAAAATCTGTTTCTTGTTTAACTTAAACTGATTTACAAACAAGCAATTCCAGAAATCAAGAATGCTGAAATTATTTCTGACAAATAGCGTCATTTTAAATAAATACATTCAATTTGCTCAATTCAACACAAATTAATTAATCTAAATGCAATGTATTCTGCTTCATTATTCTAAGTGGTTTATGCGGAAAAGGAGTCTCATGATCATGAATGATTCTATTTTTTGTGCAGTTACTTCTAACAAAATGGCCATTTGATGACAGCTCCTTTGGACTTTTCCTGTGTAAGTTGGTGCCCTTCCTTCAGAAAACATCTGTGGGAATTACAGTACTCAATTTGTGTGCCTTGAGCGTGGACAGGTAATTTACAACTTAACCATTTTGATATCTAAGAATACACGTGTGATAATGTTGTCATGCGAAACACTCTGCTTCTTGTGCCCTGCTGTTCTAAATCTCATTACAACATACAAAATATGTTTTTAGCTATTAGAAATCAGCCTTTTCTGTTTTAAAACTGCACCAGAGTAAAATATGACACTTTTTAAACTTTTAAACTGATGGACATTTTAAAAAGTGAAACTCTATATAAACCATCTGATAAAATAAAGCTTTTTTTGTTCTAACCCCTCTTGCCCATAAACCTCCACTTCATTTGACCTTTAAACTTCAGGCCACAGTGAAGTTAAGGGTTCGAATTTCACTGCTGAGGTCTTAGGGTCACAGGGATAGACAAAGGTCAGAAGATGGAGTTAAGGTTTTTACCATGGCATACTCTTTCAGTTGGCAACCTACAGGATACAACTGTTGTTACATATGTTACATATATAAGTGAAAAAGTAAAAAAATTAAAAAATAAAACATTATAGTAGGACAGTTGTTTTTAAAGATTTAGTACCATACCAGAAATCCTTAATATTTCAAAAATGTTTTAAAATATTTCTTTCTTGCTAAATTATTTGTTGCGTAATTGAGCTCAAATTATGTAGAGGTCATAAAAAAAAAAATCATTTTCTTTCTTTCCAATGTACTTGGTTTTTTTTTAGCTCAGAAGAGACAGAGCATAGATCTGTTTGTTTATATATATATTGTGTATGAAAAAGGAAAAGCTGTATTTCCTGTATCATCTCGATCAGGGTGGTGCCCATGAACAGCTTCTCTGGCAACATTAATGGATTTGCTCATGTGGTTTAGGGGAAAAGGCGGGACGTGAGTTTGTCAAGTCCTTGTCTGAATCAGGGCATTTCCTCCAGTTTATAAGGTCAGATCTAATGGGCACCTCTAATTAGAAAGTCTTTTTCTCATCAGGAGCCTGAAGCCACCTGCCCATCTCTGTTTAATCACTACCATAAAAAAAGAAGAAAGCAGAGAGCATGAATGCTGTTATTTTGTTGTAAGATTAGGCACTAAAACTTAAATTGCAGTTTTTTTCTTTTTGCCTATTTGTTCAGCTTCAGTCTTGACCATAGACAAGTTTAGTGTTATAAAATAGTGTCAGTTCTAACTATGAAATGATCAAGATTTATTCAATTTTTTACTGGGTTTGATTTTATTTATTTTTTTATTAAATATTTGTATTTTATTTATATTATTTTCCCAGTAAAATAGAGTAAGACTTGTCAGTCTGCTTTTTAACTTTCTTTTTACAGGATGTTTATAACATCAGGCACTATAAACTGTAATAATAATAATAATAATAATAATAATAATAATAATAGCATTTGTTCCATTAAAGAGCTATTTCTGTCTGATCTTACTCATAAAAAATACTTTTGTGGGTGTAAACTAATGTATTCAGGTTGATTCAGCCATATTAAATAATATATCTGGCTAAAATAAAACCTGTTAATTTAGATTTAGTTATGTAAAAGCCACAAATATGTAGCGGTCTGTTGCCATTTTAAAAGAATGAACCACTTGAATCAAAAGACTGGTTTTAATTTCACAACAGCACAGCTGCTTTTAATTAGTTCCTGAATCATGCTGAGGAAATGTTCAGCACATCTCATCCGATTTGTATTCCCCATGTTGCGTGAGCTTTAATATCATGTCTTTCTCTATTTCTGAGTGTCTGCATAGTGGATACATCACTACTATTTAAAATATAAACGCCCCATTGTTGTTAAACAGGAATATTCAAATGGTTCATGAAAAAAATATATAGTTACATATAAAATCTTGATGCACCATTTCATAGAAACATCCGCAAGAGAAAAGATATTAATGAAACAAACAAGCAAATATAAATTTGAGCAAAGGGAAACAATCAGCCACGCAAACCAGTGACTTTATCCAAACAAACACCTGAAGTATATGGCTGTGAGCATTTTGGTAATATAAATATTAAAATGCAAAGCAGTCTTTTCATTAAACTTCAGATCAACCTTTTCTGCTATCGTAGGCTTACTATAGCTCTAAACCAGTAGCTGAGTGTTGCCACAGCTGTACTGCAATACTTTGACAGGAGCATTCCCACAGGATACATATCTGATTCCATTAAGGATTGAACATTCTTCTGTGTGGTCAGTTACAGAGGTGTTACAGTACAACAAGTGGGATTGCTGTTACTGACTTAGCTTCTCCTAGGTGTCTCTGTATATCTCTTGTGCTTGTGTATTTTGAAATGATAAAACCATGACCAACCATCTTAGAACAACATGAAAATCAGGAAAATGGTGTGAACCTATTTTTCCACCAAAATGTATACTTCATGTGCTGAATTCCGAACAAATGCCACCCTGCTGCAAATGTTTGGTTTCAGTGCTGTTAGGGTTAGGTTTAGGGGTTTGGTTAGGATTAGGAGTATGTCAATCCAATAACTACTCAAATGTTTTAGAACAGGGGTTTTCAAAGTCAAAGATAGTGGGCCTTCCTTGTGACACAACGTCCACAGAGAGGCGCCAAAAGTGAGTTTATTTTTAGTTAAACAGGAATGCATATTTTGTTAAAACTTCTTGCTAATCCAAAACCCAACCCTAAACCTAACTGTCAGTGGAGTAAAAAGTGGATGTAATTTTTGTGCAAAACTGCAACTTCCGAATGACGCTCACCATTGTTTATGTGAACGCAATTACTTCCTGGTTTCCACGGGACTCAAACCTGTGTCTCAGAGATAGCTTGCACAACGCATTATCAAAAGTGCCATAGGGAAAGGTGAACACATTTGAATTGATGCAAAAATGTCTGATGAGGGGTGGCGCTCAGTAATTCGCCAGAATGGGGCCAATTTTAGAGTACATGTAAATTCTGAAGCAGCATATTGATTTCCTGTGTGATCAGGTTGTTTTATATGACAAAAAAGATTAATATGCTTAAGGCAATGAATTCTCTTAGAGATTTGTTAATGGTTTGTAATTTGTCCTTCTGTGGTTCAGGTACAGGGCTGTAGCCTCCTGGAGTAGAGTGCAGGGAGTTGGCATTCCCCTTTTTACTGCCTTTGAGATCGTCTCCATTTGGGTCCTGTCCATCATCCTGGCTGTGCCAGAGGCAGTGGTCTTCAACATGGTCACCTTCACTTACAACAACCAAACAATCCACACGTGCATGCTCAAGCCTCAATCCAGTTTCATGATGGTACACTTTAACCAGATGAATATCAACCTTTTCTTTTTCCTCTGTTCCACATAAAGACCTGTTTGCAATAAACAGTGCATCCTGTCCTATAGACCTCAAGCAGGATGCTATAAAGGTTTTTTCTGTGATCTTGTAAAAACTCACCAAACTTTGATCCTTTGAAAAACATTTTCTGTAAATCACTGACAAAATTGAGTTTTCTTTAGTTGCCCCATGCAGACGTTATCTGGAGATTTCTTTCGCTTTGTTCTGCCCAAAGAGGCAAATTGATAGCAGACCATGAGCGCAATTACACACTGATGTATCTCCCTCAAGCAGAGCCATGTGTGGATGAGAAACACAGTTCATTTTCTCACATGAGCTCATCTGCTATTAATCTCAGAAACAAATAAAGAATTCAGACACAAGACAATCCAATACAACACAAAAGTACTTAAATGATCATCAAATTGAATTCTAGTGGTTCTCAACTGGTTTTCCCTCAGGACCCCAATTTTATATTGGACATCAAGTGGCGACCCAATGCCATTGTTTATCGAATGACAAATCAATTATTGTGCAAAAGAAACAAAAATATCCTTAACACCAAACATCAAATTTATTATCATTACCATAAACTGCATAGCCCCAAGAAAGTAATTAAAAAGTGATTAACAAATTAGCAAAATTGACAAAAAAACACTGTGGTTGGCACAGACCATGTTTATTCCAACTGCAAGACAATCTCTTTTTAATGTAGTTTGGGTTGATTTAAATATATATATATATATATATAGCATATGTATTTTCATGGTTTTCATGGTTTTTGGATTTGCCTAATTTGGCTAGCATCTACCAAGAGACAGATGAATTAGTGCCAAAATAACTGAGAATTTTATTGTACGCAGCTTTTGATATCAGCAACAAAAGTTGTAGAAAGGATTTTTCCTCTCTTTTAAAAGCTGACAAGCCTATTTATTTTGATATCCTATGTATGCACTTTTGAATTGTTAGTTGTATTTTATTATTTATAATTAGCATTGTTTTTCCCTGATGTCCCCAACCCTATCAGAACAGACCTGCCACCCATTTTGGGCCCAGACCTACCAGTTGAGAATGACTATTGTATTTAACAACTTGGAGTACTGTTTTATATGTGTAACAGTAAGTTATATGGGAGTAACTGGTGCTCAGATAATGATTAGGGGATCACACTTCAGACCTATCACTGAGCAACCATTCACATCATGATATGTGCTCACCATGAAAATAAAGAAAAAATAAAAACTTTTACAGTAAAACAAGAAAGTTTGCAATTAATTGTTGTAAAGGTTCACCTCTTAAGTTACCTCTTACTGACTGCAAATAGTGTATGGCACAGTAACTCTCCATTTGTATTAAGTGCATATTGTAAACATAATAGGTTAATGTGTTTCATCTGCTCTCAGTCCTATGTAGATTGGAAAGACTGGTGGCTATTTGGCTTTTACTTCTGCGTGCCGCTGGCCTGCACAGCCATTTTCTACACCCTCATGACATGTGAAATGCTCAACCACAGAAATGGAAGCCTTCGGATTGCCCTCAGTGAACACCTCAAACAGGTGTGGGGGGAAGAGTTTAATACATAAAATATGGGCGGGAGTTTAATACATATAAACTAAATACAAATGATTTCAGCTCTTTATCATAAAAAACATAATGATGCTCTGCTTTGCTTTCTTAATGAACAATTACAAGATTCTATAATATTCTTGTTAACCTGTTTTTTATGTTTGTTATGTTGGGTAAAGTCTGTGAAATGTATAAATGATTTTTAATGTCTTGACTGCTGTTTTTGTTTATTTTCTGCAGCGACGTGAGGTGGCTAAGGCAGTCTTCTGTCTAGTGCTGATCTTTGCTCTTTGCTGGTTCCCCCTGCATCTCAGCAGACTCCTGAAGAAAATGGTTTATGTTCCTAATGATGAAAGACGTTGTGACCTACTCAAGTGAGTGAACACAATCTTTTTCTTTGTGGAGAGTTCTGATTTAAGTTATGCCTCGCTTACTTACTGCTTGAGCATCGAGTATGTTAGGAAAAAATAATATTTTGTGATGTAAATGTGTTTGTACTCTAAATGTTTATATACAATCCAAAAAAATGAAATGAATGTCAAACATTTCAGCTTCCTGTTAATCATGGATTATTTCGGCATAAACTTGGCCACTGTCAACTCTTGCATCAATCCCATCATCCTCTACTTTGTCAGCAAGAAGTTCAAGAATTGCTTTAAGGTGAGCTTAAATGTAATTGTTTCCCTCATTATTATAATACAAATAGACAAAAAGTGGCAGATACTATTTGCACTCCTCATTAAATACTAACATGCACTATACGGGCATCACTGCAGCATGTTTATTGTGTTTATTTAGAGTGCAACAGACACCCTACATCAGCCCCTAAACCTAACATTTCCTAACAAATTTAACCATGGTTTTACTACAATAGCCATAGTATCACCATGGTATTTGTAGTAAAATCATCGTAACCACAAAATTAAAACATGGTTACTATATTAACACCATTATTCCATGAAAAAAAAAAAAAAACATGTTTACTACAATATTACTAATAGTAAAAACCATAGTTAATTTTACCCATATCAAACCTCTCTCTCTCAACTCCCGGACTGTCACTGTGACCAAATCACTGCAAGACAATCCACTTTAATATACATTTGTATTAATTATTATAAGTAGGATTAAAGAAAATATTAAGAGTGGAGACAGAAAACAGGATGGGGAAAAGTGGGACAAAATGGGGAATCAAACCTGGGTCTGTCCACTCGAAAACAAAACACATCCACTCCATCTTTACACACAACGCCATGCAGCAACACTTAAGGGTGCAATTTGTATTTAATTTGTTTATTTCTACCATACTATTGGAGTACAAATAGCTGCGCTGTGTGGCAGGTGCTGTTTACATCTAGTGCAACTTTTTTTACTGAGTGAATCCTCACTATGGGTTCTCAAAACCTGACAATGGCTCCCACAAAGCAAAATTGGGACTTGTGCTTGATTTATGAAGACAACATTTAGAGTGCTTTGAGTCATTCTGCCAGCTCAGAGAGAGATAAGCCATGCCTGGCCCTGGTTGTCTTCATTGTGAGTGAGCATAGTTTGCAGACTCTGATGTCAGACCCTAAAGTGGGCCCCTTCCAGTAATAAGTTGAGGATGATCCTAAAGTTATAACGCAGCTGAAGTCTCTGTTAGACAAAGCTAAAAAATACAGCAGGGTCCAACAGTCTAAGTCCACACTAAAAATCTGGTATTTAAAATGTAACTTATATCTGGAAATAAACATAAAGTTTGGGAGTTTTGGGGGAAAAAGGTCAAATGAATTAGATATTTGTAAAATTCTTATTTTTGCCACTTGTAAAATTAGCACATTAGTACACTCTTTGGAACATTCTGGAAAAAAAAAAAAACAATGAAAAAAAAAGAAAAATCAACAACTTTTTACTTAAATTGTCATGCAGATAATAGTTTCTAATGGAAAAAAACTGTATTAAATGAATAAATTATATATATATATATATATATATATATATATAAATATTTTACAATAAGGTTCCATTCATTAAAATTAATCAATGCATTAGGTGTCATGAACTAACAATGAACATGATATTCTTTACAGCATTTATTCATCTCTGTTAATGTTAGTTAATAAAAATGAAATTGTTCATTGTTAGTTTATATTAGTTCATAGTGATTATTAACTAATGTGAACAAATGCAGCTTTACATTTTTAAAATGTATTAGTCTATTTTGAAATTAACATTAAGATGAATAAATGCTGTAAAAGTATCATTGTTAGTTCAAGTTAACTAATGTTGTTAACTAATAGTAACAAATGGAAACTTGTAAACTGTTACCAAAAATATGCAAATAGAAGCATTTTCTATAAGTTCACTCAGACTTTTAAACACCACTGTACAAGCAAAAATGGACTACACCCTGAAATTTCACTGGCCTGAGATGATTTGTGTGTGAGGTTATGTGCGGGTCCAAAAGAAATATTCAAAGTTGATTTACTATGGTCCAAACATGTTGCTGCAGAAACGTAAAAAAAATAGTGCTGCAAAGACGACATTTTGGTTCATTTAAACTCATTCACCTCTAATACAATATACGTAAAACTTAAAAATCAATACATTTTCCTTTGTTCCTTTGTTTTCTCTTTATTGTATTACTGTACCAGTCCTGCCTGTGCTGCTGGTGTTACACCAAGAACCAGGTGTCAAGCTCTGGCCCCATGAATGGCACCAGCATTCAGTGTAAAAACCATGAGCCCTGCAACCTCAATACTGACAGAAGCCTTCGTAAAAACAGCGACTGATAGGTGAGCATGGAGGACTCGCTACAGCCACAGTCTACAATCATGCTTAAAACACATTATCAAAAACAGACAGTGTGCAACTCTGAGGTGTCTAACATTATAACCTTTTGTACGATGGAAACTAGAGGCCATTCGTGCTTGGCACAGTATGAGACTGGTTTTATATATATATAGCTGCAGACAATGAACCTGATATATTTAAAGTCTTCCGTAGACCCGGAGCAGCTGTTCCCATAGACTCTCAGTGTTGTTTTGTTGAATGAGAAGAGGAAGGAGTGAAGAGCAACAGGATGCAGCTGAACCTAACAGCTATAAACTAATCTTCATCAGGAGCTCGACGTGTTTTCCCTACGTAAACACTGCCCCATGAACGTGCTTTGGATCGTCACTGTCCGACGTGAAAGGAAGTTGGAGAAAGGAAGAGTGAAGTGGGGTGTGTCAATATGTTTTTGTGTGTGTGTGTGAGTGTGTGTGTATGAGCTTTGCCAAAGAAATTCCCAGCATGACACTGAGGATGCAGCCTTTATCCTTCAAATTCAGTGTCCAGTTTAATGTCCATTTGTTATTGTTAGTGTGGACACAGTCATAGCTCTACTATTATAAAGAGAAACAGAAACATGCAAGTACAGTTCAGGTCACCACCTGCCTCAAACTTATTTAGATATTGTACGCTGGACGTCACCTCTGTATATTTAGTGAGGTAGGAAGATAATGAAGATATATATATATATATTTTTTTTTTTTTTTTTTTTTTTTTAACCGGCCATTGTGTTTGAAAACGGAATTGCTATGTTTCATACATATATATGCTTGGGAGGTGGCCTTATCTCTATTGCCTAACCTTGTCTAAGGTGTCTAAGATGAATCTGTAATATCAAAATGAAATTAAAAATGCGCTTCACTGTACTGTACTGTATCAATCAACATGCTACTGCAAATCTCACATTTTCCAGCTCTATTCATTAGCCATCAATTCCAGCAATAAGGAGGCAAATTGGATCTTGACCTCTGTGGAATTTAAGAGTAATTTCTAGGAAGGCATCCAATTGCAAGAAATGTTGGGTCATAGTGTGTTATACACACAAAGAGATAAAAAAGGAAGAAAAATAATTTCTGTATTCTGAGCAAAAGGGCACAGGGAAGGGGTCTTTCTGTAATCAAAACCAAAAGAGATATACAGTACAAACATATCCTTGCTTTATTTTGACACTGTGAATTTTAAGAAAACTCATAAATGTTGGTAAGCTTGTATACATTGCTTTAATATTCCTAATATTTAATGGCCTTGGTATTTGTAAACATTTGCATTTGCATCTGTAAGTTGAAATATTTGTTTTCTTAAAGTAATATTCCGGGTTCAATACAAGTTAAGCTCAATCGACAGCATTTGTGGCATAATATCGATTACCACAAAAACTAATTTTGACTCATCCGTCCTATACTTAAAAAGCAAAAATTAAAGTTGCAGTAATGATCTTACAATGGAAGTGAATGGGGCCAATTTTTGAGGGTTTAAAGGCAGAAATGTGAAGCTTATAATTTACACATATTAATTCTTCTGTTAAAACTCATGTATTATTTGAGCTGTAAAGTTGTTTAAATTGTCATTTTTACAGTCGTTTTAGGGTTTTGGGGTTTGTTGACATTACATCGTCATGGCAACAAAGATGTAAAATTGGCTATAACTTTACACAGAAAAGGTTAGTAAGTGTATTCATCACACAGAAATCATTTTAACATGACTATTGTTCATGTCTTGAGGCTATACTTTTTAAAATAGTGAGTATTTAAATGTTTTTGGATTGGCCCCCATTTACTTCCATTGTAAGTGCCTCACTGTAACCCAGATTTTTTTTTTTTTTTTTTTTTTTGATTTTTTTTTTATTAACAATCATACTTTTTGGACAGAGATGTATAGGGGTCCTGTTAAATAAAGTGTTGTGTAGATGAATACGCTTGTGTCTGTGAAAGAAAAAGGTCACATTTGTTGTGCATGTGAATATGATATCACACACAGTAGAATTAATCTTAATTACCACAACTGAGTGAGGAATATTGCACATTTATAAACAAATATTTAGATTTAAACTTATTATAGCACTATAGCAACCAAATAGCTCTGTTTACTCTATGCATTACTGTGATTTACTGTACATTATTTTACATATCATGATTGACAGTGGTTATAATACAACATTTCATAGACTAGACTGTCATAGCATCAGTCCAATTTTCTAGATAAGCTGCTAGTTATTTTTAAGCGCACTGGACCAGACTATAGATCCTACCACTTAAAGCAATGCTGTTTTATCTCAAAATGTAATGAGTTTCCAATGTTGAAATATAAGTGCCTTGTGATAACTGTCTGTTTCTGGCTTGGGAAGACACTCCAGTATAGGAGTGATTTAAGATGCACTTTGACCCATTAGGCAACACGGCCCCTCTGGGTCATCTGTGTCAAGCCAGAGGATGTGAATGGCGTATACATAGGAGATTTGATGTAAACTGTGGCGTTTACGCCAAATCTGTTTGCAATGCCTGTTCAGCAATTGTTTGTTTGGACAAAAGTCTTCCATCAGTCTGATACTGGTTTGGACAAATAAAATGTTTATTTTTTAAATATATATATATATATATATATATATATATATATATATATATATATATATATATATATATATAAAATTAAAGAAGTATATAATGGAAAATATTGCTTACACATTTATTATAATAGACCATAAATGCTTGGTTGTCTGTTTTAATATTTACTGGGAATCTGTGGTGAAAAAAAAAAAAAAAAAAATATATATATATATATATATATATATATATATATATATATATTTGGTTAATATTGTATTATTTGGTTATGCTTTTCAAATTATAAAGTCATTCCAATGCAGCATTCAGAGCTAAATGTAAACCTACCATATCCACCAGCCAAAACAAGCATATACTTAATCATTTACAGTACAAATGTATTTTCTCTTTGTCTGTTTTCAGCCATTATTAATACATTTAGAAATTAAATTTGACAGGACAGGGACAAGTCTGTTTTGACAGTTTTGTCAGACATTTGAAACAATTTGCAATCTAAAATGTTTTCATGAAAATATGTGGATTTTCATCAGTGGTTTCACATGTTCTTTCTTATGCATAAGAAACTTTTTAAAAAGTTTTATGCCTTCAGGGAGAAGGAGAAATGGTTTTAGGTCTGAAGAATTTGGTGGGAACCTCAGAGCTTTCCAGGGAGGAAGCAGATAAAGCAAACAGCAGAGATGCACAAAGTAAAAGAGGCAGCTCTTTATATAAACCATCTGTTTGTGTCTGTCTGTGTCTGTCCATCCATCCATCCGTCCATCCATCCATCTGTTAATGGGAAACATGACAATATTTGTACTAGATTGTCCTTTCGAAAGGCAAATTATGTTGGAGTTTTTATAATAAACTAAGAGCATTTACATAATGAAAATAAGGAAACACTTTGCACTAATGTTCCCTTTGTTGGGTTGTAAAGGGTTTAATTAATGGTGACTAAGATTACAAATGCATTATATTTCATTGGTATGGGGTTATAACAGCATTCATAAAAAAGGTGACTTTCATGCAATGCCTGCCAAATAGTGAGCCATTTTACTTCAATGTTATAAATAATTAATAACACATATTTAATATTAGTAACATATGAAAATGCACCTTAAAGTGGACATCTGTGAAGCATTTATTAAGGAGGTGCCAACATTAGAAACATGTGCATAAAAGTACATTATGGTTGAATGGTTATTAGGCTATATTATCTGGCATATGCTGTGAATGACAAAAACATTTTGCAGAGGACTTTAGGTAACTAGGACTTGAAAAGTTGGGATACCACTCTTAGTAGTAGTACCCTTTTTTCTTTTTTTTTTACATTAATGTGACAAGAAAAGTGACAACACAAGCGAGTCAAGACAGTAATTAATATAAACACAATGTGGACTGTAGCAAAATGACAATATCCCTCCTTTTATTCTCACTATAATAGTCTATTTTTGCTACATTTTGATATAGATGACTTAGGGATTTTATGATTTAGATTTTATTATTTATTAAGCATTTATAACATGTAAGTTAAAATGATCACTGTTTTGCGAGTATTGGATGAAAGTTGCTCTTTTTGTACATGTTCCTATAACTGCATATCAATTATTTATAATACATTTGTAAATGACTTATTAAGGGGACATAAATGTAGTGTTACCGAAAATAAATAACTTGAGGGTTATAACTCAACGCGAAGCTGATCACCCAGTGAGGGTTTATATTGTAATAATGCTTCCTGTAACCTTTCTGCTTAAATACATAAATATATGGACATATTGATTTGGAAATACAGAAATATTCAAATAAAAAAAATATGGCATGGCAATACTGAATTGAGTTCAAATTATTTTATTAGCTTACTTGAAGAAACCGTGCAGAGACAGAACACAACACACAGCTTTGTAGAATGCCCAGATGAGCGGTCAGTTACACAGTGTTGACATGTACATTATTTTGAAATATTTCACTGCTGAATTCCCTGACTGGCCAATCAGAATCAGATATTCCAGAGAGCTGTGTAATAAGAACACATAACATAATACACACAACACAACTCTGTACATAAGGAATTCATTGCTCATCTGCTACAATCACTTTTCTAGCCAGACCATTTCACAAGAATTACTTTCATTCAGGCTTCAGTTCAGGTTTTTAAGCACAGCACATATGTTTTGAAGAAACAGCACATTTGCTGTGCAGACTCCAACGCCAAGCTCTCCCAATAACATTGAACATAGATAAGCTCTAACTGTACGTTTCTCCAGAAGTCTGCATTCTAACATGGATTATATTAATAACATATTTCTGATATTACACACCACCACTGAAATTCTACATAAAAAGACACACAAAAAAAAGAGAAGGAATTGGGATCAAACCTGTGGATAAATTGGTCTTGACCGTGAAATACTGCACATTCAAATCTCTGTCCAGAAGAACACACTATTTTTGAACATGAGGTAACCATATTTGTCATACAATAAAAATAAAATGTAAAAAAATCATACAGACCATGAGCATCCAGAAATATCTGCAATGAGTTCCAAGAACACTGATGCAAACCAGGAAGAAATACGTTATTCTGAGGTGTTTCAGCAAAACACCTTACAATGATTGTATTTTCTTTTTCTTTTCTTTTTTAAAAGAGTGCATATTGTTGCACAATGCACATGTTATTATTGTCTTGGAGTACCACTGATGAGTAGATTAGATAGAATCATTTGTGCACTCAATCATTGTTTTTTTCACAACTCTCTGGCCAGATGTTTGAGATGAATAAATAATCACATTTATTTAGATTTTTTGTCCTGAAGGTATCCATCTGGCATGACACCAGTTCATGAAGATCATAATTCAGACAGGTACAAAGACATAAAGCCATGAACCTTGATACTTTCTTCATTGTGCCCAATGTGTATTGATGTCTAAATTAAATACAAACTCTAATGCTGGGGGTCACATGAGCTGTTAACTTTGGATGTCACTCAGCGTTTAAAGTTTAAATGTGTATCCAATTTTCTCAAACACACCGCCTGTTTGTCTTCCCTGCCCCGACATGACAATTCCCGCATGCCATTTTGCAGAGCTATCTCTCCAAGTCATCCAGCAAGGCACTCGCATGAGTGTGGCAAGAGCGATTTCTAATTTATAAAAGCCAAAAGGATCGATTCAATTTTCATGCACAATCTGTCCCACCACAATGAGACATTTCTGTAACTGGGGGGCAGAATGATGACAGTGCAGCGACATAAAGGAAAAGTTCTGCCTCCTCGCATTCAGGACTGAGATGTTTCAATCTTCAACTTCAGTCCACATCTTCCTCTGTTGTCATATACTGCATCAATCCCCTTTTATGGATATAGGTATTTTCGTGACACAGGACAACAGCAGAGGAACAAAATACTGGCAGGCAATGCCAGTTGTAGTTTGTTTCTTCTCAGATAACATACTTTTTTTTTTTATTGGTCAAACTCCTGCCTCTGCTTTCATCATGGAAAAGTTCAGCTGTAGCTGATTTTCCATGTTAAAGACCATTAAACTCTTCCTCCACATTTGGTGGGTAATTGAAACAGGCTAGTAAAGCTGGACTGTTATGTCTTCTGTGGGCCTGCTGGATCTGACAAGGGGTCTTTTAAAGATAAAATAGTCCTACAATAATATCAACTCAAATTAGAACTGTTCATCACTTACTGTTACAATGTCGATTCTAAACGACTGGTTTTAAAAGATTGCTTTGGTAGAGCTCTTCAACTTCATAATGTAAACAACCATTTTCTAAAAAAAAATAAAAATAAATGTAAACCTAAAAAAATGTGCTTCATGTGGTTATATCGAAATTAGCTGGTAAAAAAAAATAAAAATAAAAATAAAAATATGATCTAACATGTCTGAATCAACTTGTCTACTTTAGGTTACACCAGCAAAACTAATTTTAAGGGTTAGCTCAGGTAAAAATAGATCTTTAAGGTAACAATGGCAGGTTACCACTTTTTACAGTGTAAAATGTGTTTTGGATGCAGGCTATAGATGCTGTGCATAGTACTCCCAGTTCAGGGACAGCTATGGCCCCATTTACACCTTGCATCAACGTGTTTTTTATAGTGACTGGATATAAGAGGTATCTACAACTGTATACTGAAGAAAACACTTAACATTAGAATTACGGATGCACCAATGAACTGGGGCTATTAGGCTACTCTTGTCATTAGAAACTTTGGCGTTGTTTGCCATTCCCTTGGTTTATTTTCCACAATTTTCCAAGCGTACACAAAATCGGGTCAATAAGCTTTTATTTATCCATTTATTTCTACATTTTAGTTGTAGTTCTGATTAATACATTTGCTAATACTAATATATTAGTTATAAGAATGTTTTATGTTATTTTATTTGCTATTTTTAATAGGTCATTTAGTACTAAAACTCGTTGTTGTATCTGACCCTACTCACTTCAGTTCAGTGCAGTTTTACTCTTCAAAACAGGGTTCAAACACAATGTGCGTTCTTGCTGAAACGGCATTAAATGTACTTAGGTTAGCAAATAAACAAATAAACATCCAAGGAATCTTAATTAGAAACAGTAATTTGACGACTGTTCTCTTGTTCAGGAAAATAAACATGAACATATGGCGCAATATGGACCCCTTTAAAAAGTGGCTTGTTTTGATTGGAAACAATCATACTTTATATGGAACTGGCAAAGTAATTAATGGGTTAATCCTACACTGTAATTGTTGCCACACCCTGCCATCTAGTGATGGTAGATTGATATGTTCTTTACCATTGTATGCACAGCCAGTTTTACTTTCTCTGAAGTATTCGGGCTGAAATGTAATTTTGTTTAATATAGATTCCTTTCTAATTAGCTATTTCAAATAAGCTATTTCTTTCTGAACCCAGTTTTGTGTCCCTGTGCGCTTGATTTACAATAGCTTCTCACTATATGACTTCAGATTTGAGTCGTAGAACATCATACACTATTAGATTTCTTCTAAAATGTCAAACCTGTTTAATATTCTTCGACTAAATAGAATAATTTAATTATCTGTCCAATTTGATGACATATTTTTTACTCCTGGGGTATTAAATCATCTGCGTCATAAGGTCCAAAGCAGACAAGTTTGAGTAATTAAAACTTGTCAAATGCACAGATCAGGAACAGATCACCCACAATGAAAATTCTGTCATCATTTATTCACCTCCATGTCATTTCAAACTAGTGTTGACACTAGTCGCTTTCACACATACAGCCTTTTCCTGAAAATGAACTGCAATTTTCAGTTAAGAGTTCATCTGTGAACATGACCTGTTTGAGAATACCGGTAAATCAGCTCTGGCAATATCCCTGAATGAGAAGTTGTAGTATTACTTAAAAGTTCAGTTTTTATGCTGACTAGAGCCATAGATGAAAGGTTCTGTAAGCGATTTTATCCATTCAGGAATTTCCTTGGATTAGTCATGCCCCCTCTTTCCAAAACCACAATAAAGCAGTTGTCAAAAAAACAGCAGCAAAATAGCGCCATTATCTGACATCTGTAATGAACAACATGGCTTAAAAATTTAATTAAAGGAATAGTTCACCCAAAAATGAAACTTCTCTCATTATTTACCCACCCTCATGTCATACACATCCCAGGTGTGTATGACTTTCTTTCTTCACCAGAACATATTTGAAAAAAAAAAAGAAAAATATTTTTCAGTAGGTCCTTAAAATGCAAGTGGATGGCGATTTCTCTATTGAAACTCCAGAAATCACAGACACTCAGCATAAACGTCATCGATACGACACCAGCTGTTAAATGAATGTCTTCTAAAGTAACATGATCGCTTTTGGTGCGAAAAATATATTATTTAAGTACTTTTTTAACTCTAAATCGTGCTTCTGTTCTGCAGCGGTACACGTGTGTGACGTAATCGCGTTGGCATTTGAAACGCGAGAACTGAGGCACGCGAGTCACAGCTGGCAGAGCAGTGCTGTTTACAAGTGAGAAAGAGGAAGCATAGTTGGTTTTGGTTTAGATCTGTATTTATCTGTTTCTTTACTCACAGTGGTGCATTAGTGTGCTTATCGTGGATGTCACAACCGAGTGGAGAATGTGAAATTACGTCTGTATCATGGCAATGCGAATACCTCACACGAGAGACCACATGATCTCCACCCTCTCGTGAAGCTTACCGGAAGTGATGGTTTATAGTTAAAAAGTACTAAATATTGATCTTTTTTTTTGCACCAAAAGCAATCGTATCACTTTAGAAGACATTAATTTAACCGCTGGAATTGTATCAATGACTGTCTGTGATTTTTGGAGCTTCAAAAGAGAAATCACCATTCACTTGTATTTTAAGGACCTACTGAGCTAAGAAGGACCTACTGAGCTATTTTTCTTCAAATGTGTTCTGGTGAAGAAAGAAAGTCTTACACACCTGGATATCATGAGGGTGAGTAAATAATGAGAGAATTTTCATTTTTGGGTGAACTATACCTTTAAGCGTCAATAATTCGCTGCAACTACAATATTATCAGAACGAGCAAATGATTGACAGGCAGAAAGCATCAGAGACCGCGGTCTCCGGACACATTTATGTTTGCTTTTTACAGAGTCTAATGCTGTCACAGAGACCAGTGCAGTGGTGTAACTTGGATCTTACGGGCCAAGTGCAATGAACCTGTCGGAGTCATTTTTATGGTTCCTTTTCATCGACTGTTGCGGGCCCCCTCTCACCCCAGGCCCTAGGTTGGCTGCCCACCCTGTAGTTATGCCCCTGGACTGGTGAGATATCTCACAACACTTATTTTATTAATATCATTCAGATAGAAGCAAGTTTTTTTTTTGCATACCTTTCCATGAAAAAATTGCTTACAGCACCTTTCACAGTTTAAGCATGTATGTCAGGATGCCTAACATAAGAAGTCTGCTTTGGACCTTCTGGCGCAGATGATTCAGTACCCAGGAGTCAAAAATATGTCATCAGATTGGACAGATAGTGAAATTATTCCATTTAGTCAAAGAATATTAAACGTTTGATTTTTTAGAGGAAATCTAATAGTGTATGATGTTCCATGACTCAAATCTGAAGTCATATAGTGAGAAGCTATTGGAAATCAAGCGCACAGGGATACAAAACTGGACCACAAAGAAATGGAGATGGCGAACAAACACTCAAAGTGGAGTTTAACTTTTAACGCCACTCACCTCAAACCTTCGTCACATTCTTTTCCCACCCAAAAACGCACCCAAATGTGATTGCCACATTTCCTCCGCGAGATTCACGTCTTGGAACAGAGTACTAGCATCAACAATGACAGCTGTACATCCATGTTTGTTTACATCTGTCATGCATCTCCTGGAATGGGGCGTTTCTGTGTAAGTTTGTGTCGTTTAGTGTGATGCCCAGTTTTTGTCTGTAGTCCTTTACACACGCTATTAAGTGTGTGATAGCTGGTATTTTTTAATTTTAGAAGTTGTGTGGTGTAATCCAGCCTTAAAAGCTTCCCCTCTTGTCGATTGATAAACTTACTAACTACATCTCAGAGTCTAATAGCATTTTGGTGCTGATAAGTGAACGGAAGCAAAACAGAAACAAAGACAGAAAGACGTTGCATGTGTGAATAGCAGATGTGGTACATTTACCAGTAAAGGCAATCCAACAATTGAACTGCAATTTACCAGGTTTCATACAGTATGTGAAAGTGGCTACTGTTTCACACTCTTTTCCACTCAATTTAAGCATACTGTGACCAGCAATAGCACAACAAAAGTTGTCCATAAAACCTTGGCAAAAAAAGGTACAATGAATAGCAGGTGCATGAAGCTAAATTGATGGTGAAAAGAAACTCAGCATAAATGTGTTTATTTATTTAGTGTATAGTTTTTGAATGTGTTGACCAGTTACCACATTCACATAGAACGAGTTCACTGGATTAAATCTTGTGAAATTAACCAAAGCGTGGTTACTATAACTGTGTTTGTTGTTGCTTTTTTGAGATCCTTTGTCTTCTTCAGTCTAGAGGCGTTTGCCTGCGTTGTACTTCGCGGTGCCGCTGCTGCACCGATTCAAGTGGTGGCGCTGACTACACAGTTTTCGTTTTGGGCGTTTGATGAAAACAGGAGAAGAACCCAAATAGTGACGACAAGATCAAGAGGAAGTTCAATTAGCTTTGTTTATTAACTTAACTTCTAGTACGTCTCACATTTGACTCCGCATAGTTGTGTGCGTTTGACTTTATGACTTAAATGCATGACTGCATCGTGACGTTCGATGCGTTCGCGAGCCGCTCTTGAATGCAGTGAATGTATTTGGCAGCGAAAAGCATGAGGAGGTCACTGTGTGTGTACAGTGAATCAGCTGAGTGTTTACCGCCTCAGCTCCACTCATGATTCATCTACATCTTGATAATGTTTGTACAGATCTTATGTATCTAAATGAAACCACAGGAGTGGAACGAACAAGAACTTAACTTGGCATCGACAAGCTTATCTTTTATCCAGCGAGGAAACTCTGCTTTTTTTTTTTTTTTTTTTTTTTTACGAAATCCTATTTGACTGTAAGGTAAAAGTACAGTATCAACGGTAAAATGCCGTGCACATGTGGGAACTGGAGGAGGTGGATACGGCCTCTGGTGGTGCTTCTTTACATTCTGCTGCTTTTGGCTGTGCTTCCACTTTGTATATGGGAACTTCAAAAATCAGTGGTCAGATGTCTTGTTTTTGTCTACACACACACACACACACACACACAAACCATTTAACTGCTGAACGTCAGATATGTCCTTAAATGCTTTTAATGACTAGTAGTCCTCTTTTTACCCCATAGGTTGGTATACATAATAAGGCTTGGTTCATTGCTGGGATATTTGTATTCATGACTATACCCATCTCACTGTGGGGGATACTGCAGCATCTAGTACACTACACACAACCTGAGCTACAAAAGCCTATTATCAGGTAAACATAGACGTCTAAATAACAATACTTTACAATGAGTTTCATTTTATGCAAGATTGTAAGAACATATTCTCCTTTGGAATTGTTAAAGCCTTTTTATTTTACCTCACACCCCCACCCTAATTTCTTTCCCTTAGAATATTATGGATGGTTCCAATATACAGCCTGGATAGTGTGAGTATCATGCGATCACCTTATTGTTGTTGAAATATTGGCATTTGAATGACAAATGACATCTTTCCTCTTTATAATCCAATTTACCTTCATTGTTTTGAGGCCTTTTTCTATTTGACCGTCAGTTAATGAGAGATCTGATGTTGCAAAAGCACATGACTTGGATTAGCTTCAGAGTTTGGCTTGAGGAAGTCACTCTTTTGAACAAACTCATGCGCCTCTAATCTGATTTGTGACCTCTTTGTACTGTATGTGGATGACTGTGGTTAAATTTAGGATTCACTTACGGCTCATTTAGCCTAGTATCAAAATATGTTCTTCTGTTTTCACAGTGGATTGCATTGAAGTATCCCAGCATTGCTATTTATGTAGACACATGTAGAGAGTGCTATGAAGCCTATGTCGTCTACAACTTCATGATCTTCCTGCTCAACTATCTGGGGAACCAGTATCCTAGTCTGGTGCGGATGCTGGAGGTGCAGGAGCAGCAAAAGCACCTTCCCCCTCTCTGCTGCTGCCCACCGTGGCCCATGGGAGAGTGAGTTCAGCAAATCATTGTTTAGACAAAGTATGAAAGTGAGATGGGCTTGACTATTGTGATGCATTTGTTTCAAACCTGGTGTTTTTGCATAGGCAGGATGTGGTATTTAACGCCTTCTTCATTTTTACAGTAAAAGTATGGCTGTTGCTAACATTACTGAAGTGTAAAGTTAAGGCATTACGTTTGAGGCTTTTTGTCTTGTGTTGTGAGAATGGATCACCTGTTTACCATATTCTCCTTTGGAGCCAACTCCAAAGTGCTGGATGGAAATGGAAAGTTCTCATTTAGAAACCACAGAAGTAGATTTTTTTCAGAAATTGCTTGCTACAATTAAGGCAATGTGTGATGCGTTTGTTGATCTAAACCAGAAGTGGAATAATATATGTATGCTTGAAACAAAACTGCTTTCTGCTTAGAGAACAGTGAAAGTCTATGTGCTCATTCACTTAACCCTCGGATGCCATTTTGAACCTTTCATGGTGTGATGCTACATCTAAATCACCGTGGGTTATTAGTTTAGACCTTTACGCAAACTGTATGTCTCTTTATAATTCTAATTAATGAATAATTAAATGCAACGTAAAATTAACATGGCATCTAAAAGTGGGGATCAACAAATAGATAAGAAATATTTCCCACTATCTTCTGTTGTAATGGATGGATGTGTAACTTTCTCACAACACACCATTTTGATAAAAAAAAAAAAAAAGAAAAGTTAACTGATTTAAAGGAATAGTTCACCCAGAAATGAAAATTTGCTGATAATTTACTCACCCTCAGGCCATCCAAGATGTATCTGAGTTTCTTTCTTCATCAAAACAGAATTTAAAACTTTTAGGATTTCATTTCAGGCCGCCTCCTCTAAACAATGCAAGTTAATGTACTCCATTTTTTGACGGTCCAAAATGCATATTTAGGGTGCATCAAAATAATCCACACGACTCCAGTCGACAAATAAAGTTTTTCTGAACCCAAACTATTGATTATTTTGAGAAACAAAACAACACTTATATACTTTTTAACTACAAATGTTCGCTTCCGTACATCTCTGCGATGTGCGCTAATCAGAGGGATGACGTAAGCTCGTTGGTAAGGTCACGCGTCACGTGGAGGAGTCAGGAAGCGCATCATTGTTTACATTGCTTTTTTTTATTATTATTATTTGGAAATGTTTTTATTTTATATTGTTTTGAAATTATTTTGGACTGTTTTGGTTTGTGAACAGCATAAGTTTCTCTTGTAAACAATGACGCAGTTCCTGACTCCTCCACGTGACACGTGACCTTACCAACAAGCTTACGTCATCCCTCTTATGAGCGCACGTCACAGAGATGAACGGAAGCGAACATTTGTAGTTAAAAAGTATATAAGTATTGTTTTGTTTCTCAAAATAATCAATCGTTTGGGTTCAGAAGAACTTTATTTGTCGACTGGAGTAGTGTGGATTATTGTGATGCACCCTAAATATGCATTTTAGACCGTCAAAAAATGGAGGACATTAACTTGCATTGTTTAGAGGAGGAGGCCTGAAATGAAATCCTAAAAGTCTTAAATTCTGTTTTGATGAAGAAAGAAACTCAGATACTTCTTGGATGGCCTGAGGGTGAGTAAATTATCAGCAAATTTTCATTTTTGGGTGAACTACTCCTTTTATTTATTAGCGGTGACAGTTTGATTTGTGTTAGATATTTTGCCCTTTCGCATATTTCTATGAGGGCTGTCGATTTAAAGGTGCACTCAGGAAATTTTTTTGAAGTATGTCGAAGTGACTTACATTGGCTTACACTGACACCTAGTGGTCTGGAAGCTGTATCATTCAAACACAGTAGTTTTCAGTTACCAGTGCCATTGTAGATATTCACCATGCACAGTAAGCCAGGATTAATTTATTCCATGAATGAAAGTGTCCAATAACAGGGCAGTTACTGAGATTAAGCAAGTAGTAATCAGCTGGTCATGTGATCCTAACATGGCTGCCCCCATGAGGGTGCCCCCGCCCCATGTAGAATAAAAAAGCTTTTATAATTTTACTGATATGACTGAACTCTTCATCTCACATGAATGGTCATGATTTCCTACATTTGTTTCAATATTACTATTCATTTCTTTAGAAGTAAAACTTTTTAAATCAGGAAAAAAAATTAGTGAGTGCACCTTTAATGTGTTAATTTATTGCGATTTATTTGATAAAAAATGAAGCGTTAGAAAAATTAACACAATTAATCATGCCCCCTGACACGTATGCAATTCTGTAATAAAAGTACAGTTTTTCCTACCATACAAGCAATTCAAGATTTAGGTAGCCTACGTCTGTTTTTACGAGCCACATCAGTAAGTGGCAGCGCGCCTCAAGTATCACAAGCAGCGCAGTCACTGAATGAGAACCACTCACTGGGGAAGCACAACAGAGTACAGGAATATTGAGACACGATTTCCACTACTTTTAACTTGACACAGCATCCTAAAATGCAGCGTTTGTGATGCTGAATACAAGTGAGATGCCCCAGACGTGTCTGTTTGAGGCACACATATGTATATAGAACGACAATTAAAAATAGCGCAGTCGGAACACAAGAACGCGTACTGTGAGAACTGGACACATTGACGAACTCAATGCAAAACAGATTGCTGTCAGCTGGAGGCTTGTTCAATGATATGAGAATAAAACAAACAATTAAGTTCTTAAAGGGATAGTTCACCCAAAAATGAAAATATTTTTTTACTCACCATCATGATATAGCAGGTGTGTATGACTTTCTTCACCAGAACATAATATTATTATAAAACCGTAGCATATTTATGTGCTAATTTTATGTACTAATGCACACGTGCATGCGGTGTAGCTATGCGGTCCAGTTAAACCCTTCAGCCTTTATTTTGGCGGAACATTAAAGGAAGACGTTTGTTTGTTGCCGAGTTGACAATGGCCTTTTACTAAAAAATGCTTTCATCCACTCTTCTGTCTACAAAACTGGGTGTTATGGGATTACTTTAGATTTGGATAGTAACTTTTAGCGGCCAAGCATATTTGGAACTACGAAAATATGCTATTAGGGAATCAAGAGCGCTGGAAACATAGTGTGCTCACCGCTCAGCTCATTAGCCTCACGAGTGCTTTGCGTATGTGTAATACACTACAGAGAACAGCGCTGCACACATACAGTAATCTCAGTGAGCAACACCTGCAGACTGTTTATTTATTTAATTAAATTGCAGCCCTTGTGATTTGATAATCGCACTACGTAGTACGTCATATCACGATTTAAATTTTTATTTTGATTATTTGTTCAGCCCTATTGAGAGCGGTTAAAACACACCAAAACACATACTTGTCAGTTGTTAAAATGTATCAAATATCTTGCTGTATTTAATTAATGCATACTCTCCTAACAGAGTGCTGTTGCTCAGATGTAAACTGGGAGTTCTGCAGTACACAGTTGTGAGGCCTGTCACCACAGTCATTGCTTTGTGAGTTTCTTGGAAGTTAATCAATGTCAGCTTTGTCTTTTTTTATGTATTTTAACACCATTAAAATATTAAATCTATAATTGCTGTTTGTAGAGGTGTAGTAAAAGTAGAGGCAGTTGACAACCCTTTGAACAACACTAGCACTTCCAAATGTTTCTCTAAATACTTAAAATCTTTTAAACACAAGAAGACTATATTTAGTTTCAGAGATAATTCCTAATGCTAAAGTTACATCAATAGATTATATTTTTAAATATGATGTTCATTTTAGCATGTATGATATAACCATTCAGATTAAAGCTTTGTGTGTTGGTCAGTAATTTATAAAAAAAACATGTCATTTTGACATTGTTTTTCATTGTATGAAATAGGATTTGTCAGCTTTGTAGGGTCTATGATGAAGGCAACTTCAGCTTTAAGAACGCCTGGACATACCTGGTTATCATCAATAATCTCTCTCAGCTCGTAAGTACCTCTTTTTTTTTCTGAATGTTATGTAAGGCTGTCCTATGACCTTTTATCATGAGAGCTCTGCGAGTCTTCAGTCCTTGCCAGTAATTAAACCGTAAAAGAAAAACAAAATGTATCCGAGAGCTTTTGAAAAATTTTAATAGTATACAGCTGTAACAAACATTTATCTTGCAATCAGACAGCTACCAGAACTTCTTTTGTTTTAATCATAAAACATGAAAGCTTATGGAATATGAAGCAACAACAGTCAAAGGATTAGTTATTGACTATTGACATTCAAGTTAAAAGATAACCAAACTACATGGCTATGGTCTAATAGTGCACATGTTTTCTCTCTTCAGTTTGCCATGTACTGTCTTGTGCTGTTCTACAAAGCACTACGAGAAGAGCTGAGCCCCATCAAACCAGTGGGCAAATTCCTCTGTGTCAAGCTGGTGGTCTTTGTGTCATTTTGGTAAAGTTATGGGGTCTCTACTAAAAGTATAGACTTCTGATCTACTTAAAATTATAAATGTTATAACCATGTTTAATAGCATCAGGGCTGATGCTAATCGCCATGGTTATCACAAACAGATGCTGGCAGAATTATAATAACCATGTATGGGTGAATTTAGCAAAGCCTGTCAAGAGTATGCCCTGTCAAGTCATTTTCATTCCCTTAAAATCATAAGAAAAGCACACACACACACATATATGCTGTAAAATATATATACTGTATGTATATTAAAGGTAGACCGATATATCGGTTTTACTGATTAATCGGTACTGATAGTTGCTTTTTGAAAATATCGGAAAAAATATATGCCGTTAGTTGCCGATATTTTTTTTAATTCCTTATCAGTTAACCTCATCTGGTGAAATATATACATATAAAATTCTTTATCTGGTCAATCCATAGCCTATAAAAAGCTTTATTTGGTACACTTACGTATAGAGCATTGTAAAGGAGCCAAATCTCTGTAATTTCTAAATAAGAGTCCCTGGTGTATTTCGGGTATGTTTAAAGTCCCTCGTTATGCACCAAATCTTAATTTCCCTTGTGATTATTGGGATTTTGGTTGCACAATAAACTGCTTTTGGGATTTTATTCATTCTGCAGTCTGTGCCCTTCATAGTAAGGAAAAATTATGATATTGTTTTTATTATTCTGTAGATTGATTTTTCAAGGCCGTTTCCACACCTTATAGTTATCGACAAAATCCACTAATGGTTGACCTCATATATACTGTGTGTGTAATGTAATTTATATATATATATATATATATATATATATATATATATATATATATACACACACACACACACACACACAGTTGAAGTCAGAATTTTACATACACCATAGCAAAATACATTTAAACTCAGTTTTTCACAATTCGTGACATTTAATCATAGAAAACATTCCCTGTCTTAGGTCAGTTAGGATCACTAATTTATTTTAAGAATGTGAAATGTCAGAATAATAGTAGAGAGAATGATTTATTTCGGCTTTTATTTCTTTCATTACATTCCCAGTGGGTCAGAGGTTTACATACACTTTGTTAGTATTTGGTAGCATTGTCTTTAAATTGTTTAACTTGGGTCAAACATTTTGGGTAGCCTTCAACAAGATTTTCGCAATAAGTTGCTGGAATTTTGGCCCATTCCTCCATACATCACTGGTGTATGGAGGAATGTGTCAGGTTTGTGGGCCTCCTTGCTTGCACACGCACTTTCAGTTGTGCCCACAAATTTGAATTGAGGTCAAGGCTTTGTGATGTCCACTCCAATACCTTGACTTTGTTGTCCTTAAGCCATTTTGCCAAACTTTGTAGGTATGCTTGTGGTCATTGTTTATTTGTAAGACCCATTTGCGACCAAGCTTTAACTTCCTGGCTGATGTCTTGAGATGTTGTTTTAATATATCCACATAATTTTCTTTCCTCATGATGCCATCTATTTTGTGAAGTGCACCAGTCCCTCCTGCAGCAAACCACCCCCACAACATGACGCTACCACCCTCATGCTTCACGGTTGGTATGGTGTTTTTCGGCTCGCAAGCCTCATCCTTTTTCCTTCAAACATAACGATGGTCATTATGACCAAACAGTTCAATTATTGTTTCATCAGACCACAGGACATTTCTCCAAAAAGTAAGATCTTCGTCCTCATGTGCACTTGCAAACTGTAGTCTGGCTTTTTTATGGCAGCTTTGTAGAAGTGGCTTCTTTCTTGCTGAGCAGCCTTTCAGGTTATGTCGATATATGACTCGTTTTACTGTGGATATAGATACTTGTCTACCTGTTTCCTCCAGCATCTTCACAAAGTCCTTTGCTGTTGTTCTGGGATTGATTTGCACTTTTCACACCAAACTATGTGCATCTTTAGGAGACAGAATGTGTCTCCTTCCTGAGCAGTATGATGGCTGTGTGGCCCCATGGTGTTTATACTTGCATACTATTGTTTGTACAGATGAACGTGGTACCTTCAGGCGTTTGGAAATTGCTCCCAAGGATGAACCAGACTTGTGGAGGTCCACACTGTTTTTTTCTGAGGTCTTGGCTGATTTCTTTTGATTTTACCATGATGTCAAGCAAAGAGGCACTGAGTTTGAAGGTAGGCCTTAAAATACACCCAATCAGAAGCTAATTGCCTAAAGGCTTGACATCATTTTTTGGACTTTTCCAAGCTGCTTAAAGGCACAGTTAACTTAGTGTATGTAAACTTCTGACCCACTGGAATTGTGATGTAGTTAATTAAAAGTGAAACAATCTGTCTGTAAACAGTTGTTGGAAAAATTACTCGTGTCATGCACAAAGATGATGTTCTAAATGACTTGCCAAAAATATAGTTTGCTAATATGAAATCTGTGGAGTGGTCAAAAAATGAGTTTTAATGACTTCAACCTAAGTGTATGTAAACTTCTGACTTCAACTTCATTACGCCATTTAAAAAAGACACACACACACACACACACGTGTGTCTTTTTTTAAATGGCATAATTTAAAGGCAGCACAACAAGGGACATACTGTATAAATACTTAACAATTTTAATATACACTGATCAGCCACAACATTAAAACCACTGACAATTGAAGTGAATAACATTGATTATATCATTACAATGGCACCTATCAAGGGGTGGGATATATTAGGCAGCAAGTGAACAGTCAATTCTTGAATTTCATATGTTGGAAGCAGTAAAAATGGGCAAGCGTAAGGATCTGAGCGACTTTGACAAGGGCCAAATTGTGATGGCTAGACCACTGGGTCAGAGTATTTCCAAAACGGCAGGTCTTGTGGGGTGTTGCCGGTATGCAGTGGAGAGTACCTACCAAAAGTGGTCCAAGGAAAGACAACCGTTGACGCGGCAACAGGGTCATGGGCGCCCAAGGCTCACTGATGCGTGTGGGGAGCGAAGGCAAGCCCGTCTGGTCCGATCCCACAGAAGAGCTACTGTAGCACAAATTGCTGAAAAACTTAATGCTGGCCATGATAGAAAGGTGTCAGAACACACAGTGCATCGCAGCTTGCTGCATATGGGGCTGCGTAGCCGCAGACCGGTCAGAGTGCCCATGCTGATCCCTGTCCACTGCTGAAAGCGCCTACAATGGGCACGTGAGCATCAGAACTGGACCATGGAGCAATGGAAGAAGGTGGCCTGGTCTGATGAATCATGTTTTCTTTCAGATCATGTGGTTGGCCGGGTGCGTTTGCATCGTTTACCTGGGGAAGAGATGGCTGCAGGATGCACTATGGAAAGAAGGCAGGCCAGTAGAGGCAGTTTGATGCTCTGGGCAATGTTCTGCTGGGAAACCTTGGGTCCTGGCATTCATGTGGATGTTACTTTGACACATACCACCTACCTAAAGATTGTTACAGACCACGTACACCCTGTCATGGCAGCGGTATTCCCTGATGGCAGTGGCCTCTTTCAGCAGGATAATGCACCCTGCCACACTGCAAAAATTGTTCAGGAATGGTTTGAGGAACATGACAAAGAGTTCAAGGTGTTGACTTGGCTTCCAAATTCCCTAAAATCTATGGGATGTGCTGGACCAACAAGTTCAATCCATGGAGACCCCACCTGGCAACTTACAGGACTTGAAGGATCTGCTGCTAAAGTCTTGGTGCCAGATACCACAGGACACCATCAGAGGTCTTGTGGAGTCCATGCCTCGATGGGTCAGAGCTTTTTTTGGCGGCATGAGGGGGACCTACACGATATTAGGCAGGTGGTTTTAATGTTGTGGCTGATAGGTGTATTTATTTTTTCCAATTTCTAAAACTAATGTTCGAATGAAAAATATTTATAAAAACTCAATTAAAACATCTCAGCGTGCTGTATTAATGTAACATTGTGTAAAAGCTGTCTTTCATCTAAATTTCGAGTTTTCGTTTTGAGCAACATAACGTTTTGTCTGTCACTTGGTTTCTAGCCCCGCCCACAGTGAAATCTCATTGGTCCAAAATTCTGCTCCACATAATTCTATATTAGCATTAAATATATTTAATTGGCTGTTATTGAGCCACGTCGCACAACATTGGGTGCATCTCAATGAGCTCCATATGTCGTCAGTATATCGTGAACACAAAGTTGAGCACTGACAAGGGTGTTCATTCACTAACCATTAGCACACTTATGACTAAATCACCTGCAATATGATTATGAGCTGTGCATTAAAACACAGCTGGAATTAATCAACAACATTGCTGTATGAATGACACTGTTGTACATTTTCGTTTCAATATTCAAACTTAGTGTTATTATGAAAGATAATTTACATAAAGAAACAAATAAAAATTTATTGAAGTATATTATTAAACTTCTAACAACTCTGATATGTAAAAGATTGTTTCCCTTTCATGGTCACCTCTTTTAAATAGAAAATAAGGCTTTGACTTCATAGTTTTACACGGAAGTCCCTGGTTTTTACGGTGCATTCTGCGAATGTTTTTAGTGCACTGGAATGATTTTGCGATTGAGACAGCCCTAGGAATGGCTGACACACTGATCAGTACTCTGACTACTGAACTTGGGGGCTGACTGATACACACCCATTGTCACTTTCCGAGTGGGCAGACAAATTACTTGAATATTGAATATGGAAATGTTTTTTTTTATTATTTATTTTTTTTACTTTTATTCTTATGGTGAGGAATGTTTTCAATATTTCTTTATTTTATTTGTCTTAGGCAAGCTGTGCTCATTGCACTCTTAGTGAAGGTGGGTGTGATCTCAGAATCTCACACCTGGGACTGGAAGAGTGTAGAGGCTGTAGCCACTGGATTACAGGTGCATACTTTATTTTGGTCTGAGCACTACCATATTTAATAGGTTTATTTATCTTTGAAATGTATATGTTTAATGAAAATTAAAGTGCTGACCATCAGAAACATTTTATCCTGTCTTGCATAGGCAGCATAGACCTCTATTTACTTTACATTTTAATTATCTTGGTGGTCAGGAACTGGCAAAATCCAAGCACTGACTTCGGTTGCACACTGTAGCTGTAGGAAAACAGTTGCTGTAAATTTCCTGTACAAGCTGGGTTAAACTAACATTTCAACAATTAATGTTTTTTAAAGTTTAGTGTAAAAAAATAGGCCTTTGTGGCAACTACATTGGTATGTTTGCTTTTAAGGGGTTTGCAGCATTAATGGAAAATGGTCATTTTATGTTCTCACAGGACTTTATCATTTGTGTGGAGATGTTTTTGGCAGCCATTGCCCACCACTTCAGCTTCACTTACAAGCCCTACATCCAGGAAGCAGAGGAAGGTTCATGCTTTGATTCCTTCTTGGCCATGTGGGATATCTCTGATATACGGGCTGACATCTCGGAGCAAGTGCGCAATGTTGGTGAGTCTTACTGAGAGTGGTGTCTTATTGTTGAATGTTTATAGAGTCTTAGATCTCTGTTGCTGTAATCATAGAACATGCTTATTTAAAACATAAAAAGCTATTCATGATTTTGTGTAAAATTTGTTTGTTTACTTTTTACCCTAAAGGGAGAACGGTCATGGGTCGGCCAAGGAAAACATATTTCGGTGAAGAGGTTTGCCAGGATGAGAACACTGGACTTCTGTCAGCTGGTTCGCAGGACCCTGTTGCTGAAGCCTCCTCCACACCTGCATCCCCCAAGGGCCGTTACCAAGGCATGGGCCAAACTGTAACCCCCCACTACATGTCTGCTCCTGCCAACCTCAGCTGTGCACCTTGGGAGGGAGATGTTGATGACATTACTCCTACGGTGCTATCCAGCGATCATAAAGACTAACATGGCTCACATTACGCTGCTATCACTTAGCATGCTATGAGCTGCAGCTACCAAAGCTATTACAGTGTAAGCACATTGGTATCATGTGCATAAGCTACCATGTTGAATATGTAAGAACTGTTAATGGGTACTAATATGGATTAGGTACCTGTGGTTAATATGTGTTCAGAAAGGCTTGGTGAAGGGTAGCAAGAAAATATTTAAAGGACATGGGCAGGTAACACTATTTTGCTGAAAAACATTACCAAATTCAAAACTGACCTTAGAGCCAAGCACACAGTAATTTATCAATATATGAATACCAGTTTTAATTGTTCGCATAACCAGATGACCGTTCCTTAAAGACAGCTTTACTCGAATTAAAGAATGTTTACTCGAAGTGAGAAAAACTATACATTGATGAAGCTACTTCAGAATTTCATCGATGGACTTCATTGATCTACTGGACTTTGTCATTTTAATATTTTTTTCTTACATTGATTTTACTTTTAAACCCATATTAAGTAACATTTGTGGAAAAACACCTTGACCATAGACAATAATATATTTCCAGAATGCCACAGAGATTTGCAACATTTTGTCTCTACTAAAAGCATGTTGTAGAGCAACTACAATAGGCTCTAAATCACATGATGCTTAAGCACCCATAGCTCTGCGCTTCAAAGGATAGCAACTGCTCCTGGACAGCTTGCCTTCGTTACAGCCTCATATACCTGCATCAAAACACGAAGCTGTCATACACAGTTGCTGTTAATTTTCTTCCGTTCCTTTAAAAATTATTTTTTTATAATTTTTGGTTGTTTTATTAACTACAAAAAATTTTGCAATATCAAAATGTCAGCCAAAGATGTCTTTTTTTTTCTGTTAAGATAAAATTGTCTTTACCTTTTTCAATTTGTGAACTTTGTGTTGTCATTATATTTATACAGGTGCATCTCAATAAATTAGAATATCGTGGAAAAGTTCATTTATTTCAGTAATTCAACTCAAATTGTGAAACTCGTGTATTAAATAAATTCAATGCACACAGACTGAAGTAGTTTAAGTCTTTGGTTCTTTTAATTGTGATGATTTTGTCTCACATTTAACAAAAACCCACCAATTCACTATCTCAAAAAATTAGAATACATCATAAGACCAATAAAAAAAACATTTTTGGTGAATTGTTGGCCTTCTGGAAAGTATGTTCATTTACTGTATATGTACTCAATACTTGGTAGGGGCTCCTTTTGTTTTAATTACTGCCTCAAGTCGGCGTGGCATGGAGGTGATCAGTTTGTGGCACTGCTGAGGTGGTATGGAAGCCCAGGTTTCTTTGACAGTGGCCTTCAGCTCATCTGCATTTTTTGGTCTCTTGTTTCTCATTTTCCTCTTGACAATACCCCATAGATTCTCTATGGGGTTCAGGTCTGGTGAGTTTGCTGGCCAGTCAGGCACACCAACACCATGGTCATTTAACCAACTTTTGGTGCTTTTGGCAGTGTGGGCAGGTGCCAAATCCTGCTGGAAAATGAAATCAGCATCTTTAAAAAGCTGGTCAGCAGAAGGAAGCATGAAGTGCTCCAAAATTTTTTGGTAAACGGGTGCAGTGACTTTGGTTTTCAAAAAACACAATGGACCAACACCAGCAGATGACATTGCACCCCAAATCATCACAGACTGTGGAAACTTAACACTGGACTTCAAGCAACTTGGGCTATGAGCTTCTCCACCCTTCCTCCAGACTCTAGGACCTTGGTTTCCAAATGAGAGCAAGTTTTGTATTTCATCTGAAAAGAGGACTTTGGAACACTGGGAAACAGTCCAGTTCTTCTTCTCCTTAGCCCAGGTAAGACGCCTTTGACGTTGTCTGTGGTTCAGGAGTGGCTTAACAAGAGGAATACGACAACTGTAGCCAAATTCCTTGACACGTCTGTGTGTGGTGGCTCTTGATGCCTTGACCCCAGCCTCAGTCCATTCCTTGTGAAGTTCACCCAAATTCTTGAATCGATTTTGTTTGACAATCATAAGGCTGCGGTTCTCTCAGTTGGTTGTGCATCTTTTTCTTCCACACTTTTTCCTTCCACTCAACTTTCTGTTAACATGCTTGGATACAGCACTCTGTGAACAGCCAGCTTCTTTGGCAATGAATGTTTGTGGCTTACCCTCCTTGTGAAGGGTGTCAATGATTGTCTTCTGGACAACTGTCAGATCAGCAGTCTTCCCCATGATTGTGTAGCCTAGTGAACCAAACTGAGAGACCATTTTGAAGGCTCAGGAAACCTTTGCAGGTGTTTTGAGTTGATTAGCTGATTGGCATGTCACCATATTCTAATTTTTTGAGATAGTGAATTGGTGGGTTTTTGTTAAATGTGAGCTAAAATCATCACAATTAAAAGAACCAAAGACTTAAACTACTTCAGTCTGTGTGCATTGAATTTATTTAATACACGAGTTTCACAATTTGAGTTGAATTACTGAAATAAATGAACTTTTCCACGACATTCTAATTTATTGAGATGCACCTGTATATATATATATATATATATATATATATCAGTTGAGCACAAGCTGTAAATGGCATATAATATATATATATTTTAGCATACAGCCAGGGCAGATACTTTTATGTTTGTAGATGTGGACCTGCGGGAAAAAAAAACCCATTTATATTTTGTTTTTATGAACTGTCATGCACATATCTGCTACATTAAGAGATGTAAGAGATCTTCTGCAATGGGTTGTACAGCTGTTGCATTTCCTTATCTAACAATGGTTGTCACAAATCATTAAACATCATTTAGAAATGTATATTCATTGCCTTTAATCCCTGCTTATATTTCAATAAGTGTACCTAATCTATGTATCAAGCCACACAATTTAGTAGTGAAATTTTATTTATTTTTTATGTAAAATGTGTTTTTTAAAAAATATTTACATTGTACAATACATCAATTATACAATTGCCCATTAGCAGCGATTCGTCCATTTTGAAGTGTACTTTACTGTATTTCAAGCTTAACATAATCATAACTCCTCCCCTTCATGAGCTATTGCTTAGAAGCTCCCTTTCTGTAATGGTTTCCATGTCTACAAGCCCCTCCCCCTGATGATGTCATTCATCAGCTCCAAGCCCTTCATCTTTAACAGCTGTTATGGAGATGCTGCTCTTGTGGAGCCGGATGCTGAGCTGGACCCATTCTCCTCTGCTCACTGCAAGGGGCTGCTGGAGGACCACCGCCGCCTGCTTCCAGTGAGAGTCCGCACTGAAGGTGCTGACGCTCAGCTCAGAGTCCAGATGGATCTGATACCAGAAGGGAATGGCAGTCACTTTGCCAGAAGTACTGACTTGAATCTGGCAAAAGTAAATAATGAATGAAATTAAGGTTGTTAGATTACTAATTCAGACCTAAACTGTTTTAATAGGAAGTCATCATTTCAAGTGTATTTTAGTCCAAAGCAATGATTTATTTGGGTACGGAACCTGACACTTTATGCTTTAATTACAACCATGTAATTTACACAGGAAAACCAAAAAATATCAAGGAATTTTAAAATATTGTTTTCCTGGTCTGTAAAAATCATGAACATTTATAAAATCTTAAAAGTCATTGAAATTTCTGTAGTGAATATACTTTTTTTCCCCCTGTTTTAAAATATTTAATGAGCTAGATGTTGCTCTGTGATTAGTCAGTAAATCATTCTTTTGAGTCGGTCTTTTTCAATGTGAAACGGTTCACAAATTGGTCTACTTCATTAGCAAATTGGTCGCAAATTGGTCCGAATCAAAATGATTTTTAAAAATCTATAACCAGTGATCACAAATGCCAGAAAAGATCATGGAAAAGTTATAGAAATTCATTGGTCAAAAAGTTTGGCCTATACAGACTTTGTGCATGTTTTAAAGAATTTGTTCCCAGGTTAAGTTCACAAACAAAACAAACATTACATTTGTATTCATCTTACAGATAGAGGTCAAAAAGATCAGAACCAAAAACTATTTGGACTCACTTTGACATCCTTGTTAGTGTAATTGGCAGTGCTGTTCATGAGGTCCAGTGTGAAGAGTTCTACTGGTTCACTAAGATGTGTACACTCTAGGGTGGATAGGTCCAAAAACATATGAACAGGTACCTGAGAAAGTAATAAATTACAGGAGACACTTTTACACATGGTGTCTAATTTAGAGAAAGTTTAGATTTTACACTTCAGAAGAGCATAGAATCCATTTTAAATTGTTTGCAGATTGTATAAAATTTCCCCAAGTGCAGAATTATTAGAATACCCATATATTGGGACCTGGGTAGCTCAGCGAGTACTGACGCTGACTACCACCCCTGGAGTCGTGAGTTTGAATCCAGGGTGTGCTGAGTAACTCCAGCCAGGTCTCCTAAGCAACCAAATTGGCCTGGTTGCTAGTCACATGGGATAACCTCCTCGTGTTCGCGATTAGTGGTTCTCGCTCTCAATGGAGTGCGTGTTAAGTTGTGCGTGGATCGCGGAGAATAGCATGAGCCTCTACATGCTGGGAGTCTTCGCGGTGTCATGCACAGTGAGCCACGTGACAAGATGCATGGATTGACTGTCTCAGAAGCTGAGGCAGCTGAGACTTGTCCTCCACCACCCAGATTGAGGTGAGTAACCGCACCACCATGAGGACCTAGTAAGCAGTGGGAATTGGGCATGCCAAATTGGGGAGATAAGGGGATAAAAAAAAATTAATGCCCATTTATTTATTATTTGAATAAGCTGGGATATGACACAGGATATTTGATTCTCAGTAAGCACCTGAACTCTGCAAGTTTTGATGTATGTAAGCCCAGAGTGTAAGCAGATTATCCTTTGAATCCCTTTTATTGTGTGGCATATACTTGTATTCTTTGGAAGAATGCAAGTTTTGGTTTGTCAAAAAAAAACTGATGTTGACTGGCGGATGGACGGATGAGTGATGGTAAATAGAAAATAAAGAGTGATGGATAGATACATAGAAAATAAACAGTGATGGATAGATAGAAAATAAACAGTGATAGATAGATAGACAGACAGACAGACAAGTAAGAGTGACAGACAAATAAGAAAGAGTGACAGATAGACAGATAGAAAAGACTGACAGACAGACAGATAGATAAGAAAGAGTGACAGACACAAACAGATGAGTGAAAGACAGGCAGACAGAATGACAGACAGACATATAAGAAAGAGAGACAGACATAAGAGAGATGGACAGATAGACAGATTGATTCACAAACAAACCATATGGTAGTTTTTCAAAGATAATACAGAAACTGTCTTAATACCGTGGCCTTAATGTGTCTGGTATCAAATGTACAGTGCATCCGGAAAGTATTCACAGCGCTTCACTTTTTCCACATTTTGTTATGTTACAGCCTTATTCCAAAATGGATTAAATTCATTATTTTCCTCAAAATTCTACAAACAATACCCCATAATGACAATGTGAAAGAAGTTTGTTTGAAATCTTTGCAAATTTATAAAAAATAAAAAACGAAAAAAAAAAAAAAAAAAAAAAAAATCACATGTACATAAGTATTCACAGCCTTTGCCATGACACTCAAAATTGAGCTCAGGTGCATCTTGTTTCCACTGATCATCCTTGAGATGTTTCTACAACTTGATTGGAGTTCACCTGTGGTAAATTCAGTTGATTGGACATGATTTGGAAAGGCACACACCTGTCTATATAAGGTCCCACAGTTAACAGTGCATGTCAGAGCACAAACCAAGCCATGAAGACCAAGAAATTGTTTGTAGACCTTCGAGACAGGATTGTATCGAGGGACAGATCTGGGGAAGGGTACAGAAAAATTTCTGCAGCATTGAAGGTCCCAATGAGCACAGTGGCCTCCATCATCTGTAAATGGAAGAAGTTTGGAACCACTAGGACTCTTCCTAGAGCTGGCCGCCCGGCCAAACTGAGCGATCGGGGGAGAAGGGCCTTAGTCAGGGAGGTGACCAAGAACCCGATGGTCACTCTGACAGAGCTCCAGCATTTCCCTGTGGAGAGAGGAGAACCTTCCAGAAGAACAACCATCTCTGCAGCACTCCACCAATCAGGCCTGTATGGTAGAGTGGCCAGACGGAAGCCACTCCTTAGTAAAAGGCACATGACAGCCCGCCTGGAGGACTCTCAGACCATGAGAAACAAAATTCTCTGGTCTGATGAAACAAAGATTTAACTCTTTGGCCTGAATGGCAAGCATTATGTCTGGAGGAAACCAGGCACCGCTCATCACCTTGCCAATACCATCCCTACAGTGAAGCATGGTGGTGGTGGCAGCATCATGCTGTGGGGATGTTTTTCAGCGGCAGGAACTAGGAGACTAGTCAGGATCGAGGGAAAGATGAATGCAGCAATGTACAGAGACATCCTTGATGAAAACCTGCTCCAGAGCGCTCTGGACCTCAGACTGGGGTGAAGATTCATCTTCCAACAGGACAATGACCCTAAGCACACAGCCAAGGTAACAAAGGAGAGGCTACGGGACAACTCTGTGAATGTCCTTGAGTGGCCCAGCCAGAGCCCAGACTTGAACCCGATTGAACATCTCTGGAGAGATCTGAAAATGGCTGTGCACCGACGCTCCCCATCCAACCTGGTGGAGCTTGAGAGGTCCTGCAAAGAAGAATGGGAGAAACTGCCAAAAAATAGGTGTGCCAAGCTTGTAGCATCATACTCAAAAAGACTTGAGGCTGTAATTGGTGCCAAAGGTGCTTCAACAAAGTACTGAGCAAAGGCTGTGAATACTTATGTACATGTGATTTATTTATTTATTTTTATAAATTTGCAAAGATTTCAAACAAACTTCTTTCACGTTGTCATTATGGGGTATTGTTTGTAGAATTTTGAGGAAAATAATGAATTTAATCCATTTTGGAATAAGGCTGTAACATAACAAAATGTGGAAAAAGTGAAGCGCTGTGAATACTTTCCGGATGCACTGTATACCAAATGTATGCATGTCGCATTTTGGCATTTGGCAGAGAACGTGCCCTTGATTTTGCAGTTCAAAATCGAGCCTTGTAAAAGCAAACTCATCCCTTGGGTGACTGAATGCAAACATTACACAATAAATACAAAACGAATACACCACTCTTAACAGCAGCAGTGCAGAAAGACATTCCAACTGAAGATAAACTGATAAAGCAAGAACATTCATTACATTCAAATGCTCACTGGTTCTTAGAAATAATGGTAATAAATAAAATAAAAATACAGGGCCTCATCCAGAGAGAAAAGAGGTGAAGTGCAAGTAGTTGCAGAGAGGTTGAAGGACATACTGTGAATTGATTGATGAATGGAGCAATGTTGAACCCAAGAGTCGGTTCTGTTCCCTGAACAGCGCTTTCCTGAAGCAGTGTATCTGACTCTACGAGCATACCGTGGATCACAATACGCTCTGGGAAAATCTGTCCACCGTCCTCCAACAAACACCTAAAATGGCAGTTGAGAAGATAAATGTCTGTCCAGAAAACTAAATAACAAGGTTTTTTAGACACAACCCAAGATGACATTACCTTGCGAACACTGCTTTCTCCAACAGTTTCTGTCTGATAAGGCCGCAGGTTTCTATGCAGTCCATGATGATTGCACTCCAGAGCTTCTCAGTGGCTGGCCGCTGCAGAACAGCAGAATCGTCCTCCATACGTCTCAACCAGAACTCCAGAGTGCTTTCAGGCACACCGTTTCCTTTAGCCAGCAGTCTCAGCATCGCCTGGTGATGTTCCTTCTCCACCGAGCTGTAGGCTTGAACCAACCCTGTGCTGAGTTTTTTGTCTTCATCTGAATCTAAACCTAGCTGGGCTGCCATCAAGGAAAGCACGGAGAAGCCCTCTGAAACATCGAGTACATAGACCGGATCTGAGTCCTGTGAGCTCCTAGTTGACTTTAGAGATGTTAGTAGTTTGCTCATGGCCTTTTGGAAGCTGTTATGATATGTTGTGTTATTGAGGAGGGCGATCTCTGAACACTCTAACAAAAAAGTGTGAGATGGTTTCTCCAGGTTGGTTTGAAGGCCAGCCAGAGCACTACACAGGTCTGCCTCAGGGTTTGTGGTGGGGACCTTGGAAGGTCCTTTATTTAGATCGTCTAGATGGAATGTTTGTCCGTCTCTTACAAAAGCAACACAGCACAGTCTCAGATAAGTGTCCTTAGAAGAAACTTCCACCAGCAGTTCATCACCACATTTCACGGTGTCTGAGGGATGACATGAATGATTGAAGTCAATTAATCATCACTCAGAATGTCAATAAAGCATTAGTTATCTTTACTAAAATAAGACCAAATATCATTATATACTGCGTACATCAGTGTTTCCTACAGACTTTTTTTGCAGTGTCAGATTCCCTGATTCTTTTGACTGCTTCATTACACATTTTGCACTGTATGTGTATTTTTGTGTGCAGCCAGCGAAGACAACACAAAGGAAAGACCAACTGTCTTTTTATTCTCGCTGTATTATTTTTAGAATATTTCTCTCATATCATTGAACATACATTATTGTACCCAGAGTTAAAAATGATTGATTTTGCCATGTCGCTGTAGATTCAGTAGTGTCCCAGAATAGTGGTGCAAGAAATACTGACATAGATTATATGTGAATGGACAGCTACATACAAAAACATTTTCAGCTACACATTTTCCCTAATGTGAAATAAATGACATAATTTACAGTGAAATTTAATGGTGCACTCAGTAAATTATTCCCCAATAAAAAAGTTTTACTCCTAAAGTAATGAATGGTAATTTTAAAACATATGTACAAAATCATGACCACTCTCATGAGATGACGACTCTAGTCATATCAGTAACCTTATAAAAGCCATTTTATTTTACATAGGGCAAGGACGCACTCATGGGGGCTGCCATTTTTGAATCACATGATCATCTGAATTCTACTCGCTTAATCTCAGTAACTGTCTTGTCACTCTTGGATTAAATTAACCATGGCTGATTGTGAAAAGTGAATTTCTACAATGGCATCTGTAACTGAAAACTATTGATTTTGAATGATGCTGCCACACCACTAAGTGCCACTGTAAGTCCAAGATGACATGAACAAAAAAAGTTACTGAGTGCACCTTTAATTGTAATGTAACTGATAAAAGTGGGAGGAGTCATACTTCTCTAGCCACTGCTTCTGACATTAATGCATTTAGACGTTTTTTCACAGTGCAGGTGAAATCTGATTTTATCTTAAGTTCGATTTCTTAGAAGTTAAATGTGGTTAGATCTCTTTTTTTTCCTGTGGAGTCTGCAGTCTCTTTGGCTGCCAAAAGATGGCCTGGTCTTCCTTGTGCCCCCCAGAATCTTCAGAGAACATAGTTCTAGAATAAAGATCATCTTTACTCTCGACTGTACTATGTGTATAAAAGTAGCTCTTACTGAATGAACTCTGTACAGGATAGACAGCCTGCTCCCAGCATGTGTTCTCCTGTGGGCCAGTGGACAGGTGGTTGTCCTGGTCCAGGTGCAGCTGAAACCACACAGCCAGACCATCAAGAACTCCATCCTGAGTCACACGTAGTCGTAGTAGTGTCACCTCTCTGGAGCAAAGACCCTCCAGCTCCTGCAATTTGTTTGCAATTCTTAAGACCCCTTATAACAATTCTTGAGTTTTTCTGCAAAGTTTATGCCACTTTGTTTTAGTCACATTAAAGGGATAGTTCACCCAAAAATGAAAATTCTCTCATCATTTACTCACCCTCATGCCATCCCAGATGTGTATGACTTTCTTTTATCTGCTGAACACAAATGAAAATTTTTAGAAGAAAATCTCAGATCTGTAGGTCCATACAATGCAAGTGAATGGTGGCCAGAATTTTGAATCTCCGAAAAAAAATCACATAAAGCCAGCATAAAATTAATCCATATGGCTCTGGTGGTTAAATCCATATCTTCTGAAGTGATATGACAGGTGTGGGTGAGAAACACATTTTTTTTTTAACTAAAAATGTCCACCTTTGACCAGCCACGACCAGTGGGTGGTGATATGCACAAAGAATGTGAATCGCCACAAAACAAAAGAAGAATGTGGAAGTGAAAGTGGAGATTTATAGTAAAAAAGGACTAAATATTGATCTGTTTCTCACCCACACCTATAATATTGCTTCAGAAGATATGGATTTAACCACCAGAGTCATATGGATTAATTTTATGCTGGCTTTGTGATTTTTGGAGATTCAAGTTCTGGCCACCATTCACTTGCATTGTATAGACCTGTCCTGCAGAGCTGAGATTTTCTTCTAAAATCTTCGTTTGTGCTCTGTAGAACAAAGAAAGTCATTTACATCTGGAATGACATGAGGATTAATAAATAATGAAATAATATACATTTTTGAAAATAATATGAATTTTTCCCAAGTTCCCAGTATGCATGTATTTTGCACTGTTTAGTATAACATCAAAAACACTGTGATCTGTTCGGCTGTCCATGTCAGGTTCTTACAGACCAATCAAGTTCAACTGATAAGTGTAGCTCACTTGCTCGTCAGAACTGATTAAATACAGTGATCTCTATACCTGCACATTATTGAAGTCTATGTCCAGTGCTGTGAAAGGCTGTGTGAGTAGAATGTATCCTCCACGCAGACGGCTCAGTCTCTCAGTAGTATAGGGCTCTGTGCTATCCTCAGAATCAGCTGAACAGCTCACAGGACTGTAGATCTGTCCTACTGCAGATAGGTCTAACCCTCCCACTGTAGACGCACATAGCCTGAAGATGGTAGAAAATGACCGCTGGTTAAGACGGTTAAGAAGTGCATTGTAATTACTAATAGTTTGTGTGCCTTTAGTAGTTCAGTTACTTAAAGTCCTCTGTAATTTTTCTAAGAACTTACTCAAGAGCTTGCTTCTTTGAGAAATAGTTATTTAATACAGTAAAGACTAATAATGTAGTCTCTCTTTCAGTAAAACAGACCAAATATATTGATGACCTTGCAATCAAAACTATTGTCTAATAAAATGCCCTCTCGAATAAGAATGTCCCTCCCCTAATGCCATCCAGGACAACCCCTTCGATCCCAACTTCAAAAAAAAATACATCAACACAGGAAATAAAACTGTGCTTATCATATAAATGTGACAAAATAAAATTATATAATAGAGTAATATAAGTGTTATCCTATAGAACGTGTCAATAATGCATAAGAAGCTATGATCTCTCACCTGTGGTGTCTACGGATCTCGTAGCACTGTACAGCCACTCCAAACACAGTTGCACCAGCAGGTATTACCCGGCCTGTTTGCGATGGACTGGACAGTGGTTCCTGGGTGTTCTATTGACATTTTTTAATGCTCAAATGTGTTGTTTGATATATCATGATAATGATTTTAAAACAGACAACAAGTGTTTGTGCCTCATTTAGCCGCTAGGTGGCCCTGTTAATTAAATTTGAAATGCCACATTTAAAGGGATAGATCACACAAAAATGTAAATTCCATCCCAGATATGTGACTTTCTTTCTTCTGTAGAACAAAAATTAAGATTTTTAGAAAGAATATTTCAGCTCTGTAGGTCCACACAATGCAACTGAATGGTGACCAAAACTTTGAAGCTGCAAAAAAGCACATAAATGCAGCATACATGTAATCCATGAGACTTCAGTCATTTAATATGTGACTTCTGGAGTGATCTAAGCCGTTTTTGGTAAGAAGAGACCAAAATGTAACTCCTTTCTGCAATCTCTAGGCACGATCGTGATTTCAAGCTTGATTACACTTCATAGTGCTGGACGCATGTGCAGATCGCTAGATGTGCTTAAGTGTTCTGAAAATAATGTCACAGTGAAAAAAAACAAAAAACAAACAATCTTTATGGTCCTTAATGTAGGCTTAATTTTCTTTATGCAAAATGTCATATTTTTGTCTATTGATTTGGGTTTAAATATTACCAGGACATTTTCTTGACAGGTTTCATGAGAATCTGAAAATTATGATCGCCAAGGAGACTGCTGATGTAATGATTTATAGTGAAAAAAAGAAAAAGAAAAAGTTACATTTTGGTCTGTTCTCACCCAAAAACGATTGGATCGCTTCATAAGACAGGATTAAACTGCTGAAGTATTATGGATTACTTTTATGCTGCATTAATGTACTTTTTGGAGCTTTAAAGTCCTGGCCACTATTCACTTGCATTGTATGAACCTACAGAGCTTAAATATTCTTCTAAAAATCTTTGTTTGTGTTCTGCTGAAGAAAGAAAGTCACACACCTGGGATGGCATGAGGGTGTGTTAATAATAAGATAATTTTCATTTTTGAGTGACCTATCCCTTTAAAAGCTACTCTCTGATACTGACTTGGGAAGAGGCTTGCCATATTGAATTCAAATCCAGAGTAAGGATTTGGAAGAAAAGATCTGGCCCTAGGGCAGCAAGCATGGAATCTTTTGCCAAGATATTCATTAACATGTTAGTGCAAGGTAGCTTAACTTTTTCAGCGTGGAAATCCCTGGTCATGGCCGGACAAACATCGGATCAGAATAAAGTCATTTGTATAAAAGGATTACACTATATTCACAGTTTTGTTTGTGCCATCTTGTGAACAGGCAATACAGCATATACATACTGAAACTGTTTAGAAAGTGACTTACAGGTGGCGGTAACAGAAGGTGCTTCCATGCATGAATCAGACTGTCAACGATGCCCTCACCAAACAGCCCTGCATCTACAGTTTCTGTTACAACCAGTGACACCCTAAAAAAAGGGATACAATACACAAACAATGCGGGTCAACAAACAACTAATATCTAGCTACTCCTCATAGGGTAAAGCAGTAAATTATTTGCCAGTGTTTTCCAGATAGAAGTTCATATACAAACCGAAAACACAATGCACAATGCTACTGTCCCCTGCATAACTAACACATATTTAGCACAAAGTAAGACTTACAAGAACAAACATTTGCACTTTAAATTCACTATAGAAGTAAAAAAAAAAAAAAAAAAAAAGAAATTTATTAACAATGCACCATTTGTTTGTTTAATACGCTGTTTTTAAAGTTATTACAAATTGTTCATACACGTTTAGACTTTTTTTCAATGTACAAATAATTTACGTTTTATCAGAATATGCTTTACCACAAATGAATTATGCTTTGAAACAGCATACAAACATTTAATTATGGATTTGGTTAATTGTACAGGGCGCTTACCTGTTTGGAATGTCTTTTGGAATTTCCATATCCAGAGACTTCATGTGAACAATCTTGATGCTGTCTGCCATCCCGTTGGCTGAGAGCACCTCGCATGCCAGCTCGTACATTGTCTTTGACAGCTCACAGGCATAGACCTCAGAAGCGCCTGCCATCTTTGCACACATTCTAGCATGCCAACCAAATATTGTCAAAACACACTCACTGTATACATCAGCTGTAGCAGATTTTGTTAAAGGGGTCATGACATGAGGAATTAAATTTTCACATGTAAGAGTTCATTGTACTATAAAAAATATACTGTTAGTTTCTGAAATCAAAACTTCCTCCTCACTGCAAAAGAGCATTTGTTGAAACCAAGCTGCCAAAAGGACTCTCTACTTCCTCCACAATTTAATGTCACACTGTGGTAGACATTTGCACACAACAACACATCAACGGATACTTTATCATATCACTTCCATAGCCTGCCCAGCAGCGGTGAGCAGTGACATGGCAACGAGAGAGCAAATCAGTCAAGAGCCAATCATAACAGTGGGCGGCTACTGTCAAGTCTTAAAAGAGAAGCAGCAACAAATCCGGGCATTTCTGGCAGAGGGTCAGAATGAGGGTGGAAAATCATCATGTTTTACATATTACTGTTTTTTTGTCCAAAAATACTTTACTTATATTATAAGTGAACCTCAAGGAACATAATAAAATAATATGTCATGAAATATAAGGCATGTCATATATGACCCCTTTAAATAACAATGTTATGTAATGCGTTTCAGTAAAACTATCACCCGAGGATGCCGGTGCCAGTTCCGATGTCCAGAACAGTGTTGCATCCTCCCTCAACAGCTTTCTGAATAGCCAGCTGGTACTTGTGGTTCCGGCCATGGTCGTTGAGCATTAAGAAATGCCAGCGTTCCACCAACCAGTTAGCAACACGATAAAAGTTCTCCTTTGCCTCTGGGAAGTCTGGTCGGAGTTTGAGTGCTTTGTAAAAATGTCCGGCAGCCTCGTCCCGAAATCCCATTCTGAAACAAAAGAAACCATTCCAACAATTGACTATGTTTCTAAACAGGGGTGCCGGAACCTGGGGGCACAGCCCCCAACTTTTTAACCTCAACTGAACTTCGGCTGACACAACAATATGTGCTCTTCCGGTGCATGCATTAACAGTAGTATAGCATGGGAATTGACTGAAAAGGAGTGACTACTAGCTGCTTTGAATCATTGCTTTCCTGTTCTTGATAGATAATAATGATCAAACTGATATCTCGCTCAAGCATTCAATAGGTTAGGCTTCAGCAAATTTAATCAAGAGAAGGGTGCTTAAAAAACTAGTTTCATAAAGCTTCAAAATTGTAAAGAATCACTTGTTTTGAAACAATGCTTCTAAGTATGTATCAGACTTACTAAGACATGTGAATTCACCCCAGGTGTCTCCAATGGCATTTCGAGCTCTTCAACATGCCGAATCATTTCCCGAAGCAATTGGTTACTTTGGTTCAAAACACTTTTAGATAATTGTCATTACCTCAAACAGTATCACACCTAACTCAAAGGAACACTAATCTCACCATGGGTAACTAAAAAAATAAACCAATGTCATAACATAAAATGACATAATTAACATTAAACGGAACTTAAAACATAACTATAACCCCCAATAACTTTCAGTAACAGTCCCCATAACCTGCACATATGTACCTCATTAATTATGCAATAACAAAAGCTAATGGCAAGTCCTCAAGCATTAACAACAACAGACATTCAAGTATATTTCCTGGTAAGGACTATAATTCGATGTAGCCTTAGCTTCTGATATTCATTTAAATGTGTAAATGTGCTATTTTGCCATTTGCACCAAGAAAAGTGAAAAAATGCAGATGTCTGATCGATCCATCTAACCACTGATCTACAAAAGTCCTGGAACCTAAATAAAAAAAAAAGACAGAAATTAATGAAAGTGGATGAGGGTGTGCTGGCTAGCTATTACTGCCATTATATGTTGTTTGTAGACGCGTGTTGACCCATAAGGAGATGTTCTGGTATACACAAATCCAGATTTTATGTAAGTAGTAATAACTTGCATTATATGACCTATATGATAGTCGTAGAATGACCATATACTATTTGCCCAATGCTATCGAGCTAAACTGTTTGCACATTGTTATCAAGCTTATCAAGTAAAATAATGGGTTTTTAAAACCTATGTGGGTTTCATGTTATTCTTCTTTCAAGAAGGAAATTCAAGAAGGAAAAAATTCACAGTAAGACAAGATTGATATCGGAGATCAGTCAAAGTCAACAGAATTTGACAAAGTAGGATAATGAACAATATTGCTTTGTCTCCTATTATTGGGTATGCTTAAATAACTTTAACCCTTAACTCTTCAAGTCACACAATGTCGAATGCAATATGCCATTTTAAAAAAGGTATAAAACAGAGGGCATTTTGTGCTTGTGTAACGTTGTTGAATGCAGACACAAACAATAAAACAACTGTCAAACGATTTAACAGACACATAAAAAAGATGGACCCATACACAAGAACACGCAGTTGAACCACTAGTGTTCCAGAAGTATCTAAAACTGAAGAAAGCTGCCTCATCAAATGTATGTGTGAACTATGCAATGACAAGTTTTAAGAGTCTTGCTGTAAAGTCTTGATGGAAACATATTTGAATCTCTTTAGTCTATGTTAGCATTCGAACTGTGCATGTTGATAAATAACTAGTCAGTCACCGTGATTCTGACAATGTTGGAAGCATTTTTTTAATTGTTTTTTTTATTGTCTATATTGACTGCGGAACGTTGTTGTGATGACGTGTTTCTAAATGACAACAAATGCCAGCTGGCTGATTAGCTGCTGATAGTGACTTGTAATTTTTTGACACTCAATGTTCCAATAGTGATTATGTAACACAATCTTCTGTACAGTCAGTTTTACATAGCATATAAGCCGACCTGTAATACTGTTAAAACTTGAATTTGGCATATTTTGTCATTTCCATACCTGAAGAGATGCTCTCCCATGCTGTTCACTATCACCTCATCGACTGGAAACAACTCCATTGCTTGTTCATAGCAATCAAAGAGGTCCTGAATGCGTCCCAGAGAATCCAGCTCATCAGCCCATTTAAACAGAGTGAATCTAAAGGACTCCTGTAGACATCATCACACACATTTACTACAGCTTGACTTTGCTTTTGAAGTCAACTTCAGATACAAAATTCTGCCATGCACTGATGCAATAACCAGCTTAAAAAGTGACAAGTTACAGTGAGGAACAGTTGCTGAAAAACCAAGCTTACATTTGCAAAGTCTTTAAGGGCTGGAGCGATGTTTAGCACCAAGAGATAATGTACGAAAGCAGTGCCATAGTCCTGACTGAACAGACACTGCTGAGCACTCTCAAGTGATCGAGACACCAGCTCATTTCTCGCAGCATCTTCTCTCTGAGCTCGCCTCTGACGTCTCGTCCTTTTAGGTCTTGTAGTGGTGTTAGGCATCTTTTCTGTGAATGAAATAACAGATTAAAACCAGTCACTTGGCTATATTACTGACTACTGCTGAATAAACAAACGACAGACCATGGATACATTGACATAATCCAAGAAAAATCATCTGTTTGAACATTTCTGATAATAAAGATGTGGTGGAAGGATTATCTATGTGGGTGATTCTCATGAAATATGTCAAGAAAATGTCCTGGTCATATTTAACCCCAAATCAATTCACAAAAATATGAAATTATATTTTGCATAAAGAAAATGAAGCCAACATTAAGCATCAATTTTTATTTTATTATTATAATTTTTTTTGCACTGTGACTTTATTTTCAAACCACTTGAGCACATTTTACCCCCCAATTCTCAGCATCATAACGCGAAACGCATATTATCAAATATCGATACATAAATGATACAATAAACTTTTACTTTTCCCATTGTTTTCAGTGATGATTCTCATTACCGTAAGTCATTTTTTACTGTATTAGTTTTACAGTAAAAAAAGATGCTTTTGTACAAACATTTTTTTATTATCAAAATCATCAAAAATAAAAGGCAGTACCATGGGAATGCTACTTTGATGCACAGATACTTTACAATTTAAATAAACTTATTAACATTTTTTTTTTTTTTTTTTTTTTTGCGTTGTAGTAATGAAAATTTGAGGGTAAAATGTGCATAACGGTCATGATGTCACAATGTAAACATCTTAATAAAAATAGGCCTCTCTCTCTCTCTCTCTCTCTCTCTCTCATATATATATATATATATACATACATACATACTGGCAGCCAAAAGTTTGGAATAATGTACAGATTTTGCTGTTTCGGAAGGAAATTGGTACTTTAATTCACCAAAGTGGCATTCAACTGATCACAAAGTTTAGTCAGGACATTACTGATGTAAAAAAACAGCACCATCACTATTTGAAACAAATGCACTTTTGATCAAATCTAGACAGGCCCCATTTCCAGCAGCCATCACTCAAACACCTTATCCTTGAGTAATCATGCTAAATTGCTAATTTGGTACTAGAAAAATCACATGCTATTATATCAAACACAGCTGAAAGCTATTTGGTTCGTTAAATGAAGCTTAACATTGTCTGTGTTTGTTTTTGAGTTGCCACAGTATGCAATAGACTGGCATGTCTTAAGGTCAATATTAGGTAAAAGAAACAGCTTTCTCTAGAAACTCATTAGTCAATCATTGTTTTGAGGAATGAAGGCAATACAATGCTTGAAACTGCCAAAAAACTGAAGAGTTCATACAAAGGTGTATACTACAGTCTTCAAAGACAAAGGTCAACTGGCTCTAACAAGGACAGAAAGAGATGTGGAAGGCCAGATGTACAATTAAACAAGAGGACAAGTACATCAGAGTCTCTAGTTTGAGAAATAGATGCCTCACATGTCCTCAGCTGATAACTTCATTGAATTCTACCCACTCAACACCAGTTTCATATACAACAGCAAAGAGAAGACTCAGGGGTGCAGGCCTTATGGGAAGAATTGCAAAGAAAAAGCCACTTTTGAAACAGAAAAACAAAAACAAAAGGTTAGAGTGGGCAAAGAAACAGACATTGGACAACAGATAATTGGAAAAGAGTGTTATGGATCTTAACTCCATTGAGCTTCTGCAGGATCAGCTAGACTGTAAGATGCGTGAGAAGTGCCCAACAAGACAGCCACATCTATGGCAAGTGCTACAAGAAGCGTGGGGTGAAACGTCACCTGAGTATCTGGACAAACTGACAGCTAGAATGCCAAGGATCTGCAAAGCTGTAATTGCTGCACGTGGAGGATTTTTTGATGAGAACTCTTTGAAGTAGTTTAAGAGGTTCTGAAATTTTTTCAAATTGTAATAGTAATTTTTCACATTATTAATGTCCTGACTATACATTGTGATCAGTTGAATGCCACTTTGTGAACAAAAGTACCAATTTCTTTCCATAAGAGCAAAATCTGTACATTATTTCAAACTTTTGGCCGCCAGTGTATATATAGTTGAAGTCAGAAGTTTACATACACCTTAGCCAAATACATTTAAACTCACTTTTTCACAATTCCTGACATTTAATCGTAGAAAACCTTCCTTGTCTTAGGTCAGTTAGGATCACAACTTTATTTTAAGAATGTGAAATGTCAGAATAATAGTAGAGAGAATTATTTATTTCAGCTTTTATGTCTTTCATCACATTCCCAGTGGGTCAGAAGCTTACATACACTTTGTTAGTATTTGGTAACATAACCTTTAAATTGTTTAACTTGGGTCAAACGCTTCCACAAGCTTCTCACAATAAGTTGCTGGAATTTTGGCCCATTCCTCCAGACAGAACTGGTGTAACGGAGTCAGGTTTGTAGGCCTCCTTGCTCGCACATGCTTTTTCAGTTCTGCCCACAAATTTTTTATCAGATTGAGGTCAGGGCTTTGTGATGGCCTCTCCAGTACCTTGACTTTGTTGTCCTTAAGCCATTTTGCAAAAACTTTGGAGGTATGCTTGGGGTCATTGTCCATTTGGAAAACCCATTTGTGACCAAGCTTTAACTTCCTGGCTGATGTCTTGAGATGTTGCTTCAATATATTCACATAATTTCCTTCCTCATGACGCCATCTATTTTGTGAAGAGCACTAGTACCTCCAGCAGCAAAGCACCCCCTAAACATGATGCTGCCACCCCCATGCTTCACGGTTGGCATGGTGTTCTACGGCCTCCAAGCCTCACCCCTTTTCCTCCAAACATAACGATGGTCATTATGACCAAACAGTTCAATGTTTGTTTCATCAGACCACAGGACATTTCTCCAAAAAGTAAGATCTTTGTCCCCATGTGCACTTGCAAACTGTAGTCTGGCTATTTTATGGTGGTTTTGGAGCAGTGGCATCTTCTTTGCTGAGAAGCCTTTCAGGTTATGTCGATATAGGACTCCTTTACAGTGGATATAGATACTTGTCTACCTGTTTCCTTCAGCATCTTCACAAGGTCCTTTGATGTTGTTCTGGGATTGATTTGCACTTTTCACACCAAGCTACGTTCATCTCTAGGAGACAGAATGCGTTCCTGAGTGGTATGATGGCTGCGTGGTCCCATGCTGTTTTTACTTACGTACTATTGTTTGTACAGATGAATGTGGTACCTTCAGGCCTTTGGAAATTGCTCCCAAGGATGAACCAGACTTGTGGAGGTCCACAATTTTTTTTCTAAGGTCTTGGCTGATTTCTTTTGATGTTCCCATGATGTCAAGCAAAGAGGCACTGAGTTTGAAGGTAGGCCTTAAAATACATCCACAGGTACACCTCCAATTCAGTACACTTCCTATCAGAAGCTAATTGTCTAAAGGCTTGACGTCATTTTCTGGAATTTTCCAAGCTGCTTAAAGGCACAGTTAACTTAGTGTATGTAAACTTCTGACCCACTGGAATTGTGATATAGTCAATTAAATGTGAAACAATCTGTCTGTAAACAATTGTTGGAAAAATTAATTGTGTCATGCACAAAGTAGATGTCCTAAAGACTTGCCAAAACTATAGTTTGTTCATATTAAATTTGTGGAGTGGTTAAAAAATTAGTTTTAATGACTTCAATCTAAGTGTATGTAAATTTCTGATTTCAACTGTATAGTGATGGGCAGTAGCTTCGCTACAAATAGCAAAGCTATTAGCTTAACTATTTGGAATGCCCAATTCCCAATGCACTTTAAGTCCTTGTGGTGTAGTGACTCACCTCAATCCAGGTGCCAGAGGACAAATCTCAGTTGCCTCCGTGTCTGAGACCGTCAACCTGCGCATCTTATCACGTGGCTTGTTGAGTGTGTTACTACGGAGATATAGCAAGTGTGGAGGCTTCACACAATCCACCGCAGCATCCACGCACAACTTACCACATGCCCCACTGAGAGTGAACCACATTATAGCAAACACAAGGAGGTTACCCCATGTGACTCTACCCTCCATAGCAACCAGGCCAATTTGGTTGCTTAGGAGACCTGGCTGGAGTCACTCAGCACACCCTGGTATTCAAACTCGCAAACTCCAGGGGTGGTAGTCAGTGTCTTTACTCACTGAGCTACCCAGGCCCTATCCAATTTTAGAATTGGTGTTATTGTACAAAGGGCTTCAACTAGGTTGTTGAGAAAGTACTTTCCCATAGCGCCAGCGATGCAATGTTGAGAAACCGTAATCGAAAGGGAACAATTGATCATCATCATCATCAGTCCCTTAGTCTTTAGACCATTGGGGCACCACATGAACTTGCAGCTGTTATCTCTCTCCATGCCTCTCTGTCCTCTGCCTTTCTCATTGCGTCGCATATTCGCAAACCCATCCATTCACGGATGTTGACCTCCCATCTCTTCCTTTGGCCACCTCTTCTTCTTCTTCCTGGCACAGTCCCCTGCAGGATTGTCTTTGCAAGACCACTGGAACGTATGACGTGCCCAAAACACTTCAACTTCGCCTTTTCACGATAGACAGAAGATCTTCGTATGGCCCGATGGATTGCCGGATTCTGTTCCTCACTTCTTCGTTTGTGATGTGGTCCTTGTAAGAGATACCAAGGAGAATGCGAAAGCATTTCATTCATAATTCTTTCCAGAAATATATTGAATAGCGTCAGTGAGAGTAGGCATCCTTGTCTGACTCCGACTGTCATCCTGAACCAGTCACCTATGCTGCCATTGAAGTATACTGCACTGGTGACTTTTTCATAGAACTGCTCTATGACACAAGGCTGCATGCCATACCATATCAAATGCCTTCTTGAAATCTATGAAAACATGGTAGAGGTCTTGTTGACGTTGCAGGTACTTCTCACGTATTATCCGGAGATTAACAACTGATACTCATGTGAATATTTAAACATAGGGAAACTTGTTTTCATTGGGTTTTCAATTAATTACAACCTACATTTTGATCAGTTCCTCACTCAAATGTTTATACTGTATGTATTATATTGCTTTAGTGACTTTATAAGGACAACTGGGTATTACTCTTTTGCTTTCTGTTTGGAGCATGACATCCACCAGCATCTGCTTTCATTGTATGGATATGGAAAACATCTGCTTGGATATTCAGCTAAATAACTTGCATGTAAGTAACAAGAACAATATTAAAGGTTTCACATGGGCATACAATGGTATTAATGACAGAAGTTTTAGTTGTGGGTAAACTGTCCTTTGAGTTAGTAATATCAATGGATAGAGCAGGGACTTGGCAACACCAAGGGCATGGGTTCAAATCCCATGACAGGCATCATCCAAACTTCAAGTTATGGTCGCTTATTAAAATTGTTGATTGCTGCATATTAAATAGCAGTGTATATATATATATGGACTAGTGGGTAGTGCATGCGCTTTGCCATGATTCATTAAGGTAGGCATGCTGGTAACATAAGTTGAAGTCTGGCCTGTGCCAAAGGCATATATATATATATATATATACATATATATATATATATATATATATATATATATATATATGTTTTTTTTCTTTTTTTTTTTTTTCAGAAATTGAAATTCATACAAAATACATTTTAAACCAAAATTCAAAATCCAACAAATGTGAAATATGCTATAGGTGTTTGTGAATGTTACAGGTGGTGTGACATCATCAGGACACATGACCAGGAAGTTATATGGATTTGAAAATTTAAAAAATTCATTAAAAAAAATAGACAAAATCATATTTCCAAAATCCAAGTTGTGTAAGATGTGTTATAGGTGTTTGTGAATATTTTACAGGTGGTGTGACATCATCAGGTCACATGACAAAGAAGTTATATGGCTTTTAGTATTTTATAAATTCCAGAAAAAAAATTCACAATCAAAGCTGTGTAAGATATGTAGCAGGCGTGTATAAATACATTGCAAGTGATGTGAGATCTTTAGGTAAAAAAGCCAGAAAGTTAAACAGATTTATTTAATTAAATCATTGTTAACATTAAATAGTTATAACAGGGATATAAATCATAAGAAAATTTAAATGATCTAAATTAAACTTAAGTTGTTTACCAACATAAACATTACACATGTACAAGAACTACTTTTAAATGTAGTCTTGGAATAATGTATAACTGATATTTGTGCGTTTTGCACTATTGAGACACTCCTAACTTGAAATGCTCTAGTTGGGTTCGCTGTTTTGCGTTTTTCACTTTTGATGCTTAAAACAATTACATTTATCGAATAACATCATAATTGCTTTTGCTATTATGATTTACAGTGTTATCTGAACGAGATACAGCATGAACTGCCCCTATTTTGCAATTACATACCAATTAATGTTAAAGGAAGGATCGAATGTCTAACGAATATCCAATATAAAAACAACTTTACCACAGTGCTTTTAGCTTAGCTTAACAAATTTTCTGTTGAGTAGTTTGTAGCTTAGCTTGCCCAACACTAATATATATATATATATATATATATATATATATATATATATATATATATATATATATATAGATATATATATATATATATTTATACACACACATACAGGGTTGGGAGGGTTACTTTTGAAATGTATTCCACTAGAGATTACAGAATACATGCTGTAAAATGTAATTTGTAACGTATTCCGTTAGATTATTCAAGGTCAGTAATGTATTCTAAATACTTTGGATTACTTCTTCAGCACTGGTAGATTTTTTAAACTTGTTTCGACTATAAAAACTCTGCCAGTACAGTAATGTTAAAAATACATTCTCTGAAAAACCTAAATATCTTATGCAGTGTTGTTTTTAAAACAAGATCAATCTAAATGATCTTATTTTAAGGATTTTTAGGTATTTTTACAGGAAAACAATACAAAAATTATCATCACGAATAAAAATTTTGCCCTAATATCAAAGGACTTACTAGAAAAAAAGAAATTATGATCCAAAGTGAATTTTCTTGATAAAAAAATATGATCGTGCCTGGTAACGTACATGTAAAATGGCTAGAAATAGCATTTTAGCTTAGCGTAAAGCTGACAACTTACACAAGGTTTATTTCTATTTCTTCTGCTCCAAACTTACTTCAAACTTACTTCTCTGTCTGCTCGTATGAATGTAACACATCATAAGAAAGTGTTTCACCGCTGTTCAAATGCACTTTGGATCGCATCATTTATATGTATAAATGTTTTCCATCTGAAAGGACTAAATATTAAATGGAAAAAAAAATGACAATAAAATACAAAGTAATCTCTTCAGTAATCAAAATACTTTGAATGTAACTATTCTAATTACCAAAGATTTAAATTGTAACTGTAGTGGAATACAGTTACTTATGTTTTGTATTTTAAATATGTAATCCTGTTACATGTATTCCGTTACTCCCCAACCCTGTGTGTGTGTGTGTGTGTGTGTGTGTGTGTTTGTATATATATATATATATATATATATATATATATATATATATATATATATAATGTATGTATGCGTAAAACACGACCACATTTTCTCGACAGGTTTCGTGAAAATCACAAATGTGCTGCACTATTATCAAATATCCATACATAAATGATCAGTTACCCAAGTCAGGTGCTTTACAACAAAACAAAACGAGATTGAGTTGCAGATTGTAATATGATGAATGCCACATCTATAAATTATTTATGTATATTTACCTGCTTCAGATCTGCGATTCCGCCGACGCAAATTTAGAAAACAATGTCCTCCAACCCGTCGCTGTAATAAAGCCTATATAAACATATTTAACATATATTATATGGCCATATCATATCTTTATATTGATACTGATGATGAGCCACTCAGTGCACTAGTGCAGTTCAATTCCCGTGCAGCAGGTACGTGCAGTACAATCAGACGGACAGAAACAACAGCCATTGTTTTTAAGTTCCACATGAGATACAAACATACTGACTTTGACCAGTCCATTAGTCTTACCATACATCAGTGTTTATAAAACATAATTACAAATAATAATAATAATAATACCTTATTACTTATTTATGTATGAACAGAGTAAAGTTCCAGAAGCGCACTGTCCATTATCCCCCGAAATGTTCCGGTTTTCCAGAAAGACAAGCGTGATGACGTGAACGCATGAAAAACCCCCGTTGAGTCCTGCACGCGGGAGGAGACTCGCGCGCGACTGTCATTCGCAGACCAAAAAAAAATAAAAAAATAAAAAAACAAATAAATTCTGAACAGTGTTACCTTCATTTAAATAGATATCGCTGTCGCGTAGAACTGTTTTATCTTATCTGTCAAGAGTTTAAACTTGGGGCATACTTAGAACACAGGACCAAGTTTACTCGTGCGAGGGGTTTGACTTGGAAAGAGTTTTATTCCCAGAAGTCCCGTCGCGTTTTGTCTTCCCGAAATTTACGAGGACGCGTTAGTAGAGATTTTTATTTGATTATTTCATCTTTCTCTTTGTTTTTCTTCATTTTTAAGTGTTGCTGCTTTATTTTGACCAGTTTTTCATTCACTGGTCCATTTCTACCGGGAATTAGACGCTAGCTAGTCTGTAAACTAGCTGAGTCCAGTGAGAATGGGGTTACACCCGCTGGAGTTCAGTGAGTGTTACCTGGACAGTCCAGCTTTCAGAGAGAAAATCAAAGCGCATGAAGCCGAGTTGGACAAAACCAGCAGATTTATCAAAGAACTGTATAAAGATGGAAAGAATCTCATCAATGCCATAAAACGTAAGTGTCAATCCATTTCAAGTCTCGAGACATTTCACAACACGTTCCATGCAACGTGTCTCATGTAATGCGTAAATATTTGATGTGTAAATAAATGTGAATTAAACGCTAAATGCGAAAGCGTGTCATTTAGCCTGAAATTTCATAAACATGTCATCCAGTCCGTATTGAAATGTGATGCATTAAATCATCAACCCAAATCAATCCAACACTCTTTTTGGTCAAGGTTACAGCGTGCATAGTCAGGGTAGAGTAACATGGATCATTTTGTGTAGTGCTGGTAGAGAAAATGAGCTTGCGTGGCATAACAGTTGCTGACATTATCTGATCTTGGCTTACGTTTTACATGCATACTGAACTTATTAATGTGCAAATCACCAGGTTATAAAAGTCAGATTTTTGGTCGCTTTACATTGGGGTTTGCATCAAATACATTTCAATTAATTTGAAATTGAAAGTCCGCAAGAAAATGTGAATCTTCTCAGTTTGGTCTGCAACAAACGCCTAGTAATCAGTCAGACGTCAGCAGTTATGCATCTTCATTTGTGGCTTATCACCTTAGACATGTGACCCTCCTTTGCACATCCATGTGTATGCTTATTGTATACATGTCATGCGTCTTCCTGTTTAGGCCATGCAATAATTTTTTCTGCCCTCTTCCTTGAAGTTTAAGAAAAGGCAGAACAAATTGGCCAAAAATAATACTTGCATATTACTAAAGCACACATAGAATGTCCAGACCTTTTTTGGTGTTAAGGTTTGAAGCTGTTGTTTTCTGTGGGTGAGGGGGTGTCTATTTTTAATTCAAATAACTGTTTCTTTTAGATATGATTTTGTCATTGGTTCCTCTTTCTTTTCTCTGTTGTGTTAAATTGTCTTCACTCCCAGAATAGATAATGCTGTAAAAGTGGCTAATTTAAAATGTAAGGCTTGGGGTAGGACAGCCTACATAACTTCTGTCTGCATAAAAATAAATAACAGAATATAGCCGAAACATGTGAAAAAAAAAAAAAAAATCATGCACAAAAAATAATGATAAATATTGTTGACCAACTGACATCTGGGGAGATTGAGCTTATAGGTTAATTAGACAATTCATCGAGTTTCCCCCTCAAAAAGATAAGCAAGCAAATAACCTTTTGCCTCCAGGTTTATTTATATATATATATATATACACACACACACACAGTTGAAGTCAGAAGTTTACATACACCTTAGCCAAATACATTTAAACTCAGTTTTTCACAATTTCACAAAGACATTTAATCATGGAAAACATTCCCTGTCTTAGGCCAGTTAGGATCACTATTTTAAGAATGTGAAATGTCAGAATAATAGAAGAGAGAATGGTTTATTTCAGCTTTTATTTCTTTCATCACATTCCCAGTGTATCAGAAGTTTACATACACTTTGATAGTATTTGGTAGCATTGCCTTTAAATAGTTTAACTTGGGTCAGATATTTTGGGGAGCCTTCCACAAGCTTCTCACAATAAGTTGCTGGAATTTTGGCCCATTCCTCCATACAGAACTGGTGTAACTGAGTCAGGTTTGTAGGCCTCCTTGCTCGCACACGCTTTTTCAGTTCTGCCCACAAATTTTCTATCAGATTGAGGTCAGGGCTTTGTGATGGCCACTCCAATACCTTGACTTTGTTGTCCTTAAGCCATTTTGCCACAGGGACGCTTGGGGTCATTGTCCATTTGGAGGACCCATTTGCGACCGAGCTTTAACTTCCTGGCTGATGTCTTGAGATGTTGCTTCAATATATCCACATAATTTTCCTTCCTCATGATGCCATCTATTTTGTGAAGAACACCAGTCCCTTCTGCAGCAAAGCACCCCCACAACATGATGCTGCCACCCCCATGCTTCACAGTTGGTATGGTGATCTTCGGCTTGCAAGTCTCACCCTTTTTCCTCCAAACATAATGATGGTTTTTATGGCCAAACAGTTAAATTTTTGTTTCATCAGTCCAGAGGACATTTTTCCAAAAAGTAAGATCTTTGTCCCCATGTGTACTTGCAAACTGAAATCTGGCTTTTTTATGGTGGTTTTGGAGCAGGGGTTTCTTCCTTGCTGTGCAGCCTTTCAGGTTATGTTGTTTACTGTGGATATAGATACTTGTCTGCCTGTTTCCTCCAGCATCTTCACAAGGTCCTTTGCTGTTGTTCTAGGATTGATTTGCACTTTTCGCACCAAACTATGCTTATCTCTTGGAGACAGAATGCGTCTCCTTCCTGAGCAGTATGTAGTCCTGTCACAATAATTATGTTATTGACTTATCGTACGATATATGGACATGACCTCAATAATTTTTGCTGACCTCGATATTGCCCATTGCGTTTACATGTGTGTTTGTTTACATAAGAATGAATGTCACCAAGATTTAGCCGGTCGCGCTGCTTCTGTCCTCTCGTCTGCTCTCTGTGTCAGAGGCAGGGCTTAGGCAGCTCCACACACACACACACACACACACACACACACAGCGAACAGCGACAGGTGAAGATTACATGTTACTCGAGGCTAATATGTGTTTTAATAGGTGTTTTTCCCGACGAGTGCATAATTCCAGCCAGAAAGTTTGAAAGAATAAGTCCTAATGGACATGGTTTCAAATCTGCATTCCGGAGCTCCGGAGAGACCATTAATGTGAATGAGCCGGTATGTCGACTTTATTTAAGAACAGTGGCAATGAAAAGTGGCAGTACAACTCAGGGCTCGACATTAATGCATTAATTAGAAGTGGATTTTTGCAAGGGCAAGTCAAAGTGAATTTTATTTGCCCGACCGGACAAGTTGCTTGATTGAAACCTTAATAATGATAAAAAATAGTGTTTATTTGTGATTTAGTGTATGCCTTTATCATTTATTTAAAAAAAAAAAAACACACACACATCCTGCTGTTGAAAATAATTGACAGTGTCTGAAATTCTGCACAGGATTCTGATTATTGTCTTTGTATTAATTCCAGAATCTGCGCGAATACAGGAAATCAGCTTTTATGCGTCCTTCTCCTTCTCTCGTGCAGCAGCGATTGTTGAATTTGGTGTGAACGCGCAAAGTGGACGCATTTTTTCCGACATCACAATGTCATTGTACCTTCTGTGTTAAGAAGGCGATGCGATAGGTGCGATTAGTTTTATTTATAAACAACAAAGCTGTCAACATTGCAAGCACATAACGTCAGAGCGATCCAGGTTTGCAGCCTCCGTCGTAAGTCATAATACAACACCTGCAGAAAAACTCCAGAAATAGCAAAAATGTTTTGTGTAATACTACCTGCTGCAGGATGAAGAGAAACGTTTAAACACCGGTTACATCTCTCATCTTCATCTTTCTGGAGCTCTTTCTGACCTATACAGGTATTCTCTGCCTTGTGAATCAGTCAATTTTAATATGTAATAATATACAAACATAAAATGGTAAAATAAACACTATAATATTAACAATATACATGAAATAAATATATGATCTGTCTTTAAAATACATGAGTCAGTCAAAAATAAGGTTCTCCATAATGAAAAGGGAAAGTCTACATAATCTAAAAAAATTTAATAAAAAAATAAATCTTAGAACTGTAATACTATACTTATGTTTATTTCATGTGGTTTGAACATACCAAACATTTTGAACATATCCAATTTTTTTATTTAATCACTAAAATGTCAGGTCATACAACCATCAAGTAAAAAGTAGTAGTAAGTTTTTCCTTGCACCTGATTCAATTTTTTATATATATTTTATTATTTATATATATATATTCAAAATATTGAGGTAAAAGTAATTTTAAAATATTCATAAAATATTTTTTTATAAATAAAATATTATGATTATTTTTTGGTGGGTTGTTCCATCTGATATTGATATCCTGCTGGGACATGCCAGATGTCTCTATGTTTTTTGAGGGATGTAAGACATGTTTTTAGAGAGGACGTGTTAATTTTCATATGTTGATAAATCTTCAATCTAGATAAAAGTTCAGTTATGTTATTTGTCAATGACCCACATACAGTATTAAATAAACAGGGTACTTTCTCAGGATTCGTTAGAATTTTAATGCATTATTTCTGGGACAATATATCATCCAACAAAAGTAGTTATCATGACAGGCCTAGCAGTATGATGGCTGTGTGGTCCCATGGTGTATATACTTGCGTACTGTTGTTTATACAGATGAACGTGGTATCTTCTGGCATTTGGAAATTGCTCCCAAGGATGAACCAGACTTGTGGAGGTCCACAATTTCTTTTGATTTCTTTTGATTTTCCCATGATGTCAAGCAAAGAGGCACTGAGTTTGAAGGTAGGCCTTAAAATACATCCACAGGTACACCTCCAATTCAGTATACCTCCAATCAGAAGCTAATTGTCTAAAGACTTGACATCATTTTCTGGAATTTTCCAAGCTGCTTAAAGGCACAGTTAACTTGTATGTAAACTTCTGACCCACTGGAATTGTGATATAGTAAATTAAAAGTGAAACAATCTGTCTGCAAACAATTGTTGGAGAAATTACTCGTGTCATGCACAAAGTTAATGCCCTAAATGACTTGCCAAAACTATAGTTTGCTAATATTAAATCTGTGGAGTGTTTAAAAAAAATAGTTTTAATGACTACGACCTAAGTGTATGTAAACTTCTGACTTCAACTGTATATATATATATATATATATATATATATATATATATATATATATATATATATATATATATACATACACACACACACACACACACAGGACTATAGCTAGTGGGGTGAAAGGTGGAAATGATTCTACGGGCCCAAAGGTCCAGGGGGCCCACAACAGATTTGAAACTGTATTATTTTAATAGGTAAGGGGCCAGCAATATATATTCATGGGGCCCAGAATTCCTTGCTACGGCCCTGTGTGTGTGTGTGTGTATATATATATATATATATATATATATATATATATATATATATATATATTATATATCGGTATATACACTGTATATACAGTCTTCAGTAAGCTTACAGACCTCCTTCACTGTTAAAGCATGGTCACATGCTGTTTTACACAGTATTTGCAGGTGAGAAGGGTCCATTGAGAGATGATCATTATAGGTGGCATGCAGCGGCATTCTGTTTTGTAATCGAATGCTGTCAGGTGTTGTTGTTTTCCCATGATGTTCCTGACAATAGCAGTATTGTAAATGATTGTGTATAATTTTTACGAATGCAGCAGCCAGTTTGAGGTCGGTTGGTTGGTTTCATTTTAAAATCTCTATTGCAGATGGTTGATCTTTAGTAAATGGAAACAATTGAAACACCTCTAAACAATTAGCTGTGGCAGGACTCTAGTAAATACAATAAAGACCGCACTTCCTCTCAAATGTCTTCTAAATGCGTGTGCGTCGTTTACCTGGAGAAGAGATGGCAGCAGGATGCACTATGGGAAGAAAGCAGGCCGGCAGAGGCAGTGTGACTAAATCCACATGATATAAAAGAAAATGTGGTTTGTCAGACCAGGCCACCTTCTTCCGTAGCTCCATGGTCCAGTTCTGATGCTCACGTGCCCATTGTAGGCATTTTCGGTGGTGGACAGGGGTCAGCGTTGGCACTCTGACCGGTTTGCAGCTACTCAGCCCCACATGCAGAAAGCTGTGATGCACTGTGTGTTCTGACACCTTTCTATCATGTCCAGTATTACGTTTTTCAGCATTTTGTGCTACAGTAGCTCTTCTGTGGGATCGGACCAGACGGGCTAGCCTTCGCTCCCCATGCGCATCAGTGAGCATTGAGCGTCCGCCATGACCCTGTCGCCGGTTCACTGGTTGTCCCTCATACTAAATTTTAGAAAAAATTCTAACAAATTCTAACATAAAAAAAGGAAATCTGAGTAAACACACACACACACACACACACACAAAAAAAGGTTTTTAAATGATTATATTATTTTTTGAAGCAAAAAGTTATCCAGAACCAACTGAGCCTGTGTGAAAAAAGTATTTGCCCTTTAGTTACTAAATCCCTAAATCTATGAAACTGCATTCATAATGGTGTTCAGCTGGACTAGACAAACTCAGGCCTGACAACTGCCAGCTCTGTTCACTCAAATCAACACCTAAATAGAATGTTTTCAGCAGCATGGAGTTTCACACTATGCCAAGGTTGAAAGACATTCCAGAAATTATGAGGGAAAAGGTGATTGAAATACATCAGTCTGGCAAGGGTTACAAAGCTATTTCAAAGGCTCTGGCACTCCAAAGAACCACAGTGAATGCATTATCTCCAAATGGATAAAACTTGGCACTGTAGTGAACCTTCCCAGAAGTGGCCGATCTTCCAAAATTCATCCAAGAGCATAGCGACGACTCATCCAGGAAGTCACAAAAAAGCCAAGGACAACATCCAAGGAACTGCAGGCGTCTCTCGCATCAATAAAGGTCACTGTTCATGACTCCACTTTCAGAAAGACTCTGGCCAAAAATGCCATCCATGGAAAAGTGGCGAAAACCACTGCTCACCCAGAAGAACATTAAGGCTTTTATTTTGCCAAAACACACCTTGATGATCCTCAAACATTTTGGGAGAATGTTCTGTGGACTGATGAGTCGATAGTGGAACTGTTTGGAAGGTGGGGTCCCGTTACATCTGGCTTAAATCAAACACTGAATTCCACAAAAAGAACATCATATCTATGGTCAGGCATGGTGGTGGTAGTGTGATAGTATGGGGATGCTTTGCTGCTTCAGGGCCAGGGTGACTTACAATAACTGAGGGAAACATTAATTAAACATTAAACATTAGTCCGGTCATCAGTCCGTGAGTTGAAGCTTAAGCGCAACTGGATTATGCAGCAAGACAATGATCCAAAACATAGGAGTAAATCCACCTCTGAATGGCTCAAAAGAAGCTAAATTTAATTTTTAGAGTGGCCTAGTCAAAGTCCTGACTTGAACCCGATTGAGATGCTGTCTTAAACAGGCAGTTCATGCTCGAAAACCCTCCAGTGTGGCTGAACTGAAGCAGTTGGAAGCATTTGGTTGCAGTTGTTGCTGCTAAAGGTAGCACAACCAACTAATAGCCTAAGTTTAAGGGGACAGTTAGTTTTTCACAGGGGCGATATAGGTGTTTGATAAATTTTTTGCTCCAATAATAAATATATATATTTGAAAACTGTATTTTGTGTTTACTCACTTGTATTTTATTATATCTCATTTGAAGATCTAAAACAATTTAGTATGAAAAATACACAAAAATAGAAGAAATCAGGGCTGTTTTTGGATTGTTCCTCAGTGCAAAGCTTGTTGTAATGACTGGCTTTGCCCCATGCTCAATAGAACTCAACAGTAAGGTCCTACTAGCCGAGAGGGAGAGAGAGAGACCCTGCAGAGAACCAATTATGGCTCCCATGGGTAGCAAAGAGACCAGTAAGACTTAGCTAATAGCCTACATATGGTGTATTATAATATGGGTCAACATTTTGAGATCGTTTAAATGGTTATTTTAAATAGCTACACTCCCAGAACTTCCCTTTATCTCAAGCTGGTATGTGAACAAGGAGACCCATTGGAGACCCATTCTGACCAGAGATTCTCAGTCACATGACAATGCAGATGTACATCATAAAACATGGGTAGTATTTCGTTTTTTTATAACAGCATCAAACATTAACATCTCACGATCATCAAAATATCTCATAAAAACGTCCAGCAACAAATTGAACTTCTTCTATTTTCTCAGAAATGGGTTTCACAATAGGCAGAAAGAATCCTGGTATCATTTAGCGTGTTTACATGCACAATCTTTCACCGATTACACTTAATAAGCTGCAACAAATGTGTAAGGTCAAAAGCAGAGAATAACTCAATGATTTCAAGTCTCATGTAAACATGTGTTGTCAGATTTTCTGAATAAGCTGATTTTTTGGTAGTTATCTGTGTACTGTGCATGTAAACACTCATTCTTTAAAGTGACATTTGTCTCAGTTCAGTGCTTGCCAGTGCCAGCTTCGTTATATTATACTGAATTGGCTGTATCTCTGAGCCAAATAACCACAAGAGTGTCCGCTTGCACTTATGTCCGTTCTTCTTGGAGTTGTGAAATTGGCCACATTGCTAGTTGTGTTATGTGGAATAAAATTCACAAATATTTTGATAAAGGGATTGATAGTGACCACTAAGTTTTTAATCTTTATAGGCTATCTAGTCAACTGGCCCACCTATCATCTTTGTCTGGCCCTCCAACTGATTTTTGATCAAATTGTCTCGCCATCTGAAATACCAGAGTGCTCAAACAAAACATCCATTAAGCTTCCTGTTGTAGAAGTTTTATTCTCCACATTCCCACCTCTTCTGAAACGATCTATCTTTTAAATTCCTAAACAGGTTAACTATATCATGATTGGCGAGGTAACGTCATGTCTTCTAATAGTTGATTTATGTTCACTTAAGTATTTTTAAAGATCTTGACGTCTTCCCAACATAGATTAATGGACAGAGGCATTTTAACATATAGATCACATGTGATGTAGAACATGTGATCTGTGAGTTACTATCCGTATGTAAGTCTGTGAATTGATTGGTTCTTATTATAGAGGAGCATGCCGCACAGTTTCTGCATGGATAACCTTTATGAATGCATATTTCTTTTCTGTAACTGCATCAGATTTTACTAATTTATTTGCTAAATTATGGGATCGTTTGTGAATGAATAAGGGAGGATGTTTAAAAAGTTCCTGTAACGAAGGGTGTGTGGAAAGCATGTACCAATATTTTTGAATAATATTTTTAATTTCTTGAGATTTATTGTAATTTAGTACATTATTAACAGAAAATGATTTACAATTTTATAATTCTGATTTATTAATTGTTGCCTATCCAACCCTTTTACCTTATTATATGCCGAATGAAGCCAATCGTGTGGATATCCCCTTGATTTAAACTAATTAAACACTATGTGGGACTGTTCTTCAAACTTCTCTGAATCACAGATCCGACGCAACCAGTGGAATTGGCTAAGCCGTAAACCTTTTTTTAATGAGAGAGGGTGATAACAGACAATATTGTGTTTCTGTCTGTAGGCTTCCGAAAAAACTTGTTATTTAATGAGTTATTCTGCTTTAAAACTAATACATCAAGGAAATGAATTGTATTTTGATCCCTTTCCATAGAAAACAAAATAGATTCCAGTCTTGAATTTAAGAAATCTACAAATTCAAATAGTGTCTTCTCTGTCCCTGTCCAAATTGGGAAGCAATCATCAATGTACCTCATCCATAATTTTCTATTTTCTATTAAGGGATTATTGCTGTTAACATAATTTGACTCAAATTTCCCCATAAAAAGATTGGCATAATTTGGAGCTAATGCTGTTCCCATGGCAGTTCCATGTATTTGTAAATAAAAAATAATTTTCAAATAGAAAATAATTTTTCATCAAAACAAACTTGGTTAGTTCTGTAATTAACTCTACTGATCTATCAGAGTTTTCAGATGCTATAAAGAATTCAGTTGATTCTAAAATTTCTTTATGGGGAATGGACGTATGTAATGAGGAGACATCTAATGTTACCAGCCAATCTTTTGCTTCTAAATGTACCGATTATATTTTAATTAAAAATACTTTTTACATAAGGTTGCAAATGATAATCAACAAACTGAGAAACCTTTTCTGTTAAAGAATCAATACTCAAAACTATTGGGCAGTATCAATCAGTCAATCACATTTATTTCTATAGCACATTTAAAAACAACACGTTGACCGAAGTGCTTTACAAAAAGAAAACATAAATACTAAAACCAACACAAATAAATGTAGTTACACACACTAGACACAGTCAACATTTTTTTTTTTTTTTGCATTTGTGGATTTTTGGAAGAGCACTACACTGGTATCACTGGGTGATTGTTTATCAAGAACTTAAATGCCTTCTTGGTTATCCATTTATTTTTGACAGCTTTATTCAATATTGTATCAAGTTCTGATTTATAATTCTATGTTGGAGTGAACAATAATTTAGTGTAACAGCTCTCATCCTTTAACATACCTTTAACCTTCCTTACATATCTGTGTTTATCTTGTATCACTTGAATCATCTTTTTTCACTGATAAATTAAACACTACATTGTCCTTTTCATTGTCCACTTCAACTGTATTAATGAACTCGATCGAATTTACTTGCCGTATCTTTGGCAGGTAATGACATGGATGAATTGGATTCATTCGATTCCGAGTATTGGTGATGTTGGGCCCATCTTGTGTTGTGATATTTTCTATGGGGTGAATTGAACATCCACTTGTAGACTTTATTTTCTTTGTAATCCATGGTGTCTTGTTGAAACTTTTATAGCTTGAATTTGTTTAGATTCTCTTAAAATTAATCCAATTCATGTTGAATTTTCTTTTGTGACTCTTCCAGCTTGCTGAGATCATAAGTTGTTTGAATTTCTTTTTCACATTCGCTCAGAGAATTCTCAATGTGGACAATTTTTTAGTGGAAAATTCAATAATCTAAAGCATCAAGTCCATAGAGCAATGGTTAAGGATCTCACTCCACCTTGGGCAGAAGTTTTTATCATCTCTGCCGATTGTGGGGGCTTTTTCCATACGGAACCCTCTTGGTATTCTTCCACGGTGATGATAATCACTCAACATTTTAGCATGAAGTTCAAAGCAAATGTGTTTGATGCAATTTCTTGAGTTTCTCTTCCAACTGGTCCAATGACTCTTTTTCTGGGGTGATTCGATCAAGTGCATCTCCAGGGGATCAGGATTCTAGACTTATCTCCTGCACTGTAGGTGAACGTTTTTGCTCTTGCATCTGTTGATTCACTGATTGTATCAAAAAACATTTTGGTGGCAGCTAGTGATTAGAGAGTTCAACTACGATCAAAGAAACGTAATCACTGTGCTCTACCAGTACAGGGTGCGTAGATCCACAAAAAATATTTGACAGTCTCAACAGCAAGATGATCCGCACTCCTTTTTCTCAAAAATATTACATTTGATGGTTTCCTTGGTGTGGGCATCAACTTTTAATTACAGGTATTTGGAACACTCAAACATGATTCTCTCCTTAATTACTTAACAAGCTCGGTAATTAGACTGGACATCTTAATGCATGTGTTAAGTGACCCAATATGCTAAAGAGGCCCTATTATGCTTTTTGGGATTTTACCTTTCCTTTAGTGTGTAATATAGCTATTTGTGCATGTAAAAGGTCTGCAAAGTTACAAAGCACAAAGTCCATGCAAAAGGGAGTTATTCTCTCCCACAGACAACACTGCTCAAGAACTACAAGAAATGGCTGGATTGTAGTCCAGCCATTTCTTCCGTAAAATATCTAAGTCACTATGTAAGACATTTGCATAATGCCCGCCTAAGGGCTACTTTGGCCTGCTCAAACAAACATAGTCATAGCCGAGGCCAGGATGAGTTGGGTTAGTGTTGTCACCATGTCGAGAAGATGCTGTTTTCTTCACTGCGAAAGCAAAACCTCTTTGTTTGGACTTCCAAAGGCAGAAGAATTGAGGTATCAGTGGTTAAAATTTATTTTTACCAATATTTCTCAGCAGTACAACCACAACCAATGCAGTTCCCACTTTGTTGGGACAATCTGGTGCTTCAGGATCACAACCTGTAATTATGCTTGATTATTTGTGGATTTATCTGCTACCGAGAGTTCAAAAGCAGAGTTTTGTGTTGTACACCCAGTGCACAGCTGTAGACCTCTGCTAACCTGCTAGCTAATGTTATTGTGTTGAAATAGTTTAGTTGAAATAGAAATCTATAGGGCTGCGGGCCCACTTTTACCTACAGTTGTGTAGAATTATGCAGATTGTTTGTCGTTCTTACTATCATGAATAGTGATCAAGTGTGAAGATGGATTTATTTTTACAAACGGTCATTTTACATCTGCAATCCACGGTAGTGCTCGGCTAACTTGCTATGTAACGTTATTGTTTTGGTTAGAGTTTACTATTCAGCTGTGGGCTGGCTTTTACCTAAAACTGTGTAACAAAATGGTCGATCTCAAGAGTCTTATATAATTATATAATTACAAGCTGTAATGTTATGGTTGCTGACGGTAGTCCACAGCTAAGTTGTTCACTAACTCTCTAATACATCCGGTAATGTCCAACCAGGAATAAGCCTCTGTTCTCCATTCATATCTTGGGCAAAAAAAAAATTGGTTACACCTTGGGTGACCATACGTCCTCTTTTTCCCGGACATGTCCTCTTTTTCGGGATTTCTAAATTTGCGAAAATGTCCGGGATTCGGCTTTAGTTGCATTATGATGTGCATCTGGTCTAATACTTCATTGTGTGTGCGCGCATATTTGCAATGCTTTAACCCCTCTTTGTAAGTCCCGCATTCTCGCACACCAGTTGGTCAATTATAAGAGGCTTGCAGCAACTATTGGCCAAATTCCTGCCTGTCAATCTCTCCGCTAACACGCGAAGCGCTGTTGTGTTCGGCATCAAACAGTTGCTTGACAGTAGCAGCAAATGACCACTGAGTGGAAACAATGCCCAAACGAAAGTGCAAATTTACAGAAGATTTGCACAAAATGCTTTTGCTTTCGTCCGTTGTTGAAGCTTTGTTAGGTTCACAATAATCAACAGTGTACTTTTAAAACTACAAAATTAAAACTTACCACTGTGAAACGTCCTGCTCAAGTTGTGCTTGCGAAGGTGGTTTGGGTCAATCAGCTTGTTCTTCCAAACTTTCGTTATCGGCTCAGGCTAGAGCTGGTACGGCAAAACCCGACGCCACTGTTACCATAATGTTTACAGCTGCTCAGGAAGACTCGGAAGATGAAACACGATGAGGGGCCTTACATTTCTGACACGCTCTACGCGGTTGAACAGTTGACCAATCAGAGCAGACTGGGCTTTTCAGAATGGGGCTTTAAAGAGACGTTTTGGCCAGAGTATGAAGAGCAGGGAAAAGAAGTACAGTATGAAAAAAGTTATGTGCTTTTTGATCATTAAAGCATGTAAACCTATTCTAGTAGACCCCCAAAATAAACTGAGCCTGTAAATTAGCATAATATGGGCTCTTTAAGAAACTAGAGCCTTTCATAGGTCCATATCACCACCTAGAGTTCACCAGATAGGACTGAGTACATATTAATACAATGATTTAAGATGCAAACATACAATTCACCCCATCATGTGCCACTATGACATCCTGAATACATCAATACATATTTGATGAAAATAAATGGTGATCTGACACATCAAGCAACAAATGCCGTTCATAAATCAATATCACCACCTATAGTCAAGTGAAAAAATGAATCCAATTTATCCATGTCTTCTGCAACAACTACCTCCAGCATTGCTTACACCTCAAGTGTAAACCTTTTACAAACCTTTTTTGGAACTGACTCAGAAATCAAAACGTACAAAAACAAGAAAAGGAAACCAACGAGAAGAGGGTTGAGGGGGCGGAAGAAACGGCAGGTAAATTAGAACAAGTTCATTAATACAGTTAAAGTGGACAATGAAAAGGACAACGTAGTGTTTAATTTATCAGAGAAACAGCTATCTCAAGATCATGTAGCTGTATTAAACAAATGTCTTTATTTCATTCCTTTCCCTATTACTAACCCAAAGTAGAACTATTTACATTTATGAGACAGATTAAATTAAAGTCTTTTTTTGGGCCATTGCAAATTGCAGGAACTTACAGTTCCTCTAAGGTGTTTAAGACTAAAAGCACATTCACTCCTCAAATAACTAATCCCTCAGTTAATACCTTCTGCAGATTGGTGGAAAATTACATGGAGAAATTATTAAAAAGTGGAAACACTTAAATTAAAAGGGATAATTTAGGGAGAAATCAAATACATGCATTACAAGAGCTAGCTCAAGATAAATCTATTATTCAAAAAGCAGACGAAGGAAGAGGTATAGTGATATAAGATAAACACAGAAAAGGAAGGTTAAAGATATGTTAAAGGATGAGAGATGTTACAATAAATTATTGTTCAATCCAACATCGAATTATAAATCAGAACTTGATACAATATTGAATAAAGCTGTCAAAAATAAATGGATAACCGAGAAGGCATTTAAGTTCTTGATAAACAATCACCCAGTGATACCAGTGTTGTATGCTCTTCCATAAATCCACAAATGCAGTATTGATCCTCTAAACCACCCAATAGTTTTGAGTATTGATTTCTTAATTTGTTGATTATCAATTGCAACCGTATGTAAAAAGTCTTCCATAATTTATAAAAGACACTATACTGATTTTCTGACTAAAATACAATCAGTACATTTAGAAGCAAAAGATTGGCTTGTAATGTTAGATGTCTCATTATATATGTCCATTCCCCATAAAGAAAAAACTTCTACGGGAAGCTTATTGGATGTATTGTTTGAAGTCCATGTCTCCATTTGGCCTTAATGAGGATTTCGATCTCTCCTGTTACCTATAAGCATCCCTAAATAGTCTCTCTCCAATACTCTGTAGAATAGAAATAATTATTGTACTGTTATTTTATATTTCATTTTGCGATTGATTAATTTTTTCACTTGACTATAGGTGGTGATATTGATTTATGAATGGCATGTGTTGCTTGATGTGTCAGATCACCATTTATTTTCATCAAGTATGTGTTGATGTATTCATGATTTTATAGTGGCTCATATACTGTGATGGGGTGAATTGTGTGTTTGCATCTTATAGGATTGTATTAATATGTATTCAGTCCTAACTGGTGAACTCTTTATGCGATTCTAGTGGTGATATGGACCTATGAAAGGCACTAGTTGCTTAACATATTGGATCACTTCACACATGCACTAAGATGTCCGGTCTAATTACCGAGCTTAAGTAATTAAGGAGAGAATCATGTTTGTTGAGTGTTCCAATTTTCTGTAATTAGAAGTTGATGCTCACACCAGGGAAACCATCAAACTTAAAAAAAATAAATAAAAAAAACTCAGTGCAGTTGTATAACAAAATTACATACTGAAGAAGGTGTGGGGCCAAAATGTATGTGTTCTCCTGTACTGTGAGAAATTAATAAAATATAAGAAACTGAGAAAAAGGAGTGCAGATTATCTTGCTGTTGAGACTGTCAAATATTTTTTGTGGATCTACGCACCCTGTTATGGTAGAGCGCAGTGATTCCATTTCTTTGATCTCTCTTTTTTTTTTTCTTCTTCAAAAAGAAAATCACATTTAAATGAATTCTAAAGTAAACATGACATTTTTATATGACCTTTGTTTTCGTATGTGGGTTGATATTGTGAGAGGGCTTCACCAGGTCTAAATATTTCTCCTCAGTTTTAATAATTTGTAAACAATAGCCCTAAAATGTTAAAATTATTATTATTATTATTATTATTATTATTATTATTTTCCCCCAAAGTAAAGTTGATCAAAATGTATTTGTTAGTTAAGAGTATAAGTCATGTTTGTTCTTCAGCCAGATCTTATGAAGGTATTTATGGCCAGACCTTAAAAAATTATATTTCAATATACAGTATACCCTAAGTAATATGTTACTTGCGATTAAAGTGTTAGCTAAGATATATATGGAAACAATTTTGGCCCCCGCCAAGTTTTCATCTGGATAATCTGGCCCCCGCAAGAAAGTAGTTGAAGAGCCCTAGGCGATCTCATGAATGAAGTAAGACTGATTGGTAGCAATGGAATCAAAGTTTGTTGCCTGCGTCATAGCGAAATGGGAGTGAATATGTTGTTAAAACTATGCTGACTAAATACGTTTAGCCTTTGTGGTTATGTTGTTTTTATTTAATACATTAAGGGAAAAATACAGTTGAAGAGTTACAGATGAAGTCAGAAGTTCACATGCACCTTAGCCAAATACATTTAAACTCAGTTTTTCACAATTCCTGACATTTAATCGTAGAAAACATTCCCTGGCTGAGGTCAGTTAGGATCACTACTTTTATTTTAAGAATGTGAAATGTCAGAATAATAGTAGAGAGAATGATTTATTTCAGCTTTTATTTCTTTCATCACATTCCCAGTTGGTCATACACTTAATTAGTATTTGGTAGCATTGCCTTTAAATTGTTTAACTTGGGTCAAACATTTTGGATAGCCTTCCACAAGCTTCTCACAATTAGTTGCTGGAATTTTGGCCCATTCCTCCAGACAGAATTGGTGTAACGGAGTCAGGTTTGTAGGCCTCCTTGCTCGCACATGCTTTTTCAGTTCTGCCCACAAATTTTCTATCAGATTGAGGTCAGGGCTTTGTGATGGCCACTCCAATACCTTGACTTTGTTGTCCTTAAGCATTTTGCCACAACTTTGGAGGTATGCTTGGGGTCATCGTCCATTTGGAAGACCCATTTGTGACCAATCTTTAACTTCCTGGCTGAAGTTTTGAGATGTTGCTTCAATATATCCACATCATTTTCCTTCCTCATGATGCCATCTATTTTGTGAAGTGCACCAGTCCCTCCTGCAGCAAAGCTCCCTCACAACATGATTCTGCCACCCTCATGCTTCACGGTTGGGATGGTGTTCTTCGGCTTGCAAGCCTCGCACTTTTACCATGGTCATAACATAACAATGGTCATTATAGCCAAACAGTTAAATTTTTGTTTCATTAGACCATAGAACATTTCTCCAAAAAGTAAGATCTTTGTCCCCATGTGCACTTGCAAATGTAGTCTGTCTTTTTTTTATGGCGGTTTTGGAGCAGTGGCTTCTTCCTTGCTGAGCAGCCTTTCAGATTATGTCGATATAGGACTCGTTTTACTGTGGATATAGATACTTGTCTACCTGTTTCCTCCAGCATCTTCACAAGGTCCTTTGCTGTTGTTCTGGGATTGATTTGCACTTTTTTCGCACCAAACTACATTAATCTCTAGGAGACAGAATGCGTCTGCTTCCTGAGCGGTATGATGGCTGCGTGGTCCCATGGTGTTTATACTTGCGTACTATTGTTTGTACAGATGAACATGGTACCTTCAGGTGTTTGGAAATTGCTCCCAAGGATGAACCAGATTTGAGGTTGTCCACAATTTTGTTTTGTGAGGTCTTGGCTGATTTCTTTTGATGTTCCCATGATGTCAAGCAAAGAGGCACCGAGTTTGAAGGTAGGCCTTAAAATACATCCACAGGTACACCTCCAATTGAGTACACCTCCTATCAGAAGCTAATTGTCTAAAGGCTTGACATCATTTTCTGGAATTTTCCAAGCTGCTTATAGGCACAGTTAACTTAGTGTATGTAAACGTCTGACCCACTGGAAATGTGATAGTTAATTAAAAGTGAAACAATCTGTCTGTAAACAATCGTTGGAAAAATTACTAGTGTCATGCACAAAGTAGATGTCCTAAATGAATTGCCACAACTATAGTTTGTTAATATTAAATCTGTGGAGTGGTTAAAAAAATGAGATTTAATGACTTCAACCTAAGTGTATGTAAACTTCTGACTTCAACTGTATGTTTGCATAGAATATCTTGAGAATTTGCTAAGAATCTACACATCAGTAGAAGTCAAGCAGACAGTTGGGGAAGTTTTACTATATTTCAAGCCTTGCTGCCTCAATTTTCCACCTTTTGGAAGTCTGGGAGGATATATCCGGTCATGGAATGCTTGATTCAGAGGGACGTGTGACAACAAGGCTGTCAGTTGGTATGGAACAGGAATCCCTCATTGAATGAGAAGGACTCAGAGGATGCACTCCTGTTTTGTCCATTTCCTCTGTAGATTAGACAGTTTTTGTCACACAACCTCTTGACCTGTCCTTGTATCCTCCCATGTCCCCAGAGGAGATGTGATCCTTGTTTGTCACTGTTCATAGGAAACAAATAGCGGGTTTTGTATTCCATAGCCAACAGATGCCCTTATGGTAATTTGGGGGAAATATGTACATCGGTGCCATGATCATGAAATGATCTCCACAATGGAAGTAGAGCGCTGTATAGCTGACCTGATGTATTAAACAGAGAGTGTGTTAACATGCACACTCTTACACAATTATGCATAGTTATCCATCAACGTGTGTGGTCATATCAACGCATTAAATGGTGTTCCTTTGTCGGTGTAAGGTCATAAATGGCGTAACGATCAACATAGGTAGGTTTTTGTCCATTACCCCCATTTTTTGTGTAGTTTGTAAACACCTTTACCGGCATTCCTACTGGCTTATCCATTGTATGCAAGTGTTGTGGGCATGCTTCTTCATGGTTTGATGTACAAAAGCAGAAAATAACACTTATTTCAAATCTCATGTAAATGCAGTTTTCTTTGTCAGATTTTTTTTAAATAAACTGATTTTTGGTAGTAATCAGCATATTAGTGTGCACGTAAACCGGCTCAGTGTCAGTGTATTGATAATGCTTTTATCAAAGCAAATGAACGGTTTACTTTCTAACTCTCTGCACGTCACTTTTTTAAATGTCTGTGAAATGTTCAGAACTATTTCCAAGTATTCAGTTTGCAAACAATCTTAATACAGTGTCTGTTTGCCAACACACATCATAATATTTAATTAAAACAGAATCAAAGTAGATATGAGATCTTGCAAGTGGAGGGTTTGCTTTTTTAGGAGAAGAAATGCAAGTCAATCAAATGAGCTGCAGGTGTTGTGCACATGATGTCTTATACTGCAGAGAACAATCGAAAATTTTGCTGTTGTTGATGTTTGTGCAACATCACCATAGATATTAAGTGAAGCCAAAGATCATTTATTGAGTAATCCCTCTTCTTTTACATTTGCTTGCAACACTCCAGATTCTTCTGAATTAGGATATGTTCTTCCACTTGCTAGTTCAGCGTGTAGACGTATTGCAACCCTGGATTGACAATGTCTGCAGTGGTATTCCACAGGAATGATGATATCTTCATCGCATTCAGTGTTTTAGTGCTGGAACTGAAACTGTGCCCAGAGGGTTGAGGGTGATGTCATGCCTTGCCTGAGATTAAAAAAACAAAACAAAAAAACATGCTTAATAAACTTAGAGGAATGCTATGCCAAAAGAGGCCTTAGGAGAGGAAAAGAAAGAGAAGGTGAGCAAAAGAGAGAGGGGAAGAAGAAAGGTCTGGAAAAGATCAGTGAGTGGAACTGGAAAGATTGGGAAAGAGATGACAATGTAAACCCAGTCCTGCTCATGATTTAGTTTGAGTATTTTGTGCCCTCGGTTTCACATCAAAGCTCTAATATAAAGATTACACAACTCTAAAACATGGCAAAGCAATCAGTTTTGTAGCATGTGAAAAGTGTTACAAATAAGTTGCTTTAGGTGGCAGAAAATGTGTTTTAACTGTTTTAAACAAAACAAATAAATAAAATAATGTGTCAACAGTGTTGTCTCACATAAATCAGAATTAATCAGTGCTGAGCCTTTGGGAACAGTTTAATAAACATTGAAATTTCATGAATTAGTAATGGATTCTTTCACAGATGGTGATGATGTGTTTTCGCATTATTTTGAGGCATAAATCTAGCAAACTTTTAATATTTTACATTTAAAAAAAAATAAAAAAATATTACATTATACTTTGTGTTTAGCCTATTACTTTCACATCTAACTAGTTACCACAGCTGCAACGGAGTTTCTGATACAGCTTCTGAAGGAGTGACAGTCAACTTGCCATCTTTCTTTCTTCTGACATCTTATCATGTGGCTCGTATGTGCCACATACGGAGATTCCGCATGTGGAGGCTCATGCTACTCACCGCGATCCACACACAAATTACCATGCGCCCCATTGAGAATGACAACCACTGATCACGACCACGAGGAGGTTACCCCATGTGACTCTACCCTCCCTAGCAACCGGGCCAATTTGGTTGCTTAGGAGACCTGGCTGGAATCACTCAGCATGCCCTGGATTCAAACTCATGACTCCAGGGGTGTTAGTCAGCGTCAGTACTCGCTGAGCTACCCAGGCCCCCTGTAATCCACCACTCTTATTTTTTTCCTCTTATGGAAAGTTGAAAAAAACATAATAGTGGATTTTTTCTTTTGCTACTGCATGGAGGAAATGGGAACACAAAATTATATTTGCCTTGGTCTCTCATTCACCACTATAGAAGTTTACCCTACTCTACAGAATACTTCAAATCCGGGTTCCAAACCAGGAAATGTGAAGAGTCCATTTGTGTGCACAGTTTACCAAGCTCCTGGCACTAATTATTAGCTCTTTGAGTTAAACTTCCTTCACAGCTCATTAGTTATGCATAAATTGGTTAATACAATTTAAATTTAACCTGCTCGTCAAATATAAAGTCATTCCATGTAGGCTGCAGGCACACACCATTTCATATTTCCCAACTATTCTCTCTCAATATATATTCTCTGTGTGCTGTTGAAAAGACCTGCATTGTTGGTCACCAGCATATGTTGTGTTCTAGATGCTGGTGCCCAGCATGGGATGTCAGAAAGACATTTGCTGGTGATCAACATGGCTGTGCTGGGCCACCAGCTAGACCAGTGTTTCCCAACCATTATCAAATTCCACAAAATAAATAAATGCAAAGAAAAAATAAATAAAATTTTTTTCAGGGATCCAAACTACTCACCTTTCTGAGAAATTCGCCGTTTTGAAACCATAAAAGACTGTGAAGAGCAATGATTAATGTGCAAAAGTGACTGATACTGATACGTGTTAAGGGTCTCACATCGCGCCAGCGCTGCAGAATACACTGAAGTCTATGAAGTGATGCCACTTTACACCAAAGTGTTTTTCACACACATGTTTTTGCTTCACTAGTAATTTGAGAGTACTAAGCAACAAGAAATATATAAAAACTGTCCAAATTTGTGAAGAGACATGGAATGTCTCATCATTTCTATTAATGAAATATTACCTTATTGTTTACGAATATCAGAGACCTCAGTTATTGAACTAATTTAAATTTACCAAGAAAACGCTTAGACCTAAACATAAACAAGTCCTTTTATTGCTTTGTGCTATCAAAGCAACTGCAAAAAAATTTCTCTCTTCCAAATACATGTTTTCAATGTTTATTGTGCACACCTCCCGCTTTTTTACGTGGCAAACTCATAAAATCACCCCTCTGTGCCGCTTTCTGCAACTCTTGTCATGTGGGGGGCCACAAACACCTGAACGACTCAATGATTCACTGACTCACTCATAGCACATAAGACGCTCATTTGTCGCCACGTAGTGACATTTCCAGAAGGGAACTAATCAGTTAATAAAATTGAACAAATTTGTGAAACAGAAGCAAGCCTCACCAAAACACTCTTTATTTTGCAGCTAATTCTGTAAACTTGAATAAACTTGAATTACTAAAATAGCTGGAATTGGTGCTTTTAGCTTATTCTTTAAAAAACAAAATATCCCCAGAAAAAATTTTCGTGGACCATTGATTGTCTTACCTTTTTTTCCCCTCATGAGTTTGCATTCTTGTAATTTGTTGTGGCATTGCAAGAACAAATCTACAAATTAGAAAAGAAGCAAATTTGTTGTTTTTTCATTACCCATTTAGCGCTTTTGCCACCTGTGACCTCACACAGCGTAGCGTACCTATGTGATTTTTTTTTTGTTTTGTTTTTTTTTGCATAGCTGAATTTTAAACATTACAAGTAAACACACTACTAAGACGGACAGAAAACATGGACAAGTTCTTGAAAAGGAAAAATATTGACGATGGTTAGCCTATTGTGGGATAGTGGTGTGCCGTAGAATTTTTTCGTCGTAAAGTGTGCCGTGGCAGAAAAAAGGTTGGGAAACACTGAGCTAGACCAACACCATACCAACATAAACAAGCTTGGACTAGCATGAAAATTCTAAACTGGTATTTTCAGCAGGGTGTCTCTCTTTCATTTTGTGAGTCTACTTCACAGTATCAGATTCTTATTTTACTGTCAGTCATAGCTTTATTAATAAAGCTGTGTGAAATGTCAGTGCTATCAAACTTGAGATTTAGCTTGTCTTTATATTTTGTTCATGTAAACTCACAATAAATTAATGAAATGTGGATTACAAACCAAAACCATTGTTCAGAATAGTGTTGTCTAAAAGTATTTGGTATCAAGTCGATACTAAAATATAAAAAGATAACCAGTCATGATACCAGTGTTTCTGCAATTCCAGTAGTACCGAGCACCGACTCCATCCTATTGACCTGTTACAGTGAAGTCACTTTTTCCTCACAGCTGTCGTATTTGTGACCATCAGCAGGAGGAAACAGTGGTGGTGAATAAAAAAATAAATAAAAAGAAAATTAAAAAAACACCCATGAAATGATATCAAGAAAGACATAAAAAATTGTTTTTGATTCATGCCAAGTTCGAAGGAAAAGCGGATACAGATCTGAAGACAGGACAAATATTGCCAAATTGGACTTTCGCGGACATTTAAATATGTTTTATCCACGATTCATCTTTGTATACACCTGCGAGTCTGATGTGTGACCGGTGAGTACACGCCTACCATTACATCACCATAAACATCTCTCATTCAGAAGTTGCAAATGTTTTTGTGTTGTTTTCTGGTCTGATTTGGTCACAATATTAAAACATTTCTGTGATGATCCACACTCCAGGGCAAAAAAAAAAAAAAAAAAAAAAAGGCTGAGACCAAAATAGCAAAACATTAATCTTTTAATGGTCTCCACAACAAGTAATTGGTCAGGAAATTTGCAAGAATTAAACAAATGCACTCCTGGTGCACTTCTGTTCCACCATCTGCTCATTAACCTTTTTCTGCAGTTAACTTTTTTTGGGAAAAGCTGGAAACAGGGAAATTCACTTATGTAGTCTTTTTGTATGCAAAGGTAAAATCATGATAAAAAAAATAGTTGAAATAAAATTCAAACTAACACATGCCGGGGTGTACAACATTTTCTAAAAAAATCTTCTGGGATGTTTTTTTCTTATAAGATTAGTCATTAGTTGCTGATCTACCACACCTGATGCAGCCCATCAAAAGCCTGATAACAAGCTCATAAATGGAACCAGGAGTGACAGAATAGGGAGAGATCTACAATATGCAGTGTTGCGAGTCCAAAGATAAAGGAGTGAGAAAATCTGCTCCAAAAAATATCATGCAGCAATTGCTGTTATAAACCACATAGCTGGTCTGCATCAGGCCAACTGTAGCTATTCTGAAGTTTACAAGACCTTAAAGGCAGAGAAAATCCCTATTTCTCTAACAGCTATTAAGAGAATAGGTCAACGCTTTGAAACAACAGGTGAAGTTGGCAGAATTAAAGGCTCAGGAAGGCCCAAAGCCTCTTCATGCAGGGATGACCACCTGCTGAAATTTAGTTCTTGAAGACAGGGAAAAAAAGCCTACAAACGTCAGCAGAATTCAAGACCTCAGAAAACAAGACTCTTTCGAGAAGAATAATAACCAGGTTATCTAATGCTGCTTTTGTGTCTAGAAGATGTTAAAAAGCCATTGCTGTCTTTTTGAATGAAGTGGTTGGCACAATATGGAAAGTTGATTCAGAGTGGTTCAGCAGAGTTGTGTGGAGTGATGAATCATGATTGCATTGTGATGCTCCAACAGGGTCGTGCCGTCCATATAAGCAAGGTAAGCAGTGCTTACCTAACAGAAGGGTGAAAAGAAAAATTACACTATGAAATATTTAAATATAATTGTTAATATAAGCTACGGTTTTCATTCAAATTTGTCATCTTTCATCTCAGTTGAGCAGCACAGACAGTTATTCGTTTTTTCGCTTTGGCGCTACCGTCAGGTATAAGCACTTTATGTAATGCTTTCTCTGACTTAGATTTAAAGCGTCGTTTACCGCTCTTTCATTCAACACTGTATGTTCTTTCAAATTGAATCACGCCTGCTACTACAAATGGCCAAGGTAAGCATGCTTACCACAATGAGTAGGCCAATCAGAAGGTCCTTCCTTAAGTCACGCTGTCTGATAGGCTAGATTTTCAACACATTCAAGGTGTCGTAACTTACGCGTGATTAAGCGCTAAAATTGATATTGAAAGCACCAATGACCTACGTGGATTTCGCAAACTTGATTTCAATGGAATTGAGAGAGAGGCTATCAAAACATTAACAAGCGGGTGACTTTTACAACAAAGTGACGGAAATGTTCATTTGCAAGGAAAGATGCATGGATTTTGTGTTCGAGTAAAGGTAAGTTAATATATTTATTAAATATCTGTATTGATACTAGGTCATTGTTTCTGGTTAGTCTGCAGCTATGAAGTGGTGATCTGGCAATCATGTCTTGTTATTCTCTGTCTGTTTTATAGTTCTAATGTTAAGGCGCAGTGTTAAAAAAAAAAAAAAAAGGTATGTAGACTGCCATGTCTGCATTACATTTGGTTAAGATTGTTGTCTTTGGTGGTCAGGTTAGTTAATTGCTGCTGTCATTCCAATGGTTCTGAACAGTGGGAAGAGTGAGGTGTGAGGCCTATGATGTTGAAACATAGCCTGCTAGTAACTGACAATCTTTTCTTTTTGCTTTGTCAAAAAAGCTCTTTATCATTTTGTTCAATACTTCAATTTCCTGACCAATGATCTGTGGTTAAGACAGTGCTTAAAGTGGAAGAAAAAAAGTGCAGGTACTCTCCTTATTAGTATTAAACTCCTTACTGGTAAATAAATGATACTACAAGACTGTTTTTGTTCACAATGTTAATTTTAAAATAAATATATAAATTTGGGGGTTTTACGGCAGGGCTCTTCAGCTACTTTCTAGCAGGGGCCAGATTATCCAGATGAATACTCAACTGGGGCCAAACTTTTTCTGTATTTATCTTCCGTAACACTTTTGTTGTAACTAACATGTTAACATAAGAAACAAACATGTTAATAATATGCATTTATTCACATTTAAATGTCGGTATTTAAATACTACTTTATGTAAGTTGTATTTTTAAGGTCTGGCTGTAAATCTGTTAAGACCTGGCTGAAGAACAAACATGACCTCACACCCTCAACTAACAATGTTTTTTTGGGGGGGGGGATTTTTCCCCTTTTTCACCCAATTTGGAATGCCCAATTCCAGCACACTGCTTTTAAGTCCTCGTGGTCGTGTAGTGATTCGCCTCAATCCAGGTGGCAGAGGATGAATCCCAGCTGCCTCCGCGTCTGATTCCATCAACCCTCGCATCTTATCACGTGGCTTGTTGAGTGTGTTGCCACGGAGACATAGCGCATGTGGAGGCTTCACACCACCCACCGTGGCATCCGCACCACAGTGGCATCCACAGACAACGAACCACATTATAGCGACCATGAGGAGGTTACCCCATGTGATACTACCCTTCCTAGCAACTGGGCCGATTTGGTTGCTTAGGAGACCTGGTTCCTGTGTGCCCTGGGATTCAAACTAGCGAACTCCAGGGGTGGTAGCTAGCGTCTTTTACCACTGAGCTACCCAGGCCCCCTTAACAAATAGGTTTTGATTAACTTTACTTTGTAAATAAAAGAACATTTAGATCTGCTAAAGTTTGTATCTTTGATAATATTAACCCACATAAGAGAACAATGGCAGTCTAATATAGAACTGTCTTTTTATAGAAAATACATTTAAAACGGAAAAAGAGCATTATGCCTGTTTATCTTTTTATTCTCTCCTTCAATGAGGGGAAAATTAGCCTTTTCTTGTGCTGAACATATTGTGATATTGCACACATGAGCCAGACACTTGTGCAGATAATCATAAATAGAAATGGTAAACAAACTGATTTGATGATGTTCGGGATTGAGAGTGCTGACACACATCTGTATGTAGAACCAAACACTATCAGGGTATATGCATAGGCACATTCAGTGACACCTCCCATAATCTTTTCACAAGCACTACAGAAAAGAATAGAGAATAAAAAGCAAATTTTCCTGTGTATTTTCTCTGAAGGTTCAGTTTTCATCATTGAATTACCTTTTGTGAAAAAAGGTAGTGCATATAAGCTGACATCACTTAAGTTTGTATTTTTGAATGCACCCAGCAGCTAAGCAGTTTGCATAAATATATTTTGCTGAATAAGATGTGATAATGTGCCCAGCTTAAAATTGCTGGTTTCAAAAGTTCATTTTTTGGAGAGAAGTTTAACTGAACTATGCCCAGACAAGCTTAAACACACGTGCTTCTGTCTGGTACTGGATCATGGATCGCTTGACGACCACTGATGTTGTTGCACGTGTCAAGTTTTGTTAGAAACTTACCGCTGAGTTTTGCGCAGAGAGCGCTCTGATATTTACAGCGATTTTTATCAAAATCATTTGCAAGGTCAGATAAAACTGATTGGCGGGGCCTCATCAAACCACTGACTTACATTTAAATAAAACATTACTTCATACTGGGAGACTCTGAGAAGTGGTGGTACTCAAAAAACTGCTGGTTCTCTGTAGACTAAATTAGAGAAGTGCAGGTACTGCGCACCGGTGAGTACCCACCCATTTCAAGCACTGGGTTAAGACCATTAAAAGCTTAATGTTTTGGCATTTTGGGCTTGGTCCACTCGCTGCCTGTCACACCTCTGCTGGTGCCTTCAGTTGTCCGGCTACGGTCATCAGCCAGGAGCCACCTATCAGAGATGTTTTGCCCCATTAATCCCGGAACATCTCCTGGTGGTGGGGCAGCAGTCAGGGACATGTCGCAAGGGCGTCAGTTCTCGTGTGTCTCAAATGCCAATGCTATTATGTCACACACGCTAACCGCTGCTGACTGGAAGCATTGGATTATAGTTAAAAAGTACTTAAATATTGATCTTTTGCGTCAATTTTAGAAGACATTAATTAAACCACTGGAGTCTTATGGATGACGTTTATGCTGACTGTGTTGTTTTTGGAGCTTCAAAAGTTGGACCACCATCCACTTGCATTTTAAGGACCCACTGAGCTGAGAAATTTTCCCATTTTTCTTCAAATGTGTTCTGCTGAAGAAAGTCATACACACCTGGGATATCATGAGGGTGAGTAAATGATGAGAACTTTGGGAAAACTAACCCTTTTGCAATCACACTGTGCCATGCAGCAAACTGTTTATCTGGAGAGGTGAAGCTTCTGTCAAACCACACTTCAAAATAAAAGCTAATGTCAAAATAAAGCACAATTCAAAATAAAGCTTGACACCTAAAATGTAAGAAATTGCAACAGAAATATATTATAAGTGTATAGTAAAATTGATAATTTATTGTAGTATAATAATTATAATAATTAATAAATCATAAAAATAAGCAATATTATCACAACCAAGAATGCTGTTGTACTGAGAATTTTGTTAAAAAATGCAATGGTATGTTGAAAAGAAACTGTTCATTTTGTACTTGTTAAAAATAAAAAGTAATTGTTCTATTTTCAATAGTTAAAAGTTAACAGTTAATTTGATTTTCATCATTAAAATGGTGTCTATTCAATTGAAGTACAGAACATGGAATTCTTGGGAAAATTATTTATAAAATAATAGGGGGAGGGGGGGGGGGGTTGATTTCAGTAGGTCCCTGCCCAAACACTTAATCAATGCATATTTAATGGAGAAACACTTGAAGGAAACATACATTTCATTTATTATTTACTTTAGATTCTTACTTTAAATAGGCTAAAGGAGTGTGTTCAGTAGCACATTACCATATTAGCATATTTTTATTGTGGCATTGAAATTGGTATCGAGAACTGTGAAATTTCACTGGTAGTGGTACCGACTGCTAAAATGTTGGTGTGGTGAAAACATAAATGCTACAATTTATGACTCTGCTCATGTCAGTGTAAACATAAAGAACAAAAACTGTGCTGACATACAATTGGTTAACACTCAACAGAGAGGCTAATGCATAAACCGTAGCCTGTTTCATCTTCAATATGTCAAAATGGACTTTACCCCTTTGAACTCTTTTCCATCCAAGTTCTCTGTTCGTATTTACTGTCATACCCAGAGCCTGGAATTTGCAATTGCAGGTATTGTGCACTGTTGTGCTCATCCCTAAGTTCTGCCTTCATAATGTGGGAAATTCCTGTACAAAATGTTTTCCTTTAACATATACAGTAGGTGACAAATATTTTATTATTCTGCACAGTTAAGGTTCCAGGTTAAAGCATTACAAATTATTATTATTATTGTTATTATTATTTAAATATCTGTTATTGGTATTCATACACTAAGTTAACTGTGCCTTTAAGCAGCTTGGAAAATGCCAGAAAATGATGCCAAGCCTTTAGACAGTTCGCTTCTGATAGCAGGTGTGCTGAATTGGAGGTGTACCTGTGGATGTATTTTAAGGCCTACCTTCGAACTCAGTGCCTCTTTGCTTGACATCATGGGAAAATCAAAAGAAATCAGCCAAGATCTCAGAAAAACAAAAAAAAACAAAAACAATTGTGGACTTCCACAAGTCTGGTTCATCATTGGGAGCAATTTCCAAATGCCTGAAGGTACCACGTTCATCTGTACAAACAATAGTACGCAAGTATAAACACCATGGGACAACGCAGCTATCATACCGCTCAGGAAGGAGATGCATTCTGTCTCCTAGAGATGAATGTAGTTTGGTGCGAAAAGTGCAAATCAATCCCAAAACAACAGCAAAGGACCTTGTGAAGATGCTGGAGGAAACAGGTAGTCAAGTATCTATATCCACAGTTAAACGAGTCCTATATTGACATAACCTGAAAGACTGCTCTGCAAGGAAGAAGCCACTGCTCCAAAACCGGCATAAAAAAGCCAGACTACAGTTTGCAAGTGCACTTTGGGACAAAGGTCTTACTTTTTGGAGAAATGTCCGCTGGTGTAATTAAACAGATATTGAACTGTTTGGCCATAATGACCATCATTATGTTTGAAGGAAAAAGTGTGAGGCTTGCAAGCCAAAGAACACCATCCCAACCGGGAAGCATAGGGGTGGCAGCATCATGTTGTGGGGGTGCTTTGCTGCAGGAGGGACTGGTGCACTTTACAAAACAGATGTGGATTATTATGTGGATATTTGTGGATATATTGAAGCAACATCTCAAGACATCAGCCAGGAAGTTAAACTTGGTCCAAATGGACAATGACCCAAAGTATACCTCCAAAGTTGTGGCAAAATGGCATAAGGGCAACAAAGTCAAGGTATTGGAATGGCCATCACAAAGCCCTGACCTCAATCCGATAGAAAATTTGTGGGCAGAACTGAAAAGCATGTGCGAGCATGATTCGGATACACCAGTTCTGTGTGGAGGAATGGGCCAGAATTCCAGCAACTTATTGTGAGAAGCTTGTGGAAGGCTACCCAAAATGTTTGACCCAAGTTAAACAATTTAAAGGCAATGCTACCAAATACTAACAAAGTGTATGTAAACTTCTGACCCACTGGGAATGTGATGAAAGAAATAAAAGCTGAAATAAATCATACTCTCTCTACTGTTATTCTGATGTTTCACATTCTTAAAATAAAGTAGTGATCCAAACTGACTTAAGACAGGGAATGTTTTCTTCGATTAAATGTCAGGAATTGTGAAAAACTGAGTATAAATGTGGCTAATTTGGCTAAGGCGTATGTAAACTGCTGACTTCAACTGTATGTTAACGTTCCCGTGGCATGCCTTTGTAAGGCGGTCAAATTGAATTTCAGAATTCGCTTTGGGACGCATTTTTAAAGGGTGAAGTTCTTTTTAACTTGATATGGCATCTAAAGAACAGCGCTCCTGCACGAGATGCAGAATAAACTAGGAAACGCAAAGGCCAAAGACGTTTGTCTAGCGCAGTGGTTCCCAAACTGCAGAGTGCTGCAACAACTGGCTAAGGGTGCCACAAAATCTCTGCTCTGTTCAGTATTTTAATAGTAACTGATGCTAAAAAATACTGGCAGTATCAAGATCCAGCTCAATTCGGTACCCATGCGCTGTTTAATTTCAGTTGGCTACTTTCAAAAAACTCACATGATGTATGTCTGCCTGTGCACTTTGTGTCCTGTGATGAATGCAGCTGTGTGCGGGAAAAAAATAGTATATTTCAAAATACTGGATCTGTGCGGTGTGTTAAAACAGCCTAATATACCAGCTGCTCTCTGTTATAGGCATTCATACATTCTGACTGCATCAAAGTAGTATTAATTTATATCTAATAATCACACAGTAAAGATTGCCAATAATTTAAGTAGAATTATTTTGCATTAGATTACTTTTTTAATGTTTTTATTATATATATATATATATGTGTGTGTGTGTGTGTGTGTGTGTGTGTTTAATTGCTATTGTTACAGATCTCAAAGCACTGTTTACTCTGTTCTCAATTTAATTGCTGGGTCTTGAATAATTACTTTAAAAGCTTGAAGCAAAGTTTACAGAAAGAAACACTGAAGGCTCCATTGTTTTAATTTGAGTTTCAAGCATATCAGTGCAACACCAATGTTAAAATAGAACTGTTAATGAAGCTTTTTTCCCCTCTCATTTTGCTTTTTACTTCACTTTAGCAAGTTAGAATACGAACAGGCTAAATCCACTTTTTGCACTTTTTTTTTTTAACAGGATTGTTTTTTTTTGTTGTTGTTATTGTTTTTGCAATAATGACAATGCTGTTTGGTTTAGAATATTTTTGTTGCACCGTCTTGTGGATTTAGGATTTGTTTTATATTTATTTTTGATTTAAAACTTACACTTCCTAGTTTTTGTTTATTGCATATTTCAAATAGACTGAAGCAAAGAATTTTTTCAGAACCTTTTTTTTTTAAATTATTATTATTATTATTATTATTATTACATGTTACTTTTAGTAGCCCAATGCTCAGGTTTTGTAAATCACTGAAATAAACATGTTTTTCTTCAAAATCATAAAAGAATCGTGATCTTTATTCTAGGCAAAAAAAAAATAAAATAAAATAAATAATAGATTGTCAATTCATCCAGAATCATGCAGCTCTAATACATGATGTCATTAGGCCCTGAAATCCCTCTTCCCATTTTGTTCCATTGCTCACTACACATCCCACAACCTTTGAGACTCTGGGCCTCTTACAAAGGTCGTTTTAGGTGGGTTCAGTTGCTTTCTGTCCTTTTGTGGTTTGTTTTGCCATGAGGGGAAACTCAGATTTTATAGTAATAGATGGTTGGGTCTATATGGATTCTGAGGTGGGCCTCTTGCTTTCATTAGGGAGATCTTGACCATTTCCAGCATCTCTCCCAGCATGCCTTTAAAAGGAAAACTTTGCTGAGAGCAATAGGGAATGTCTGTGCTGAATTAATGAAATGTTATTTTCTCAATGTGCAGATTGCAATGCCTTATGTAATGATTGAGTTGGCTGAATTGCTCTCCATTGCTTTGCCTCAAGGATGAAGAGAAAAATTTAGCAAGAGTATGTGACCTTTTGATCTGCAAATGACAGCAACTTTATTGCTGGAGGGTCACCAGGTCGATGTACTGTTACTAGCAAGTGTTTCTACTGCTTGATGACTTAACGTTATTGGTGGGCTTTGCAACTGGCTGTAGCTCTCGAGAATATAATAACAAATAAGGTGTATTGCTGATGTACAAATCTGATGTCACACTATTTTTACAAGGATTACATTTTCAGTGTCACTATCATGAAATAGATAACCATTATCAATTAAGTAGGTATCAATGCAAACTGACACAGAGTTTACAGTCAATTTCTGACAGTTTTGAACATTTTTGTAAAATAAAATCCCTATATGTTTTCAGGGACAAATCATGTAAAACTGGGAAATCACGCACAATACTGTAACATCTTTCTGACACTTGAATAGTATCTTAGGAGACGAGTCATGTGAGCAACTCTGTCTTCACTTTCAATGGTAGTTGCCTCACTGCATCACTGCTCATATGTATAGTTCAACTTCTCAACTTTGTAGTGATGCTTAACATGCCCACATCCCATTGCCAATGGTCACTGTTACTCATGTCACAGGAGATGTCCAACTCTCATTGAAAATGAATGGCTTTTAGTTAGGGATCACATTATATACATTTTATGTGTATATATATATATATATATATATATATATATATATATATATATATATATATATATATATATATATGATGTGTGTGTGTATATATATATACACACACTAATTGTGCTTAAAAGTTTGCATACCCTGGCAGAAATTGTGAAATTTTGGCATTGATTTTGAAAATATGACTGATCATGCAAAAAAGCTGTCTTTTATTTAAGGATAGTGATCATATGAAGCCATTTATTGTCACATAGTTGTTTGGCTCCTTTTTAAATCATAATGGTAACAGAAATCACCCAAATGGCCCTGATCAAAAGTTTACATACTCTTGAATGTTTGGCCTTGTTACAGACACACAAGGTGACACACACAGGTTTAAATGGCAATTAAATTTCCCACACCTGTGGTTTTTTAAATTGCAGTTAGTGTCTGTGTATAAATAGTCAATGAGTTTGTTAGCTCTCACGTGGATGCACTGAGCAGGCTAGATACTGAGCCATGGGGAGCAGAAAAGAACTGTCAAAAGACCTGCGTAACAAGGTAATGGAACTTCATAAAGATGGAAAAGGATATAAAAAGATATCCAAAGCCTTGAAAATGCCAGTCAGTACTGTTCAATCACTTATTAAGAAGTGGAAAATTCGGGGGTCTCTTGATACCAAGCCAAGGTCAGGTAGACCAAGAAAGATTTCAGCCACAACTGCCAGAAGAATTGTTCGGGATACAAAGAAAAACCCACAGCTAACCTCAGGAGAAGTACAGGCTGCTCTGGAAAAAGACGGTGTGGTTGTTTCAAGGAGCACAATACGACGATACTTGAACAAAAATGAGCTGCATGGTCGAGTTGCCAGAAAGAAGCCAATGCCACAAAATAGCCCGGTTACAATATGTCCGACAACACCTTGACACGCCTCACAGCTTCTGGCACACTGTAATTTGGAGTGACGAGACCAAAATAGAGCTTTATGGTCACAACAATAAGCGCTATGTTTGGAGAGGGGTCAACAAGTATTGTGCTCCTTGAAACAACCACACCGTCGTAGATTTAAATTCATTAGCTTCACAGGCACATAGTAACTTAAACACATCAGCTTCACAAACATAACAGATTAAACGTAACAGCTTCAGGAGCACCGTGGCCTTCCTTGTGCCAGTCTCTCTCTCTCTCTCTCTCTTTCTCTGCTGGTGGCGTGGCTGCTTATATACCGCTCTCACCATGCTCACTGGAATTAGAGACAGGTGTTATACATAATCTAGCTCAGGTGCAAGCGCCGTTACTGCTTTCTCTCTCTTCGGACGGATGCTTGACCATGCCCCTGCTGCCATATATATATATATATATATATATATATATATATATCATGAAGAGTTAAAACTGCCCCATTGAGCAATAATTAATGTGCAATACACAGCTTAGTCTTTTTATGTTATCCAACACATCCTACCTCTTCTGCCATTACATTCCCTTGCACTGTATATAACCGATTTGTATTTAGATTTGCACTACGTATGTGTGTGTGTGTGTGGTATGTATGTATGTATATATATGTATGTATATATATTCATATATGTGTATGTGTGTATGTATATATGTGTGTGTATATATTGTCTATTGTGTATTCTATATATACTTTTTTCTTTTCAATATTTATCTATTTTTTATTTTTTATTCAATTTTAATTATTTTTTAAAAGTCTTGTTGCTGTTTTTGTATTGTTGTGTGCTGGAAGCTCCTGTTACCAAGACAAATTCCTTTTATGTGTAAGCATACTTGGCAATAAAGCTCATTCTGATTCTGATATATAATCTCACAGGAGTGTTGTTTTAGTTTAAGCACACATAACGACAGTGTACAGCTTCTTAGCGCATCCGTGCCATGTGTGATTAGAATTAAATGCCAACAACTGACTAATATTTAAAACCGAAAGTATATTAAAAGTGACATTATTTATTGACAAATTGATTCTGTGCAGGGTTTTTCCTGGGTCAATAATGGTCTTCGGTGGTGGCTGACGTACACGTTCATCACGATGCAGTTTTTTATTATTATTATTTTTTTATATATATATATATATTCATATTTAAGATGTTGTTGCATTTCATGTTTGTAATGAGTGTTATTTATTTTTGATCATCTGAGCCTCTAGAAACTTCTGATTTCAACTGTTTTTGTACTTCAAGGTGATGTGGGAAATCAAATTAACTTAACACCTTATTTCTATAGGGCTAGTTATAATATTCATGAGTAAACCACTTTACTGATTTGCTTCTTTACTGCTTCTATAGTAAATATGTTTGTTTCCTACTTTTTTTTTTATTTCTATCAGACTTCAATTTAGGAATCATTGTCACAAACCAGGCCAGTTTGTTTCCTAATATCAAATATCATTAGAACAGGAAACATATTACACATGACTTTCTTCATAATTTATAAAGGTCCAGACTTTTATTCTACATTGTAGTCTACTTGCCCTTGTGTTTACCATAGTTAAGACTATGGATTTCTCCTCAGTTGTTAGTTAGGTAATCTTTCTTAAAAAAATAAACTTAATTTGTTATGAAAAAATAATAGCCAAAACACATTTAAAAACTCTTAAGAAAAAACTCTCAATATATTTGTTTTTCATTACAACTGTGGTAGTTGTATTAAAGTTTACTGTGATAAATGTTAGTAAGGGTGTTGTAAAAAGTCTTGTTATAGTGCTGGTGAAGGGCAGGTGTTTTCTCTTTCCCTAGTCAGCGCTGTTCAGAATGTCAGTTCTTTCTTGCCTGTTGAAATGACTGAATTGCTCCATAGCGCTTTTAAAAAAGAAAATTCTCATGTAGAATTCAAATGGGTTGCATGAGGTTTGTTATGCACTTTGATATCGAGGGAAACCCAGTTTAATCGCCCAGGTGATATGCTATGCGCTATCCTGTTACCGGAGCTCGCATATCGAGGGAAGCCTGTTTTACGGGTGTGCACCTGTGTGCTCTAGTATACAGTAGTGAGATTCTCGGCGGATCACGTGACACACAAGCGATACCAGTCTTCATTTACCCCGCGCACATCCGCATACCACATGAGAAGCATATTTAGCTCTTATTAATTTTGCTTTCTGCGCATTATATCATAAAATTAGCTTCTGCAGCCCGCAATTTTGCTTTGGTGGCTGCAGAATAATTTTCAATGCAGGAAAAGCCCTGGTGTGGATCTCATCTTTGGACACATATTACACAGAATGAGTTCCACTTTTACAACAACAATCTCAATTTACTACTCAATCGTTGAGGGTTGCTGAATGCCAGCCTCCTTTAGAAAATGCAGGTGCTGTTGGACCTTCTTTACTAAGGAGGAGGTGTTCAGTGACCATGTGAGGTTGTTGGAGATGTACAGGCCCAGGAATTACTGTGCTTGTTAAACTGCATTAGGCTTAGATTTAATTATATAAATATGTAGTCTGCATGTGCTGCACACTTTACGGTGAATAAGTGCTCTGCTCTTTGTAATCTACACACACACAGAACTAGACTGTTTAGCCACTTGAAAGGGACTTTGACAGAACGTGCATGCATGTTTATGATGCGGTGTTATCAGTGTATGAGCGGCCGGCTTCACACATTCACTTTGAAGTGTGCAGCACATTCAGACTGTATAGTACATTTATTCAGTTAACTCTCATCCATTTGTGGTTTAATCATACTAGGGCAAAACATGAGTTTACTTAATCAGCTGATTAATTTTAATCTAAAATTACACTCAATTGATCCCAAATTTGTTACAATCTGTGACATTCCGTGCTTTATTATTAATTCTGTTTTTATGACGGATTCTGCGATTTCATCCATAGGGCCTTATAAGAGGTTTTCATATACGTAAGAAAAGAATACAGTTAAAAAAAAAAACCTTTAAGAATAGTTGGTTATATTCAGGCTGAACAGGTGCAGGACAAGCAAGACGACTTAACTGAACATCCCTGAAAAATATGACTGGTTATCAATCAAAACAGGCCTAATCATCCCTGTAGTCTCAAGGGCCGCACTCTTAATATTTATAGTAATTCTTCTTATTTATTTATTTTTTGTAATTCCAGTGTACAGTAAATGTATATATATATTTTTTAAATATTAATCTTTATAGTAAACAATTTTATACTAAGAATTATTAATTTTATAGTAATTATTTTATAAATTTAAGACAAACTGCTAAACTCCTATTGAATTTATTAGGAAAACAAGTTGCACATCAAAAAAAGTAATGTGACTGAATAACTCATTCATAACTGGACTAACCAGTGGACCAATCATTGCATCTGAAATGTTGCTCTGGTCATCCCGAAATAACTAAAAAATCCAAAGCCTACATAGAGTTTGCAGAGCAAATAAGTAGAATACAAACTTGAACTGTGCCAGAGAGCAGGTTTATTCACACTTAAAAAAAAAAAAAAAAAGTCCTAAGGAAGGAGGAATGCACACACACAGTGCTCCCAGAACTGTGTGACGCGCAGTTGCTTTACAGCGTTTGGTCTGCATGTTTTAAACTGCAAGTATTTTATTAATAAAAGAGTCACAGTGGCTACAATTTCTCCAGAAGTGAAGATTTTGTTCTTTTGAACACATGGGATGGAAAAGCAGCTTTATTCGCACTTTCGCGATATTATGGTTTTTCGCATAAATTAAATTTGCAACTTTGATGGAAACATGGCTACTGTAATAAACACCATGAGTGTTTCACAATTTGACACTCACCTGAAATACACAGATTGATGTATCCGATATTAATCCCAAACTGCTCCAGTGAGAAGTAATAAAGATTTATTCACTCAGTTTTAGCATTTTGCGGTAAAGCAACGCTGATCACTAATAAGCATTTGTGTGAAGGCGTCTCAACACCGTTATTACAGGCTAAACTATAATTTTTTCCTGTTATGGCTGTTATCATGAGAATATATCTCTGAGGTATTCAAACAGGTTTAACACAGATTCACGGTGACAAGTGATCAAGTGAGATTGAGAGCGCGCATGTTTGAGTGACAGGCCGCGTGTTTGCGCACATACTCTTTCAATGAACATGCGCCCTGACTGATCACCACTCTCTTGTAACAATTTATGCTCAGATATTTTTTTTTTTATTGTTTATTTGATTTGTTACATCCTTTTGCAGTTTATTTCCCTCTCTAACTTTGCTGTGATTCAGCAATACAGAGAACTTCCATAAATCCTCTTGAAATGGGAGACCTCACAATTAATACACTTTTGAAAATATGATGTATATATTGATATTTTTGATGATAAAATTATAACGCAGGCTGCAAATGGTGGCTCGAGGGCCGTATGCCGTGGTCTGTGTTTTGAGTACCGCTGCTCTATAACATTCAAGGGACAGCTGTGTACAGTTTTATGATTTACATAACTTACAGATAGTCTGCATCTTGCCAATTACCCTTGTGTTGTTTAAGTACTGTTGTGTAAGATGCTGTTGAAAGACCTTATTCACTGCAGTGCCATCTTTGATTTTTGACGGGAATGGCTACAAGGCTGTGAGGGATAGACGTACTATCTCTTCAATGGGCTGTATTGCAGTTTAAACTGTTTTTGGATTGTTCTGGAGACAAAACATTAAAGAAATATCTTTCCTAGAACATTCAGTAGACACAAAACATGAGTTGTGGAAAATCAGATGGGATCTAGCATGCATGCCATTGCAGAGATGGTAAGTCTATCCCTCACAGCCTCGTTTTTATTCCTGTTGAAAATCTAAGATGATGCTATGTGAATAAGGTCTACTTAAGCATAGACGAAGCATTCTTAATTTGTGTATTTTCCATCCTGCTACTGCCCGCTCCTGCTCGCACCCTTAAGTTTCTGTCCTGCACCTGAACACTTCTGCTGAAACTCCATATTCACTTGCTCTCTGCCCCACATTTGTTTTCCACATTGGGCAAAAGCCATACAAATAGACAAGATGGCTTGTGACATGATACCCATCTGACTTGCCTGAGGTAAATTTCTTACCACTTAAATTGACAATTTTCCAGTCAGAGTTTCACATCCTTTGATGTCACAGTGTGTCCACGCTTTGCTCCGCCTTTCTTCTAAATCCCCGTTGATTACCTGCATAGCCTGGTCTAAATATTGGATAATTTGATGCACATGCTGTGTGCACATTAAGTTGCATAATTGTAAAATAAATAATAATTGAATTAATAACTTAAAATAAATTAATAACTTAAAAATAAATATCCATAGCTGTGTCTCGTTTCGAAGGCTGCGTGCTAGTTAGGACGCGTCCTTTGAAGGCTGCAGTATACAGAGCGTCCTCCTTTAAACAAGCCTTGTTTAAATGAGACGGCCTTCGTAGGTCAAACGTAATGTATCATGGTTGCTATGACAGCACGCCACTCTTTAACAAGCATGAGTGCTTTGAGTGAGAAGGGAACAAAGTCCCTGTGGAAGGGAATGTATGAGGTACATTTTAGGAGAGTTATGATGTAAAGAGAAAAGAAAATAGATTTTACAGGTGTACTTTTAGTCTAATACTTTATTTTAATTATATATTAATATAAATATTACATATGATATACTCTTCACCCATCTACTGAGGTACTTCAACTTGGGAATTAACATTCCTTGCGTTTGAACATCATATTTACGGGCAAATTGGCATCATTTATTTTAGTCATTTTTTTGAAGCAAAGAATTGTGGGTTGTGAGTGCTCACGAAGGATACACCTCATGCATCCTCCGAATTCCTGAGAAAAAATGTCACATTCGAAGTCTGCATTTGAAGTGTCCTACTCGCTTTTCTGAAACGAGACAGCCTCGATGACGTATGCGGCCGACAAATGCGACCTCCGGATGATGCAGCCTTCTAAACGAGAGACAGCCCATATCGGATTTTTCAGGCTCTTCTCTCACCACCTGCTTTTGCACGCAACTCCTTGGAAGTACCGTCCACTACCGCCTTCATCTCGGATCATTTATGATCATATGGACAGATAACAGTGTCGCAAATTCCAAAATATTAAAATTTTGCCTCAGTATGGTTAGTCATATTTTTGGTTCACAATATTTCAAATTTTTATATATCATCCCATCCCTACTTTTGGTTACTTTGTTGCAACAAGCCGTCAATGTGAACAGTTTCATTGTAAGTCATCATTCATTGCCATTGGTTATACTACAGCAACACAAACTTTCCAAGTTGGGATACATGCTACAAGTTAATCTCCAAAACAAAACCAGTATTTATTGACAATTAGGTTGCGTGCCCGGCTAACATATAAAGTATTTGATGGCGTCATTAGACTGGCATCTTGTGTTTAACAGTTTTTCCTGGTGGTCAGACATGCCTCTCCTCTCTAAATAGGCAGTTCTTGGCCAGAATAAGCTGTAAACTGAACAAGTATTTATGCTGTTTGTCAGAAGCCTGACTACGCATGAGTGACTTGCATACTGCTAGAAGCACCCTTGAGCCTTGTTTCCCTTTTACCCCCTGAGCTGAATCACACATATGAACGTCATTGTGGGTGACATCGCTCTCCTGAAATAGTTTGTTTTATGCTCACTTACAGGGCTCCAGACTGCGACTAATATGGTCACAGACGTGACCAAAAATAATTGATTGCGACAATAATTTAAAATCTAGTCGCCACTGGCGACAGTCGGGTTGTGTGCGTTCATATGCAGTTTTGTCAGATATCATCTTGTGAGTTATTGAATACATGTTTAGAGCACGCACCAGTGTGTCTTGCACCACTTTCACCCGTTCTGTTTCTGACAAGCTCGCTACATCTCTTGCAACAACAAATCCAACATGAGAGAGTCATGAACAAATGACTCTTTTGAACTAGATCTTTTTCATGAATCACCCAAAAAGAACTGAGGGTTTGAACTCAGGAGCTCAGGTTAGCAGTTTGAATAATATTCACTTTCTCAGCAAATCAGCCATCAGTTTGCTCACAACTGGGAGTGCAGACATTTCAAAATAAGTGTCCCATGTGTATTTCAGGCTTCTTTATAATTAAAAGTCCCATATTGTGTACCACTTTTTTTTTTCTTCTGGTAATTATTGATTGGGATTGGAGTAGCAAAATAAACTGCATCTGGGATTTCATTCATTTTGCACTCTTGTAGTCTCTACTGTTACTGGATGGCCCCAGACACAAAGAAAGACTAAGGCAATATTTTAAAACAATTAAAATGTTATATATGAGATATATATATATATATATATATATATATAAAATCAAGCTTTTGATACTTAGGACAATTTAGGGACTTGTACACAACTATTACACAAGGTGCAATCATTCATTGATGCTCAAGAAGACAACATATTACTATATACATACTATACTTTATGTAAATATCTGTAATGCAGATTCTGAAGAGCAGTACTAAATAAAAAATAAAATATTTTATCTCTTATATTTGTATAAATTATAAAAGGGGTTTGAACATTTGAGACAAAAGGGAATGCAAACTTATCTTCTACTATATATACTGTTTATTAAACCTGCAATGAATGGGTTATCAGCTGACTTCCTTTTCTTCGGCTTTCTATCTTGTTTCTGAACAGCAATCTAAATCGAGAAAATCTGTGATTTGGCTACTAAAAACAGCCAATGGCTCCTAAATGGTTCAGAGGTTGCATAAGTTCACTAAACTACTAAAGCTACATTTGCTGTTTTAAGTATTACTTAAGTTGTAAATGTATTCATTTATTTATTTTTCTCCACAAACCTATAATCTTTCATTAGATTTACTTTTTCACAAGGGTTGTTGGCCAGATCCCAGTTTGGGGCTGTCCATGAACTGATGAATCAATGAGATTCTCATGCCCAAGCAATATAAAGACTCAACCACAAGTTGTACCAGAATGACTGTTAATGCCATTATTGTAAATTGCTTCAGATAATAAGCAGCTGCTTCATGACAAGTTACTGAGTAGCTGAGTTTTCTAAGTAAGCATTACTCATTGGTTCACATAAATTATTGCAGTGGTTTAGAATGGGTTTGTGTCTTCAGTCCATATGCCATTTGATTGCCGGAGTGCATGCATCTTAATTTCTAGGGAAAGAATACTTGTTGAGTTTTGGTTGTCCTTTAAGTCAAGTCAAATAATTTTTATTTGTGTGGCGCTTTTCACAGTACACATTGTTTGAAAGCAGCTTTACAGAAAATTATGCTGTAATGTCTGTCATATCTTAAAGACATGACTGAGCAGCAGGGGCGGACTGGGAAGAGAAAGCGGCCCGGGATTTTACATAGAAACTGGCCCAAAAGTTGTTGGGGGTGTCGCTGCCCCCCTTCTGCATAACGAGGCGGCCCATTTCAGCCCGTTTCATGGCCGGCCCACCGGGAAAAGTCCATTGGAAAAGAAAGTTCATTGAAAATTTTATTGAAAATCATAAATGATTTGTCTTTAGGCCCCCAGAGAGCAAGCCAAAGGTGACTGTGCAGAACCCAAAACTCCATAAGATGTTATTTAATGGAGAAAAAATAAAAAAAATAAAATGGGAGACACCAGTCTCAGCTGAGGGAGCCAGTTCCACTCTGGCTTTAAACTTGAATGAAATGCTTTTAGTGGAGTTGCACCTCACTGTCATGTCTTGTCATATCCTCTGATTTCACAGAGCTCTGTAGATAACTCATGTCTACACACACATTGACTGAACCCAGGCCTTCAGGACAGTATTGTGTGCATGTGCTAAAGTACAGATGTTTTATAACGTGGTTTCCTGTGATGAGCAGTGGGAGGAGCATTTTCCTGCTTTTTCCATTCTGGCTTCCAGGGTTCAGTGACATAAACTTCATGAGCCAAGATAAATCACACATCTTCACCAAAACGAATTTAATGTGGATTTGTCATTGTGGGATTAGCTAATAGTCCTTTGTGCAGCTATTGCATAAAATACATAAAAGTTTTAGGCACTTGTGAAAAATGTTGCATAGTGAGGATGTCTTCAAAAATAATGACATAAATAGTTTTAATTTATCACTTAAAAACAAGGTCCAGTAAACATAAAGCTAAATAAATATTCGGTGTGACCACCTTTGCCTTTAAAGCAGCACCAATTCTCCTAGGTACACCTGGACACAGTTTTTCTTGGATGTTGGCAGATAGGATGTTCCAAGCTTCTTAGAGAATTCGCCACTGTTCTTCAATCTATTTAGTCTGTCTCAATTGCTTCTGTCTCTTTATGTAATACCAGACTGACTCGATGTTCAGTGAGGGGCTTTGTGGCGGCCATGACATCTGTTGCAGGGCTCCCTGTTCTTCTGTTCTAATCTTTTCTATTTGCAAAAGTAATGTTTAGAGTCTAACATATATATTTCCTATTGACACACTAAAGCTGAGGATATAAATAACCATCTTAAGACAAATGCTTTTGTGAAACATCTTATGTGCCTAAGACTTTTGCACAGTACTGTACCTCAGACAGTTGTGTGAAATATGTCAACACCAGACTGTGACATAATTGCTCAGTAGAGAAGCAATGAAACCTAAAAAAACAACAACAAAATAAAACAACACTGATATGAGATACTTAGCCAAGTGTCCCTGCCAGTCATCTGTGCTCAACAGGGCAAGACAGAGTTTTTCTCAAACAGAGAAAAAATTAAAAAGGAGCATGAGAGGTGTGTCTCGTGTAGACATTTATTAGTAACTGGATACAGTAACAGTGTTGTTACACAACTTAGGCTGAGACAGTATTTCTTATGTTAGTGTGCTTATGTTGGTTCTGCTCTGCTGTTTGTGAAGCTGAATGTCAGAGCAGTAAGTCGTTCAGGCTTTCTTAATTTACCCCAACATTAAGAATAAAGAAACCTTTGTTTACTTGAGGGCATCACTCTTTCACCAGAACCTATAAGAAACACTGATGTTATCACTCTATAATAAGCTGAAAAATGAGCCCATGTGACATGGCCAATTTTCACCATTATTCACCTTAGTCAGGGAAGACACCATATTTAATTGGACACAAATCATAAAAACAAGACATACAGTCCGTTTAATAGATTGCACTGTTGTGAATCTTTGTTATGAACGTTCAGCCACCAAATCATTGAAATGGCATCTTTCCAAAACATTTCCTGTGGACAAAAAAACATAGGTTTGGAAAATTTGAAATGATCAAAGACAATAAAATTAAGGGTCTTCAATTAGGATCGCCCAATATAGTTGAATATTCATAATAATTAATGATGAGATGTTTTATGTTTTATATAAATGATGGAAGTGAATGGGGCCAATTTGTGGAGGGTTTAAAGGCAGAAATGTGGTACTTAAAATTTTATAAAAGCACTTAATAACTCTTCTGTTAAAATTTGTTTAGTATTTTGAGCTGTAAAGTTGTTTAAATTGTTATTTTTACAGTCATTTTAGGGTTTTGGAGTTTACAGCGTTATGTCGTCATGGCAACAAAGTTGTAAAATTGAATATAACTTTACACAGAAAAGGATAGTAAGCGATTTATCACATTAAAATCATGTTAACACTCATATTGTTTATGTCTTGTGGCTATACTTTTAAAACAGTGAGTATTTTAACATTTACGGATTGTCCCCATTCAAAGAAAAAGATATGTTAAAATGTATTTTTGTGGTAATCAACATTATTCCACAAATGCTGTTGATTGAGTTTAGCTTGTATTGAATGCAGAATATTTCTATTAAGCATCATTATAAATATTGTGATGATTTTCATGCATTTTTTAGCCTTTAAGGCCACGTTCATACAGCTGCAGAATACATTTGTCAGTTCTGTTTTTGAGTGCTTAATACGGTTACGTCCACACACAGATACGTTGTTAAAGAGAGACAACTGCATTCAATAACCAAACTGACACCCGCAAATTTTCAGGACTAACAACTGCATTTTCAGCAAACCCGTGCTGGACAACTAGTTGTCTGTCACGTCATATAATGTGAAAGCCACTGTGCACTGTATGCACATTTGTCTCATTTTAATCATGAGGTGTTTTGTTAACTCGGAGAAATTAGCTGTGTGTCATCTGAAGATCCATCCGCAGTCTTCTACATGAGCTGCTCACGGGTACGAGATATACAACACAAAGGCTGAACTCTACACTCAGTTAAAAAGCATTCAGCGCCGCTGTCAGTTAATTATGATCTAATGGATGAACTTGCGCATCCATTGGACTTGTTTATTTAATAAAGTGGCGTCAATTTGATAAGACATGCGGGTGCTATGGACATCGCCATCTTTGATATTTTACTTAAGTCATTGTCACTATGGTCATAGCTGTTAGAATATTGGCTTGACTTTGGTTGTTCGTTCATACAGAAAGTATTTAAGTCGCTATTTAGATGTTATATGAACAGGTCATTTCAAGACTCACACCTGTAAGTAAATGCGGTTGTCAGTCCCAAACACAGACTGTGTGAACGTAGCCTAAGTTTCCTAAAGTGTGTTACTATTCATTTGCGATTCATTTTTTCCTTGAGACTGTTATGAGAGCATTAAGCATTAAGCGTATCTGATTTACACTTCTGTTGCAAAGAGTGTTTGATTTATTGCAGTGAATCAATTTTGTCTGTTTCACTGAATCATTTAAAAACGTATTCATGACTCAGAAATGTTCACTCTCCCCTGTGGAATATTGTAAATATTGTTGTTTTACAGTGAATTCTTATAATGGTGCATTCTAAATGTTTTTATCTAATTCGTAGGGATGTCAATTTTCAGATAATTTCAAAATCGATTGTCGTGGAAATTAATGATCAGTTAATTAATGAATCATTAACGTTAATGCTAAACGCACATGGAGGACTCAAAATAATATGTACATGTAGCCTACTGTTTAAATATAATTTAAATACTTATGCTGCATTCCATTCAACTCAAAGTCTGATTTTCCAACTTCCTAGTGGGAAAAGTGCAATGGAGCGGCACTTGAAGTCGTAATTCCAACTTGGAAAGTCATGCGGAAATTTTTAACTCCGATTTCGCCGAGATGCAGGTGCGTGACGTCACACAATCATGTCGGAACCCAGGAAGATATACAAAATAAGTGATAAACATTCACTTGTACTAAATAATATCGATAAATGAGTCAAAGTCCCTACATTTACGTGATATTAAAGCATGTTTAACAAACGTTAGCAGCGTAGCAGGTGTTCAAAACATGGTAAATTATACTTTCTTTTGATAATCATACACCTGTAGCACAAATGCTAGCGTTGCAAATTGTTTATGAATTGGGTTGCTAGGAGACCTCTCTGGTGACAGTCAAACACCTGCTAAGCTAACGGAAGTGTTGCCATTTTGTTTCCTTAAATGTCATTTTATGAGCTTCTGGCAATGGAATGCATTTATGGTTGGAGGTTGGAGATATCAAGTAGGAATATCCCACAACCGATTTGAATGGAACGCAACTTTAGGCCTAATAAATGCAAGTATTGCTATTTTCCTCTTAATATATTCTTAGTTTAGTGTATTTCAAAAACGGTATGTCTATCCCTCACACCCTTGTTTAATACGCTATCTACCCTGACTAATATCCATTGGTGCTGATGTTAAAATCAGAACCCTTGTAGTTCAGTTCATGTATGCATAAAGTGTGCCTGTCCTCTCTTTTCAGAACCGTCACTTTAAATATAGGTTGCTGTGTTTGAAACTAAAATATGCACCTCTGCCAGTGCCTCTGTTTTGACAATAAGTCACCAAACCTGTATTTAACATCTCCATAATATATAGGTTGACATGACATGAGTCGTCAGTTTCCTCAAACAAGTGTCTTTTTGGTAAAGTTCTGCATCAGATAATTGTAGAAAGAAAAATGTAATTGTCACTTAGTCGCTACCCTAAGTTTGACAAAATATTATGCTTGGGTCAGTACCAGGGTTTGGTTGTCCTCAGAATGTGACCTTAGAATCACTGTTTCCAGGGTGTGTTATTTTTGGTTTGTGTTTTCTTATGCTTTTCTGTTGAAGGAATTCCCTTGGATTGACCAGGGAGTTTTTTGGAGATCGTCTGTGGGCCCAACCTCCATGATTGTGTGCTGTCCAAACACCTTCTTGATTTTCCCATAACACTAACAGATGCCTTTTCTGAATACACATCCTGAGACCCCCCTCAGTCACATTTCCTACAAAGCGAATCAATGCTTCAGGCATTCTCAATGAGTGAGCGGCATGACTCAGTGGCATAAGTCAGGTTCAGGTCTCTGTGTGTGCCCACATTACAAGGAATGCGTAACATGCTGCTGGGTCAGCGTTGTTGTTTATACACCAGAGCATGCTGGGTAGACCACTTCTCAGGTTTCGGAACTGCTGGTCTGTGGAACATGTTTGCCATGCGGATATTGCCTCAGTGTTTTATAGATTAAAAGTAAAGTTTGTGGTCGACCGATATGATGGTTTTTAATGGTCAATTCCAATACTGATATCTAGAGAGCAGTCTGGCCTATATACTACTGATTTACATAATACAATTTAGTTATAGCAAAACAGATTTAAAATATTTATGTAAAAATGTCTAATATTTAAAGTTTAAATGAACCTTTAATTCTCAAAGCCTAATAATTTGTCAATCACACAAAAAAAAAAAAAAAAAAACTTGCTAAAAGTGCGCAATCCATTGACAAGACTGTGGTAATATTTAAAACTGATGAAATAACTTTTTGTTCTTCAGCCAAGCAGAAAGGTTTATAGGCCAGTGCCCATAACTTTTTACTAACAAAGCATCAGCAGATGTATAAGCCTGGCCGATCTATCGGTTTATCACTAACAAAATTGCTGAAATTGTGTAGAAAGATTTTTCTCTGCTTTCTTGTAACTTGTCTCTTTAGGACCCTATGATGTCCCCCGATTTCTCTCATCTACTACATACACAAAGCGTGTGATGCTCAAGATGCAATGTTTTCAGCACAAGAACAGCTGCCGGCTGTGTCAATGAATGATCCCGCAAACTCCATCTCCAGTCTTGCTTTTCATTTAGAATAGGGAGCTTATTAAGAACATTGTCAAAAACATACAGGAACTCAAAGGGATTCACTTAGTGAAACTTAAGACATCACAACAGAAATAAATAACTCCTGTATAGAAAAATGTAATATTCAATGTTATGGCTGCATGATGATAATAATGCAGTAGCGGATTTAGGCATGGGCGAGGCACCCCCCCACCCCCCGTCAACAACTTTGGGGGCGTGTTGAAGCGGGTTTCGCCCAGGGTGCCATACAAGCTAGAACCGCCACTGTAATAATGAAAATAAAAATCATGATTATTTAGCAAAACATTTTAATCATGATTAATAATCACAATTATTCTGTCATTTAAAAAAAAAAAAAAAAAATTACAGGGCTGCACAATTAAAAAAAATAATAATAATTAAATATATTGCAACTGCTTAGATCCATCCACCTTCATAATCGCTTGCTGGAGCCTATCCCAGCTGTCTCGAGCTGAAGGCAGGGAAACACCCTGGACAGGTGGCCAGCCCATCACAGGGCAACACACACAAACACATTCACCCCATGGGCAATTTAGGGTCTCCAAAGACCTGCATGTTTTTTGGACTGTGGGGGAGACTGGAGCACCCGGAGGAAACCCACATGAACACGGGGAGAACATGTAAAATCCACACAGAAAGGACCTGTTGAGCCAGGACTCAACCCCAGGACCTTCTTGCTATGAGGAGACAGTGCTACCCACTGAGCCCAACTGCTTAGATAACGATCCTAAAAGATCCCCCCCCCCCCTAAAAAAACCAAACAAACATAAAATTACATTAAACAATAGCGCTCATGTTAAACAAGTTGTTAAAACTACAGACTAGTAAATTATACATTTTGACCAAAATTAAGTCATGTTTAGCTTATTCTTTACTGCTAATAGAAACAGTTACTCTAAGGTGTTTATCACTGCATTCTCTTTTAAGATCCAATCTTTAAAATATTATTATTATTTTTATTATTATTAACATTATTATATTCCCAAACTGTACAGTAATATATAATAGTTACGTATTTCTGTAATAATTGAGCAAGCAGAACTGCTATACAGTCTCAAGCCGTTATTTTGAAGGAAGGTCGTGTGTTGTTTCTGTGTTACCAGCAGAGGTGATGGTGACAACAGTTTTGTGCTCCGTCCGTACATGGTGAAATGGTCTTATAACCTCCTCGCTCCACACAGCCCCGGTGCCATGTGGTTACTGGATTTGATTACACACTTGTAATGGCCAAACATATTTGGAATTATGCAAATGTGTAACTGAAGTAAATCTGGAGCGCATTATACATAACTCTGTCAGTGCACGTTAGCGACATGCATGAACCGAACTCAGAGCACAGCTGTTCTGTGCATTACATTCATTATCAAAGCATGAGATGGAACCTTGTGCATTATCCTCACTATCATTATCCTCGTGTGTTCCGAGCATGTGAAATATTACAGATCAATATGGCTCACATCAGAATCAGAATCAGAATGAGCTTTATTGCCAAGTATGCTTACACAAGGAATTTGTCTTGGTGACAGGAGCTTCCTGTACACAACAATACAAAACAACAAGACTTTTAAAAAATAATTAAAAATTGAATAATAAATAAATAAACATTGAAAAGAAAAAAGTATATATAGAGTACACAGTAGACTATATACAGGTGCATCTCAATAAATTAGAATGTCGTGGAAAAGTTCATTTATTTCAGTAATTCAACTCAAATTGTGAAACTCGTGTATTAAATAAATTCAGTGCACACAGACTGAAGTAGTTTAAGTCTTTGGTTCTTTTAATTGTGATGATTTTGGCTCAAATTTAACAAAAACCCACCAATTCACTATCTCAAAAAATTAGAATATGGTGACATGCCAATCAGCTAATCAACTCAAAACACCTGCAAAGGTTTCCTGAGCCTTCAAAATGGTCTCTCAGTTTGGTTCACTAGGCTACACAATCATGGGGAAGACTGCTGATCTGACAGTTGTCCAGAAGACAATCATTGACACCCTTCACAAGGAGGGTAAGCCACAAACATTCATTGCCAAAGAAGCTGGCTGTTCACAGAGTGCTGTATCCAAGCATGTTAACAGAATGTTGAGTGGAAGGAAAAAGTGTGGAAGAAAAAGATGCACAACCAACCGAGAGAACCGCAGCCTTATGAGGATTGTCAAGCAAAATCGATTCAAGAATTTGGGTGAACTTCACAAGGAATGGACTGAGGCTGGGGTCAAGGCATCAAGAGCCACCACACACAGACGTGTCAAGGAATTTGGCTACAGTTGTTGTATTCCTCTTGTTAAGCCACTCCTGCACCACAGACAACGTCAGAGGCGTCTTACCTGGGCTAAGGAGAAGAAGAACTGGACTGTTGCCCAGTGGTCCAAAGTCCTCTTTTCAGATAAGAGCAAGTTTTGTATTTCATTTGGAAACCAAGGTCCTAGAGTCTGGAGGAAGGTTGGAGAAGCTCATAGCCCAAGTTGCTTGAAGTTCAGTGTTAAGTTTCCACAGTCTGTGATGATTTGGGGTGCAATGTCATCTGCTGGTGTTGGTCCATTGTGTTTTTTGAAAACCAAAGTCACTGCACCCGTTTACCAAGAAATTTTGGAGCACTTCATGCTTCCTTCTGCTGACCAGCTTTTTAAATATGCCAATTTCATTTTCCAGCAGGATTTGGCACCTGCCCACACTGCCAAAAGCACCAAAAGTTGGTTAAATGACCATGGTGTTGGTGTGCCTGACTGGCCAGCAAACTCACCAGACCTGAATCCCATAGAGAATCTATGGGGTATTGTCAAGAGGAAAATGAGAAACAAGAGACCAAAAAATGCAGATGAGCTGAAGGCCACTGTCAAAGAAACCTGGGCTTCCATACCACCTCAGCAGTGCCACAAACTGATCACCTCCATGCCACACCGAATTGAGGCAGTAATTAAAGCAAAAAGGAGCCCCTACTAAGTATTGAGTACATATACAGTAAATGAACATACTTTCCAGAAGGCCAACAATTCACTAAAAATGTTTTTTTTATTGGTCTTATGATGTATTCTAATTTTTTGAGATAGTGAATTGGTGGGTTTTTGTTAAATGTGAGCCAAAATCATCACAATTAAAAGAACCAAAGACTTAAACTACTTCAGTCTGTGTGCATTGAATTTATTTAATACACGAGTTTCACAATTTGAGTTGAATTACTGAAATAAATGAACTTTTCCACGACATTCTAATTTATTGAGATGCACCTGTATATATATATATATATATATATATATATATATATATATATATATATATATATATATATATATATACACATATATAATATATATACACATATACACACATATATACATATATACACACATATATACATACACACATACATACATACTTACACATACGTAGTGCAAATCTAAATACAAATCAGTTATATACAGTGCAAGGGAATGTAATGGCAGAAGAGGTTGGATAATATAAAAAGACTAAGCTGTGTATTGCACATTAATTATTGCTCAATGGGGCAGTTTTAGCTGTTCATGAGATGGATAGCCTGGGGGAAAATACTGTTCCTGTGCCTGACAGTTCTGGTGCTCAGAGATCTGAAGCGTCGACCAGAAGGCAACAGTTCAAAAAGGTAGTGGGCAGGGTGAGTGGGGTCCAGAGTGATTTTTTTTTTTTTCAGCCTTTTTCCTCACTCTGGAAGTGTATAGTTCCTGAAGGGAGGGCAGGGGACAACCAATAATCCTCTCAGCAGTCCGAACTGTCCTTTGTAGTCTTCTGATATCTGATTTCGTAGCTGAACCAAACCAGACAGTTATTGAAGTACGACAGACTCAATGACTGCTGAGTAGAACTGTATCAGCAGCGCCTGTGGCAGGTTGAACTTCCTTAACTGGCAAAGGAAGTACAACCTCTGCTGGGCCTTTTTCACAATGGAGTCAATGTGGGTCTCCCACTTCAGGTCCTGTGAGATGGTAGTGCCCAGGAAACCTGAATGACTCCACTTCTGCCACAGTGCTGTTTAGAATGGTGAGGAGGGACAGTGTTGAGGTGTCCACAGTCATCTCTACCATTTTGAGTGTGTTCAGCTCAAAGTTGTTTTGACTGCACCAGACAGCCAGCTGTTTAACCTCCCTTCTGTATGCAGACTCATCATCATCTCGGATAAGGCCGATGACAGTGGTGTCGTCTGCAAACTTCAGGAGCTTGAGCGAGGGGTCATTGGTGTAGAGGGAGAAGAGTAGTGGGGAGAGCACACATCCCTTGGGGGCACCAATGCTGATTGTACAGGTGCTGGAAGTGAATTTCCCCTGTCTCACAAGCTGCTGCCTATCCGTCAGAAAGCTGGTAATCCACTGACAGATAGACATGGGAACAGAGAGTTGGTGTAATTTAGTCCGGAGAATAGCTGGGATGATGGTGTTGAAAGCTGAACTGAAGTCCACAAAAAGGATCTTTGCATATGTCCCTGGTCTGTCCAGATGTTGCAGGATATGATGCAATCCCATGTTGACTGCATCATCCACAGACCTGTTTGGTCGATAAGAAAATTGAAGGGGATCTAGAAAGGGTCCAGTGATGTCCTTCAGGTGGGCCAACACCAGTCTCTCAAATGACTTCATGACCACAGACGTCAGGGCAACAGGTCTGTAGTCATTAAGTCCTGTGATTTTTGGTTTCTTTGGGACAGGAATGATGATTGAGCATTTTAAGCAGCAGGGAACTTCACACTGCTCCAGTGATCTATTGAAAATCAGTGTGAGGATGGGAGCCAGCTGGTTAGCACAGGATCTAAGACATGCAGGTGAAACGCCATCTGGGCCCTGTGCTTTCCTTATCTTTTGTTTTCAAAAGATACGGCACACATCATCTTCAGAGATCTTAAGTGCAGGTTGAGTAGCAGGAGGGGGGTTGCAGGAGGTGTTGGTGTTTGTGTGAAGTGAAGGTCAGAGCAGGTGTGGGGTGTGAGATTTGGGCCTCTGCTTCAGTGGTCCATCTGTTTACAGTCCTTACTACAGGCTTAGCAGATTTTAGTTTCTGTCTGTAGTTTAGAAGAAGATGAACCAGACAGTGATCAGAGAGTCCCAAAGCTGCTTTAGGGACAGAGCGATATGCATCCTTTATTGTTGCGTAGCAGTGATCCAGTATATTTCTGTCTCTGGTGGGGCATGTAATGTGTTGTCTGTATTTGGGCAGTTCACGTGTGAGGTTTCCTTTGTTAAAATCCCCAAGAATAGTAATAACTGAGTCCGGGTATTATTGTTCCGTGTCTGTGATTTGATCAGCCAGCTGTTGCAGCGCGGCACTTGCCAGAAAAAACTAGGGAAATCTTCCGCGGCGAGTAGAAAGGCTTACATTTAATAAAGAGCACTTCCAAATTAGGACAGCACATATTCTTTAACATTGTTACAGCTGTACACCAACTTTCATTGATGTAAAAGCATGTTCTACCGCCTCTCGTTTTCCCCGTTAACTCTGCGATGCGATCTGCTCTGAACAGCTGAAAGCCCGGCAGATGTAACGCGCTGTCCGGAATGGCTTCACTCAGCCAGGTTTCTGTGAAGCACAAGGCAGCAGAGGTTGAAAAGTCCTTGTTTGTGTGGGTGAGGAGATGTAGTTTGTCCGTTTTGTTAGGATGAGAGCGGAGATTCGCAAGATGAATACTCGGCAGCGCTGTTCGAAAGCCGCACCGACGGAGCTTGACCAGTGCGCCTGCTCGTCTCCCTCGCCTACGATACTCGGAAACTTCTGCGGTTCTGTATTTCAGCGCATACTCAAGCGAAACAGTGATTATTCAGTGGCGAACTTCTTACAGGAGCGTGATTGGTCAGATGAGGTGAAAATGGACTACGAAAGTGCTGGTGATTTGGTCTATCATCCGTGGACACAGCCTATAATGAAAATGAACAACAATTTTCAACTTTACCAATCTGATAATTTCTGTTTTCTAGCTGCTCAGTATTATTGCAGGTGTCGAAATCATGATCGCGAATAAAATACGATTATGCAGCCCTATTCAGTGTTGTGAAAAACATGATTTCATTTTATTAGTTACCCTTTTGATGATAAAATTTGAAGTATAAAACATGAAATCCAGAAAACAATAAACTGGGACATGGGAAACTGCATTTGGGGAAAAAATAAATAAAACAGAACTTAGGAAAATTTACATAGGGCCCTGTATATTACTAATAATTTAGTCTAATTTCTGTTGAACCAAAGTATGATCTATCTGCCACTTGGTTAGTGGTATTTAATTTTGTAACACTCTTCTGATTGCATGTTGAAACATGTTGCAACTTCCACAGCCACATCCGTCATGTGTTCACAGAGTGATACCTACCTTACACACATGCAGAAGGAAAGAGCAAACTGTTCCCTGTCGCTTCTATTTTGAGTCAGACTTTAAGAGTTTTAAAGCTAAACAAACAATGAGTTGACTTAGTCCAGAGTGTCACATGGTGCTAGCACTCCTCATAGACTGTGCCCAGTGACTGCCATTTGCCAACCTCAACCCCCACCACGACTTGATGGCTAACCTGCTTTGCACACTGGGACTAAAATGTATGTAGATGAAGATAGGGGAAGTGTTGGTGGACAGATGTTGTGTTTAAAGATGGATTGATGCTGTGCAGAATGTTGCTGTCAAAGATCTAGGCATGAAAGCACCATTCACACATGCAGCGACACATCTGGCCATATCTTTTGAAAATCTGATCGTAGATATCTTTGTAATTTGACAAATGTGTGGGGGGAGGGGTCGCAAAAAATTTACATTCTACTGGAGGGTGTATTTATATTAACTGCTGCAGTGCTCACTGCATCATATCATTAACAAGATGAACAATTTCTTGTCCACTCATAATTTTTTATTATATCCATGTTAAGGTTGTGCAGTGTGGTATACCGACACTAATGATATATTGTGATACCAAAAAAAATATGTTGTTGCTAATTTCGGTACAGTTATACAGTGTTGTGCTATAAGAAAACAAAATTATGCGATGTGACATTTTTGAGATTAAATTGACAATTTGACAATTCAAATGTCTATACAGCCACATGTGATCATTAAACAGTAGAAGGATGTAATTTTAATCAAATAAGATATAGTATGCCCACATCAGAATGAACGAGAGGTGCTGCTCTGCTGTCTGTCATACTTCATACACACATACACAAACAGATTGCATGTCATGCACATAATGCAGTTAGTTTAGTGTTTGAGAGGCTGTGAACACTCCTCCGGTGCTGATCTGAGATCTCAGCTTGCAAGTATTTCAGCATTTCATTTAGAATGCGTACATTATTTAAAATTACCACAAAGGAGAAATTCAAATGTCCATCAAAATAAAAGTTCAGCCAAAATAAAAGCTCTGTTTAACTAGATGCGTGAAATTGAAGACATTACGAAAGAAAAATATTACTATTATATAGAAAAATTTTATATTCAAAATAATAAAAAACCAATAATACTACTAATAACAACAATAATAAATGGTTTATTATTATTATTATTATTATTATTATTATAATAATAATCATTATTATTACATGTATGCATTGTCACAAAAACAAATGTAGGCCTACTGAATATCAACACTCTGTGATTCAGCCATTGCTGCCTTGTGCCAGAGGTAATCAGAAAGTCACTCATCATTTGCATAATGTTAAACCTCTCAACTTTATGAAGTTGCTGGACACTCCCCCGTCTAATCGCAAATGGTTACTGTCACTCATGTTGCTGGAAGTCACCAGCTCTTATTGAAAATGAATGAGATCATAATGCTTTTTCATGTGTGAATATGGCTTAATACACCACTGAGTAGAATTTTCATACTCTTAATTTATTTCCTTAGAGCAGAGGTTACCAGTTAGCAAACTGCAGTCCAGTTCTGTAACCAAGATTGATTTCACCCAGGGGGTCAAGAATTGGCTGGTTAGCAGGTCCTTGTTAGCCCCTGCTGATGGCAAAAGCTTTGACAGCCTTTCAAAAGTAGCCGTGTTTTCTGACAAAACAGTCCCCCCCCCCCACCCCCCCCCCAACCCCAGAAAGATTTCAATCGCAACTATTTTATTACATTAGAGTATAGTACCATTCCGGTACCATACTAGTGGTCGACAGATATGTTTTTTTTAATGGCCAATGCCGATATCCAGAGAGCAGGGTGGCCAATAGGCCGATTTAATGCTGATATATCACAGAATTTAATATAGTAAATAACATAAAAATAAAATTGCTAAACAAAAAAGAATAAACTCTTATTTCACTATATTTACTCTGTTTCACACAAAACTTTGTAAAAAAATTATCTAAAAATATATATATATATATTGTATTTAAATGGTAGATAGCAGTTTCTTCTGATTTCTGTTTAGTCATCAAATTTTAGTAATTTATTTTCACATGAAGAATTTGTTAATATATTAGGAAGAAGGAAATAACAGTACACACAGTAGTCCAGCAACCATGGATGGAATGTCCACGTTTATGTTAGCAATCGTATTTTCTCAAAAAATAATAAAATCAAACAAATTGTACATACAGGTGCATAATGAATAAGACATTTACTTATAGCACACATGAAGCGCATTTACTTTGAAATTGTACTCACAAGCTTGTGTGGATCCAGCGCGAGCAGCAATCTCCTGGCAGTTTAAACGGTGACCGGCATGATTTATGAATCAGAGGAGCTTTTGATTCTGATCCTGAAGTTTTGATTCTGGCTTATAGAATATGCTCTTCAGAGGAAGATATTAGATAAGGGCTTGACGGGAAGAAAACGCTTGATTTTCGTGAGGTTCATGAATTACATCTGTTTAAATTAGATATCTGCATATTTGCTAATGTTATATAATAGAAGTTTTATTGATATTTGCCTTTTATCATAAGAAAAGAAGCTTAAAAGTGACAGGGAACTGCTGAGGAGAGGCTGATAGAATACGTGCTTTAGAGGTAAATAATTTATGGATGCTGGAAGTTGTGTGAGGTTTGTTTATTACATCTGTTTAAATGAGATATGCGCATATTTGCAGATGGGTCTATTATTGTAATAACACAATGGCACATAACAACAAAATGAACCATGACTGGTCCTTTACATGTCTCAATCACTTCATATGCAAGTAGGCAATTTTCGGCACCCTCAAGAAACAAATCGGCCATACGGGAAAATGTATCGGCCAGTGCGATAATTTAAAAAAAAAGTCAGAATATCGGCTGATTTATCGGTCTCGGCAATATATCGTCGACAACTATCCAGTACATCTTTCTTCAGGGACAGAGTTTTTGGGCGGGCTCTTAAAAGCATGAAATGGACTCATATTTTCTGCTGTTCTGTTGCCATTGACTAGTGATTGGTCACATTACAGCTGATCTCGGAACTAAGCGCCCACGAGCAAAGAGACTAGCCTCTATTTTGCATACTAAACCCTGCGCTTGCCCAGATGGCATTGAAAGGAATACAAATGCTAACGGGTAGTTGTCACTAGGTAATATAGAGCTTCTTGGTTCCTCTTGGACATTTAGGCCTAGTCTTGTATCATAGATTATTACACTCTCTCGATTTCACGGTATTCACTCTATTCTGAATGGTCAATGGCACCATCTAGCGGACTGATATTTCTCAGTAACAACCGCACATCACACGTATTAGACGTGAAATATGCTTATACAATTATTTTAGCTCAAATCAATGTTTCATGTGCATTTATTTGTTTATTTTCATAATTTGCACAAAAATAAACACCAACAGAACTTCGACGCAAAACGAAGGTCGATTTCAGATGTTCAGCGATTTCTTTGCAAATCAATATTTTATGTCCATGTATTTATTTATTTGGATAGTAGCTGTGTAACAAGCAGGGTTGGGAAGTAATGGAATACATGTAATGGGATTATGTATTTAAAATACAAAACATAAGTAACTGTATTCCACTACAGTTACAATTTAAATAATTGGTAATTAGAATACAGTTCCATTCAAAAAGTATTTTGATTACTTAAGAGATTATTTTGCATTTTATTGTCATTTGTTCCATTTAATATTTAGTCCTTTCAGATGGAAAACATTTACAGTTGTGCTCAAAAGTTTGCATACCCTTGGATAATTGGTAATATATGTACCATTTTTAAAGAAAACATGAGTGAGCAGGCAAAACACATTTCTTTTTATTTCTTATGGGATTCATAATCAACTGTAGGTTATAACAGAATGGCACAATCATAAAACAAAACATGGCAACACAAAAAAAAAAATGAAATGACCCCTGTTCAAAAGTCTGCATACCCTTAGTTCTTAATACTGTGTATTGCACCCTTTAGCATCAATGACAGCATGCAGTCTTTTGTAATGGTTGTCTTTGAGGCCCCAAATTCTTGCAGGTGGTATAGCTGCCCATTCGTCTTGGCAAAATGCCTCCAGGTCATGCAAAGTCTTTGGTCGTCTTGCATGAACCGCACGTTTGAGATCTCCCCAGAGTGGCTCGATGATATTAAGGTCAGGAGACTGTGATGGCCACTCCAGAACCTTCACCTTTTTCTGCTGTAACCACTGGAGGGTCATCTTGGCCTTGTGCTTAGGGTCATTGTTGTGCTGGAAAGTCCAAGAGCATCCCATGCGCAGCTTTCGTGCAGAAGAATGCAAATTGTCTGCCAGTATTTTCTGATAACATGCTGCATTCATCTTGCCATCAATTTTCACAAGATTCCCCATGCCTTTAGAGCTCACACCCCCAAAACATCAGTGAGCCACCACTATGCTTCACAGTGGGGACGGTATTCTTTTCACTATAGGCCTTGTTGACCCCTCTCCAAACATAGTGCTTATGGTTGTGACCATAAAGCTCTATTTTGGTCTTGTCACTCCAAATTACAGTGTGCCAGAAGCTGTGAGGTGTGTCAAGGTGTTGTCGGGCATATTGTAACCGGGCTTTTTTGTGGCATTGGGGCAGTAAAGGCTTCTTTCTGGCAACTCGACCATGCAGCTCATTTTTGTTCAAGTATCATCGTATTGTGCTCCTTGAAACAACCACACTGTCTTTTTCCAGAGCAGCCTGTATTTCTCTTGAGGTTACCTGTGGGTTTTTCTTTGTATCCCGAACAATTCTTCTGGCAGTTGTCGCTGAAATCTTTCTTGGTCTAACTGACCTTGGCTTGGTATCAAGAGATCCCAGAATTTTCCACTTCTTAATAAGTGATTGAACAGTACTGACTGGCATTTTCAAGGCTTTGGGTATCTTTTTATATCCTTTTCCATCTTTATAAAGTTCCATTAGCTTATTACGCAGGTCTTTTGACAGTTCTTTTCTGCTCCCCATGGCTCAGTATCTAGCCTGCTCAGTGCATCCACGTGAGAGCTAACAAACTCATTGACTATTTATACAAAGGCACTAATTGAAATTTAAAAAGCCACAGGTATTGGAAATTAACCTTTAATTGCCATTTAAACCTGTGTGTGTCACCTTGTGTGTCTGTAACCAGGCGAAACATTCAAGGGTATGTAAACTTTTGATCAGGGCCATTTGGGTGATTTCTGTAATCATTATGATTTAATAAGGAGCCAAACAACTATGTGATAAAAAATGGCTTCATATGATCACTATCCTTAAATAAAAAAACAGGGTTTTTTGCATGATCAGTCATATTTTCAAAATCAATGCCAAAATGTCACAATTTTTGCCAGGGTGTTCAAACTTTTGAGCACAACTGTATACAAATAAATGATGCGATCCAAAGTGCATTTGAACAGCGGTGAAACACTTTCTTATATGTTGCATTCATACGAGCAGACAGAGAAGTAAGTTTGAAGGAAGTTTGGAGCAGAAGAAATAGAAATAAACCTTGTGCCATTGCACGTTACGAGGCATGATCATATTTTTTTTATCAAGAAAATTCACGTTGGACCATAATTTTTTTTTCTAGTAAGACCTTTGATATTAGGGCAAAAATCTTATTCTTGATAATTTAATTCCTGTAAAAATATCTAAAAATCCTTAAAACAAGATCAATTTGTTTTATCTTGTTTTAGAAACAACACTGCATAAGATATTTAGGTTTTTCAGAGAATGTATTTTTAACGTGTATTTTGTCTTACTGGCAGAGTTTTTATAGTCAAAACAAGTGAAAAAAAATCTACTGAAGAAGTAATCCAAAGTATTTAGAATATGTTACTGACCTTGAGTAATCTAACGGAATATGTTACAAATTACATTTTACAGCATGTATTCTGTAATATGTAGTGGAATACATTTCAAAAATAACCCTCCCGACCCTGGTAACAAGAGGCTACTAATTATTTTATATAATAATTTTATTATATTGATAATTATATTGATTATTATATTCATATATTAATATTCATATAGCTATTACAGTATAAAAAAACTGAATTTAACCACACTGAACTTTTTTTTTTTTTTTTACTGAGCAAAAGAGTACAATGAAAAAATGTGTTTACATAACCTTAACTTAAATGTATTTACACAGAAATATGATTTTTCGTGTGCACAGTCGACAAACAAAGTGCATGCCGAATTGCTATTTACAGTTCTGTTCTGGACAAATTTAGCAGTTTTGGACTATTTAATATTTATTATTTCTTACTATTAAGACATTATGGTTGCCAATTTGAAATGTATATGATTTACAATGAATATTCCTGAAATGCACAGTATTTTTTTTATAGCTATACAACATGATGACTGCTGAAACTGTCATGAATGTTCAGACGTTTGATAGGAAGGAAATTGAAATTAACTTTAAATGAATACCTCTGCCCTAAAACATTTATCTCTTGACATCTCAGTCCACTCTGTCAAGGGATCAGGTTTGCATGTAGTCTGCAAGCCCTCTCTTCTAGACTCACATGATGGAGCTTTGTTGTATTGAAATCCACATTCACCCCGCCCCACCCAGAGGAGTTGACCAGGCGTTTTTGGCCTGGACTTAATTCCATTCTGCTTCCATTCTCTATTGTGAATGATAATAACTTGAAGGGAAGAATATAGCCCTTCAAGCATTACAGGTTATTTTATTCAGGTCAGTCTAGTCTGAGACTATTAAAAGAATGAATGGTTGAATTAAATATATTTGAATGTCAACGTGGATTAGAAGCATAAAAACAGTTGTGAATCTCTGACAAATATGGCAACTAAATTTAGAAGGCACCATAATAAGCAAAAGAAAATGTGATAGGTGTACTCTGCCAGCTCATTTCTCACAGACAAGACCAGCTGTTGATGTCGACAACAACACAATGCTGGATACCGCTCATAGTGTTCGTCCTAAAATACCCCACCGCTCTGTCCCACGGACCCCAATGAGAGTTCACTTATATCGTGATCATGCTTTGGGAATCCACAAATGTGCTTCCTCTGATTTACAAATACTCCCATCCTCATGTTCTCATCCAAATCTTAAGAGAAATACAAATGCCTTTTTGATTGATTGTATTGATTTCCTTATATATCTTTAAACAATGTCCAAGTGGGGGCTTCAATTTGGTAATTAGCTTTCTAGTCACCAGGCAACCAGTTTATAAAGGTGTCATTCTGTACAAATCCAGGTTTGTTGACACTATAACGGTTTCTTTTTCGTAGTGCTGGGAAATTAGGATTAAAATTGACTGACTGAGCAAGGGAGCGACTGGAGTCGCCATGCCACTAAAGCCATTACACTGGCATTGCTCTCTGTCCCGAGTATAGGTAGCTAAATGAAGTCCGGGCTGGGAACAGTTTGTAATATTACTGTATCAAACCATTTTCAAGTGGAAATGCTACTGGAACGTTACCGTTCGGCCCCATGGTGGAAAAGCTGTTGACCTGTATATTGCAGGAAGTTACTTGTTCTACTCATTTGTAATGCTTTTTATGTTGTTCATGGAACTCACAGCTCCATTTTTGTTTATTTATTTTTTACTTTCTTTTTTCTCCACATTTTCTGAAGAAAAAAAAAATATCTGAAGAGTGGTGCTGCCATTAATTGTTTTGAGTGTCATGGGTGGCTGCTAGGGCATTGCTATGCAGTTACTAAGGTGTTCCAGAGAATGTTTAGCAGAGACGGGTCGCTTTTTGGAAATTGGAAAGCCCAAAGGTCAACGATTGTAGAAAGGAAGTCCCGCCTTACAGGTAAAAGAACCAGTCACCTTTTAGATACAGACATCACCTGTCAATCAACCTGAGAATGCACATGCGTAATCTGAGGTAAGGAAGCACAGTTTATGATACCAGCATAGTCAGATTTTACTGCTGATTTGAAATATGTTCGATTGTAATCTTGTCCAACTGTTTTGGAGATTTCGGTCTTCCCCAGTTAAAGTAGATAAGAGCTTCACTGGCATGCTGCTTGTTTAACTAGAAAAAATAGCTCCTGACTTTGGGTGTTCTCAGTGGTTTTTAGTGCATCGCTATGTGGTTGCTATGGTGCTTTGGGTGGTTTCTACTCTAGGTGGTTGCTAGGGTGTTTTGAGTATATGAAAAATTATAATAGTGATGCTTGACTGGGAAGAACCACAAACAAAAATTAAAAAAATTAAATAAATGCAAATAATACAACAAACAAGGCACAAAACATTATGACATACATTTCAACTAAGCTGAGCGGACATCAACATAATAATAATGATGACAGGGGAAACAAATAAAAGTAAAATAATTAAATAAAATACATACTTCCAAGACTTTCTACTTAATTAATGTAATGGCATTCTTCTTTTTCATACATCTCAATGAACTGAAAAAGCAATTGAAAAAACATTGAAAACAGGTTGGGTCTTCATAAATTTAGCTTTGTGTATAAAAAGTTAAGCTAGTATAATTATGCAATTTATAATATACTCCTTATCTTTATTATCTATGATAATCCCAGACAGTATATGTTTATATTCTAGTACAGGCATCTCTGTATAATTCTTGATCCACTCCAAAACATTCTTCATAAAAGCCTGAACATTTGGACATGAAAAAAGATATGTTCTGTTGTTTCAATGTCATTAGTACAGAATATATATATATATATATTTTTTTTTTTTTTTTTTTTTTTTTTGCTCAAATCAGCAGGTGGGTCATTTATAATCTTAAAATGAATTTCTTTTGCTTTTGGTGTAATTTAATATTTTAGATACTCTGTTCTCAATTTGTTGACTTCACTTTTCTTATAATATTTATATATGTCTCTTCTATGAATATGCAGGGGATAAAGTTCTAGAGTTAAGGTGTTTCTTATATATTGGTTGTTACAGTTTTTTTGTTCTAGAAATCTTTTCTCATTCACAATTAACATGGGGATAGAAGGGTTTACTGGTGAGTACCTAGCCATATTTTTTGCTAGTTGAAGAAACTGAACCGGAATAGTTTTAATTAGAGAACTGTATTCCTTTCTATTAAAATGAAGATACAATTTTGAACAAAAATAATTAAATAAAAGAACATTACCACTGGCATCCATAAGAACAAAGACAGACCATAAAGTGGCATGTAAAAGTTTGGGCACCCCTGGTCAAAATTTCTGTTGCTGTGAATATCTAAGCGAGCAAAAGATGGCCTGATTTCTAAAAGGCTTAAAGTTAAAGATGACACATTTCTTTAATATTTTAAGCAATTTTACTTTTTTTATATTCATTTTTTACAGTTTCAAAATAACAAAAAAGGAAAAGGGCCTGAAGCAAAAGTTTGGGCACCCTGCATGGTCAGTACTTAGTAACACCCCCTGGCAAGTATCACAGCTTGTAAAAGCTGTGTTGTAGCCAGCTAAGTGTCTTTCAATTTTTGTTTGGGGGATTTTCGCCCATTCTTCCTTGCAAAAGGCTTCTAGTTCTGTGAGATTCTTGGGCCGTCTTGCATGCACTGCTCTTTTGAGGTCTATCCACAGATTTTCGATGATGTTTAGGTCGGGGGACTGTGAGGGCCATGGCAAAACCTTCAGCTTGCGCCTCTTGAGGTAGTGCATTGTGGATTTTTAGGTGTGTTTAGGATCATTATCCTGTTGTAGAAGCAATCTTCTTTTCATCTTCATGTTTGCTTCCAGAATTTGCTGGTATTTAATTTAATCCATTCTTTCCTCTACCAGTGAAATGTTCCCCTGTGCCACTGGCATCAACACAAGCCCAAAGTATGATCGATCCACCCCCGTGCTTAACAGCTGGAGAGGTGTTCTTTTCATGAAATTCTGCACCCTTTTTTCTCCAAACATACCTTTGCTCATTGCGGCCAAAAAGTTATATTTTAACTTCATCAGTCCACAGGACTTGTTTCCAAAATGCATCAGGCTTGTTTAGATGTTCATTTGCAAACTTCTGATGCTGAAATTTGTGGTGAGGATGCAGGAAAGGTTTTCTTCTCATGACTCTTCCATGAAGGTCATATTTGTGCAGGTGTCGCTGCACAGTAGAACAGTGCACCATGACTCCACAGTCTGCTAAAACTTCCTTAAGGTCTTTTGCAGTCAAACAGCGGTTTTGATTCGCCTTTCTAGCAATCCTATGAGGAGTTCTCTCTGAAAGTTTTCTTGGTCTTCCAGACCTCAACTTGAACTCCACCGTTCCTGTTAACTGCTATTTCTTAATTACATTACGAACTGAGGAAACAGCTGCATGAAAACGCTTTGCCAACTTCTTATAGTCTTCTCCTGCTTTGTGGGCATCAATTATTTTAATTGCAGAGTGCTAGGCAGCTGCTTAGAGGAGCCCATGGCTGCTGATTGTTGGGACAAGATTTGAGGAGTCAGAGTATGTATAAAGCTTTGAAATTTGCATCACCTGGCCTTTCCAAACGATGATTGTGAACAAGCCATAGCCCTAACAAGCTAATTAAGGTCTGAGAGCTCAAATCTCTTGGGGTGCCCAAACTTTTGCATGGTGCTCCTTTCCCTTTTTTCACTCTAAAATTGTACAAAATAAAAATAATACACTAATATTGCTTAAAATGTTGATAAGAATGTTTCATCTGTAACTTTATGCCTTTTGGAGATCAGTTCATCTTCTACTCACTTAACTATTCACATCAACAGAAATTTTGACCAGGGGTACCCAAATTTTGCATGACACTGTATGTCTTTATCAAACCACTCCTTGTAGGAAAAAAGATCTGTTACTGTGCAGTATATACGGTATCTGTTATTCCATAGAGGGGAATTGTGGGGAGTAAAATTATGCTTGTAAATCAATTTCCAATAGAAAAGTACCTGTTTGTGAGAACTGGAAAGCTTAATAGGCAGTTTATTATATTGTAATCACATTTTAAGACAGATTCAATGCCACTAATTTTACTGAACATTAAGCAGGGGAATATAAGCCAAATTGTATTTTTATTTAGAATAAAGGATTTTAAACATTTTAGTTTAAGAGTCCAATTCATACAATCTAAGTCAATTATTTTAAAACCACTATCAGCATAATCCTTAACAGTACTTGCACTTGCAATATAATATGTTTTATTTTTCCAAATTAAATTAACATTTATTTGATTTATTGTTTTTATATTATGGGGAGAAACTGGAATGGAATAGGCAGGATATATACATCGTAATAAGGATTCAATTTTAGTTAAAAGATTTAGACAAAAATTAGACAGATCTCTTTGTAACCACATATTTAATTTTATTCTACAAACTACTATGCTAATTGAAAAGTTCAAAATTTCTCCTTTCCAATTTTTTGTAATATGTTGACCAAGATATTTGACTGTAGCCTTAACTGGGATGTCACAAATACTCTGCAGCTGTGAATCGTGAATTGGTAAAGGTTCACACTTATTTAAATTTAGATGCAACCCTGATGCTTTTGAAAAGACTTTGATGGGATTGATAGCTATTGGAACTTGTTCTTCATTGCTTAAAAAGAGTGTCATATCATCAGAAAACTTTCTAATGATGATCTGCTCTTCTATTATATCCAGTCCACCCAAACTGTCACAATTTTTAATCAAGATGGCTAACATCACTGCCGCCATAATAAAAAGCGATGGACTGAGAGGACAGCCTTGTCTTATTTGTCTTTTGATGTCAAATCTACTTGATGTGCCGAAAGGTAATGAAACTGAACTATTGGTACCATCATATATCATCTTTACCACATTCCTGAAGTTTTCTCCAAATCCAAAATTTCGCAAAGTCTCAAAAATAAAAGGGATTTCAAGTGTATCAAATGCTTTTTTGAAATCCAAAAATAAAATAAAATCTTCATTTTCAATTAATTCATTATAATCCAAAATATCCAATACTAATCTAATGTTATTATGAACAACACTTCCTTTCATAAATCCTGATTGCGTTTCACTAATGATTTGGGTTAATCCTTTTTCAAACAGTTCACAAAGACATGAGCAATTAGTTTATAATCACTGTTTAATAATGTAACAGGTCTAAGATTATCAATATATTTAGAATCTTAACCAGCTTTAGAAATTAGGACAATAACACCTTGCTTTATACTTCCCGGGAGTTTATAATTACCTAAGGCTTTTTCAAAAACGTTATGTAATATTTTTCGTATATCTCCCCAGAAATATTTGTAAATTAGCTGTGAGACCGTCTGGGCCTTATCTAGGCTTTATCTAATGTTAATTTATCAATGGCATCATCAAGCTCATTTATACTCAAGTCCATGTCACATACCAATTTGAAGCTGTCCTCTGTCTTGGGTATGTGTTTTTTAATCGACTCAAAAAAGCAAAGACAATCTGTTGGCGAATAATATGAAGAGTATATGTTCCTATAAAACGAGTAAATCTCCTTCGAAATAGCAGATGGATCCATACACTCTTTCCCATTGATAAGCAAACATTTAATTGCATTATGGATCTGGTGCTTTTTTTCTAATTTATAAGAGTAAGCCATATTTTGTTCGCCGCCTTCTGTCCATCTTGCATCTTGCACGTGATCGATAAAAGCCCCCTTAGCTTTTTACAAAACAAATCATCCAATTTCCACTGTAATTCAAATTTTTTTTGTCCATCGTCTTCCGACGAATCATTCATATTACAGTATAAATTTAGCTGTTGTACCAAATTCCTTTCTAATTGTTTCTGAGGTCTTGCAGTGTTTTTGCTAAAGGATATTGAATAACTGCAGACTTCATATTGAACAAATACCCATTTTGAAATATACAAATGTATAGTACTGTCTAACAGAATGTTTTTAATAATTAGTCTAACATTATCACAAAAAATTCCATCATTAAGCAATGAAGAATTCAATTTCCAATACCCTTTTGTAAACCTTATTTTTTTCATGAGGCTTAAGAGTGAAAGAAATAACAGAATAATCCATTAAAGGAGCTGCACTAATGAACTGATTATCGACAATCATTGAAACGTAATCAGAGGTCAACCTGAAGTCTATTCTAGACTAAGAAGCACCCTCTGGTTTAAACCATGAATGGTGTCTAGTGTTTTCTGGATTATTTCTTCTCCAAATATCTTCTAGGCCTACAGTATCACAAAACTCAATCAAGACAGAATTATAATGGTAGTTTGTGAACTTTATAGGGAAAGGGTCCTTCCAGTCATCAAAAACCATAATAAAGTCTCCCCCACTACAATATTATCCGTTGAGTACAATCTTTTTGTATCATTTATCAGATATGTCAATTTAGAGTAATTCTTTGTCCTGATTTATATTGTTATAACCATATACATTTATAAGAATAATTAAACGTCCCTTCAGATTCATTACGCAAATCAACCAATGTCCAAAGTCATCCGCTTTTGAAATATTACTTTCCCTTAAGCATTATTTAACAAAACAGTGACCCCTGCAGATACCGTGAGGTACCATGACTAAAAATTATTTTATCACCCCATTGAGTGGACCAAAACTGAACATCAAACTCAGTGGAATGTGTTTCCTGCAGAAAAAGACATTTGTTTTCTGACCCTTACAAAACAAAAAGGTTGCCTTGCGTTTGGCCTTATCTTTTAAACCTCTCGCATTTAACCAAATAAAACATAACTTATTTAAGAGAACATGAACTTAAAATTTCTTAATCAGATCAATAGATTAACACAGGAACAACCTCTTTTGAAAAACTAGTTACTGTAAGACGTCCTGATATAATCTCCTATGTCTGTCCTCATAGACACTCACTTAAGATTCTCTTTCTTCTTCAACTTCATCTACCTTTCAAATTGTTGATATGCCCTGTCTATTGAAGTACAGTAATCGGCCTCGGAAATACTCCTTTTGCCCTGCCTTTCTTGCCTTATTGATTTGAGGCCAAAGAGCATCTCGAGCTGTCTTCCTTCATTAGATCTACTGCAAACCGTATGCCAAGTTCTTGACAGACCTGTGAGTTTTTTTTGTAGCTTTACAAATGAAATCTCTGTGGAGGCGCATGGTAAACTGCAGAATAACCTGTCATGGTTTCTTTCCATCTCTTCTCAGCAAATGATGCACAGAATCCACCACGTCCTCTAGCTTAAGTGCCATCTTGGGAGCAATCCTTCTCAGAAGATTTATGATGTCTTGCCTGATATCTTCTTTTTCTTTCAGAAAATTGATGCAAAGATTCCATCGCCTTTTGTATCTGGCTAGATCATGGATGGATGCATTCAGATCATTGTTCTTAGTAGCCAGCGAGATTTGTTTCTCCAGCACTGAAACCCTTTCTTTGCACTCCTTCACCTCTGCAGCATTAAACTCTACCGCTTTTGAAATCGAAGCTGTCATGGCAGCATTCTGTTTCATCTGGGAAGCGAAGTCTTCTAGTTTCTGATCTTGACTTTCAAATCTTCTTGTAAGAGCCTGAATCACCTGCTGTAATGTAGTGTTGGAGACTTCTTCACCCGGGTTATCAACTTGCAACTTTTTGGAAAGGCTACTTTTGCCAGGCGCAACCAGTGATGCCAGTAGCCGCTTATCAACACTGCTATCTTTCGATGTATTTGGCATTTTAACATCCAAATGGTAGATGACTTTCAATCAAATTGTCCATATAAAAACTACATACAAATTAAGATTTTACAGCCTATAAAAACTTATCTATTGGGGAATCGCATGAAGAGCAAACAAAAAGGGTTCTGCTCAGTCCGCCATCTTGCCAGAAACCATGCCAGTAATATTCAAACACTCATACCAGGCATAGTCCTTCCCTCTTTTTTCTGTGGGGTTTCCACAGTAAAAGCACCATGTTTCCCAGAGGGAAGGGATTTCTTGGTATCTACATGCAACATCTGAAACTTCAGGATGCTTTTCCCAGTACAAGAATCCAGCAGGATGTTTGCAGAGCTTGTCTTTTATTATCACCAGTTCATATCTGTGAACGGGTAGCATTGTTTAGCTATTCTTCTGGAAAACTTTGCGATGTGCTTAAACAGAGGGCTGGGTGATGTTAAAATATTTCCAAAGCAATCAAAAGAAGGATTAGCCTATGTGTGCCTTCAGTGTTTAAGGTCATGTCATGTGTTGGTTTGCAGAGTTTGACAAATGCCCCATTTTGTTTGAGTGAATGAAGCTAAAAAATGAAGCTATTCTTTGTTTCAACTTGGATTTAAAGCTGTTAACTCTCATCTCTCTGCCTTTTCAGAGCTTTCCTCGGCCCAGAGGAAGTTTGCTCAGTGCCTGGGTGAGTTTAAGTTTGAGTACATCGGTGATGCCAAAACTGACGATGAGAAGTGCATTGGTAAGTGTGTTTCCTGTTTGCATATATTTACATTCATGCACATATTTGCATATATATTTGCATACATCTATTGGTTGTGTGGTGTGGGTGAGATTAGTGTATGTGAAGAATGTTTTTGTGCATGAACTGTTATGTTCAGTCAGTGTACCTTACTGCATGTTTTCTTGTGTCATTTTAGATGAATCTCTACAAGAGTTTTCCTCCTTTCTCAGAAACTTGGAAGACCAAAGGGAGCTGATGGTGAGCACACCCTGCTGAGACTTGCACCAAACCCACTGTCTGAAATCCATCTCTCTCTGTTTGCTCTCTGATATCATCTCACTTAAACCCTTGCATGCTAAAATATATTTTTGGAATGTGCCATCATGACAATTTGCATGTGCTGATGTTCATAATCAGAGGAAGAACTGCTACTCTGTACAAAGACACAAACACATGCTCATACATACACATAAGCTACATCAGCCCCTGTTAGTTCCTGTATGCAGTAATACAGTTTGACCACAGGAAGTGAGTTACTTTGCCATCAGTTACTTATGTCCTCTCTCTGTGACTGTCAGTGTTGACCCTGAGATTACGCAATACCGCTGCTTTTGTTGAGTCATGTCACTTTAACCATGTTGAGCAGGAACAGTACTTTCATACAGTATGGTGAAAGTCCAATGGCACTCCTTTTTAACTCGTTTTCTTTTCAGATTTTGAGATGAAAGCCTCTGAAATAGTATCTGTAAGGACATCGGCAAATTAATAACTTTTACAATGTCGAATATGTACAAACTGTTTGCTTTTTGTTTTAGGAAACTTTAAAAAAAAAATACTTCAGCCTATTGGAGTGATGAATCCCATTGATAAATCATCAGAATCTATAATTTTATATTTCAAATATTATCATATTACCATATTACAAAATAAATACAATATAAAATACAGTGACTGTTTGCACTAGGTGTAAATAGCACCTGCCACACAGCATGGCTTCTTGCACTCCCAATAGTCTGGTGGAAACAGAGATGTTGAAGACAAATTACAACCCTAGTGTCACTGCAGTGGTGTGGGGAGTAACAACGATGTGGATGTGCTTTTTTTCATGTTTTCCCACTTTTTCCCATCCTGTTTCCTTTAACACTACTTATAATAATAAATAAAAGTGATTTGGTCACTGTAGAGGTCAAGGAGTTAAGAGAAAAGTTTGATCTGGGTTAAATTAACCATTGCTTTACTCTAGTAATATTGTAAAAACCATGTGTTTTGGTGGAAGCCATAGTTTTATGTAAATAACCATGGTGTTACAACAGTGATATGTTGCTAACAGGGATTTTGGTTCGTTCTGAGCAAAAACTGTAATTTTTCATTCTGGTTCAGAAGTTGAGTGAAGGTCTTCATTCACAGAATGCAACATCCACAATGGGAAATTAGGAAAAGAAATGTGTGATGCAGCAGTTTCCTTCAGGATCAAAGCACGTTTCATTCTTTGGCCTTTGGTTTTATGAAAAAAATATCGGAACGAAATAACCGGCTACCACCTGCATTTATAAATGATGTTTTCACTCCGGAACAATTGAAAATCACTTTGTTCCCATTTTTGGTTACGTTCTGCAAAAAAAAATAAAAATAAATAAATATATATATATATATATATATATATATATATATATATATATATATATATATATATATATATATATATATTTGGTTTTTGTTCCTTGAACTGTTTTTATTCCTTGAACTGGTGCTAATATATTAACCATGTTGAATTTTGTGGTTACTGTGATTTTACTACATAATACTATGGTGATTCTATGGTTACTGCAGTAAACCATGGTTATTTTCTGTGGAGAGGTTAGGTTTAGGGGTATTTTAAGGGAAGGTTAGGGTTAGGTTTAGGGTTATGGGCATACCTGCCAACACTCCCGATTTTACCGGGTTTCTCCTGTTTTTCCACTCCTGCTCCCGCTGTACTCCCGATTTACAGTTTCTCCCGATAAACTTATGATTTTCCACATCCACACTTTGCATATGGGATTGTCCTGTATTTAAGTATGAAATGATGCATCCCACATCGAATCAATACGGGATGCTATTTGTCCCGTAAGCTGGTCAGATGGCTTCACAGCAAAATCGTTTCAGTTAATTTAACATTGATATAAGTTGGAAATTTTTCTTGCGGTGGGAAAGGGGTCATCTAAAAAGTCCACACATTGTGCTGAAACTTGCTAATACTGTGGCGGGTGAGGTATGGGACCATCTGAAAAGTCCACACATTGTGCTAAAACTGTGGATTTTTTTATTGAAAAACAGAAGTTCAATATAAATGTTAAATAAGATGTACAAAATTACACAGATCCAGCAATGAATGAATACTATCACTGAGTCATAAAGACAAGAAGTACAGATGAAGGAAAATAAATAATTAAAATAAAATAACAAAACATCTTAAAAATATACATAAACCAACACAGATCACAGATGTATACATAAAGATAAATAATCAAAGAAAAGAAAGTCATGTGTCAGGAAAGTTCTCGGCATATAACAAAGGATATACACTTTATTATTAATAAATTAAGCATTTTTCGCTAAAACTGTGAAGTATGTGGTAAGGGACCATCTGCTTACATGGTCAATTTATTGGTATAATTCATCTTCAATGTAGTATTACTGACCGGTACTGCTGCTCCCTATATGCATATTATGCAGTCTACGTAGTGCGTCTACTCCCGACAGAGCCACCAATTATATTCTTAGGGGGGCACCAGAATCTACACTGGCTGCCGTTCCTCGGATATACGAACCACGCTTTTATTTAAGCTGAAGTGAGTAGTTTCTGCATCATTAGTGCCACCAAACGGAAATGCAAAAATAAATGGTTTACTTTAGTTTTCTCTGCAATATAATGGGATCGGAGAAAGTATTTTAACAAGTTACACACTTCAGCTTCAAATTACAGGGTTTGTTCTTTTTAGAATATATATATATACAGGTGCATCTCAATAAATTAGAATGTCGTGGAAAAGTTCATTTATTTCAGTAATTCAACTCAAATTGTGAAACTCGTGTATTAAATAAATTCAATGCACACAGACTGAAGTAGTTTAAGTCTTTGGTTCTTTTAATTGTGATGATTTTGGCTCACATTTAACAAAAACCCACCAATTCACTATCTCAAAAAATTAGAATATGGTGACATGCCAATCAGCTAATCAACTCAAAACACCTGCAAAGTTTTCCTGAGCCTTCAAAATGGTCTCTCAGTTTGGTTCACTAGGCTACACAATCATGGGGAAGACTGCTGATCTGACAGTTGTCCAGAAGACAATCATTGACACCCTTCACAAGGAGGGTAAGCCACAAACATTCATTGCCAAAGAAGCTGGCTGTGCACAGAGTGCTGTATCCAAGCATGTAAACAAAAAGTTGAGTGGAAGGAAAAAGTGTGGAAGAAAAAGATGCACAACCAACTGAGAGAACCGCAGCCTTATGAGGATTGTCAAACAAAATCGATTCAAGAATTTGGGTGAACTTCACAAGGAATGGACTGAGGCTGGGGTCAAGGCATCAAGAGCCACCACACACAGACATGTCAAGGAATTTGGCTACAGTTGTCGTATTCCTCTTGTTAAGCCACTCCTGAACCACAGACAACATCAGAGGCGTCTTACCTGGGCTAAGGAGAAGAAAAACTGGACTGTTGCCCAGTGGTCCAAAGTCCTCTTTTCAGATGAGAGCAAGTTTTGTATTTCATTTGGAAACCAAGGTCCTAGAGTCTGGAGGAAGGGTGGAGAAGCTCATAGCCCAAGTTGCTTGAAGTCCAGTGTTAAGTTTCCACAGTCTATGATGATTTGGGGTGCAATGTCATCTGCTGGTGTTGGTCCATTGTGTTTTTTGAAAACCAAAGTCACTGCACCCGTTTACCAAGAAATTTTGGAGCACATCATGCTTCCTTCTGCTGACCAGCTTTTTAAAGATGCTGATTTCATTTTCCAGCAGGATTTGGCACCTGCCCACACTGGCAAATGCACCAAAAGTTGGTTAAATGACCATGGTGTTGGTGTGCTTGACTGGCCAGCAAACTCACCAGACCTGAACCCCATAGAGAATCTATGGGGTATTGTCAAGAGGAAAATGAGAAACAAGAGACCAAAAAATGCAGATGAGCTGAAGGCCACTGTCAAAGAAACCTGGGCTTCCATACCACCTCAGCAGTGCCACAAACTGATCACCTCCATGCCACGCCGAATTGAGGCAGTAATTAAAGCAAAAGGAGCCCCTACCAAGTATTGAGTACATATACAGTAAATGAACATACTTTCCAGAAGGCCAACAATTCACTAAAAATGTTTTTTTTATTGGTCTTATGATGTATTCTAATTTTTTGAGATAGTGAATTGGTGGGTTTTTGTTAAATGTGAGCAAAATCATCACAATTAAAAGAACCAAAGACTTAAACTACTTCAGTCTGTGTGCATTGAATTTATTTAATACACGAGTTTCACAATTTGAGTTGAATTACTGAAATATATGAACTTTTCCACGACATTCTAATTTATTGAGATGCACCTGTATATAGTTTTTTGCTGAAATTTGCTTATGACTTCTCATAGAATGTCCTTAAAGGAAAATTCTAACTTTAATACAAGTGCATAACTGTCAATAATTGCTTTTTTTATTGTTTTTTCCAAACTGAGGGACAAGTCTGCTTTGTTTTGTTTTGTTTTGGGGGGGGGGGGGGGATACCTGTATTTAACAACCTGGTCTCATAGAATTAACTTTACTCCATATGCATTTTTGCAAACTGACTTTTACGTGCCACTTTATAAGTTTTGCTGCAGTTTCCTGGTGAAATTAACACTAGAGACGCTATAGCAACTGTGCATTTTATTCATTGTCACACAAATCATGACTACAATTGCTGATTATGAATTCATCAAAACATACTTTTCACTCTATTATTCACCCCATCAGTGATCAGAATGAGCTTTATTGCCAAGTATGCTTACACATACAAGGAATTTGTCTTGGTGACAGGAGCTTCCAGTGTACAACCATACAAAAACAGCAGCAAGACATAGATAATAATAAAAAATAAAAAAGTTATTATACACATGCGTACAGACACACATACATACATACACATGGGTAGTGCAAATCTAATACAATCTGTTATGTACAGTGTAAATACAAATCTGTTATGTACAGTGCAAATGGTTTATTTTATTTTATTTTTTTTTTTCCAGAGGAATGAATGGCAGAAGAGGTTGGATGTGTTGGATAAACATAAGAAAGACTAAACTGTGTATTGCACATTAGTTATTGCTCAATGGGGCAATTTAACTGTTCATGAGATGGATAGCCTGAGGGAAAAAACTGTTCCTGTGCCTGACGGTTCTGGTGCTCAGAGCATTGAAGCATCGGCCAGAAGGCAACAGTTCAAAAAGGTAGTGGGCAGGGTGAGTGGGGTCCAGAGTGATTTTTCCAGCCTTTTTCCTCACTCTGGAAGTGTATAGTTCTTGAAGGGGGAGCAGGGGGCAACCAATAATCCTCTCAGCAGACCGAACTCTCCTTTGAAGTCTTCTGATGTCTGATTTCGTAGCTGAACCAAACCAGACAGTTATTGAAGTGCAGAGGACAGACTCAATGACTGCTGAGTAGAACTATATCAGCAGCTCCTGTGGCAGGTTGAATTTCCTCAACTGGCGATGTTGTGACTGGTTTGATGTTATGACATCAAAACACTTTTACTTCAATGCATGATTTCAAAACTATACATTTTAACACTTGTATTACAGCCCCACCTACATATGCACAGTTATTCCTAAATCATTAGCTTGTTTGGTAGCTCATTTGAAAGAGTGTTTGACTTTGGATTTGATGGCTGCGGTTCAAGTCCAGCCAAAGATGCATGAAAGAGAAAGTGGCATAGAAATGACACAAAATGATGTGGTTGCTTCAGTAAATATATATATATATATATATATATATATATATATATATATATATATATAATTTGCATATTAAAACACTATCGGTGAGGGTTAGGTGTTGGTTAAGGTTAAGGATGTCTGTTTTGTTACTCACATTTTTCTTTTTGGACACTATTGGTTAGGTTTAGGGTGAAGTTGTATGTTAGAGAGGTACGTTTTACTTATTAAAACCTCTATCTAAAATTCATCTTGATAACTGTCTGATCACAACCTTATTTTGCTCGGATTTGGCAACCCCCGATGGACAATTTACTTGGAAGCTGCAGCCAAACTTTTAATGAAGCACGTGATTTCAGTTTTGCAAAAACGTTGCAATGTTCACGTAATTTCATGAGACCAGGCTGGTATTTAATCTGGTGTATACCTCTTACTTTGAGTGAGATAAAAGCATTATTAAAGAGTTAGTTCACCCCAAAATGAAAATTCAGTCATTGTTTACTCACCGCTGTGTTGTTATAAGCCTATATGACTTTCTTTTTTTTCTTTTTTTCTTTTTTTTTAACAAAAAGGGAGAAATTGTGAAAAAAAAAAAAAAATATATATATAAATATATTTTGCTCATTGATGTCATACAATGGCAGTTTATGGAGACCACCTATTTAAGCTTCATAAGGACGCAAAGGAATAATTCAAAAGCCTAATAAATTATTCCACGCTCTCGAAATGGGGCATTCAAGCGGCAACTTGTTTTGTTTATCTAAAAACCGGTCCACCACAGTGATAGAAACAACAGAACACAACACAGATGCACACAAATCAAAGAACTGAACTTACTAAATACAGGGATGGATTAACCACCTGGCAATTGGGCCGTTGCCCAGGGGCCTCTAAACGCAAGGGGCCTCGAGCTCCAAATCAATGTATTTATTTATTTATTTATTTATTTATTTATTTTGAGATCTATATTGTAAATCCACGTAAATGTCAGCCTTATGTGAAATACCATTTGTTCGGGCGAATGCTTGATGGATGACAGCAGCGCAAGCACAGGCACTGAGTGCGCGCTCAGAGAATCTGCATTTATACAGCGTGTTTATTTGAAGTACATCAGAGAACAGCCTTTGATTCACAAAACACTTTCAAACACAAAGATAAGGTGCAGTTTACCCTGGCAGTGTACAAAGCTGATGGTTTAAATTCATATAAGCAACAGAATTCGTGCAACAGTATGGACTTTAAAATGTCCTGCATGCATTTAATGCTTAATGATAAAGCGAAAGATGCTTTAAATACCCTATATATGTGCACAGTAACCATTTGTACTAGTTGGTTAACCGCAAAAGTTTACGAACGGTTATTCTGTCATTTGTCAGGAGCTGGTACTAAAGTCGGGAATCAAAAAGGTTTATTGCCATGAGTGTGTCAAGCACAAACTCCGATTAGCAGGGAATAAAGTGCACAGTGAGCTTTGAGCCTAAATAGCACAATATAGATCTTCAAATGATAAAATCACTTTAAAGTTGAACAAAAATAATCTCTGTCACTGCCTGCAACATAGGCCCATTTTTAATCAATGGAAAATGCGTAATTCTGTCAAGGCAGTTTCACTTTCCATGAGGCAGCGAACGCTACGGTTTATAAACCTCTTCAGGATGCTTTGATTTTTAAATTATTCAGTATTTAATTTGTGTAATTACTGTCTGCACACCAGAGCAAAAGGGGGAAAAAAACATTGGCTCACCGTTTATCAAGCACTGAAACTTTGCCAGGTGCAAAACAATCTGGACGCATGTGTAACAGTCACATTATGTCCTCTTTGCAACCTGAACTTCATCAGAATGTCGATTTGTGACACCAGCGCTGAAAAAGCTAGATGCGGCACAACAAATGGTGAAACAGAACACAGGTGTCTCAAGATGCATTTATAAGTATTGAAGTCCTTTTTAACTTAACACAGTGTCTAAAAAATGCGACGGTCCTGTGCGGTACGCTGAAAAAGTGGGATGTGGCGCAATGATGAAAGATGTCCATCCAGTGTGCGTTTACATAGAAAAACAATTGAAAAACAGCTCAGACACATGTGTGAACAGCCTGTAACTCACCCTATAGCCTACTTGAAAAACTGACCCGAACCTGGCCCAAAACCTGTAGGTTTGTCGGGTACCGTCGGACTCAGATTGGGTTGAAGACTCTAAACACGTGCAGAATTAACTAATAGTGATTTTGGTATTTGAATACAGGCACCATGCACATCCCTATTAATAACACATGATTTTGGATCAGTTCTTAATTAAAAAGTACATATAACTGTTGTGTTCTGTTATTTCTATTGCTGTGGGTGGGGGGCTGCAGCTCTCGTGAATGCACGGGGGAGAGCAACGGTCGATGAACAGTTTTACGAAATAATACATTAGATTTCGGTTTGTTTCTCACCAAACCTCATGGTAAGCTTTCATAACAATCATGAGTCTCATGGAATAATTTATTAGACTTCTGAATTATACTTTTGCATCCTTTTGAAGCTTGAAGAGGTGGTCACCATAAACTGCCATTGTGTGACATCACTGAGCACAATTTTTTTTCACAATTTCTCCCTTTGTGTTAAGAAAAAGAAAGAAAAACAAATGGGGTTATAACAACACAGGGGTGAGTAAACAATGACTGAATTTTGATTTGGGGGTGAACTATCCCTTTAAAATTGTAAAAAAAAAAAATTAAAAAATTAAAAAAAAAAAAAAATTAATAAACATGCGAGGGGTGGGGGATGTGCAGAACTTGATGATGGGTTTTCAAATTCTCTGGAAATGTGGGGAGTATTCTGGAATTATGCTGGTGCAGTTTCCATAGAATATTGCGTTGATTTTCCTCAAGTGAAGAAATCGCCTATAAACATTAATAAAGATGTTATAATGTGTTTGTGTAAGTTGAGAGTCATGAGAAGCATCCAATTTCTCCTAATGTTTTCTACTATGAAATGGGCTCGCATTCTGAAATGCCCTTCATCATATTATCAAATTGTCTTTCACAGATGAGAAACATCACAGAGACGCTGATGAAGCCTTTAGAACAGTTTCGGAAAGAACAGCTTGGCTCAGCAAAGGTAGAAACATAATTCTCCCTTATCGTTATATTTGAGCTGAATTGATTTTTTTTAATTGTTGTTATTATTATTATTTAAAAGAAAAGAATAGCTGGACAAATATTGAAACCAGTTAAGTATTTAATGCTTGCTTCCTTTTCTGTGGATTAAGAGTAGTACGTTTCTTCATCGTACTGTTTTTAATTTTTTTTAATTTTTTTTTCTCCAGGCAGAGAGAAAGAGGTACGAGAAGGAAACTGAGAAATACTATAGCTCACTAGAGAAAGTTTTGAACATATCAGCAAAGAAGAAGGAGCCACAATTACAGGAGGTACTTGATATTTTCCTCTTCCAGCACACAAGATGGATGTATCAATCAATTGTTTTCCAGAAATGGTAGTTTTCATCTGTAGAGCATCAGAAAAAAAGAATTATAATTATTATTATGTATATAAATATTAATGTTGTGGCTGATCGGTGTTTGTATATACAGTATGTATATATACACTACCGGTCAAAGTTTTGAAACACTCATTCTTTATTATAATTTTTTCCCCACATTTTAGAATAATAGTAAAGTCATCAAAACTATGGAATAACATAAATGGAACAATGGGAATTATGTTGTGACTAAACAAAATCCAAAATCAAAACTGTGTTATATTTTAGCATCTTCAAAGTAGTCACCCTTTGCCTAGAATTTGCAGACATGTACTCTTGACATTTTCTCAACCAACTTCTTGAGGTATCACCCTGGGATGCTTTTCAAACAGTATTGAAGGAGTTCCCATCTATGTTGGACACTTATCGGCTGCTTTTCTTTATTATTTGGTACAATTTCAAAAACCTTTTTTTAAATTTTTTATAAAATTTTAGTTTTGTGATGAAATAAATTAATATGTTGGCACAATTATATTTTTGTCTACAAAACTCATTTCAAACATTTAAGCATACGCCTTCAGATCAAAAGATTTTTAAGATCATGAGAAACATTTCAGTCAAGTGTTTCAAAACTTTTGACCGGTTGTGTGTGTGTGTGTGTGTGTATATATATATATACACTACCGTTCAAAAATGTTATTTAAAAAAAAGTTTTTGAAATGGATGACTTGGACCGAATAATTAAGAAAAGCAGCCACTAAGTGCCCAGCATATAGATGGGAACTCCTTCAATACTGTTTAAAAATCATCCCAGGGTGATACCTCAAGAAGTTGGTTGAGAAAATGCCAAGAGTACATTTCTGCAAAATCTAGGCAAAGGGTGACTACTTTGAAGATGCTAAAATATAACACAGTTTTGATTTATTTTGGATTTTTTAGTCACAACGTAATTCCCATATTTCCATTTCTATTATTCCATAGTTGTGATGAATTTACCATTATTCTAAAATGTGAAAATAAATAAAAAATAAAGAATGAGTAAGTGACCCTAAACTTTTGAACGGTAGTGTGTGTGTGTGTGTGTGTGTGTGTGTGTGTATATGTATATATATATATATATATATATATATATATATATATATATATATATATATATATATATATATATATATATATATATATATATATATACACACACACACAGTTGCAATCGAAATTTTCTGTCATACATCTATAAAACATTCTTCCAGGACTCCACAGGTCTTTCCTACTTCTTTCCTATTACTCCTTGAATATTCAAGTCAACATTTCCCTTGGTGAAGTTTTGCTTTCTTCCACACCCCAAGAAGGTTGATGTTGTACCATATTTAAAAAAATGAATGATTGGTGCTGCCAACTTTGTCTATTGGAAATTGAAGTGCCTTGGAAATGTACTTTTAGCCATGACCTTTCTTGTGTAATGAAATAATCTCCTCTATTAGCTTTTGAGACAGCTTATTTTTAATTGCATTTTTTGCATAGAAATACATTTTTGCTTACACCGCTAAACTTAAATTTTAAAACTTAAATAAGTGCCATTGCAGATAGATGACTTAATTTTGTTTTAAAACAATTACTTGTGTAGCCTTACATATTTAAGAAACAGCTACATGCAATAGGGGTTGAATAATTATGACATGGCTGTATTTTAAAAAAATCCTACTATTTAGAAATATTAGGTTATATATTCACACTATGACTTTGAATGTGTCACTCAACTGATATAGATGTAAACTTTAAAAATTCTGGGTCATCAGAAAAGCTTACCTTTGTAAATCCTTACTGTCTTGGGGGATTGAATAATTTCGATTGCAACTATATGTATGTATGTATGTATGTATGTATGTATGTATTTACACCGATCAGCCACAAAATATTACCTAATATTGTGTAGGTCCCCCTCATGCCACCAAAACAGCGCCAAACCGCATCTCAGAATAGCATTCTGATATGATATTCTTCTCACCACAATTCTAAAGAGCGGTTATCTGAGTTACCCTAGACTTGGTCAGTTTGAACCAGTCTGGCCATTCTCTGTTGACCTCTCTCATCAACAAGGCATTTGCATCTGCAGAACTTCCACTCACTTGATGTTTTTTGTTTTTGGCACCATTCCGAGTAAATTCTATAGACTGTTGTGTATGAAAATCCCAGGAGATCAGCTGTTACAGAAATACTCAAACCAGTCCGTCTGGCACCAACAATCATCCATGCGATTATCTAATCAGCCAATCGTGTGGCAGCAGTGCAGTTCATCAAAATCCAGGGCTCCAGACTGCGACTAAAATGGTCGCAAATGTGACTAAAAATAATTGATTGAGACAATAATTTAAAATCTAGTCGCCATTGGTGACAGTCAGGATGTGTGCGTTCATATGCGGTTTTGTCAGATATCATCTTCAGAATCAGAATCAGCTTTATTGCCAAGTATGCTTACACATACAAGGAATTTGTCTTGGTGAAAGGAGCTTCCAGTGTACAACAATACAAAAACAATACAAAAACAGCAGCAAGACATAGATAATAATAAAAAATAAAAAATAAAACTAATTATACACATACGTACAGACACACACATACATACATACACACACATACACATGGATAGTGCAAATCTAATACAATCTGTTATGTAAAATTTCAAAGAGTTATTGAATACATCTTTAGAGCGCGCACCACCCGTTCTGTTTCTGACGAGCTTGCTGCACCGCACGCAACAACAAACCCAGTGCGAGAGAGTCGTGACCAAATTACTCTTTTGAATCGGGTCTTTTTTTATTATTTTTTATCCCCAATTTGGAATGCCCAATTCCCAATGCGCTCTAAGTCCTCGTGGTGGTGTAGTGACTCGCCTCAATCCGGGTGGTGGAGGACGAATCTCAGTTGCCTCCGCACATGAGACCGTCAACCCGCGCATCTTATCACGTGGCTTGTTGAGTGTGTTACCACGGAGACATAGTGCGTGTGGAGGCTTCACGCCATCCACCACGGCATCCACGCACAACTCACCATGCGCCCCACTGAGAGCGAGCCACATTGTTGCGACCACGAGGAGGTTACTCCATGTGACTCTACCCTCCCTAGCAACCTGGCCAGTTTGGTTGCTTAGGAGAATCGGGTCTTTTTCATGAATCACCCAAAAAGAACTTTGAACTCTGGTTTACCATTAGCACTTTGAATCAGATTCACTTTCTCAGCGAATCAGCCGTCAGTTTGCTCACAACTGGGAGTGCAGACATTTCAAATAAAGAGTCCCATGTGTATTTCAGGCTTCTTTACAATGAAAAGTCCCATATTGTGTAACCCTTATTTTTCTTCTGGTAATTATTGATTGGGATTAGAGTAGCACAATAAAGTGCATCTGGGATTTCATTCATTTTGCACTCTTGTAGTCTCTGTGTCTGGGCCATCCGGTAACAGTATTTACAACAATTTATTATATATATATATATATATATATATATATATATATATATATATATATATATATTACTGTATATATAAAATCAAGCTTTTGACACTTAGGACAATAGACCTTTTCACAGACTGTGATGACATGTTTCTGCCTTATTTAGCAGTGTAAAACTGGCAAACTTCATTATATGATATTTTTATTTTTATTTTATTTTTTTGTATATTGTGTAAGTTTATAACATTGTGCCTTGTGTTATATTACCTTGGAATTAGTTTAAAAAAAATAATTACCACTGCTGCGAGGGAGTTTCTATTACAGCTGCTGAGAGAGTGACAGTAAATTTGGCATCTTCTCCCATCTGACTGTCTTAATCCACTGCTCTCTATGTATTCTTCTTCTGGAAAGTCATTCAAATGTAATAGAGGATTTTTTCTTTTGCTCTTGGAGCAAATGGGTAAGTGAAAATAAGATTTGCTGTGGTCTCCCATTCACTCCCATTCACCGCTGTGGAAGTTTACCCTGCAAACGTTTACTTCCACGTTCCAAAACCCGGAGTGTGAAAATGTCTGTTGAGGGACATGTACACAACTATTACACAAGGTGCAAACATTTATTGATGCTCAAGAAAACAACACACTACTATATGCATACTATATGTAAATATCTGTAATGCAGATTCTGAAGAGCAGTACTAAATAAAAATATTATCTCTTTTATTTATATAAATTATTAAAGGGGTTTGAACATTTATGAGACAAAAGGGAATGCAAACTTATTTTCTCAACTATATATACGGTTTATTAAACCTTCGATTAATGGGTTATCAGCTGTCATACTTTTCTTTGGCTTTCTAACTTGTTTCTGAACAGAAATCTAAATCGAGCAATTCTGTGATTTGGCCATTGGGCTCCTTAACGTTTCAGTTTATGAGCCAATGGCTCCCAAGTAATTTTTTTTTTAGTCTGGAGCCCTGAAATCATGCAGATATGGGTCAGGAGCTTCAGTTAATGTTCACATCAACCATCAGAATGGGGAATAAATGTGATCTCAGTGATTTGAAGCGTGGCATGATTGTTAGTGCCAGATAGGCTGGTTTGAGTATTTCTGTAACTGCTGATCTTTTGGGATTTTCACGCACGACAGTCTCTAGAATTTACTCCGAATGGTGCCAAAAACAAAAATCATCCCCAAAAAATAAAAGCGGCAGTTCTGTGGACGGAAATGCCTTGTTGATGAGAGAGGTCAACAGAGAATGGACAGGCTGGTTTGAACTGACAAAGTCTATGGTAACTCAGATAACTGCTCTGTACAATTGTGGTGAGAAGAATATCATCTCACAATGCTATTCTGAGATGCGGGTTGGCGCTGTTTTGGTGGCACGAGGGGGACCTGCACAATATTAGGCAGGTGTTTTTAATGTTGTGGCTGATCTGTGTGTGTGTGTGTGTGTGTGTGTGTGTGTATGTGTGTATATATATATATATATATATATATATTAGAAATAAAATGGAGCAAAAAGTGTGAGAGCCTTTTCTTAAACTGTATTTGAAAAACCTTATTGGTTTACCTTAGTTTTATTCAGTCATATTTCTTTTGTTAGTCTCTGCATGACACTTAATACAGGTGCCTTCAGCTGACTGTAAAATTACAGTTAGCAGGCAGAAGCAGGCAGTCTGCTTTTTTGGTATTTTTTCATTCTGTTTCTATCTGTCTCTCAGGCAGACGTTTCAGTGGAGGTGATGAGACATCATTTTCAGGAATCGTCTCTGGAGTATGTGTGCAAGCTGCAGGAGATACAAGAGAGGAAAAAGTTTGAGTGTGTTGAGCCTGTGAGTGCTTCATCAGTCAATCAACTTTATTTGTTTCAGAGTTCGTTTTCTGTTGCGTTTTAGAGTGTATTCCAAATAAATACACCTTACACTCTATCAACTCAATCAGCATCTCTAACATGCCCCCACCACCACACACACACACATAAAAAGAAACCTTTTGTGGAAACCTGTTTACAGTGATGCACTTGCAGTGGAAGTCTGTAAGTCAATTATACAGCAATAGAATTGTAACAAAAAATATAAAATAAATGTTTACAGATCAAATAATAAACATTATTTGACTGAGTATGTCAGTGCTTCAAAAAATGAGTATGACATTTTTTATTTTAAACAAATGTTGGCAGGCAGAGAACATTTCTTTTTACCACTTAGAAAAAAAAAAAAATGCGGGCTGATCCCCTGACATTTTTTGTTGTTTACAGAGCCTAGGGCTGTCACAGAGAAAGGTGTGGTTTCTAAGGACACATTTTATTCATGGTATTCAAACAACAGATTGCTTACAGCTGCTTTAAGTTGTATTCAAGTCAAAAATATGTAAATTTTGGGTCTTTATTTGTCTTCATTAAAGAGAGTCTTAGTCTTATATTCTATACATTGCAGTTAACCTCATGAATCTTACCACTGGAGGTACACTAGTTCTAGTCAGCTAGACAGAGCACAGTGGGATGGAACAAAATGCAGAGATCTCAAGACATTATATATATATATATATATATATATATATGATAAATAATCTCAAGATGCTTGTCCCGCCCCCAGCTGCTTCTTATTGGTTAATTTTTAAACTGCCATTGATGCACTACACTGAATATCAAACATTTTAACTTACTCCCATTCCCTTTTTTTCTCTTTCTGTTCCAGATGCTGGCATTCTTTCAGACTGTTTTTACTTTCTATCATCAAGGATACGAGTTGGCCGAAGATTTTGACCATTACAAAAAGGCACTTCAAATCAATATCCAAAATGTAAGTATTAATGTTTTCATTATAAATACACACTCTTAGGCCTGTTATTTTTAAAGACATACTCATAAAGGTTTGCAGAAGATACATTTATCCACTCACTTTCCACATGAATACTTTTCATCCTGTTTATCCAAGATATTTGTGTGCCAAGTACATTTAAATTTGCAAATAAGCATTTAATCAAAACATAAATGGAGTGATTTGGCACAATTGTCATTCTTCACTCATCTTTCTCTGGCTACCATCATGTTGCCCTGCTGGGTGATGTGGAAAGAGCTACTGAGATAGGATACAGCAGCATTTCGAAAGGGCCAAGGTTTCCAAGGGAAATTAAAGGCCTTTGTTTGTATTGACATTCCGTTGTGTTTCACTTTTAAGCCAGAAGTTTGAGAGCTGACTTCCTCCCCCTGTCTGTTTGATAGGACCATGTCACACTCCTCACTGCTTTATTTGAATCAGCTACAGTGGTCAAGGTGAAAATGTATACAGTTGAAGTCAGAAGTTTACATACACCTTAGACAAACTCAGATTAAAACTCAGTTTTTCACAATTACTGACATTTAATCATAGAAAACATTCCCTGTCTTAGGTCAGTTAGGATCACTATTTTAAGAATGTGAAATGTCGGGGGGCCTGGGTAGCTCAACGAGTATTGACACTGACTGCCAACCCTGGAGTCACGAGTTCAGATTCAGGGTGTGCTGAAGGACTACAGCCAGGTCTCCTAAGCAAACAAATTGGCCCGGTTGCTAGGGAGGGTAGAGTCACATGGGGTAACCTCCTTGTGGTCACGATTAGTGGTTCTCGCTCTCAGTGGGGCACGTGGTAAGTTGTGTGTGGACCGCGGAGAGTAACATGAGCCTCCACATGCTGGGACTCCACGGTGTCATGCACAATGAGCCACGTGATAAGATGCATGGATTGACGTTCTCAGAAGCGGAGGCAACTGAGACTTGTCCTCTGCCACCAGGATTGAGGTGAGTAACTGCGCCACCAGGAGGACCTACTAAGTAGTGGGAACTGGCCATTCCAAATTGGGAGAAAAGGGGATTAAAAAAAAAAAAAAAAAAAGAATGTGAAATGTCAGAATAATTGTTGAGAGAATTATTTATTTAAGCTTTTATTTCTTTCATAACATTCCCAGTGGGTCAGAAGTTTACATACGCTTTGTTAATATTTGGTAGCATTGCCTTTAAATTGTTTAACTTGGGTCAAACATTTTGGGTAGCCTTCCACAAGCTTCTTACAATAAGTTGCTGGAATTTTGGCCCATTGCTCCATACAGAACTGGTGTAACTGAGTCAGGTTTGAAGGCCTCCTTGCTTGCACATGCTTTTTCAGTTCTGCCCACAAATTTTCTATTGGACTGAGGTCAGGGCTTTGTGATGGCCACTCCAATACCTTGACTGTGTTGTCCTTAAGCCATTTTGCCACAACTTTGTAGGTATGCTTGTGGTCATTGTCCATTTGGAAGAGCCATTTGCAACCAAGCTTTAACTTCCTGGCTGATGTCTTGAGATGTTGCTTCAAAATATCCACATAATTTTAATTCCTCATGATGCCATCTATTTTTTGAAGTGTACCAGTCCCTCCTGCAGCAAAGCATCCCCACGACATGATGCTGCCACCCCCATGCTTCACGGTTGGGATGGTGTTCTTCGGCTTGCAAGTCTAACCCTTTTTCCTCCAAACATAACGCTGGTCATTATGGCCAAAAAGTTCAATTTTTGTTTCATCAGACCAGAGGACATTTCTCCAAAAAGTAAGTTCTTCGTCCCCATGTGCACTTGCAAACTGTAGTCTGGCTTTTTGATGGCAGTTTTCGAGAAGTGGCTTTTACCTTGCTGAGCAGCCTTTCAGGTTATGATATAGGTCTCGTTTTCCTGTGGATATAGATTCATGTCTACTGGTTTCCTCCGGCATCTTCACAAAGTCCTTTGCTGTTGTTTTGGGATTGATGTGCACTTTTCGCACCAAACTACATTCATCTCTAGGAGACAGAATGAGTCCCCTTCCTGAGCAGTATGATGGCTGTGTGGTCCCATGGTGTTTATACTTGCGTACTGTTGTTTGTACAGATGAACGTTGTACCTTCAGGTGTTTGGAAATTGCTCCCAAGGATGAACCAGACTTGTGGAGGTCCACAATGTTTTTTCTGAGGTCTTGGCTGATTTCTTTTGATTTTTCCCATGATGTCAAGCAAGAGTTTGAAGGTAGGCCTTAAGATACATCCACAGGTACACCACCAATTGACTCCTATTAGCCAATTAGCCTATCATAAGTTAATTGTCTAAAGTCTTGACATCATTTTTTGGACTTTTCCAAAATGCTTAAAGGCACAGTTAACTTAGTGTATGTAAACTTCTGACCTACTGGAATTGTGATATAGTCATTTAAAAGTGAAACAATCTGTCTGTAAACAATTGTTGGAAAAATTACTTGTGTCATGCACATAGTAGATGAACTATAGTTTGCTCATATGAAATCTGTGGAGTGGAGTTTTAATGACTTCAACCTAAGTGTATGTAAACTTCTGACTTCAACTGTAGCTTGAGAAAGTGGATTAGCAATTGCTGAGATATTCCAAACAGCTTTCGAATATAATTTCTGTGTAATGATCCACTTTGTTAAACTTTGTTGAACTATCCCTGTAAGTAGTGATAGTGGAAAACTAGGGGTTTCACTGACTGCCCAATTAGTTGATTAGTTCTGCCACTAGTTGGTATGTAATTCACATGACTTCAGTTGCTCTTGTTCTATTCTCTTGTCCACAAACTGTGTCCCAATGCAGCTGCATGCCATTAACTTTGTATAACAAGCTGTAACAGTCAAAACAATTTGAAATTATGCAAAGGTGAAAATAAACCCGGGGTGCTTTGCTTACACAAAGTGCATTATAACCAAACCATCCAGAATGTGTTGCAGACATTTATGGTCTGAGTTCATTGGAATCTTGACTTACAAGCCAAAATTTGTGTGAACCACCCTGAAACGTATCATGTTTCGCCCAGAGGCTGACAAAAACTCCAAGCAAGTGAAACATTCATTTTTGCAACATTTAGGACAATGAATCTGGCAATGATGATTTTTAAATTTTTTATTTCATATCTCACCTGCATTCATTCTTTCCACTCACACACTTAAACACAGTTATTTTTTGTTGTTGGGAAAAATCTTTTATAATGTAAAAGAAACTCAGTCCATCATAGTAATGGATTAAGATTTTTCTATCGCAACCTCAGGTGACAAAATCTTGTCAAACCTGCTCTTCTGTAAAAACAACACATTTTAGGATCACATTTTAGTAGATATTAATGTAGACTGAACTTTTGTTGCAATTGTGAACTGTTGTAAAAACGCCAGCAAGCATTTTGTGTGTATAGATATATATATATTGATATATGTATACTTCAACCATCTTCAGATATTAAGGGAATGTTATGAGTTTCTCACAAGTTAAGCTCAATTGACAGCATTTGTGAAGTAATATTGATCACCACAAAAAAACATGTATTTTTGTTTTGTCTCATCTTTTCACAAATCTGGGTTACAGTTACACCATAAATCCTGCAAAAACAACTTTACAGACCAAATAATACACAAGTTTTAACTGAAGAATAAATGTAAGTTCTTTTATACATTTTTATGCTTCATTTTTCTGCCTTCAAACCTTCCAAAAATTGGCCACATTCACTTCCATTGTAAGTGCCTCATTGAAACCTCGAATTTTCCTTTTCTTTCTTTTTTTTTTTTAAGGAGGTATGAGTCTAAATACATTTTTGTGGTAATCAACATTATGCCACAACTGCTGCCAATTGGGCTTTACTTGTTTTGTTTGGTCAGAAAGCTGAGGCTGCACTGGGCTTACCATCTGTGTACCTCAGCAGAAATCCAGATTTGTCAGACCAGGCTATGTTTTTCCAGTCTTTAATTTTCCAGTTTTGGTGAGCCTTTTCCCACTACAGCCACAGATTTCTATTTTTGGCTGACAGAAGTGGAACCCGTCGTGGTCTTCTGCTGTTGTAGCCCATCTGCCTCAAGATTTGATATGTTGTGCATTCTGAGATACTATTCTGCTTACTATAATTGTACAGATGGGATATCTTTGTTACCGTAACCATTCTGTTGTGCATTCTGAGATGCTATTCTGCTCACTATAATTGTACAGAGGGGTTACCTTGGTTACCGTAACCTTTCCGTCGGTGCTATTCTGAGATGCTATTCTGCTCACTATAATTGTACAGAGGGGTTATCTTTGTTACCGTAACCAGTCTGGCCATTCTCTGTTGACCTCTCTCATCAACAAGGCTTTTCTGACTGCAGAACTGCCGCTCGCTGGATGTTTTTTATTTTTATTTTTTTGGCACCATTCTGAGTAATCTCTAGAGACTGTTGTGCTTGAAAATCCCAGGAGATCAGCAGTTACAGAAATACTCAAACCAGCCCATCTGGCACCAACAATCATGCCATGGTTGAAATCACTGAGCTCACATTTTTACCCCATTCTGATGGTTGATGTGAACATTAACTGAAAATGATTTCATGCATTTCTCTGCTGCCACATGATTGGCTGATTAGATAATCGCATGAATAACTGAATAATTATAATTAATAATTTTATTTATTTATCACACATTATACATTTGCACATATACAGTGAAATTCTTTTTTTTTCACATATCCCAGCTAAGCTGGGGTCAGTGTGTACAGGTTTGTGTGTGTGTGTGTGTGTGTGTGTGTGTGTATATATATATATATATATATATATATATATATATATATATATGTGTATATATTCATAATTCTTGGGGGGAAAATAAACAAGAAATATAAAATTTCTTGTTGATTGTGTTTTGTACTGTGACTTGACATGATATGACTCTCATGACTTGCTTGAGGTGAACCACTGACTTGTCTTGCATGACAGCTGACTTGAGACTTTACACTAAACTTGCACTTGTGGCTTGCTCCCACCTCTGCAATAATGGAAATGACTGCTAATGTTTTATGGTGTATGATGAGTCATTTACAGTGCATCCGGAAAGTATTCACAGCGCTTCACTTTTTCCACATTTTGTTATGTTACAGCCTTATTCCAAAATAGATTAAATTCATTATTTTCCTCAAAATTCTACAAACAATACCCCATAATGACAACGTGAAAGAAGTTTGTTTGAAATCTTTGTAAATTTATTAAAAATAAAAAAATGAAAAAAAATCACATGTACGTAAGTATTCACAGCCTTTGCCATGACACTCAAAATTTAGCTCAGGTGCATCCTGTTTCCACTGATCATCCTTGAGATGTTTCTACAACTTGATTGGAGTCCACCTTTGGTAAATTCAGTTGATTGGACATGATTTGGAAAGGCACACACCTGTCTATATAAGGTCCCACAGTTAACAGTGCATGTCAGAGCACAAACCAAGCCATGAAGTCCAAGGAATTGTCTGTAGACCTACGAGACAGGATTGTATCGAGGCACAGATCTGGGGAAGGGTACAGAAAAATTTCTGCAGCATTGAAGGTCCCAATGAGCACAGTGGCCTCCATCATCCGTAAATGGAAGAAGTTTGGAACCACTAGGACTCTTCCTAGAGCTGGCCGCCCGGCCAAACTGAGCGATCGGGGGAGAAGGGCCTTAGTCAGGGAGGTGACCAAGAACCCGATGGTCACTCTGACAGAGCTCCAGCGTTTCTCTGTGGAGAGAGGAGAACCTTCCAGAAGAACAACCATCTCTGCAGCACTCCACCAATCAGGCCTGTATGGTAGAGTGGCCAGACAGAAGCCACTCCTCAGTAAAAGGCACATGACAGCCCGCCTGGAGTTTGCCAAACGGCACCTGAAGGACTCTCAGACCATGAGAAACAAAATTCTCTGGTCTGATCAAACAAAGATTGAACTCTTTGGCCTGAATGGCAAACGTCATGTCTGGAGGAAACCAGGCACCGCTCATCACCTGGCCAATACCATCCCTACAGTGAAGCATGGTGGTGGCAGCATCATGCTGTGGGGATGTTTTTCAGCGGCAGGAACTGGGAGACTAGTCAGGATTGAGGGAAAGATGAATGCAGCAATGTACAGAGACATCCTTGATGTAAACCTGCTCCAGAGCGCTCTGGACCTCAGACTGGGGTGAAGGTTCATCTTCCAACAGGACAGCGACCCTAAGCACACAGCCAAGATAACAAAGGAGTGGCTACGGGACAACTCTGTGAATGTCCTTGAGTGGCCCAGCCAGAGCCCAGACTTGAACCCGATTGAGCATCTCTGGAGAGATCTGAAAATGGCTGAACCTGATGGGGCTTGAGAGGTCCTGCAAAGAAGAATGTGATAAACTGCCCAAAAATAGGTGTGTCAAGCTTGTAGCATCATACTCAAAAAGACTTGAGGCTGTAATTGGTGCCAAAGGTGCTTCAACAAAGTATTGCGCAAAGGCTGTGAATACTTATGTACATGTGATTTTTTTTTTTTCTTTTTTTTTTCTTTTTTTTTTTTTAATACATTTGCAAAGATTTCAAACAAACTTCTTTCACATTGTCATTATGGGGTATTGTTTGTAGAATTTTGAGGAAAATAATGAATTTAATCCATTTTGGAATAAGGCTGTAACATAACAATATGTGGAAAAAGTGAAGCGCTGTGAATACTTTCCGGATTGGTTAAATGTTGACACACTGACCAGTCATCTAATTTTCTGGGTAACTAGTCTGCTAGTAAAAAGAATAATCGTGCAAGCCTTATGGGAAACTAAGTTGACTGATTGCCAAGGATTCTGCAAGTCTTTATCCATGACGTTTTGTTTTCGTGTACGTTTCCTTTCAGACACGGAGTCGTTTTGAGGCCACCCGCTCTGAGGTGTACGAGTTAATGAAGAGAATCAAGGAGTCACCACAGGAGTACCGACAGACCAGCCCCATCAGTAGTGAGGGCTATCTTTACATACAGGAGAAACGTACGCAAAAGAAATTTCATGATGTAACTCACTGCAGAATGCCTCTGACCATGTGATTTTGTTGACTTGCATGTCATGTGTCTTCTGCTCCTCTGGTATTGCAAAAAAAAAAAAAAATGGTTTTGTGATTTCTACAGGACCTCCGCTTTTCGGATCCAGCTGGGTGAAACGGTATTGCACTTTTGTCAAAGAACAGAAAATTCTGCATATGATCACGTTTGACCAGAGATCAGTGGGCAAGCTTGTAAGTGTAGATAACGTGACGCATTAGTCTTGGTAATGGCACGTTTCATATAATATAAATGTTTCAGGTTTCACCTTTTGTTGTAGTTTAAATGCATCACAGAGAGTTTATTTTGATTTTGACATGTCCAAGGACTATGATTGATTGCAGTCTAGCTAATCTGCTGTTTATGAAATGCTCTGTGTCCTTTCAGGGTGAGACGGACTCTGTCACACTAAAGTCTTGTGTCTGCAAAACCACAGACATGCTTGACAGAAGGTTCTGCCTAGACATAGAGATCACAGATCGGTATGTTGTCCATAGTCACAATACAAGCCTGTTTTACTTCATCTGCATCTTTATTTCTCTCATACAATAGGGTTTAATTGGTCCTCATTTAAATTCAAATAAATGTAATGTTTTGAGTTTTCCACTATGATGGAAAATGAATAAGAAGTGTTTAAAATTCTGCTTAAAAGGTTACTAATCAAATAATTTGAGACATTTACCATGTTAACTCATTTGTACATAAGGTCAGGTTTCCTTTCTTATAAAAGCACACAATATGCTCTTAGTGCTCTTTCCAATGTTCTCAAATCCTTCTGGGATAACATGGATGATCAGGTTTTGCACAAACTTGTGGAGTCTATGACAGCTCGAGTGCAGTAAAGCAAAAGGGGTACAACACAGAATAGGAATTCTTGTTAATATAACATTTCACTCAAGCTGTTATGCTGTTGATGTAATTTTGAATGTTAAAAAAAAATAAAATAAAAATAATATGTAGTTGTAGTAGTAGCATTTTCACATGTAGGCTCACACTTCGAACCCCACTGTATGTTTGTGCTCTCTGAGCCAGAATGATATTAGGGTTTTTTTCTCTCTTTTTTCCTAATTTCATTCAAATATTTGATGAATATATACAAAGAGAAAGTTGTGGGGAATAAATAAATATATATATATATATTAAAAAAAAATCCTATAATGTTTGCTATATCCTCGCTTCTCATGTTACTGTCTCTTTAGGATGAATTGCTTGCGTTGTGGCATTCCACAGTTACATGAATAAATACAGTGTAAATGTAACTATGAATTTCTGGTTCACAACAAGTGGGAGTGGGTATTGGAAATAAGAGTACTTGTATACTACCTTAAAACAAAAGAAGTCACACTTTAGGGCAACTCGCACAATGTTTGGAAAATATTTGACTCATCTGCAACCCTGTATTCCTTCACAAGAAGAATTTGCTGGCAATTAACAGTTAAACAGATCACATAAAATTAGTAATTTATGATTGGCCAATACTTGAATGGTTTTCAATTATTTTCAGTTTCTTTAACAACTTTAACTCTTGTGTTTCCCAAGTGTTTCCTTTTTACCGTATAATAATAATAAAAATAAATATACTAGAAATATAATAAAAAATACAAAATTTAAATAATAATAATAAATATTTAGTAAGATAGGACTGTAGACCCTTCTTTTGGAAGCTAGAGATGTTAATAAGAGAGTGTGAGACAAGTGAGATTTATTGACGCTGCCTCTGGTACGTCAGAGGATTAAGAAATCAAAATATTTTGAACATCCAAGATACACCCAGGGACATTATTAATCAAAGCCTACAGCCAACACCAGCCTGGGCACAATTTCATGTGTAAACTCAAGCAGTGGTTTGTGGAGCGTGTAAGATCACAGCATGCCTCCAAATCTTGCAGTTGATTTAAATATATGTAGCAACAGGCTGAGTTTGTGTTTGGTTTTTCTAGACCAGGCACAGTGCTGACTGTCCAGGCTCTCTCAGAAGATGACTACAGATTCTGGATTCAAGCGATGGGAGGAAAGGAGCCAGTGCGTCAATCAGTCACTTTAACTCCCTGAAATAATCCCAACAGCTTTATTCAATGAAAGCATTTTTCTGACTAAACCCACTTTAGATTCTTTTTAATAAATCTTTGCATCAGAACTTTGCTTCAAGCAGTTACTATTAGAAGTATTAGTCTCTTGTTTGGACATATTAAAGGAATAGTTCACACCAAAACAATAATTCTCTCATCATTTATTTACCCTTGTGCCATCTCAAACATGTATGTCCTGCTTTCTTCCGTGGAACACAAACAGAGATATTTTTATGGAGATAAGATGCCTGTTTGTCCATAAAATGCAAGTGAATTGTGACCAAATATTCCTGCTCCTAAAAGGACATAAATACAGCCTAAAGGTAATCCATAACACTCTGGTGGCTTAATCCATGACTTCTGAAGTGATCCAATCGATTTTGGGTGAGGATAGACTAAAATGAAATGCTGTACGTTTTGCCATTGCAATCTCTTGGAACAATCATGATTTCAAGCTCGATTAAACTTCCTAGGGCTTGATGCATGCACAGAGCTATGTAGATTGCGCTAGGACGTGTAACTGAGCTTGAAATCATGATCGTCAAGAAGACTGCTGATTTCAAGATTTATAGTGAAAAAGACTCCACTGGATTCTTATGGATTAACTTGATGCTGCCTTTGTCTTTTTTGGATCTTGAAAAATTGGTCACCATTCACTTGCATAGTATGCACAAGCAGACATCATCTTTCAATTGAAATATCTTTGTCTGTGTTCCACGGAAAAAAGAACATCATAAGAGTTTGAGATGGCATAAGGACGAGTAAATGATGAGAGAATTGTCATTTTTGGGTGAACTATTCCTTCTATGTTTTTTGATGATTTGTTCTTCATGCTGGTCTAGTTTGTGTCTCTGCCTGATGTTTATCTCTGACACACAGATGCAGTATCTCAGCAGGACACAATCAAGAGAAAGAGGAAGTGAGTACACTAAAATATTATGTGTAATTGACACTGGAAATAAAGATTCTTGTTATAACAGAGCTACACGTTTACCATTAAATGGAATATTAATGCGGATGGTTTTTTTAATGTTTTGTGTTTGTTTGATTTTAATACTGGTTCAAGTATTGTGACAGTTCGATCATTAATGATATTTGTGTGTTTCTGTAGTTGATGCCCAGCTGGATGACGTGGGAATAAACTTTGTAAAAAACTCAATAAATGCCATTGAGTCTAGAGGTATCTACCCATAATATGTTTGAATATATGGACATCATATTCAAAATACATAAAGTAACAAACAAACAGCAGGGGTATAGGTGTGTGTAACTTATACTGTATGTATTCTGGTGCAAGTCCATTACTTCTGCTCTAGTGGTTTTCAGTTTATTTGTAAAATTAGGTCTGTGCGTAACATCACTTCTATAAACTTAACCGTTTTGTTCCTTATGATTATGTTTAACAAATTATGCACAGTCATACCTCAATGCGGAAATTTTAAACCGTTGTGTGCTCAAGAAGCATTTTCTTTTTTTTAGGACTACAAACTGAACCGCTCTGTAGTTTACATACTGCAGTAACACTTTCTGAACACTAGAGGGCAGGCTAATCCAGCAGTTTCTCAATTCATACCATACCAGCAACCTGTTGTTCTTACCGGGATGAACAGGAGATGCTTAGTTTGCTAGTATTTAGTTTCAGATGGGAAGAGTATATAGTCCAAAGACAATACTGCTATGTGACTTGACTCTGAACAAGGTGTCTGAAAACTTTTTCTCTTGATTGTTGTTTTATTACAGGTATTAATGATCAGGGCCTATACAGAGTGGTCGGGGTCAGTTCAAAGGTCCAGAAGCTTCTCAGTTTAATGATTGGTAAGTTGATGCTTTTGTTTTTATTTTTTATTGTATTGATGCTTTGTTTATTCTGTAATTGGTGCTGACAATTTTAGGTGGTATAAAAACAGTCCTAAGTCCTAAGATTATTAAATTGAAGCCATAGTGAAGCTACAATTGTAGTTTAAGCCAGTGTCCTGCTGAGTCTCATTGCCATTCAGACCATTCAGTTGCCCAGTCTGGTGTCTTTCTGTATGTCCTTCTGTCCTGTCCTGTCCTGTCCTTGTAGGTGACACTTGGCTCCATTACTGGAGGCAATCAGATTTCCGTCTGCTTTCTCTCTGTCGCTTTTCCTTGATCCTATTTCGTCTCTCCCCAAAACCCAACACACACACCGATCACGATCTCTCTTCTGTACAACCACTGCTGTCCTGTTATCGGCCCTTCTTTGTAGCTGTATGACAATTAACGAAACTAAAATGGAAACTAAATTGAAATGAAAATAGTTCAAACTAAACTAAAATGAATTTGTATGACTCCAAAACAATCTAAAATAATATGCAAATGACCACAAATACATTTTTGTCTTTATTTTAATTTTATTTTTATATAGAAATTCTTCCTTTTTTTGTCTGTCTGCAGTCATAGCATGAACTGCTATCTCTCTGGTCTGAATTCTAAGCGACGTGTCGAGTCGGCAGGCTGCCTGAGCCCCTGCTGCTACAAGAACTCAGCCACTCCAGAGTCTAATAGCCATTAACACAATATAGATCCGCTGTCCCCATCTGAGAACAGCCTGAGCCCTTTGTAGTTGACTCATTCACTAAAAAGCTGTGAAATATCCAGAACACAACAAAACCACACCTCTCATTTTTAAATTCAGAGCGCTGTCATTTGCCGGTTCTGCAAGGGTCTTGCATGTGGTTTTACATATCAGGGAGCCCAGTCGCTGGATTATATCCAGACTCTCTCCTTATTTAAAGTTGATGTGTGTGTTTTTATATACTGTGTGATATATATATATATATATATATATATATATATATATATATATATATATATATATAATATACAGTTGAAGTCAGAAGTTTACATACACTTTAAGTTGAAGTCATTAAACCTCATTTTTTAACCACTCCACAGATTTAATATTAGCAAACTATAGTTTTGGCAAGTCGTTTAGGACATCTACTTTGTGCATGACACGAGTAATTTATCCAACAGTTGTTTACAGACAGATTGTTTCAATGACTATATCACAATTCCAGTGGGTCAGAAGTTTACATACACTAAGTTAACTGTGCCTTTAAGCAGCTTGGAAAATTCCAGAAAATGATGTCAAGCCTTTAGACAATTAGCTTCTGATAGGAGGTGTACTGAATTGGAGGTGTACCTGTGGATGTATTTTTAGGCCTACCTTCAAACTCAGTGCCTCTTTGCTTGATATCATGGGAAAATCAAAAGAAATCAGCCAAGTCCTCAGAAAAATAAATTGTGGACCTCCACATGCCTGGTTCATCCTTGGGAGCAATTTCCAGATGCCCAAAGGTACCACGTTCATCTGTACAAACAATAGTACACAAGTATAAACACCATGGGACCACACAGCCATCATACCACTCGGGAAGGAGATGCATTACGTCTCCTAGAGATGAACGTAATTTGGTACGAAAAGTACAAATCAATCCCAGAACAACAGCAAAGGACCTTGTGAAAAACTGGAGGAAACAGGTAGACAAGTATCTATATCCACAGTAAAACGAGTCCTATATCGACATAACCTGAAAGGCTGCTCAGCAAGGAAGAAGCCACTGATCCAAAACCGCCATAAAAAAGCCAGACTACAGTTTGCAAGTGCACATGGGGACAAATATCTTACTTTTTGGATAAATTTCCTCTGGTCTGTGAAACAGAAATGGAACTTTTTGGCCATAATGACCATCGTTATGTTTGGAGGAAAAAAGGTGAGGCTTGCAAGCTGAAGAACACCATCCCTCCTATGAAGCATGGGGATGGCAGCATCATGTTGTGGGTGTGTTTTGCTGCAGGAGAGACTAGTGCACTTCACAAAATAGATAGCATCATGAGGAAGGAAAATTATGTGGATATATTGAAGCAACATCTCAAGACATCAGCCAAGAAGAAAGCTTGGTCGCAAATTGTCAAATGGACAGTGACCCTAAGCATACCTCCAGAGTTGTGGCAAAATGGCTTAAGGACAACAAAGTCAAGGTATTGGAGTGGCCATCACAAAGCCCTGACCTCAATCTGTGTGGGCAGAACTGAAAAAGCATGTGCGAGCAAGGAGGCCTACAAACCTGACTCAGTTACACCAGTTCTGTCTGGAGGAATGGGCCAAAATTCCAGCAACTTATTGTGAGAAGCTTGTGGAAGGCTACTCAAAAAGTTTGACCCAAATTAAACAATTTAAAGGCAATGCTACCAAATAACAAATTGTATGTAAACTTCTGACCCACTGGGAATGTGATAAAAGAAATAAAAGCTGAAATATATAATTCTCTCTACTATTATTCTGACATTTCACAGTCTTAAAATAAAGGAACTGTCAGGAATTGTGAAAAACTGAGTTTAAATGCATTTGGCTAAGGTGTATGTAAACTTCTGACTTCAACCGTTCATATATATATATATATAAACAGTACTGTGCAAAAGTCTTAGGCACATAAGATGTTTCACAAAAGCATTTGTCTTAAGATGGTTAATTATATCTTCAGCTTTAGTGTGTCAATAGGAAATATAAATGTTAGACTCTCAAATGTTACTTTTTCAAATAGAAAAGATTAGAATAGAAGAACAGGGAGCCCTGCAACAGATGTCATGGCCCCCATAAAGCCCCCCACTGAACATTGTGTCAGTCTGAGATTACATAAAGAGACAGAAGAAATTGACGATATAACTAGATATTGTGTTTATTATTATTATTATTATTATTATTATTATTTATCATGAACATATTTCTTCCATATCGCCTAGCCCTAGAAGGGAAAAAAATGAATTTATTCACACACATTCAAAGTCATTACCCTTCCGAAGCAGCTAAACTGGGTCCTGGGATGAAGGGTAATAAAACAGCAACATTAAACCCGCAACAACCCACAATAAGTGATGCATTTGCCCGGACAAAGAAATACCCAACTGGTAGCCCATGATGGAGAGAATGCACGGATGAAGTAGGTTCATTGCCAAAGAGATGTTGTCTTTAACAACTGTTGAAAAGCCATCTTTTAAAAAAATTTAACAACACACATTTTAATTACACTTAAATTTTTATTTGAAATAAATACAAAAATAAAGTTAAAAGTTTGAAATCAAGCTGCTTTGCGTTATTGTGTAGGCTATTGCTTAACGAAAATTACCCCATAGTACCACTTAGTGTCCAACCAGCGGTAATACCGGTGTTACTCGGTTTGAACGTGAACACCGTACCAGTGTGAAAATTATGATATCATGACAAGTCTAGTGCATTCATTATGTTGTGATGAGATGTCTGCAGACTGCGAATACAAATAGAGTGTTAAGAGGAAACCATGAGTGCTAATAAGAAATCTGTATCAGAGCTGTAGTTAGATGTGCTCGCAACAAATGCAGTTTACAAATGTATTTTTATTGAATAATGTGTGTCTATATAGTGCGTATTGTATACTGTACAGTGTATGTTATTATATGTATATTGTTGAGTGTAATTATGTGTATATCAGATGTTTAAATTGTGTTGTGTTAATTTGATGTTATTGTAAATTGGTATATGTCTCATCACTGTCACGACTGCTATGTTGATCAGAACTGCACCCAAAAATTTCACACACCATTGCACTTGTGTATATGGCTGTGTGACAATAAAGTGATTTGATTTGATTTGATAAAGGAGGATACAGGTGTACAGGTTAAAATTTTGGGTTGTTGACATAACATGCCAGGGAGTTACGGCAGTGTTCTGCATTGTGACATGTTATTTATCTAAACTTTTTTTAACCATTTTTTGCAGTTTTATGACATTTTAAATGGAACAGTAGATATGTGTATATAACTTTACCCTCATGCCATCCCAGACTTTCTTTTTTCTGCAGAACATAAATTAAGATTTTTAGAAGAATATTTCAGCTCTGTAGGTTCTTAAAATGCAAGTGAATGGTGACCAGAACTTTGAAGGTTAAAAAAAAAAAAAAGGACTTAAGTATTTTTTCTTTTTCTCACCAAAACCTATCACATCGCTTCAGAACATATGGATTTAACCACTGGAATTGTATGGGTTACTTTCATGCTGCCTTTATGTCCTTATTAGGCCTTCTGAGTTCTGGCACCCATTCACTTGCATTGTATGGACCTACAGAGTTGAGATGTTGTTCTAAAAATATTCATTTATGTTCTGCTGAAGAAACAAAGTCATACACATCTGGGATGAAATGAGGGTGAGTAAATTATGAGAGAATTTTCATTTTGTTGGTCAACTATCCCTTTAAGACATTTTTGATTGTCAGCTTTTATATAGCAATCATTAAGACATTACCATGGTAACAGTTAGCCAGACAGAGAGGTAATTGTCAGTGAATACTTTGGCTGAATTCTTTACAAGCATTAAAGCCCTAGAGTTACAGACTCAGTAAGGATCATTTCACAAATACATATACATACACTTTGGCCATCTTCCTGGGGAAAAAAATAAATGACCCCTAGGCAGGCTGTGGTACTACATTTAGGTCCAGATGTCTGCCCCCCACATAGTCCATACCTTAACTTCCAATCAGCCCTCTCTCCCTCTTTCGCTCTCATTGTAACTGTACTGTGCATCCTAATCAGGATTTATTCAACACATAGGAATTCCAAATGTTTTTAATTTAAAATTTTCATCTTTAGATGAGAAGAGCAGTGAAGTAGATTTAGCAACCAGTGAGGAATGGGATGTAAAAACAATCACCAGTGCTTTAAAACTTTACCTGAGGTGAGTTACTACTTCAACATTTTGTTTCTGTTTGCAGATATAAAATGGCATAATTTATAAGTGTTTACAAATATGCTATTTTCGCTAAATGTGCTGGTTATCATTTAACAGAATTCATCAAACCCTTTAATTTGTAATTGGGAAGCCACTCGCGGTTGTTAAAGAATATTCAGTTTAGATTTGAATTAGATTAGATTTGCCAGCTTTTTGACTGCTAGGACACAACAATAATTACACCACTTCAAGTTTGATAACTCCGAAAGAAACTCTTACTCATTCTTTCATTATTAGTATGTTGCATATTTTAAACTAACCCAGTAGTAAAGTTAAACAAACTAAACTCTGCACACACTGCATCCTCTCAACCAACTTCATTTATCAACAAAGATGCTTTAGATTTATTTATTTTTTTAAGTAATTTTCACAAAAAGTAAATATTTTCTTTTGTAAGTAATTTTTAGCCATAATTTGTCTACAAAACAAAAGAAATCAGGAATTTAAGCATAACCATTTAGGTCAAAAGGTTTTTAAGATCATGAGAAATGAATTAATTCAAGTCTTTACAAACTTTTCTCCAATAAGAATCTCAAACAAAAGTAATGATGGTAAATGTGTAGATCCATTTAATGAGTTACTGTGGAGCATTCCTGGAAGTCACACGCTCATTTAACGCTGTTTTAATCAACATTTTAATTAACAGTTCTTTTTATTCACTTCTGTAATTGATGTGTCACAATAGATCAGCACAAGGTGGCTTTTGGACTGCCTGATGGTATTGGCGTGCTAGGCTCATTTTGTGGTATCATTGCTGGGATGTCTGCCAGAGTCTGAGTGAAAGTACCTTCAGATGAACTTGGTTATCACAGTGTGCGTGTGTGTGTGTGCGCGCTCTCTTATTTCTTGCAGTGATCAGCCACATTAATCATAGTGTTGTGTCCAATAATGCCCAATAAAGCCAATAAATCTCTCCCTCTCTCTCAAGGAGCCTTCCAGAGCCTCTAATGACATACGAGCTGTATAAGGAGTTCATCGTCCCTGCAAGTAAGCTCTTTGTCCTTGCTTAGACAATAATCAAGCTAATCCCCTATCAATTACTTCACTAATTCCATAAACTAAGAATATTGGTATGTCATTGTGAGCTTGTTTGTTAAACACGGAAGGGGATGTAAGGCTCAGCGAAAACATTCCTGAATTCATTTCCAGTTATGAAAAACAACAGTTTAAGGACTTTCAAAATCTGAAAATTATATCAAAATAAAGATCTGAGTCAGTGGGTTGTTGTGGGTTTGAAGGGGCTGTAAATTCATAAAAAATGGAAAGCCTATTAACACTCTGTGTACAAAGCTCAGGGTAATTAATTAATTACTAATTCAGGAATATCTCAGAAGGGAAACATCACTCTTTTTAATCTTGCACCACATAAGCGTTACTCTCGTCACATTCTTACCTCAGTTTTGAGGATTCCGTCAAAGGTTCGGTAAATTACGGATACTATCATCAGCGTGTATAACAGCAATATATCAGGGTTCCCACATGTCCTGGAAAACCTGGAATTTTCCAGTCATGAAAGAGTCATGGAAAATGAGAAAAAATCCTAAATGTCCTGGAAAAAAATTATTTGTCCTGGAAAATATTTTAGTATAATAAAACTGTTTGTGTCGCTGATAAGGTTTTTGTAACATGTACAAGTATGGATATTGTGCACATTTATTTAGTTCCAACACTGCTGTAGTGTTAACTACAAAAACATTTTGAGTTTAGACAATGACTATGGTCAGACCGCAGATAAAAAAATAAATAAAAAAAAATTCACAAATTGAGGTGGTAGCGTGGTGATGCGGCCTTTACACCTCGGTATGTAAATTAATTTTCGATAATTCAACGATCGGAGTCTGCTTACACCACAGTTACCTCATGTGAGGCCCTATGATTTCTGCGATGCAGAAAACATGGATGGAATCACTGAATCCAGTCATAAAAATTGCATTAGCTATAAGATGTGGAATGTCACAGAATTTGACATATTTGGGACAAAAATGAACGTTTGAATGCACAAATATTAAATAAAAATCTTAATATGTCCAAGTGTGATTATTAAACTGCAAAAGGCTGCGATTTAAATAAATATATATTCTGCATGTGCTGCGTGCTTCAAAATAAATGTGTGAAGCCGGCTGCTTGTACACTGAAAACACCTTTCATGAGCATCACATGCGCTCTGGGTGTGTGTATTTGTGTAGTAGATGACAGTGAGCAGAGCGTCTGAAGCGTGCAGCACATACAGACTATATATGTATTTTAATGAAATTATAGCTTTTTTGTGATTTAATTGTCACACTGGGACATGTAGCAAACTGCTTATCCAGAGGTGAGAAACTACAGTCAAATTATTTTGAAAAAATTATCCTTCAATAACCACAATTTTAACGACCTCTCGTGTGTTTTTGCTTAAATATTACAACTGTGTGGCACATAAAATGTCCTGGAAATGTTCTGGAAAATTGTGCCTTGAAAAGAGTGGGAACCCTGTTTTTATTGTATTTATATTATAAATAAATTAGTTACATTATTATATAGAGATTTAGAGGCCCTAACCCCACCCCTACACTTCTCTAATATAAAAAAAAAAAAAAAAAAAGTAACGAGTTAATTACTACTTTAGGGTGACGTTGCTATAGTGAAATTTACCTATGAGAGTGTGTTGACTAGTTATTTCGATTTTATAGTACACTTTTTTTATTAGAACATTTATTTCAAGGGTATATGGAGCAGCGTGTTTTTTTTTTGTTTGTTTTTTTTGTGAACATCCTCCTTTGAAGCTAGAAGAGAAAAAAAAATATCGGATAAGTTTAACATTTTTAATTGGGGAAAAAAAAAATGCTTTTAAACATTAACTGCATTTTCTTTCAGCTTCATGTCACTCTCTAATGAATAACAAAAAGTGTAAAAAATTATTTCTCAATAATGCAATGAAACTTGCAACAAATATAAAAAACAATCATCAAAATTAACTTTTTGGCAACAGGCCTACATTGTTCTGCTATTTTCTGTATACTTTCTGTGAATATAAAGCATTTTAATTGATGATTTTTTTTTATTATTATTATATATTTTTGCTAAATATCCAAAAATGTAATAAATAAAAAGCTTTGCTGGAGCAAAATTAACAGAATTTAACCCAAAATGTGAAATCTCACCCAGAAGCTCACCTAAAGATACAAATTATGTCATCATTTACCATACTCACCCTCAATTCGTATAAAAGCACCATAACAGTTGTCCGTATCACCCGTGCACTATATTTCAAGTGTTCTGAAGTGCCATACAAAAGTGGCTTGTGAGGAACCGACTGAAATTTAAGTGTTAATTCGTTGAAAATTCGTCACTCATTCGAACCTGGTGCGCACGAGGCTACGTCTTTATTTACATTAGCGCAGCGCAGTGAGCGAGCCTGACACCATGTAAAGAGTAGGCGTTGGAGAAACTTGGTTCTTGCATATTTTATTACTGCGGCAAATCTGAATGAGTCAAAGTCAACAAGATAAGCCCACATGACCATACAACAACCACTGTCCTGGAGCAATGCATTGTTTAATATCTTGCTTAATTGAACAACTGTTGATAGTTCATGGGCTTTATCCAATAGAAATAATATTAAAAAAATAAACACCACTCTTGTCTCTCACTGTGAAAGACTGAATTTTTATAAGTGTATATTTTGAGGTGTCTTCTTTTTTCTTTTCTGTCTACACAGAGAGCGGTAGTCCAGAATCTAGAGTTCAGGCCATTCACTGTCTGGTTCATGAACTGCCAGAGAAGAACAGATTAGTGCTCAGTCTGGTTACCAAGCATCTCGCCAAGTGAGTGGAAACTGCTTTCTCTTTTTCTCTCTCTGTTGAAACTAGTCTGACACCATTCAGATTTTCTCTCATTTTTCATCTGTGTAAATTCTTTTTGTTTCTCCTCTTTGTTGCCCATCTTTTTCTTTCTCTTGGCTTTCAGCCACCTTTTTCAATCATCATATCCAACTTTTCCCCTCTCTGCCGTGCTTGCCGTCACTACACACACAAACACACACCCATCATACGGGCAGCACTCCTAGAAACGTTCCCGGCTTTCTGTAGGCTGCCTCTGTTGCTGGGCAACAAAGCAAACAGACAGACAGCACTCTGGAGAGAAGAGAGACTGAGCACAGCGACAACTTCACATGGAGACCTCCACACTCTGGACGAAGAAAGGAAGACAAAAAAATAACAAAATTAAAAAATGCTGTTGTCTAGATCAAACCTTTTTTTCTAGAGAGATCAACCCCTTCCTCTCCCATTTCCACCCAACAACTGCCCACTTTGAGAAGACAGTTACGCAACAGATTAGATCGGGTAAGAGATTTACAAATAACGTTAGCTATCATTACAAGGCTTTACCTCGGGCCGCACATTTTTATATTATGTGAATGTGAGCAAATTGAAGAAAAGCGCATAATCTCCCTAACTTTTGGCAATCAGTGACTGGGCATCTGCAAATCCTCAAAATATAGAGTGGGATTTGCTGGCAGCCAAGGATGTGCGTTTGGAAATTAAATTAAGGTTATCCGCCACCAAATTTCACTTGCATCAACTCCAACAGGAATTGGCTCGGTTAGGCACCCTTCAGAGATGGAGAGGAAAAAAACAAATTTTTGCCCTGCTATTTGAAATGGGACTAGAGAGGTGATAAATCGGTGTTGTCTTTGGCATATTTAGCTTTCAGAGTGCGTCCTTTAAAAGTGGTGAACTCTGAGACTGTGTTAGCTAAGGTGCCTCAGGAAAGAATACCTGAATGAACTTTAGACAAGTTTGAGATGTGTCTTCTTGACTCGTCCCAGGGAAGGAATTACTTTTTGACCTCACCACAGAGGTCAAACGGTATTGTTATTGTTTTGTTTTACATATTGACCTGCATGGAAAGTATGATTAGAAAACAACATTGGATAAAGATTCTCTAGCTGTTAGACTTATGGCAAAAAGTTGCAATAACGGTACTTTAGTCCATATTTTGCATTCAGGTTTTTTTGTATATAGGCTTTTTGCCTTCATTTGATGGGTAAGTAGGGGAGAGGGAAAGACGGGTGGGGGTTGGGGTGTAATCGGGACATGATAGCCACAATAATGGCAACGCTAAAATAGTGTTTGCAATGATGCCATTCCCCTCCTGCATAATGATTTTTTGCTTGTTTGTTTGTTTTGTTTTTTTGTATGTAATAGCTTTTGGCCACTTCTCTTACTACTACTAATTTCTGTATAATTAACCCAATAAGAGTAAATTCAGCAATAGAGTGCAACAGTCTGGTTCCAGAAGTACAAATCCCATTATTTATTTATTTTTTCTATAGGAGAACTGATTATTAACTTTAACTTAAAACCTTTTTAAGACAGACCTACCATGAGCTTTTAGGTTGTTAATTGATGGTATATGCATCTGTAGAAGCCTTCAGTCTGCTTATTTCAACTTCATTTCTAAAACAATTCGGGTGAAGAACTACACCACCCATGAATCAGAGCTCTGCAGCGACCTTCCACTCCAATGACACCCTGTGAATGACGTAATCAGCTACTTATATATTTGTATATATCTAAATATTTTATTATTTTATTGATTTATACTTACAATTAACAACTTTAAATCAATAGTTTTATGTTTTTCCATATATATATATATATATATATATATATATATATATATATATATATATATATATAATTTTTTTTTTTTTTTTTTTTTTTAATCCAATAATGTCATTCCTAATGCTTTATGGGATTGTAGTTCATTCCTAAAGACATTAAAGGAATATTCCAAGTTAAGGTCAATCGACAGCAACTGCGGCATAATAAAAAATTTCTTTTGATTTGTCCCTCCTTTTCTCTCTCTAAAAAAAAAAAGAAGCACAAATCGAGGTTACAGTGAGGCACTTAGAATGGAAGTGAATGAGTGAGTGTTTAAAGGCAGAAATGTGAAGCATATAATTTTGTAAAAGCACATATTAATTCGTCTGTTAAAAATGATATATTATTTGAGCTGTAAAGTTGTTTTTAGGGTTTGTTGACAACATCGTCATGGCAACAATGTTGCAAAATTGGCTGTAACTTTATACAGAAAAGGTTAGTAAGTGTATTCATCACACTAAAATCATGTTAACAGGCATATTGTTTGTCTTGTGGCTGTACTTTAAAAAACGTTTAAAAATCGGTCCCCATTCACTTCCATTGTAAGTGCTTCGCTGTAACCCAGATTTTGTTTTTTATAAAAGGAGGGGCAAGTCCAAATGTATTTTTGTGGGAATCAACATTATGCCACAAATGCTGTCGATTGAGCTTAACTTGTTTTGAATCCGGAATATTCCTTTACACAATCTTGTACCTTTATCTTTTTGTCCGATTTTCAAATCCTTTTTTGCTTAAAAAAAAAAAAAAAAAAAAAAAAAGTTTAGTGTTTAAAGTTTGTTTTGATTCACCTCAAAGCTAATTGGTTTGGTTCATGGCTTAGGACACTTTAATAAAGAACTTTAGGAAATTCTTGAAAAAATGAATGTGAAAAATACCTCCAGAACCAAGATGACTGAAAAAGTGGGCGGGCACTGTGCACTCAGAAGAGACTTTAGACGGCCTCTCGGTGGAAACTTTGCAATGGGAGGACAACTGTTCTAATATCGCTTTCAAGCGACATTTAAAACTTGAATGCAAATACACACATTCATCATTTAATATCCACCTTTTATCATCTTTCTAGAGATTAAAACATAACACGATTAAAAGTTCTTAAAGTTTCCCTATTTTTTCTGTTTATGTGTTTAGCGTTGCTGCCAACAGTAAACAGAACCTTATGACAGTGGCAAACCTGGGCGTGGTTTTTGGCCCCACACTCATGAGGCCACAGGAAGAAACTGTGGCAGCCATCATGGACCTCAAGTTCCAGAACATTGTGGTGGAAATTCTTATAGAACAACATGAAAAGGTGAGAGTTCTTGCAGAGTCAGACAGAAAAAGAAATCCACCAGAACACACAGCCCATTTTGTTCTTTTAAGAGCCCTCCAAAAATGTGTCACTGGTACAACATCTACTGTAATACAATGAAATATTGTTTGCAAAAACATTTTATTTTTCGTCAGAATACACAACTGCTTTTGAATGCCTGGTGTAGTTTCAGGAAGCTGGTCATAGGTGCACAAAAAAATAAATTCTGGGTAGGCAGGATTTCAGACACTGCTAGTATCTCAGTTAGGATCACATTATGGAAAGGAATTTGACTTGAGGCATGTAATTGTAGCTTTACAAGGTGAACGGTGTTAGATTTCAAAATTTCTGTAAAATCTTGCCATGCTGAGTTTGAAGTAATTCTGTCTTTAGCCAGCAGGGGGAACCATGTGTGTTTTGTGCCCATAAGACCGCTGCTCAGTTAGCTCCTTTTTCTGACGGCTTAAATACAGTTGGACCATGATGCTCATTTGACTAAAATGCAGGTTAAAACACTGATTTAATCAGCTTTAAATGTCAGTAATCTGGTTAATCCTCAAATGGGTTTCATTCCGAGGGGCAAAATGAGAATGAGGGTGAGATTATTTGATAATCTCTTTTGAAATCGGGTGATAGAATTGCTTGCATACTTTGCATAACGTTGACACAGATGATCATATTTCAGTTCAAGTATTTAAAGTAAACACTTGGATCTAATAATCACTTGTGCTGATTTGTTTTTCACTTAAAGCCTTAACATTTATTTGAATAATGCAATGTTGACAGAACAATACAGCAATTTGCTGCTGTATTTTTCATATCTAGTATTATTAAACATACTTTACATGCAGCCAAGGGAAATTGTGTTGTCAAACATATTAGAACTTTGCAACATTTCTTCTGAGCATAATTTATAGTGGAAAATTAAGCTGCACTTTGGAGCTGAAACGTGCTGTATTATTTTATTGTATTATTATTATTATTATTATTATTTTGCCATCTGAAAAGCAGTTCTGAAGCAGCACACAAAATTCCACTAAAGGGCAAATTAACATTTAATATATTCCTGCATATGACCTTGATGTTGTTTTGAGGTAAGTTGAAATAAGTGAGCGATGTGTTGAGATTCAGGTGAAGAAATGACTCTGCAGAGCGGCAGACTGATTGGCTCCTCTCCAGCCTGCTGATACCCCAGATGTACTCAACAGACAGTGTTTTGAATTCAGGTCCATCAGTAGAGAGAAAGAGAGATAGAGAGAGAAGTTGGAAAAGTTGTGAGACAAAGAAGAGACGTGGGGGGAAAAGTGTGTAGACGGAGGGCAAAGAGAGTTAGAGAGGGGTGAGAGAGTAACAAGAGAGAAAGGAGCAGAGCATGGATGGAGAAAGACGAGGAAGAAAGTCTGAGAGAGTGAGAGGAATAGGCAAAGACACATAGAAGGAAAAAGAGCATGAGAAGTCTTTGCTGTCGTCTGCAGAATTTCACAGTGGTATCAGATTTCCAGCTCTTCTACCAGCTCTCTCATTCCTTTGTTCATCCCTGTTGAGACTTCCACGCTTCTGTTAACCTCAGTCACTCACACCGCCTGTCTGAGGTTCAAATGTAAACATTGTGTGACTCAAATTAAAGGAATAGTTCACCCAAAAATGAAAACAACAAAACAAAAAAAACATGAAAATTCTCATATAATTTACTCACCCTTATGCCATCCCAGATGTGTGTGACTTTCTTTCATCTGCAGAACACCAACAAAGGTTTTTAAAAGAATATCTCAGCTCTGTAGGTCCATACAATGCACGTGAAAAGTGACCTAAACTTTGAAGGTAATCCATAAGACTCCAGTGGTTAAATCCATGCATTTTAAGCAATCCAATCGTTTTGGGTTGGAACAGACCAAAATATAACTTTTTTTCACTGTACACCTTGCCAGTGCATTCTCTAGGCACGTCATGATTTCAAGCTTGATTACACGTACTTGTGCTTGATGCATGTGCAGAGCGTTAGATGGCGCTAGAAAGTCTCTTGGAATCATGATCGTCAAGGAGACTGTGGACGTCAAGCTTTTTAATGAAAAAGAAGTTATATTTTGGTCTGTTCTCACCAAAAACTTATTATATTGTTTCTGAAGACATGGATTTAACCAATGGAGTCTCATGGATTACTTTTATGCTGCTTTTATGAGCTTTTTGGTAACCATTCACTTGCATTGTATGGACAAAAAGAGCTGAGATATTCTTCTAAAAAATCTTTGTTTGAGTTCTGCAGAAGAAAGAAAGTCACACACATCTGGGATGGCGTGAGGGTGAGCAAATGATGAATTTAATTTTATTTGGATAAAACATTCCATTTTTATCAAACATGCTTTCCATGGTGTCGCAGAACTGTGACATGTCTGCCACTCGTTCACATGCACGACAGTTTGAGCTAATCAGCATTAAATGGGTTTCTTATTTAGACTTAAAGGGATATTTCTTTTTCCACACAAAAAATAACATTTTTTAATTATTTACTCGTCCTCATGTTGTTCCAAACTCATGATTTTCTTTCTTCTAAAAGGCAGTATGTTAGCCTTAGTCACCATTCACTTTCATCACTTTTACTTTCAACACACACACTCACATACACAGCGCATTCAGTTTAGCCAGCAATTTTCAATTACTTATTCTTCTTTTAGATATTTGGGGATGCTCCAAGCATCTCTCCATCCTTGGCAACTACGCCCCTCTCAGCTCCAACCACGCAATCAAAGATGCACGGCCGACAGAATCGGCCGCTTGCGGTGTACAACCCACAGGTGCTGGATATTCAAACAGGTATGACTGACTAACAACAAGGAATTATTGCTGTCCCCTACTTCTAGTTCTAGTTCACTCAAAAATAAAAATCATCACTGATCCTCCACCTGGTCGTCTAATGGTTAGACGGAGACCTGGAGAGGCCTTCAAGCCACAGTGTCTCGCACCCACTGAGAAATTTGGTGGAGGATCGGTGATGATCTGGGGGTGCTTCAGCAATGCTGGAATCGGGCAGATTTGTCTTTGTGAAGGACGCACGAGCAAGCCACGTACAAGGTTATCCTGGTGCTTCCTTCTGCTGACAATGTTCCCCAACTCTGAGGATTGGTTTTTTCCAGCAGGACAATGCTCCATGCCACACAGCCAGATCAGTCAAGGTGTGGATGGAGGACCACCGGACCAAGACCCTGTCATGGCCAGCCTAATCTCAAGACCTGCACCCCATTTAAAACCTCTGGAATGTGATCAAGAGGAAAATGGATGGCCACAAGCCATCAAACAAAGCCGAGCTGCTTGAATTTTTGCGTCCAGGAGTGGCATAAAGTCACCCAACAGCAATGCGATAGATGGAAAGGGTCACTGTTTATTCCCATGTGGAGTTTGACCGTTTGCCTCAGCAAGGTTGCATGTCTGTGTAAGACTACTGCACACTGAGCAATCAGATGCATATTACAACAGACATGGCTACATTGATAGACAGCATATTCACAAATAAAATTGAAGGCAGATTAGTATGTGGATTACTTATAAATGACATAAGTGACCACTTTCCTGTTTTTGCAATCTTTCAGAATTTCTTCAAGATAAAAAATGAAAATAAGTGAACACCAGAAGTTATCACTGCCCTGAAGGTGGACCTAATGAAACAAAACTGGAAAGAGGTTTATGCTAATGATCCTAACAGAGCCTATGGGGCTTTTTTGTCCACATTAACTGTGCAATATATATATATATATATAAAAAAAAAAACCTGTCCGTTAAAAAAAAAAAACGTATATGGAAGCACAGTTATGTGGACAAGCTATGGATTACCAAGGGGATAGAGAATGCATGTAAAAAGAAAAAAATATAATATAGGAGATTTTTAAAACAGAGAACAAAAAAAGCCAAAATTAAATATAAGATATATAAAAATTAATAAGTATGATGAGATCTAATAAGGAGGAGTATTATCACAAACTATTGGAGCAGTATAGGAGTAATACTCAAGGAACCTGGAAAGTGCATAACAGCATACTTAAAAAGGGTGCAGGAAAAGCAGACAATCCAAATGACTTGTAAAATTTAACAATACAATTATAAATGAAACAAAATACATTGCCAATAAATTTAATGAGTACTTTGTAAATGTTGGATATAATCTTGTGGAGCCAAGAAATAATGAGGGTGTAGAAGAAGATACTGTTTATAGAAACTTTATTAAGGGAGTTGATGAAAAGGAAATACTTGACATTGTTAATAATTTTATGAATAAAAATTCCACTGATTGGACTGATATTGACATGTCATTATTAAAATATATTATAGAATGTTTAGTAAAACCATTAACACATATTTGCAATCAATACTTCAGAACAGGTATATTTCCCATCAAAATTAAAATAGCAAAAGTCATTCCTATTTATAAAAGTGGAGATAGACATCTATTCTCCAACTATAGACCAATTTCTCTACTTCCCAGTTCTCAAAAATTTTAGAAAAACTATTTGTGCAAAGGCTTGATAATTTCATAGAAAAACACGATTTATTGAGTGAACATCAGTATGGCTTCAGAGCAAATAGGTCCACTTCAATGGCAGTGATGGAACTGGTAGAAGAGATTTCTACTGCAGTGGACAACAAGGAATATACTGTGGGGATGTTTATAGACTTAAAAAAAAAAAAAGCATTTGATACTTATTAATGAAGAAACTGGAGAGATATGATATTAGAGGGATTGCTTATTCATGGCTAAAAATTTACCTTGATGACAGATATCAATATGTATGAATAAATAATGTTGAATCTGAATTATCAAAAGTTACTTGTGGGGTTCCACAAGGTTCAGTGAGAGGGCCCAAACTGTGTATACTATATATAAATGATATATGTAAAGTAACAAAATTCCTAAAATGTGTTCTATTTGCTGATGACACTAACTTATATTGCTCCAGGAAAAGTTTGGAACAGATTCTGAATGCAATAGAAAGGGAATTGGAAGTCTTAAAGAAATGGTTTGATATTAACAAGTTATCATTGAATCTAAGTAAAACAAAGTTTAATATTTGGTAATTGACAAATCAGTAATCAAGTTAAAATTATGATCAATAATGTTGAAATGAAAAGAGTGTATGAAAATAGATTTCTGGGCGTGATAATTGAACATAACCCATTGCAGTATTATATAAAACTAAAGATATCTTGAATCAGAAGTCACTATATATACTGTATTGCTCTCTCATAGTTCTATTCATTTCTTACTGTGTGGAGGTATGGGGAAATGCATACAAAACTAACACTACAGGCTACAGAAGGGAGCTATAAGAATTGTAAATCGATCTGATTATTATGAACCAACCAACACACTATTTATTAAATTACATGCTTTGCAGTTTTAAGATCAACTAGAGCTCAAAATTTTACTTCCTATGTGTATTCAGAGGTTGTTTGAAATAAGAGAGAGCCAATATGAATTTAGGGGAGTTTGTATGTTTAAAAATCAAGGGTAAGAACAAATATAAAACATAAATGTATAACTGTCAAAGGGGAAAACTTGTGGAATAGTTGCGACATAGAATTAAGAATGTGTAGTTTGCTTTACAAATTAAATTTTTTTTTATTTTATTTTTTTTTTTTTTTTTAAATAAGGTGGTAAACAAATATGTAAGGTGTGGTATGATAATAATAGTGTATGAAATATTTGGAACTTTTGTTTTGCTGTTGTTTTGTTTTGTCTTTGTATAGTCTAAATATATTGGTGAAAGGGATGCCTATTAGGATACGTTATGTAAAAAGGGTAGGCATAATAAGCTAAAGCTTCAGCCTACACCTTTTCGTCAATATTCTTTGGTTTCCTTTTAAATGTAATGCTTCATTGTTAATTATTTATTTCTATTTGCATTCATTTTGGAAAATTGTTAATAAGGACCAAAATAAACAAATAAACTAGATGTGATGCTTTGCTGAAACATGCTGATTACCCCCAGTGTTGCTCTGGGCCACAGGATGTAGTTTGCCATTCCATATTTAGATGGATAACAGATGTTTGGTGACCCTAGTCTGCTTAGAATTCATTGTTAGATTCTCTATTTGGGATTGTTACATCACCCAACAGGAATTATTTCAGACTGGAATCAATACAGGATTAGACTGGCAAGGTTTCTGTGCTAAAACTTATTTTTAGTAAAGAACAAAGCAGACAATATCTCAAATTCTTTTCCAGTGTAGAAATTATGTGGTTTTTCGGTCTTTGCTTGCTCTTCCACACTACAGCTGTGTAGGTGTTCTTGGATTAGTATAGGCTTTTTTATCATAGAGAATTACCACATTGTTGGCTGGCTTTCCGAGCAGTGTTGGGTTTTGAGAACGCTGCAGTTTTCAGGGCCAGAGAAACATCACACTTTCCATACTAAAGATAGTAAACACTGGGTATTTGTTAAGTAGAGATCTGTGTTTGTTTTGGGATGTTACTGTTAGAGAGGAAATGTTGGCCACAGTCAAAATAAACGCACTAGAGTGGAAAACTGTAATTTTTAGTATTAATGCAGCCGAGTTAGATTCATGGAGAAAATAAAAAATAAAAACATCATCCTTAAGCTCTTTTCCTCAGCATTAGAACTTGGGCGTTAGATGTGTACAACTTACAGAAAAAAGTATTTAGAACATACAAGACTATATATTTACTGTGTAACTACACAGTGGGAAAAATTCCCACATTTGCTGCTACTGAGGTTGAGCTAGGGTAGGTTTAGGAGTAAGGGTTGTGTTAGGGTTAGGATGAGGGGTAAGAGTTGGGTTAAAGGTAAAGTTAACAGTGTAACTACAAATGTAATTAAATGCAAGTACTTTAAATGTAATTACAATGCAACAACATGGATGTACATAATAAGTACATAGTAGTTAAGGCCACCTAATATAAAGAGGGTCCATATATATATATATATTTTTTTTTTTTTTTTTTTTTTTTTTTATAAAGGTTTCGTGTTGAAGTAATAAGGAAGAGAGATAGGTAGGACAGATCTTTTTTAAAATAGAGATGTTATTCCTATTACCAGCAATTAGGGTAAGATATGGGGGAGTTTCACCAAATGTTGGACTGTTTGTGATTGTGGAGTAGCACTTATGGCTCTGCACAGGCTTTTAGAAGGATGCGCCTTTAGTATATTTTTTTAACAAGGTCCTTGGACATATCAGTCCCATCTTCACAGTTGAAGCATATTTCAGTACAGATTGTGAAGCTGTCCAACTGGACCTGATAACAGACCTGCAACTATTTAGTAATTTCACATGTGAATAGGTCATTTACAAAGTAGCCTTAAATAAATATTAATAAATAAATAAATTAAAAACAGCCCATTTAATTCTAAGGGTCAGAGAGTGCAAAATAGTCATGCAAAAATAAATTGTCACTTTCTGATGCAAAAGAAGAAGAAGAAAAAAAAAACTTTTCTACCATTATAATTAGACCTTATTGAAGGGGGTAAAATTTCATGTTTAAACAACACAAAAAGAAAATAATACAAAACATTTATGATATGACTCTTTGGGAATGGCAGCTCATTTTTTCTATTAGGACACAATCAGGGCTGTTTCTATTTGCTCTGCCAACAAAAAATTAAAGTTTGCCTAGATGCATATGGGCAGAGTCGCATTGGATTTTTTTGCCTAATATGCTCCAAATACAACAGACAACAGATTAAAGACATCAAATAAAACTTCAGTTTCATCATTCACTTGTTTCCTAAGTGTTGGACCAAGAAACACTTACTTTTTATGAGATGACATTGTCTCCTGGTCATCAGCTACCATAATAATATTAATTATCTTTAAAGGATGAGGGAACCATAAAAGTATCACCTTAAGATGTATCATGAATACTGAGACATAGTGTTTTCTTAAAAAAAAAAAAAAATATTTCACCGTTCTTAAATGAGTGGGTTTGAAATAGAAAACCAGCTAGGGGATAGTTGCCAAAAACGTTTTCTCACATGTAATGTTGGACTACTTGGTTTAAATAAAATACATTTCTTAGGAAATGTTGTCCTACTTTCTAAATATTTAGAACGTTTGGACTAAAATGGTTGCACCTCAGAAATCTCTAACACATTTTTAAAGCAACTTCAGTGTCTTCAGTTTGCCCCAAACACACACACACACACACACACACACACACACACATCAAAGTTACCAGTCATTTCTTTGGGTTTACATATCTCATATTGTATTCATTTACTCAGTGTGTGTGAACGGATATATCTCTCTCGCTCTCTCAAGTCGATGTTTTTCATCTTTAGGTGAAGAATTTTATTTTCAGCAGTTCAATAGAAAAATGTTTTGGTTTAACATATTTTTGATCTTGTAGTACAAGTGCTACTGTAAGTTGGGTGGAAAAAACCTGGAATAATAATAATAAAAAAATATTTCACTATAGTGTGCACAATCATCTAGGTTTTCAGGGCTGGTGGCTTTGCGTTAGAGAGTGGAAAATGCATAAGCTGCTGCAGTGTCAACCACATTTGTGGGGGAAATAAAGTATTATGCCCATTTTATTGAAATCGTGATTTTGTTGCTTTTTAATTTTCTTGGATGAATTAAGTTGATTTTGTAAACTGGTTTTGTTTATTTTGATTTTATTCTGGCTATTATTATAACAAAGGTGGACTTAAACATTTTCTTTCTCTTTCCCTTTCTCTCTATCTGTCCAAACTTTCTTTTCATTTTTTTATACTTTCTTTTTTCCCCCTTTCTGTTTCTTGCTGCTTTCTTGCATTTGCTCCGGCAGTGTATCCGTCCTCTGAGAGTCCAGTCCTGGCTAACGATGAGACATCAGTGGGCAGTAATGAGTCGGTCTCCTCCCAGTCCTCTAACGCCTCTGGAACGCCCCCCGAGAAATCCAAGAATCCTCACAGCACCATTAACATGTCCCTGCCAGAGAGTACTGGGTACGTTGCAAAGACTTGACTCTTTCCAAACTAAGACATAATATTCATTTCATATGTGTTGAATGTAAAAAAAAGATAAGAGAGTTTTGTTTTACATTTTATAGGTAAGTTTGACTTGATTTAACAGACATACAGTGAAGTACACTTCCCACACTGAAGTGGCTGGTTTGAGTATTTCTGTAATTGCTGAACTTTTGGGATTTTCACGCACAACAACAGTCTCTAGAATTTACTTTGTATGGTGCCAAAAACTAAAAACATCCAGTGAGCGGCAGTTCTGTGGATAGAAATGCCTTGTTGATGAGTGAGGTCAACAGAGAATGGCCAGACTGGTTCAAACTGACAAAAGCTGTGTCTCGTTTCGAAGGCTGCGTGCTAGCTAGGACTCGTCCTTTGAAGGCTGCAGTATACCGAGCATCCTCCTTTTAAACAAGCCTTGTTAAATTAGATGGCCTTCGTAGGACAAACGGAAACAGAACGTAACATGGTTGCTATGACAGCAAGCCACTCTTTAACAAACGCGAGCACTTTGAGTGACAAGGGACAAGTCCCTTTGAAAAGGAGAGTTATAATGATGTAAAGAGAAAAGAAAATATATTTTACAGGTGTACTTTTAGTCTATAATACTTCATTTTAATAATATATTATATACTGAGTTACTTCAACTTGGGAATTAACATTACTTGCGTTTGAACATCATATTTATGGGCAAATTGGCGTAATTTTGTTTTTTACATTTCCGTTGAAGCAAAGAACTGTGGGTTGTGAGTGCCCACGAAGAATACAACTCACGCATCCTCCGAATTCCTGTGAAAGAAGGTCACATTCGAAGGCTGCATTCGAAGTGTACTACTTGCTTTTCTGAAACGAGACAGCCTCGATGACATATGCAGCTTACAAATGCGACCTCCGGAGGATGCAGCCTTCCAAACGAGACACAGCCGTAGTCTACGGTAACTCAGATAACCGCTCTGTACAATTGTGGTGAAAAGAATATCATCTCTCAGAATGTTATTCTGAGATGCAGGTTGGCGCTGTTTTGGCGGCACGAGGGGGACCTACACAATATAATGTTATGGCTGATCGGTGTATATATTGACTTGCCCCTCTTTTTCTTAAAGAGGCCATATAATGCTTTTGGGGATTTTACCTTTCCTTTAGTGTGTAATAAAGCTGTTTGTGCATGTAAAAGGTCTGCAAAGTTACAAAGCACAAAGTCCACGCCAAAGGTAGTTAATCTCTTCCACAGAAAACACTGCTCCTGAACTGCCTGAAATGCCTGGTTTGCAGTCCAGCCATTAGCTACGTCACAATGTAACACATTTGCATACTGCCCGCCTCAGGAATGCACTGCTCAGGAAGCCTCGGGAGCTGAAACTCGGTTATGGCAAGGGGCGTTACATTTCCGACACACACTCTAAGCGGTTGACCAATCACAACAGAATGGGCCTGCTGACCAATCAGAGCAGATGAGGCTTTTTGGAAAGGGGGGCTTTAAAGAGACAGGAGCTACAACAGAGTGTTTCAGACAGAGGGTGAAAAGAGGTGCTGCAGCAATGTGCACTATGAGAAAATTTTTGTTTTTTGAACATTAAAGCATCTAAACCTATTCTAGTAGACCCCCAAAATAAAATTATGAACCTGTAAATGAGCATAATATGGGCTCTTTAAAAAAAAAAAAGCTCAAATCTGGGTTACAATGAGGCACTTACAATGGAAGTGAATTGAGGAAATGTTTTATGTTAAAATATGTTTCAAAAGTATAGCCTCAAGACATAAACAATATGTGTGTAAACATTATTTTACTGCAATAAAATCACTTACTAACCTTTTCTGTGTAAAGTTATTGCCAATTTTACAACTTCATTGCTATGACGATGTAATGTCAACAAACCCTAAAATCCTAAAATGACTGTACAAATTGCAATTTGAACAACATTACAGCTCAAATAAAACATGATTTTTACAGAAGAATTAATGTAAGTGCTTATATAAAATTATAAGCCTCAGATTTCTGCCTTTTTAAACCCTCCAAAAATTGGCCACGTTCACTTCTGTTGTAGGTGCCTCACTGTAACCTCGAATTTTGCTTTTTTTTTAAAGAAAAGGAGGGACGAGCAAAAATGTATTTGTGTGGTCATCAACATTATGCCACAAATGCTGTCGATTGTGCTTAACATGTTTTGAACCTGGAATATTCATTTAATAACTGTTTTAATAGTGTATTGCATGCCAGAACAAGTCAGAGGCAACAACAGACAACACCTGATTACAATTTTATGTGTTGAATGTACTTTACATATTCTGCCTTGAACTCATGACAACAGCAGGAAACCAACAGCATAACCAGCATCCAACAATAATTTGAATTTGATAGCAGACACAGTATCTACCACACATCCATATCAATCAGAACCGATCTATATTGAAGCCATAACCTTGCCCTCCCTTCAGCTCCTCCTTATTTTCTTTCTTTCTCATGTCTCTGAGCTTAAGCTTGTGCTTGTCATCTTGAGTTAGTTCATGGGCTGAGACCAATGCAAGTTTTTTCATCTGTTTTTTCCAGCTCTTTCACAGTCCTTTAGATGCTGTCTGTTTGTCAAATCACTTGTGTTGAATGCATATATTGGATCAAGTAAAATTCCAACTTGCTGGCAGATGTCACCTGCACATTCTGCAAAGTCACCTGGAAATAATTCGACCACACATCTGTTCACTGTTTCTCTCACTCCACTCTTTTTCTATCTCCCAAATTTGGATAGTTTGTTCTCATTCATTTTGTGAATGATATAGCATTTGATCTCCTTGGTGACATGCTAATTTCTCAAACCTTGACCTCAATCCATTCCTGCACCTCCTTCAATCATTCAATCACCCGTTCATGTCCTCACATTCCCCTTTTCCCATGTACAGTAGAGCTGCACTCTGAGCACATTCGCTCTCTCTTTTTGGCCTGCGGTCCTGAGTGCAGACATCACTTATGTAACCCTCTGCTTCTCCCCCTGCCATTTCCCACTCTCTGCCATCAGAGGAAGTGGCTCCATGCATGCCTGTAAATCCAGCCTGCTGTTTGTCCGAGGGACAGGTGGCCGTGGCCCTACCCTGTAAACACTATTGACAGAGAGATGTTCGCCTTGTTTACCCTTATAACGGACTCTGTCACTTATGGATCTTCTCCTGTCCATATTTCATGCAGTTGTCACCTGCTTATCCATAAATCTCTCAGCCGGTGCCCTTGAAAGAGAACAGCAGTGATCATTAAGGTAGTAGTTGTCTAGTGATGCTTAATGCTGAATTGTATTTGATGACATTTAATAAATATTCAGAGTGTTGACGACATTGGTTGAATTGCACGTATATTTTAGTGACTTGTGCTGAGAGCAATATTTAGAGAGCAGGCAGATATATGCATTACATTATTTGTTTTACACAGTACTTAGTCAATATTAACTGAAGAGTAAAATAAAGGTTTATTGTCCATTGACAAGGCTGTTGGCATGTTTTGGAACTGACACTAGGGGTAGCTAACACTTCTGTCAGTCAGAAAGTGGACATAGTTATCGGTAAAATGCAGATAATCCCAAAATATCCAAATGTCATCTGATTAATCTGGCTGGCCAATTTATCAGTCTATCACTACATGACGAGTGATGACCAATGTGTAATTTATGAGACATTAATTATATTATATCCTTAATGGATCTCATGGGTCTCGTGCACTAATAAATGCTAAAAAAAATGTTTTGCATTTATGCGCACACACAACATTTCCGCCGGATTCACAACAGGTGCCTATGCACATACATTTTGTATAGCCTTCATTTTAATGTTTAAAAATAAGAATAGGCCTACGCATTCTCGTAGTTTTAACTTTGCACAAAACGCTTCAGAGCAATCTCCATATAACTGCAGTAAGGGCTTTCACTCTCTTAAAAATGCGCTCTCACCGTACAGCACATGCGGCAAGATGGAGTTTGCAATGCAAAATCACACAGATCAAGCAATTATGCATTCCTTTTTTTTTTTTTTGGATTTTCTCCTCTTTTTCTCCCAATTTGGAATGTCCAATTCCCAATTTTGCTCTTAAGTCCTCGTGGTGGCGTAGTGACTCGCCTCAATCTGGGTGGTGGAGGATGAATCTCAGCTGCCTCCGCATCTGAGACCGTCTTCCCATGCATCTTATCACGTGGCTCGTTGAGCACATTACCACAGATACATAGCGTGTGTGGAGGCCCACCGCGGCAATCTATGCACAACTCACCATGCACCCCACTGAGTGCGAACCACATTATAGCGATCACAAGGAGGTTACCCCGTGTGACTCTACCCTCCCTAGCAACAGGGCCAATTTGGTTTAGGAGACCTGGCTGGAGTCACTCAGCACGCCCTGGGATTCGAACTCACAAACTCCAGGGGTGGTAGCCAGCGTCTTTACCATTGAGCTACCCAGGTGTTTTTGCCACATTCCGGGTCAAATTCCCTAAACAGTTTTGCCACTTTTTGTGCGTGGTAGGCCTTATATCTGCGCAGAAAACATTGCACTTGTCATTCCTTTTCACACAAACGCTCCTCCTTTCTATGTAAATTTTAATTTTTTGTAGATTGCACTTCATTCACAAAAATTGCCCAGCGCAATTTGCATTATTAGATGAACATGCTATTACCGCCAGATGAAAGCAGACGGTAAAATTAATTATGCATGGGATGATGCTGTAGGCTACAGTCAGATGCTGTACAGCAAGATCAGAACTGTGCGTGCAAATTGCTTTCAGCAGCAATTTTGTGGGTGTGTTTGTGCCGCTGCCTGTTCCATATTATTCCTTTAGAATATTTATAATAATTCCTGGGTCCTCAATATGGATATTGAAGAATAAAAACTCAGAGTCAGGTTTTGCAATAATCAAATGAGAGAGAGTTTACTGATTGTTCTCTGTACGTTCAATAGGCATCACAAGTCGATGAGATACAAAATAATTAAAATGAAAGACAAAAGCAAAATGATTCAGTGAAATCAATAAGTGCAGCACAATGCTCAGTCAGAAAATGCACAGCTAAACAGAAATGTTTTCACTCTGGAATTAAATCTGGCTACTGTTGGGGCACATCTAACCTCTTCTGGAAGCTGGTTCCAGCTACGGGTGGCATAATAGCTAAACGCTGTCTCACCTTGTTTTGAGTGAACACTCTGTATGTCTAACTGACTTGATCCTGATGATCTGAGAGGTCTGTTAGGTTTATATTCAACAAGCAACTATAAGTACAACAAGCAACTATAATTAAGTACTATAAACGAGTAATAGTACTTTAAAATCAGTTCTAAATGTAACTGGAAGCCAGTGTAAAGACCTGAGGACTGGAGTAATATGCTCAGATAACATTTTTAATTGCGATTAATCTCAGGATTTTTCATAGTTAATCGTGATAATTTCAAAAGTGCTGAAATTTGACTAGCCTATATACTTATTTCCTGTCAAAATGCATTTATTTCCGTCTTTGGAAATATGTAACAATAATGCTTTATTAACATTTTCCAAACTCCACGGTACAAAGACATAAATTCACTAAAATAGCACCAGTTAAACATTTACCAAAAGTCTAAGTGGGATTTTGACTGATTGATAGAACTACTATTCATTGCAATGCGTATTAAATCTCTTAAACCCTCATCCTCCACAATATGTGTCGTCATCAGGCTGTCTTTTCACTTTGGAAATGGAATGCACATCATTTGTTTCAGGGCAGCACGCGCCTTGTTGAAGTCCATATGAAAAGCGCTTCTTGTTCTGCTTTTAGCACTGGCACTACCGATGGAAATATAATTCATCCAAATTGTCTGGTAATCATTAGCTTATGCTTCAGAAGCTCGGCGGCAACAGGTACAAAGTTGAAATTGTTAAATTTGAGCAAAGCATCAATAGACCCTCCATCGGGGTACAAGCTGTGCAGAATGTAAGAATTGACATGCTTATGTGGTAAAATGCTGACTTACAAAAAACGCGAAGAACTTTTGTCACAAGTCGCATCAGCATTTGTTTTATAAGAGGTCCGTTCTCCAGCACAGACTCACTGTTGTGTGTGTTTGTTTGTAGTGTGTATACGAGTGTAATGTTCTGCCCTCTGACCAGTATATTCTTTGTATATTAACAGATATTGTTTTATCAATAAACAAAAGAGAAAGGAGCTACATTGTTCTGTTAAAAACTTTTGATCAGTGTTTCTTTTCCAGGCCTTTTTTAATCTTGATTCTTTTTGTGATCCTTTTTTTCTTTTTTCTTTTTTCTTTTATTATTATTATTATTATTTTTTTTTTTTTTTTAAGTAGGATGCTTGTTTCAGCAGAAGAAAATAAGATGCAACACCCAATTTCAACATTGGTGCTATTTTTAATAGCTCGAAATGGGAGCGATTTTCTTGGTTTGGCTCCAGTGGTACTGCTAGTTGCCAGGGAAACCATATTGGATTTTATTAGTTTTTTTTTTCTTTTTTTTTTTTTTGCCCCTCTTCATTTTGCTTTTCTGAAGAGTTTGAAAATTCAGACTTTTTTTTTCTTCTGGAGTAATTCTTGTTACCCAAGTAACATTTTGATCTTTTCATCTTAACACTTACCTTGTAAGTAGGGTTGCGCGGTTTACCGGTACCAACGAAGTATTGCAAAAAAAATTAAACGGTACGATATCATCTTGTTGCTAATTTCGGTACCATATTACAGTATGCTGTCATTAGCAAAATTATATGAGATGTGACAGTTTTGAGATGAAATCAGTGACACTTCCAAAATAAAATAAAAAAACCTCTGGATATGGCCAAGTGTGACCATTAAACAGCAAAAGGATGTATTTTAATTAAATATTATACAGTCACATGCACTGCACACTACAGAATGAACAAGAGGAGCCACTCTGCTCTGTCATATCATTCCCACACTCACACGCACGCACAACCAACACACACTACTGGTGCTTAATTTTCATGCAGTGTGTTTAGAGTATAAATGGCCGTTATCACTTAAATGAACTCCTCCGGTGCAGCTCGGAGATTTCAGCTGGAGAGTCGCGATGGGATTATCCCAGCATTAATGGGAAGCTTGATATAAATAACCCATCAAAAACAGGTTGGGTTCTATCACAATAAAAGTCCTACTTAAAAGAACACTCTATTCAACTGGATGTGTGAAATTGAAGACAGAAAAATATAACTACTGTATAAAAATGTAATATTCAGATAGAAGCAATAATACTCGTAATAAAAATTATATAATATAAAATTCACAAATGCAAGTGTTTTATCAGCATGTTGTGATTCAGCCATAGCAGCCTTGTGCCACAGGTAATAAAAAAATAAAAAATGCATTAATTTTTTCATGAAAACTGTGAAGCTCTGTTGTGCAGCATTTTATTTTACCAAAAATAAAATTGCAATTTTTTTTGTGAATATACAGGTGCATCTCAATAAATTAGAATGTCGTGGAAAAGTTCATTTATTTCAGTAATTCAACTCAAATTGTGAAACTCGTGTATTAAATAAATTCAATGCACACAGACTGAAGTAGTTTAAGTCTTTGGTTCTTTTAATTGTGATGATTTTGGCTCACATTTAACAAAAACCCACCAATTCACTATCTCAAAAAATTAGAATACATCATAAGACCAATAAAAAAAACATTTTTAGTGAATTGTTGGCCTTCTGGAAAGTATGTTCATTTACTGTATATGTACTCAATACTTGGTAGGGGCTCCTTTTGCTTTAATTACTGCCTCAATTCGGCGTGGCATGGAGGTGATCAGTTTGTGGCACTGCTGAGGTGGTATGGAAGCCCAGGTTTCTTTGACAGTGGCCTTCAGCTCATCTGCATTTTTTGGTCTCTTGTTTCTCATTTTCCTCTTGACAATACCCCATAGATTCTCTATGGGGTTCAGGTCTGGTGAGTTTGCTGGCCAGTCAAGCACACCAACACCATGGTCATTTAACCAATTTTTGGTGCTTTTGGCAGTGTGGGCAGGTGCCAAATCCTGCTGGAAAATGAAATCAGCATCTTTAAAAAGCTGGTCAGCAGAAGGAAGCATGAAGTGCTCCAAAATTTCTTGGTAAACGGGTGCAGTGACTTTGGTTTTCAAAAAACACAATGGACCAACACCAGCAGATGACATTGCACCTCAAATCATCACAGACTGTGGAAACTTAACACTGGACTTCAAGCAACTTGGGCTATGAGCTTCTCCACCCTTCCTCCAGACTCTAGGATCTTGGTTTCCAAATGAAATACAAAACTTGCTCTCATCTGAAAAGAGGACTTTGGAACACTGGGCAACAGTCCAGTTCTTCTTCTCATTAGCCCAGGTAAGACGCCTCTGATGTTGTCTGTGGTTCAGGAGTGGCTTAACAAGAGGAATACGACAACTGTAGCCAAATTCTTTGACATGTCTGTGTGTGGTGGCTCTTGATGCCTTGACCCCAGCCTCAGTCCATTCCTTGTGAAGTTCACCCAAATTCTTGAATCGATTTTGCTGGACAATCATAAGGCTGCGGTTCTCTCGGTTGGTTGTGCATCTTTTTCTTCAACACTTTTTCCTTCCACTCAACTTTCTGTTAACATGCTTGGATATAGCACTCTGTGAACAGCCAGCTTATTTGGCAATGAATGTTTGTGGCTTACCCTCCTTGTGAAGGGTGTCAATGATTGTCTTCTGGACAACTGTCAGATCAGCAGTCTTCCCATGATTGTGTAGCCTAGTGAACCAAACTGAGAGACCATTTTGAAGGCTCAGGAAACCTTTGCAGGTGTTTTGAGTTGATTAGCTGATTGGCATGTCAAAATATTCAAATTTTTTGAGATAGTGAATTGGTGGGTTTTTGTTAAATGTGAGCCAAAATCGTCACAATTAAAAGAACCAAAGACTTAAACTACTTCAGTCTGTGTGCATTGAATTTATTTAATACACGAGTTTCACAATTTGAGTTGAATTACTGAAATAAATGAACTTTTCCACGACATTCTAATTTATTGAGATGCACCTGTATATATATATATATATATATATATATATATATATATATATATATATATATATATATATATATATTTGATTAAAGCTGTATGAATCAATTTTATTAAACACCATTTGATCATAAAATTTTATTAAAACATTTAACATGGAATCCAGAAAAATTTTAATGGAAAATGCATAATTTGAATCTTTGAGACTTTATGCAGTTTCTTTTAATCAAGTAATTTTCTGTGTAATTTCATCAAAAATCTGAGGCTTTTTATTTGTTGATTATAGTACCGATATAATATCGATACTGAGGTTCCAGGGCTGGTATCGTACCAAAGCCAAAATTTTGGTATCAGAGCCACCCTACTTGTAAACATGAACAGTGTCCATTGAACAGTGTGTGAGTGTATGGTGCATTCGCTGGGACTCGTGTGGCCAGTGTGTGTGTGTGTGTGTGTGTGTGTGTGTGTGTGTGTGTGTGTGGCTGGTCTGAGGTTAATGAGTGTATTTGCTGCACTGCAGCGCTGTTGGAGTCTCATGCTGATGTGCAGCAGCTAAGCACTCACACGCCCACTGCAGAGTCATAAATCACTGCATCTCTCTTTCTGTACATACTATATATATATATATATATATATATATATATATATATATATATATATATATATATATATATATATATATATATATATATCTCTCTGTCCCTGTCTCCCCTGCTGGACTGTGCTTCTCCTCATTTGCTCTTAGCTGCCTCTGAGCTGGATCTGAGCTCCGAGTCCTTCACTCCCCTCACCTTCAGCACACACACACACACACACACACACATACACCATTGTCTTGACAGAGTTTCCCAGACTAATTTTGCCAACTATAATCAAGAGAATTACTTTGTCATAACTGTCGTCCAAACTTTGTACGACTTAAAATCAACATTAGTGCTCGTCAATGCTAGTTAGTCAAGGCTAGTTAGTCAACGCTAGTGTTTCTAGCCTATTTTACTTCCATAATGTGACGCCTTTCCGAGTGAAACAGGATTTTCAATAAGAAGAAACAAAGTAGGGCATGACGTATTTCTATCCAACGGGATTGGATTGTGAAAATTGGGCTTTCCGAACCAGATTCAGTCAGGTTGTTCGAGGTGAGGGGTTGAAAAATAAATAACTATAAATGTAGTTTAAAAAAAAAAGAGTCTTGCAAAATAAGAAACTTTAAAACTGCAATGTTTTTCAGTGCATCCTCCTTCAAAGCTTTGCTGTCGGCTATTGGCAATCTAAAGTGCTCATTTGCATTGTTTGCATTTTCCACATACATCCAATTCTTACACACTGTCTATACCGTATGCCAGCGATTTCGTGTCACACCACAGCGGCTTAAGGCTGTCTACATTGGATGCATCAAAAAGGACATTCTAAACTGTTTATTTGTTTTGTTGGCAGAAGTGGTACCAGCGCGTGCAGCGACTTACACATCCAGTGTAGACAGCATCATTGATTAAATTGAAAGTGATTTGCTTTTGTCACGTTGCCCAGCTCGCTTCTGGTATAGACAGGGTCTTAGAGACGTTGGGCGATTTTCCCCCTAACCTTCACCTCTCTCTCTCTCTCTCTCTCTCTCTCTCTCTCTACATATCTATCTATCTATCTATCTATCTATCTTTCTGTCACTCTGCGAGATTGTGAGATGTGCTGCTCAGCCTCTGTAAGACTCTGAGTACTTAATTGATTAAGTGTCTGTCATCTGTGTATTTTGATGTGCTACAAAACATTATTCAGCCTCTTTTAACAGCTCTTGTACTTTTTGTTTTTCATGTGCAATGCAGAACATTTCCTGTGTAATTTGACTGGAATACACTTTTAAAAAAAGTCCTCTGCTGCTGAACAATCCAATAGCGCAGTGAATGTTCCCAGATTTCTTTTGTTCCTGCCCAATATTACCAATATATCAACAACTTAGAAATTTAAAATATGTGGTCTAAACTGTTGTAGCGATAAAATCCTGGGTTGTGGTCCACTTGGGACAGAGCTGCTGTGGCTGCATTCCTTTTTTTCCTCTTTCTGATAGCATTTTTTGAAGGGACATATTTTACTGTGGGAAGATGGTTTCAAGTTTTGTGACTCTCTTTTCACAGAGTAAGTACTGCCACAGCATCATGGATGATTTCTGCTTCCCTTGCCTCATCTACACAGATGAAACCTGGAACGGTGGGAATGGAGAAGAATAAACCTGGGGAAAGGTACGGAGATATATATATATATATATATATATATATATATATATAAGAAAACAAGTATGCTGTACACTCACACACATCTGCATCTAATTTCTCATAGCTTGTAATTAATTTTTAAGTAATTTTACAAAAGTAATTTGTAAAACCCATGACATACAATAACCGCTTCATGACTTTTGCCACACAAATAAACACTAGAAGAAGAACAAAATGACAGCACATTGTTGATATTTCAAAATTAACATCTGACATAAATGTATTGCCATACATAAGTAAAAACAAACAAAATATGAAGAAAAAATAAAATATTTCCAATATGTTATGCCTCAGTACAGCTGCAGAGTGCATTGAGCTCATGTAGAGCACAGAGAAGCAAGTCTACCCAGCAACCTTTTGTAGAAGTCTTGGGAAGTTTGACTAATTGCAGTGAATTGGTTCTTGGTTCAGATGTTTAAAATAATAATAATAATATTCACGCATTTTCCAGTTCTACTATAATTGAGAGAGTGAGGACAACCAAATGAAAAAGCTATAAACTTTCTCTTATATAATGGTATTGTGCAGCCCTATTAATTTGATCCAATCTATGTCGATTTAGGTGTCTGCTTGGCTAGTTTTCGCTCAACCTCTCTCTCTCACACACACTCATACTTTGTCATTAATTCTTTCACTCACACTCCAAGTCTCACTTAAGCTCGCAGCCTCGGGCTATTAACTCAATCACACATGCATTCACTCACTTATAAATTCATCTGTCATTGTTTAGCCTCCGACTCGCATATTCGGCAACTTTCCCTTTCCTCCTACACACTGAGATTTCTCTCTCTCTCTCTCTCTCTCTCTCTAACACATTATTTTAAGGGTCCACAATAATGCACTAGTTAAGCATAAATAAGGCAGAAATTAATAATGAACTGAATGTTTAGTAAGGCTAGCTAAGCCATAATTTACAACTTATTAAATGTAGTAAGACGGCAAAATAATGTACTAGTTAAGCATGAATAAGGCAGTAAGTAATAATTAACTAAATGCTTACTAAGCCATAATTTAACAAATTAGATGCCCTATTTCTGTATAGACAGTATTGTAGTTAATGCTCTATTTCTGAGATCCATTATATATCAAGTTTACTAAACAATATTAAGCCAGTAATTCATACTAATTAGTACTGGCTTTACGAAGCTGTTACTTATTAATTGCTAATATCTTGTAATAAAAACAATTTGACCCCTTGTTCTAAAGTGAAAAAAAAAAACCTACTCTAATTATTGCTTTGTATTGCATTGATTAGGTTATAGTAAATTGTTTTACTAAGTTGTTATTAATGAATTGTATATTATTGTACTAAAACTTTAAAATGAAGACAATATGGCTGACAAGACAAAAGTCGAACTTTTACTTACACAAGTTATTGATTTGATTGACACTTAAGTGATTATTTTCAGTATCAAAATCAAGAGTTCATAGATTTTTATTGCAGTGTAATTAATAGTTTATGTTTTCTGATCAAACATGTTATTTCTTGTGTTGAGTCAATGTGATCTCATGAGAATTTGTATTCTTACGTAAAGTTTGGTTTTAGCATTCTCTTATGTATGCATAGACACTGAAACATACAATTGATGTACTAAAAGAATCTAAAACATAATTTTGCTTTTTAACACTAAGAAATATACAAATCTTTACGTATTGATGAATATTGAATTAATGGAATTAATCTGTTCATTTTATTGCATTTATAGACTATGAGAATATTAAAATGTTAAATGCCATCACATTTATTCAGCATAGTTAATACATTTACCTAACATGACTTTATAATGGTTTCATTATTTACTGTGTCATTTCTGCTGCGTAGTCATCTCGTTTCAAAGGATCGCTTTAACCAACAATAAACTTGTTAAAATGAATAAAACATTTGCAATTGTTAAATTATTCATTAAGCATTTAATTTTTATTTTGTTTACTATGGGACACAAACCAAGTTTTCAGAATATACAATAAATAAATAAGTTGCAAGATATATATATATATATTTTTTTATATATATACAGGTGCTGGTCATATAATAAGAATATCATCAAAAAGTTGATTTATTTCACTAATTCCATTCAAAAAGTGAAACTTGTATATTATATTCATTCATTACACACAGACTGATATATTTCAAATGTTTATTTCTTTTAATTTTGATGATTATAACTGACAACTAAGGAAAATCCCAAATTCAGTATCTCAAAAAATTAGAATATTGTGAAAAGGTTCAATATTGAAGACACCTGGTGCCACACTCTAATCAGCTAATTAACTCAAAACACCTGCAAAGGCCTTTAAATGGTCTCTCAGTCTAGTTCTGTACGCTACACAATCATGGGGAAGACTGCTGACTTGACAGTTGTCCAAAAGACGACCATTGACACGTTGCACAAGGAGGGCAAGACACAAAAGGTCATTGCAAAAGAGGCTGGCTGTTCACAGAGCTCTGTGTCCAAGCACATTAATAGAGAGGCGAAGGGAAGGAAAAGATGTGGTAGAAAAAAGTGTACAAGCAATAGGGATAACCGCACCCTGGAGAGGATTGTGAAACAAAACCCATTCAAAAATGTGGGGGAGAACCACTACGCACAGACGTATGCAAGACATGGGTTTCAGCTGTCGCATTCCTTGTGTCAAGCCACTCTTGAACAACAGACAGCGTCTGAAGCGTCTCGCCTGGGCTAAAGACAAAAAGGACTGGACTGCTGCTGAGTGGTCCAAAGTTATGTTCTCTGATGAAAGTAAATTTTGCATTTCCTTTGGAAATCAGGGTCCCAGAGTCTGGAGGAAGAGAGGAGAGGCACACAATCCACGTTGCTTGAGGTCCAGTGTAAAGTTTCCACAGTCAGTGATGGTTTGGGGTGCCATGTCATCTGCTGGTGTTGGTCCACTGTGTTTTCTGAGGTCCAAGGTCAACGCAGCCGTATACCAGGAAGTTTTAGAGCACTTCATGCTTCCTGCTGCTGACCAAATTTATGGAGATGCAGATTTCATTTTCCAACAGGACTTGGCACCTGCACACAGTGCCAAAGCAACCAGTATCTGGTTTAAGGACCATGGTATCCCTGTTCTTAATTGGCCAGCAAACTCGCCTGACCTTAACCCCATAGAAAATCTGTGGGGTATTGTGAAGAGGAAGATGCAATATGCCAGACCCAACAATGCAGAAGAGCTGAAGGCCACTATCAGAGCAACCTGGGCTCTCATAACACCTGAGCAGTGCCACAGACTGATCGACTCCATGCCACGCCGCATTGCTGCAGTAATTCAGGCAAAAGGAGCCCCAACTAAGTATCGAGTGCTGTACATGCTCATACTTTTCGTGTTCATACTTTTCAGTTGGCCAAGATTTCTAAAAATCCTTTCTTTGTATTGGTCTTAAGTAATATTCTAATTTTCTGAGATACTGAATTTGGGATTTTCCTTAGTTGTCAGTTATAATCATCAAAATTAAAAGAAATAAACATTTGAAATATATCAGTCTGTGTGTAATGAATGAATATAATATACAAGTTTCACTTTTTGAATGGAATTAGTGAAATAAATCAACTTTTTGATGATATTCTAATTATATGACCAGCACCTGTATATATATTTTAGTTATGTGCTAAAGTCCATGTCCTTGGGTAGCTCTGTTTGAGGAATAGACCCAGATTCAAACATTTTAATCAACGATCTCCATCTTCATCATTCATAGCACCCAAAACAGTTGTCATCCCGCATTGATTTCATATTCAAAAAATGGCGCCTCAAGAAGTGTTATGACACAGCTTTTACGGAAGTGATGTTGAATGCTCATTGGCTCTCACGTGTCTTGTGACCGATTGCGACCTGCCGTGTTCCATGATGTTTTGGTTTGAATGAACTATGACAGCACCTTCACGAAGTGCTTCAGAAGAAGATTTCCAGCTATTAATAACTTAGATTTCTCTCTCTCTTTGTACCTCAAAATCCTCGAGCACTGGAGACATTAAAAGACACTTACGTGCTTAAGCTGATACCCCCGAAAGGGCCGCGAGCCAGGGGGTCGATTTGGTCAGAGAAATGTGGGAAATGCTGACGAAGGTCGTTGCTGAATTGGAGGATCTGGCTGTGATATGTCGATCGATCACTGCCATGGAGGCGAAGTTCTCTGAGATGGTTACAAGAGTGGGGGATGTCGAGAAACGGATAGATTATCTGGAGTCATCGGAGAGGGAATTATCTGCTAAGCTGCTAGCAACCAAGGTGGATTTGGAGCGTGTCTGGGAGAAGTTGGAGGACATGGAGAACTGTAGCCGGCAGAATAACGTCCATATTGTCAGAATTCCTGAGGCTGAAGAGGGTCGGGATATGGTGAAATTCCTGGGTGGGCTCCTTCCGAATCTGCTCAACATAACAGGCCATAAGCTGGAAATCGAGCGAGCTTGCAGGGTTCCGGTGTGGAGATCCGTGGAGGGAGACAGGCCCCGATCAATTCTGGCCACATTTCTGAGATAATCCGATAAAGATCTTGTGTTACGCGAGGCGAGGTGTAAAGAAAGGCTTTCTTGGGAAAACCACAGCATTTTCTTGTTCCCAGACTTTGCGAATTCGACGAGAGGAACGTGATCGATTCAAGGAATGCAAGAAACGTTTCCATCAACGGAAGGTCACTTTTGCACTGATATTCCCGGCCAAATTGAGAATAGATGCTAAGGAGGGCCGTAAAACATTCACATGTATGTACACATAATGTATCCCTTTTGCAAAATCCTGAATTCCAACAAATGCTAAAGACTGAAATCAATGGACAACAACTGGTCATCAGTATCCTCTGTGGGCATGGCTTGGGAGGCACTTAAGGCAGTTTTTAGGGGCCGGATCATACAGTATGCCTCATTCACCAAAAAATCCAAAGCACAAGAACTCGTGAAATTGGAAGGGAATATTAAAAGTGCCGAGGGACAGCTGAAGCGCCGAATGTTGTCTAATGGTCTCAGAGAATTGACCCGATTGAAATACAGATATAATACTTTTTTTTCGTGGAAGGTGGAGTTTTAGCTATTCAGGGCAAGACAGTCATACTTTGAGTCAGGGGGCAAGGCAGGGAAACTTCTGGCTAGATATATAAAACAGAGAGAGTCTTTTCCAACCATTCCCTCAGTGAAATCTGCTGGTGGTGAAATATTTACCTCGGCCATGGATATTAATAATGCTTTTAAAGAATTCTATCTTAATTTCTATAGTTCCACATCTTTGTCTACAGATGAAGATATTAGAAACTTTGTGAAACCATTAGAACGTCCTAAACTGACGTCTGAGCAAAAAAATTCTCTTGATTCTGAGATAACCTTGGAGGAGCTTGGTGAGGTAATTAAGGCCTTGCCTACAGGCAAGGCTCCGGGGGCATTTAATTTTTTAGATTTTATGCTACAGATTTGGCTCCATTTTTGCTAGAAGTTTATACGGAATCATTAAAGAATGTAAAGCTTCCGCCAACCATAACACAAGCCCAGATCAGTCTGATTCTTAAAAAGGACAAAGATCCAAGCGAGTGTAAGAGTTACCATCCAATTTCCCTGATCCAGCTAGATGTTAAAATATTGTCAAAAATTTTGGCTAACCAATTAAATAAAGTTATGACATCTCTTATACATATAGATCAGGTGGGGTTGATTCGGGGCCGTAGCTCTTCTGTTAACATTAGACGCTTCATCAATATCATGTGGTCAGTGGCGAATGATCAGACTCCGGTCGCTGCCATCTCACTTGACGCTGAAAATGCATTTGATATGGTAGAGTGGGATTATCTTTTTAAGATTTTGGAAATGTACGGGTTCGGGAATACTTTTATTGGATGGATTAAGTTACTTTATAGACACCTGGTAGCGGCGGTACAAACAAATGGATTGATTTCAGATTATTTCATTCTGGCAGGGTTGCCCTCTTTCCCAATTATTGTTCTGTCTTTCCCTGGAACCATTAGCAGCTGGGATAAGAAAGGATGATGATTTTCCAGGGGTGATGGCGGGAGGTGTGGCGCATAAGCTTTTGCTTTACGCAGATGATATTTTATTATTTGTCTCCGACCTCACTAGATCTATCCCTTGCCTCCACAGAATTATTAATTCCTTTTCTAAATTCTCAGGATACAGATTTAATTGGTCTAAACCCAAAGCTTTGGCTCTTACAGCGTACTGCCCGGTAATGGCTTTTCAGCTGGGTGCCTTCCAGTGGCCCAAACAGGGCATTAAGTATTTGGGTATTTTATTCCCAGCAAATTTGTGTGATTTATTTAGTTAATTTTGACCCTTTAATAAAAAGGTTTTCGAGTGATGTGGGCAGGTGGGCTTCATTACATTTATATATGATTGGGAAGGTTAATGTTATTAAAATGAATTGTATTCCAAAATTCAACAACCTACTGCAATCTCTCCCTATAGATGTCCCCCTCTCTTATTTCAAGCAATTTGATAGCATAGTGAAGTCCTTCATTTGGAATGGTAAATGTCCCAGATTACATTTACACCGATTGACAAAGGTGGTCTAGGCCTACCCAATATTTTGTTCTATTATTATGCATTCGGTCTCAGACATTTGGCCCATTGGTCGCTTCCACCTGAGAGAGCCCCTCCCTGGTTTTGTATTGAACAGGAAGTTCTTGCTCCTATTTCGCCATTGCAAAACCTCTCTATCAAAATAATCTGAGAAGTTAAGTTACACCCCGTAATTTTGCATTTGCACTCAGTATGGACAAAAGTGTGCAAAGTGTTTAATTCGGACATTTATTTAAATATATCCGTAAGCATATGTCTGAACCCAAAACTATGTATTAATAAATCTCCTTTCTGCTGGACAGAATGGATTGAGAGGGAGGTTAATACGCTCTGTGACATATGTGAAAGTGGAGTGTTGAGATCCATTGAAAATATGGTTCAACATTTTGGGATTCCCAGATCTCAGTTCTTTAGATATTTACATCTGTGCCACCTGCTCTGTGCTATTTTTGGGAGTAGCATACACCCCCCTAAGGTGGCTCTCTGGGAGTGGTGATTACTGCTTTTGGAAAAGGTCATGAGGCATCAGTGTATTACTCCCTGCTAGTGGAGTCTGGGGGACAGCGCATCAACTTCTCTCATGAGATTATGGGAGAAAGATTTAAACTTTGTATTGGAAGAGGGAGTGTGGGCTAGGATTCTAAAACATTTCAAGTCTACAACTAGAGATGTAAGGGTGCGTCTTATGCAATTTAAGATTTGATATCGATTCTATTGGAACCCCTCTAGATTGTATAGGCTTGGTCTTGGAGGGCTCTTGGGGAGGGGCAGTGGAGAGAGAAGTATAGTTTTAAATGTGTGTTATTATTATTTTATATTTTATAGTGGGAGGGGTTATAGTGGGGGTTAAATGTTGATTCTGTGAATATATGTTTTGCTTTTCTTTGTAAATTTTGTGAATCAATAAAAAGTGTTAATCAGAGAAGCAATTAATAAGTAACAGCTTTGTAAAGCCAGTACTTTTTAGCATGAATTACTGGCTTAATATTAGTTAATAAACTTGATATATGATGGATCTCAGAAATAGAGCATTAACTACAAGACTGTCTATACAGAAATAGGGTATCTATAAGTTAAATTATGGCTTAGATCGTCTTCCAAAGGATTCGATTAATTATTAATTACTGCCTTATTCATGCTTAACAAGTGCATTACTGTGAAACCTTAAAATAATGTGTTACCCAATTAATTAATAATAATAGTAATTTGTAACTTAACACTTGCCTCTCAGACAGCGACTAGACTCACTAAACCCATAACTAGAAGATATAATAAACTAATTTAAATTACATCAAATTTTACAGACACATGGAGTGAAAAACAGAGGATTTGGACAGACATTTTTCCCTGTACTTTTAAATATCAGATGTTTTAAATATCTGATTTTACAGACACCAATAACTGAATAATCGGACGCTAGTTTGTTTTTTAATTTATTTATAGAATGTTTAAAAAAAATATCTTAGTCTTTCTTTACTGTGATGGGCACAGACATGAAGGTTACAAGATTACAAAATTAATAAAGTACGAAATGCAGTTTATTGTGCAACCAAAATCCCAATAATGACAAATAATAGTAATAATTATTATTTGGTGCATAATGCAGGACTAGTCCAAGTTCTAAGTCCAAAATGTGCCGGCAGACTCTTATTTTGAAATGATGGAGACTTGGCTCTGTTATGATGCTCTATATGTAAATATTTACCTAATTAAGCTTTTTATAGCCTATATATTCACCAGATGAAGGGTTTTGTGTATGTGTATTTAACCAGATGAGATTTTATGAGAAATATGTTTGTTTTTTTATTCAAAATATATGAAGTTGGAGTCACAATGTATGTGCTGACGGGGCATGTTTCCATATAGTCGTATTTTTCTTTGCAATCTCTCACTTCAAATTAAAACTATAATAAAAAATAACCAATAGCCGATAGTTCCAAAATGCAACTATCAGCACTGATTGTAGAACTGATACTGTATATTGGCCTACCTCTAATTTTTGTCACTCTGTGACATTTTTGCTTCAAACCCTTTTGCATCAACTTTCCACCCAATACAATAACAGACGCCCAATGCCAGTTGATTTATTCAGTTTAAAGTACCGTAATGCTATTCTGTTTAAAAGCTGTTCTCAAAAAAGGAGGTGACTTTCAAGAAACATATCTTTCTTTCATTCCAATTCAGAGAGTGCATTTTCATCATAACTCCTGCATTGTAAACTTTCTGGAGTCTGGGTGTCCGTCTGGGACGTGTACGGACTTCTAGATGTGTTGTTGTCCTGAGGCAATATATAAAACATTAGGCTGACAGGTGTTGAATGGCATTAAAGGGTTAGTTCACCCCAAAATTAAATTCTGTCATCATTTACTTACCCTCATGTTATTCCAAAACCATATGACTTTCTTCCATGGAACACAAGCGGAGACATTTTGAAGAATGTTCACAATTTTATTCACACAATGAAACTGAACAGGGACGGAGGATGGCGATCAATAACAGTTTGCCTAACATCTACTTTTGTGTTCCACCTCATACAAAAAAGTCATACATTTTTTAAACAACATGAGGGTGAGTATATGAGGACAGAATTTTCATTTTTGCTTGAACTAGACCTTTAAGTACTGGTGAAGAGATGTCTAGAGTACTGATTTATGGCATTATTGCTGTATCCTCAGTTCTGGGCTCTGGTATTTGGAGGACATATGTGGAATGAGATATGTGCCATTGGGACTTGAACTTGAATTTTAGGACTTGAATTTAAACATGTTTACTTGAACTTGAATTTGCAGTTTTGAACTTGTGCCATTGGGACTTGAACTTGAATTTAGATTTAGATTTGATAGATTCGGCTATTTTAACAAAGAAAAAACGTGACGAAAAGCTGTTGTATAGTTTTTTACACGGTCAAAGCCAATCATTTCAAAATATCATTAATGTGTGAACTCTATGCTGTGCAGATCAACAGATTGCAGCCACAGTGGTCTTCTTTTGGCCTCTATATTTGTCAGTTGGAAGGCGATAAAAAATCAGTTACGGGTTTTTTGGCTTCGTCTGAAGTGCATAAAACTACACAACAGCTTTTCGTCATGTTTTTCGTTGTTAACATAGCCAAATCGAGCAGATATTTCTCCCCGTTTTTCTTATTGTAATGAATGAGTAACTATGGTAATGGAGAATAGATTTCTCCAATGCTAAACCACGCCCCCAGAGTATGACGAGTTGCCGACTGTAGCTATGCAAACTGTAAGCTACGTTGTGATTAGTCAAGGAGGAGTTTGATTACATATAGGCTCAATTGCTCTTTCTGAGTACCCCAGATGTCTTCGTCAGTGTATTAAAAAATTTAATTTGAATTTAACGATCTGAATTCGTGCCACATACATTTGAATTTCAAGTTTGATGTAATTTAAGTTCAAGTAAACATGTTCAAATTCAAGTCCTAAAATTCAAGTTCAAGTCCCAATGGCACATATTTCATTCCATAGACATGCATGCTTCAGATCCATTCCTGGGAAATTCCATTGAGGAATACACAAAAGCCTGTTTGAGAGTTCCTTGCTTTATTGAATTGTGTCTGCTCTTTGATTATCTTCCTGCTCTACTCCTTCAAAGCTCAGCTTGTGGTTTTATGCGGACAGGCGTTAATCGTGCAGACCGCTTTCATTGATAACTTCAGCGAATCCACTTTACAGCTAGATGGAAAGTTGTGTCCTAATCCCCACCCTTCTGAACAGCGAAAGGCCCACTAACTGATTGCCTCCATTTTTCAGTGTCACCCTCATGAAAGCAAAGGCTGTGTACCCCTGTGAGGCTGAACACGATTCCGAACTCTCTTTTCAAGTTGGGGCAATCTTCCACGACGGTAAGTGTTAACGTTATCACTGCCAAGGGCACTCACTCGAATCTGCAGACATATTGGATTTGGATGGTACGACAGAAGAAAAAAAAAGGAAAAAAACAAAATTTGATCTCATATCAGCAATCATGGAAGCAAAGAAGAGGGGAAGTGGGGCAAGGGGTGTAACATCCTTTAAATCAATCCACAGAGGGCAATACAGAGTTATAATCACACATGAAGTAAATGAGAGCCTAAACGACTATCAGCACTATTGTTTTCTGAAGCCAATATGTGATGGCTTCAGCTGAAGACTTTACGATTTTCACTTAGATTTTTAACTTTGAGCCAAATCATTACAACCTAGAATGAAAATAATATTTTAGTTTATTGGCAGATTTTGTCAATAACATTTTATTATTTTATGTGTGTAAATGTCTAAAACTTGCAACATGATTGTCAAAAGGGCCAGCAGAAATAACAAATGACATAATGAAAACCTGTATAATCTATAGAACTCTATTCAATTATCTGAACTAATGAAAACACACAAATCCTGCTAGCTAACACAGAAACCATGAAAAAACCTCTGTGATAGTGTGTCATTCACATTCACATCATTCAAGTTTGTAGTAAGGTGCCAATCAATTTCATAGTATGCAAACCACTCCTTAGAAATGAATTATAAATAAAAAAATAAAATAAAATAAAAATTATAATAATTAATGTCTCTGGACATGTTATATCAAATCAAAGCAACAGTAGGGTGAAAAAAATACTTTCATTAAAATTTTCATAAAAATGTTGCTTTTTACAAAACTGCCTAACATAAAGTTGGTGGCTGAGAGTTTAACAATATAAGAAAGAAAATCTGATGGACTTTTAGATTCTGTGCTCTTTAAAAGTTGTTTAGCTGCTATTCAGTGATTCAGCTTCCGCTAGCATTCCATCACATTTGTATAATAATTTCTTATTATTGTATATGCAGCATTAATCTCATCAACGAAATCAAACAAATTCACTGACGAAAACGTTGGTTGAGGAATGTTTTTTTTTCATCAATGATAAAGAATACAAGATGAAAAAGATGCATCATGATGATATATATTTTACATATATTTAGTATTATATACTAAAGTATATTGTTGACGAAAATATGACGAGTTAAAAAAAAATTCTGCAAGATATTAAAAGTGCTGGAAATAAACAGAAGAAGACACATCTAGAGAAACATCTGTTTATAGAAGAAGATATCAAATATAGATTCATCTAATCCAATTATAACTTGCATCTGCACAGACAATGAAGCCAATTAACAGGTGAACTTGAACAGACTATGCATAACTTGCATTTTGAATATGCTGTATCCGTTCAAAACATGCTACAAGCAATACAATATCCTAAACTGGTTAAATACAGAAACTTGATAAGTCTCTAAATCATGAAGAATTCAGAATACAGTAGGCAAATTTCTAAACAGTAGCTAATACTTGGGTATTGTCATTATATGCTATTATTTCTGGAGCTCAGTTTTTCACAACAAGGAGAGTTGTACAGTATTTTGTAGGTAGTCTATCTTTATATGCTTGATACATGTTTAAATTGAGAACATTTATATTATTATTTTTCTGTTTTGGTCTGTTACAGTTTGACACATTTTTTTTATTTTTATTTTTTTTATTTTTTTGTCATTCTGCACTTTATCATCAACTAAAAGTTATTATTTTCATAAAGTAAACTGACTAAAATGTATAAATATAACATGAAGAAATATTTACAAATTTTAAATGACATTCTCGTCAAAAACAATCTGACTGAAAAGAAAAAAAAAATGTACACTGTATATTTGTTTTTATATTTGCAATTTTTTTAAATAATTTTCCTTTGTTCCTTGTGCTTGTGCATTTACTATATTTTTCTTTGTTTCACCTGGAATTTATTCACTTTTCATCATTCACCAGGGCTTTCTAATGCATTGCATTTATTAAAATGATAAAATGTGCTCTGTCCCTCTGCAAAATATACAGTTGAAATCAGAAGTTTACATACACCTTAGCCAAATACATTAAACTCAGTTTTTCACAATTCCTGACATTAATCGTAGAAAACATTACTTGTCTTAGGTCAGTTAGGATCACTACTTTATTTTAAGAATGTGAAATGTCAGAATAATGGTAAAGAATGATTTATTTCAGCTTTTATTTCTTTCATCAACATTCCCTGTGGGTCAGAAGTTTACATACACTTTGTTAGTATTTGATAGCATTGCCTTTATATTGTTTGTACTTGGGTCAAAAGTTTTGGGTAGCCTTCCACAAGCTTCTCACAATAAGTTGCTGGAATTTTGGCTCATTCCTCCAGACCAAACTGGTGTAACTGTGTCAGGTTTGTTGGCCTCCTTGCTCGCACACGCTTTTTCAGTTCTGCCCACAAAGTTTCTATCAGATTGAGGTCAGGGCTTTGTGATGGCCACTCCAATACCTTGACTTTGTTGTCCTTAAGCCATTTTGCCACAACTTTGGAGGTATGCTTGGGGTCATTGTCCATTTGGAAGACCCATTTGCGACCAAGCTTTAACTTCAAGGCTGATGTCTTGAGATGTTGCTTCAATATATACAAATAATTTTCCTTCCTCGTGTTGCCATCTATTTTGTGAAGTGCACCAGTCCCTCTTGCAACAAAGCACCCCCACAACATGATTCTTCCACCCCCATGCTTCACGGTTGAGATGGTGTTCTTCGGCTTGCAAGCCTAACCCTTTTTCCTCCAAACATAATGATTGTAATTATGGCCAAAAAGTTCAGTTTTTGTTTCATCAGACCAGAGGAAATTTCTCCAAAAAGTAAGATCTTTGTCCCCATGTGCACTTGCAAACTGTAGTCTGGCTTTTTTATGGTGGTTTTGGAGCATTGGCTTCTTCCTTGCTGAGCAGCCTTTCATGTTATGTTGATATAGGATTCGTTTTACTGTGGATATAGATACTTGTCTACCTGTTTCCTACAGCATCTTCACAAGGTCCTTTGCTGTTGTTCTGGGATTGATTTGCACTTTTCGCACCAAGCTACGTTCATTTTTAGGAGACAGAATGTGTCTCCTTCCTGAGCGGCATGATGGCTGTGTGGTCCCATGGTGTTTATACTTACGTAATATTGTTTGTACAGATGAACGTGGAAATTACTCCCAAGGATGAACCAGACTTGGGGAGGTCCAAATATAATTTTCTGAGGTCTTGGCTGATTTCTTTTGATTTTCCCATGATGTCAAGCAAAGAGGCACTGAGTTTAAGGTAGGCCTTAAAATACATCCAGAGGTACACCTCCAATTCAATACACCTCCTATCAGAAGCTAATTGTCTAAAGGCATGACATCATTTTCTGGAGTTTTCCCAGCTGCTTCAAGGCACAGTTAACTTAGTGTATGTAAACTTCTGACCCACTGGAATTGTGATATAGTCAATTAAAAGTGAAACAATCTGTCTGTAAATATTTGTTGGAAAAATTACTTGTGTCACACACAAAGTAGATGTCCTAAACAACTTGCTAAAACTATAGTTTGCTAATATGAAATCTGTGGAGTGGTTAAAAAATGAGTTTTAATGACTTTAATGACCTAAGTGTATGTAAACTTCTGACTTCAACTGTGTGTGTATATATATATATATATATATATATATATATGTATATATATATATACATGCATGCATGCAATCAAAATTATTCAACCCCCCTGACCAGCAATACATTCTGGTGATGTGAATTAAAACACATCAACTAAAACCTCAGAAAACAGTCAAAGTAAGTTTTTAATACACATTTGAGTGATTTTGAGAACAAAGAGTTCAGTTTACCCAAATGTTAAAATAAAAAATAACTAATTCTCTCCACAAATGTCATGTCAAAAATATTCAACCCCCAAAGTCAATCATTTGTGGAAGTCATCCTTTATCCTTAATAACAGCAAATAAATGTTTCAGGTAAGTGTTCTATTAGAATTTTTACACATTTCTCATGAGCAAACGCTTCCAGATCATTGACATTCTTTGGTTTCTGTGCTGCCACTGCTTCCTTGAAATCCCAACAAAGGTTTGCAATGGGATTTTAGTGATGTACTGAAAGGGGCCATTTAAGGACATTCCACGCCCTATCCCTGAACCACATTTTGGACAACTTGGATGTATCCTTTGGTGTTATTGTCTTGCTGGAAAGTCCAGTGATCACCGAGCTTCAATTTACACACTGAAGGCATCACATTTTTCATGCCAAAATGGCCTGATACCTGAAAGAATCCATGGTGTCAGTCACATAGTCAGGATAGCCATTTCCTGCAGCCGCAAAACACCCCCATAACAGGACTGACCCACCTCCATGCTTGACTGTGGGTATGGTGTCATTCTTGTCATCACCTTGTCATCTTACTCCAGATGTACTGCTGACCCATGGGTCTAAAACCCATTTTCAGTTTAGTGTCATACATCTATAAAACATTCTACTTCTTTCCTATTACTTCTTGAATATTCAAGTCAACATTTCCCTTGGTGAAGTTTTGCTTTCTTCCACACCCCAAGAAGGTTGATGTTGTACCATATTTAAAAAAATGAATGAATGGTGCTGCCAACTTTGTCTATTGGAAATTAAGTGCCTTGGAAATGTACTTTTAGCCATGACCTTTCTTGTGTAATGAAATAATCTCTATTAGCTTTTGAGACAGCTTATTTTTAATTGCATTTTTTGCATAGAAATAAATTTTTGCTTACAACGCTAAACTTAAATTAAAAAACTTAAATAAGTGCCATTGTAGATTGATGACTTAATTTTGTTTTAAAACAATTACTTGTGTAGCCTTACATATTTAAGAAACAGCAACATGCAAAAGGGGTTGAATAATTATGACATGGCTGTATTTTTTTTAAATCCTGCTATTTACAAATATTAGGTTATATATTCACACTATGACTTTGAATGTGTCACTCAACTGATATAGATGTAAAGTTTAAAAATTCTGGGTCATCAGAAAAGCTTACCTTTGTAAGTCGTTACTGTCTTTGGGGGTTGAATAATTTTGATTGCAACTGTGTATATATATATATATATATATATATATTCATTTTATTTATTTTTTTCATGCAAGCCTGTGCATGTTGCCGATTGTTGGTTCAGTACTTTTCTGGCACTCCTGGCTTCTGTCTAAAACATCATGCACCTCAGTTTGAGCATCTTCAATATGCAGTGATAATTAACATTCACACATTTTAGTATCCTAAGTATAGATATAGATCCTTAACATGATTCCCGGGTGCTTCAGTTACCTTGCTTCAGATCCTTTCTGCTCTTGCCAAAAAAATAAAACAAACATAAAACACCTTACATCATTTCTTTCTGCTATGGCTCAGAATCGTCTTAACATTAGTTTAAACAAAAATGTTCTCATTCCTGTCTCCTGCCTACTTTGGTGTAAGTTACAATTCATCAGCTATGCTAACAATACTGCCCTGCAAAGGGAAGCAGTAACTACACATTTTGGGCAATCAAAACACTTTAAAGCCATTTATCTCCATTTTTAGTGTTGGCATAGTTACTGTGTTTTAGCTTTGCAGGGCAGAATACTGGTATAAGAACCATTTTTTTTTTTCATCCGATGAAGTGCTTGTCTGACATGCAGTGTGACAGAAGAGCTGCAGTAAGAGTTTTATGTTCGTGTTTGTGTTCGTGGTTGTGCTCTGCAGTGACTCTCTCCAGGGAGCCCGGATGGCTGGAGGGGGTGCTGGAGGGAAAGCGAGGACTCATCCCTGAAAACTATGTGGAGATGTTGTAACTCAGAAAATCCCTACACTGCTCTTTATATACATGGTATCCATGGTCTTGGCTCTTTTACTATCATAAAGCTCATCACTCCTTTAGCCCTCTCCATGCTAAAGACATTGAGAGTATATACACTGTATCTAAAACACAGATGTTGCTAGCACAGGTGTTAAGTTAAAATGTAAGCTAGGATTTGTTATATACATATAAAAAGACTGCACTTTTAGTCCCACAAAAGGTTACTTAGAATTTGGTAATGCAAATATGGTTTCGCATGGGGGGTTTAAATGTCATTGTGACTGTGGTGACCTCTTTTAAATGGCATGTGTCATGATTTTAGAAGAATAATTTGGATTTTTCAGTGCACACAATATTGTTTTATTAAATATTATCAAGCTGATATTAAAATGCATTTAATTGGGCATGTAATGATGTATAATTGTAAGTATGAGGATAATATTGAGCACAATATTATTTCAGTGCAGTTACCATCATCACTTTGAGATAATCAGTTTTCATGGTTGGTTGGAACACCGGAGCACTTTCTAGACATGACCTTAGTGCTTATCTCTTATTGAAATTGATTATTGAAATTGATATGTGATCAGTTAACATGGCATTTGTGACGCTGTTCAAGAACTTGAACAGAGCAATTTTTGTTTTCGTATTCTGTACAAAAGTGTTCATGTTTTTATGTTGAAGAAAACATGTAATAATAAGTAAACTTAAAAAAAAAAAATACCCTTGCAATGACTTCAAATTAAATACTGACAAGTCTTACATCTGTGTTGTGTATACATAATTATTTCCTTCCCAAGACACTTGAATGCCAAGCACTTGTGTCCTCTTAGTGGTTAAAAGTTTTAAAGTTTGCCTCGTGCTTTTTGCCAAGGCTTAAGCTATGTTAAATGTGAACAAAAGCTTTTGTTCCAAAAGTCTGTGTTTTTGACAGTGTGTAACTGCCATAATTTAAGAATTGAAAACCTTTGCAAAGATCTTGCCATCATTGTCATTTTTGTAATGTTGGACCTCCTATTGATCGATGTTAAATAAATAAAGCTGTTCATTCTAACATCTTGCTTTGTTTCTATTTATATGTCAAAATGAGTGTCTATAAATAAGGGAAGCCAGACGCTGCAGGGCTCTGTGCAGGGCTTGACATTGAGGATTGTCATGTAAATTGGTCATTCACTTGTCCGAGTAAAAATGTTACTTGTCCGAACTGTGGTGTAAATATAATTATTGATAATTAGATTTATAATTATTATTATATTAATACTAGTATAATATTCTCATCAGTATTCTTATTCAGTCACTTGTTTCCCAGCAAGGCGTGATACAGTAATGTACCAACTTACATTTACATTGTTGTTCTTGGAAAAATCATACTTAAATAGGTCATTAAAATGGATAGTTCACCCATAAATTAACATTCTGTCGTGATAATTCAACCTCATGTTGTTCCAAGCCCACAGAAGAGAAAAATTTAAATGAAATACAAAAGGCAGAATGTCACCATTCACTTTCATTCATCTTTTTTCCATATAATGAAAGTGAATGGTCACTGAGACTAACATTCTGCCTAACATCTCCTTTTGTGGTCCATGGATGAAAGAGTGAATGTCATATGGGTTTTCGATACATTAGGTGAGTAAGTTATGACAGTATTTCAACTATCCCTTTAAGAGTTCAAGTCAATGCTCACCAGAATAAAGTTGACAAAATGCACTGAAAGTTAACAGAAGAAATCCTGAAAGAGGGGACCTTGCTGCTAAATCAGTAAATCAGAAAATATATATACATACAGCTCTAGAAAAAATTAAGAGCCCACTGCAAAACTATACGTTTCTCTGGATTTACTATTTATAGGTATCACAATTTTTTTCAAAATAATCGCAATTACATTTTTTGTCCAAATCGTTCAACCCTACTTTATACCTATATAAAAAGAGAGATCTCTGCAAACAAGTTTAAACTTTTGCTCCTGTTTATGAACAATGAAGCAGACTTTCAGACTATAGTGCTACACGTGACTTTGGAGTGATCTCATTTTTGCCTCATCACATCGTGCGGCTCATATTACAGCACCTTTCAGAAGAAAGGCAGAAATAGCAAAAAATGATTAGTGAACCACTGAACTACTCAGCTGTTGGGTGAAGTGAATCACTTAAAACAGACAACTTTATCCTTAAACACCTGTTACATCTCATCTCCATCTCTCTCTAGAGCTCCATCTGACATATACAGGTATTTGTTTCTGCCTTTTTAAATAATATAAGTAGGCCTATGTACTGATTTATGTAATATGAATAATTTACATACATTCAAAGCACTATCCTATTATCTATCTTTAATATATATATATATATATATATATATATATATATATATATATATGTGTGTGTGTGTGTGTGTGTGTGTGTGTGTGTGTATGTATATACAGCTCTGGAAAAAATTAAGAGACCATTGCAATATTATCAGTTTCTCTGGATTTACTATGTATAGGTATATGTTGGAGTAAAATTAAAATTTTTGTTTCATTCTATAAAGTACTGACAACATTTCTTCCAAAGTCCAAATAAAAATATTGTAATTTAGAGCATTTATTTGCAGAAAATGACAACTGGTGAAAAAATAAATAAATGCAGGGTTCAGCCCTTGAATAATGCAAAGAAAACAAGTTTATATTCATTTTTAAACAACACAATATAAATTTTTTAACTTAAGAGTTCAGAAATCAATATTTGGTGGAATAACCCTGATTTTCAATCACAGCTTTCATGCGTCTTGGTATGCTCTCTACCAGTCTTTCACACTGCTGTTGGGTGACTTTATGCTACTCCTGGCACAAAAATTCAAGCAGCTCGGCTTTGATTGATGGCATGTGGCCATCCATCTTCCTCTTGATCACATTCCAGAGCTTTTCAATGGGTTCAGGTCTGGAGATTGGGCTGGCCAGGTGGTCCTCCATCCACACCTTGATTGACCTGGCTGTGTGGCATGGAGCATTATGCTGCTGGAAAAACCAATCCTCAAAGTTGGGGAGCATTGTCAGAGCAGATGTTTTCTTCCAGGATGACCTTGTAGGTGGCTCGATTTATGCGCCCTTCAAAAGACGAATCTGCCTGATTCCAGCCTTGCTGAAGCACCCCCAGATCATCACCGATCCTCCACCAAATTTCACAGTGGGTGCGAGACACTGTGGCTTGAAGGCCTCTCCAGGTCTCCGTCTAACCATTAGACGATCAGGTGGAGGATCGGTGATGATCTGGGGGTGCTTCAGTAAGACTGTAATATGAGCCGCACATTGTAATGAGGCAAAATCAGATCACTCCAAAGTCACACGTAGCACTATAGTCTGAAAGTTTAATTTAAGGTTTAATTGCATTGCTTGTTTGCAGAGAATGCTCTTTTTTATATAGGTATAAAATAGGGTGGAACGATTTGGACAAAAAAAAAAATCTAATTTTGATTATTTTGAAAAAAATTGCGATTGCAATTTGAACTGCAATATGATAAACGTAAAACAAAAAACTTTTGTGATTCCTTTTAACCAAAATTAAACCATGTTTTGCCCATGCTTTATTGCCAACTGGAAATACGGTTTTAGAAAAGGTGTTCACACTTTAGTCCTCTAAAAAAAGTAATAATAAATAAATAAATAAATAAATACATGGCGGTGACATCACAATCACTTTTCATAATTATTTTTTTGAAATTTTGAGTTGACAACAACCTTTTAATGCCGTGAAATGCTCTCATCTGCGTTGCTGTCAACAAAAACCCACTCTCATGGGGTTATTTGAAATGTGTATAGTAAATTGTAGTGGCTAAACATAGAGGTATGTGAAATTACGCAAATGTGCAATTAAAGTAAATATGGGTCACTTTAATTAATGCACTCAGTGCACGTTAGCACACCTAACTAAACTCAGAGCACATCTGTCACCCAGGGCACCAGATAGATAGTGTGTACTACAATGATCCCATTTACATGTATTTAAGAAAGCACTACACACTACAGACAGACAAAATAGCTGTGCACATATTTCATATCGCGATTTCTATTTTTCGGTTAATCGTTCAGCCCTAGTGTAAAGACTTTTGCATGTCAAATTAACAGGTTGAGGTTCAGCAAAAATGTGACAGCGCGCTGCTCACTGCACGCTCTTTCTAAACTCAACTCGACACGTGTCCAATGAGCCGCGGAATGCTGTGAGAAGCAGTAGTTCTGATCAGTCATGCTGATTCTAATATTACGATAGAAAGCAGGAAAAATTGTGCGCAATCACCCGCCGAATTTCATGCCCAGTTTGTAATAAGTGACACAGGCTTAGGCTATATCACAAATATAGCCAGCTATTTTTTTCATTATTGATGTTTTAATCAGGCTGCTTGTCCGGTCGGACAAGTAAAATTCTCTTTCACTTGCCCCTTTAAAAACCCACTTGTCCTGGACAAGCGGACAAGCATTAATATCGAGCCCTGCTGTGGACTCCCTAATGTACTCGCTGGGAAATAAGCTAAAAGTGTTTGTGATGTGACTGTTGTTTGATGATAAAATTAAAGGAAAATTGTGCATCATGTCTTAATGACGTAATTCTGAGGATGTGTTCCAAAACAGGTCAGAAAGATACGGTCCTCTTCAAAGATTCTGATGGAAAAACTTAAATGTGATTAAATGTTTGCATTATAGCCATATGACTGAAAAATAATCTGTCATGCAGTCTTTTACACCTCAACTTAGTAAGACAATTTGTTGCTGTCACTGAAGTGCAGATTTGCCTCACCATTGTTGTCAGTCTATCAGCAAGAATTTTGACATACGTTCACAACTACTTTGTGTTGTATGCAAATGAACTGAAATCACGGTCGCATTGCAACTCAGAGGACATTGGTTCATTCTCTCTCCCACACACACTGCTTGCCCTGAAGCAGCTCTGCAGCATTTACATTTGAACATCTTCCCCTTAAGTGGATTAAATACTCATTTCCTAGCAGATGTGAACTGCCTCCTCATATATTGGATTTGAACTGGAGAACACTGCAGTCTATGTCCTTGCCATACACTAATATAAGCTGCATGCAGTGCTTCAAAACAAACCACTTGTTCAATAAAAATAGGCTGAATCTATTGGAGCCACACTGTAGTAGTGGTTAACTCTTGAGCTGTTGTGCTTGTGCAGGCAATGGAGTCTGGTTTGCATTATTTCCTATTCTTATTTCCTTTCTTTACCACAGTCGTCATATGCACACTTTTTTTGGCGGCATAACTAGTATGTGGAAGTAGCAGTGCTCAAGTGCTCTTGTCTTGATCTTTGTGATTTCTGACTATTACAGCGTCTTAGAGTCAGGTTAAAGTCAACATGAAATAGTTTAGGAGGAACACCCCAACACTGACCCCCCCACCCACCATTCTAAACAGCACTGTGGCAGAAGTGGAGTCATTCAGGTTCCTGGGCACTACCATCTCACAAGACCTGAAGTGGGAGACACACATTGACTCCACTGTGAAAAAGGCCCAGCAGAGGTTGTACTTCCTTCGCCAGTTGAGGAAGTTCAACCTGCCACAGGAGCTGCTGATACAGTTCTACTCAGCAGTCATTGAGTCTGTCCTCTGCACTTCAATAACTGTCTGGTTTGGTTCAGCTACGAAATCAGACATCAGAAGAATACAAAGGAAAATGCAGACTGCTGAGAGGATTATTGGTTGCCCCCTGCCCTCCCTTCAAGAACTATACACTTCCAGAGTGAGGAAAAAGGCTGGAAAAATCACTCTGGATCCCACTCACCCTGCCTGTTGCCTTCTGGCCGACGCTTCAGAGCACTGAGCACCAGAACCGTCAGGCACAGGAACAGTTTTTTCCCTCAGGCTATCCATCTCATGAACAGTTAAATTGCCCCATTGAGCAATAATTAATGTGCAATACACAGATTAGTCTTTCTTATATTTATCCAACACATCCAACCTCTTCTGCCATTTCATTCCTCTGGAAAAAAAAAAAATAAAAATAATAATTTGCACTGCAAATAACAAATTTGTATTTGCACTGTACATAACAGATTTGTATTAGATTGCACTACGTATGTGTGTATGTATGTATGTGTATAACTGTTTTTTATTTTTTATTATTATCTATGTCTTGCTGCTGTTTTTGTATTGTTTTTGTATTGTTGTGTACTGGAAGCTCCTGTCACCAAGACAAATTCCTTGTATGTGTAAGCATACTTGGCAATAAAGCTGATTCTGATTCTGAAATAGTATTTGTGATTTTACTTCCTTAATGTAACATATTTCTATGTAAAACCAAGGTACTCTTTATGAACTTTTTATATATATATTTAAGGCCATAAAGAGTCTTAAATGTATTAAATAAAATACAAGAAGTATTAAATATAGTTTGTGGAGGTCTTAAATTTTGGGGCGTGAATAGAGGAGTTCAGTCATTCGCTTAAATCAGCAAATGAGCCATTATGGCATGCACTGAGGTGGATTATGAAGTGAAGTCATCAAATACCAAACAATGGAGAAATGTACATTTAACAATAAGTGTCTCGAAGATAATGAGTTCTAAACATTAGTATAAAGGAAACATTAGGTAATCAGGGCCTGAAATTCAGCACAGGATTGCTGGTATTGCGCAGAATTATAATCATTCCCGCATGTTCCACATTTATAATGCAGGGAATTCCCACACACTTTTATTCACTTAAACATGTAGCTGAGAATTAGTAAACCAGTACAAACAGATGAACAAATCAAATCAATAGTCGATATTTTTTCAAACAGAATCTGAGTGAGTAAATCAATAAACCTTCATAAACCTGTTAATCCGACATGCAGTGATGCGATAAAACTATTGCTCCTGTTTATAATAAACAAAGCTGTCAATGTTGCAACTTGAAAGCGCACAAGATTGGAGCGGTGAAGTTTTGTCACTATTCACATTGTGGTGCTCCCATATAAAACAGCACATTTGACAAGAAAGGCAGAAAAAGGAAAAATGCTTTGTGTAAAGCTAATATAATTATTTAGCTGCAGGTTGAAGAGAAAAGCATACTGGGGTAGTTCACCCAAAAAAAATTATTCTCTCATCATTTACTCACCCTCATGCCAACCCAGATGTGTATGACTTTCTTCTTTCTGTAGAACACAAATTAAGATTTTTGAAAGAATATTTCAGCTCTGTTGGTCTTCACAATGCAGGTAAATGATGGCCAGAATTCTGAAGATCCAAATATCACATAAAGGCATAATAAAAGTAATACATATGACTCCAGTGGTTTAATCAATGTCTTCTGAAGTGATCCAATTGGTTTTTGGTGAGAACAGACCAAAATGTAATTCCTTTTTCACCTTAAGTCTTGACAGCAGTTTCTTTGGCAATCATGATTTTAGGCTAGATCACACTTTCTTGAGCCATGTAGCGCTCTGCTCATGCGTCAAGCACTAGGAAGTGTAATCAAGCTTGAAATCATGCTCGTGCCTCGAAACTGCAATGGCAAGATGCACAGTGAAAAAGGTGTTATATTTTGGTTTGTTCTCACCCAAAACCGATTGGATCGCTTTCAGAAGACATTGATTAAACCACTGGAGTATTGTGGATTACTTTTATGCTGCCTTTATGTGATGTGGCCACCATTCACTTGCATTGTGGAGACCAACAGAGCTGAGATATCCTACTATTTGTGTTCTGCAGAAGAAAAAAAAAAAAAAATCATACACATCTGGGATGGCATGAGGGTGAGTAAATGTTAAGATAATTTACATTTTTGGGTGAACTATTCCTTTAAACACCTGGTACATCTCTCATCTCTCTGGAGCTCCATCTATGCGGGCATTTTCTCTGTTATGAGAATCAGTCCATTTTAATTTGTAATATACATAATAAATAATAATAATATAGTAATATCAATAATATAATATTAAGAATATACTGTACATAATATGAAAATATATTATTATCTATATTTAATATATTATCTGTTTTCAATATACACCATAACTGATTATGCATCAAGGGTCTCTTTCGTGATTTCATCTGTTAACGTTTTATTACATTCTGTCAAGGTTAAACGGCCATTTTTAATCTAACTGGTGAGTATTGACTTGAACTAGTTGTTCTGTCATCACTTATTCACCTTCATGCTGTTGCAAACCTGTATGAATTCCTTTTTTCAGTGGAACTCAATAGAAGATGTTAGGGAGAATGTTAGTTTCAGGCCCAATTCACTTTTGTGAATGAAAAAAAAAGATGCAGTGTCAGTGAATGATGACTGAGACATTCTGCTTAACATCAAAATATTTTTTTTTTTTTTTTTTTTTTTTTTTATGGAAAAGAGAAATTCAGACATGGCTTGAGTTTGAGTAATGAAGACAGAAATTTCATTTTTGAATGAACTGCCCTTTAACTACTAAGTATTCGTTAAAGGTATCTGCCAAGAACAGACTTTCAAGGAGCCTCGTTGGGTTTGTTTTGACCTGCTAATTAATTATTTAATGTGTTTTTAAACCATTTGTTTCACTGCGAAAGTGGTCTTATATTTTTCTTTTATTTGGCCTTAAATAATCTTAACAAATCATAAATATAATTTCTTCAAACCTGCAGATACCCGAAAACAGGATATTCAGCATTTAAAAAAAAAAAAAACAGAACAGAATTTGATTTCACCCATTTGGAATTTTTTGGGTCCTGAAAAGTGGTCTCTATATGACAGGTGGTTCAAGAGGAAGGGCAGAAAACAGTGGTGGCTGGTGCTTTTCAAAAGTGGGGAAGCACAGGCTATTGTTTTGGTGGCTGTAGTGTTGCTCACAAAAGCTGCTCAACTATATCTCAAACAGTGAAATTTCTTGATGAAAATAATTAACCAAGCTCAAAACTGGTTTTGCAACAAAATAAATGGGTAACGGCAGATTGCAAATAACTGCACATTGTTGTGGAAAATTATTAAGACTTTGTATTCTATTGTTTCTCTTCTGGGTACTTTGTGTCCTCTCTGTCTGTTCTCTCTCCTGTCTTGCCATATAATGTGTGGACGCACTGTACTTGGTGATAAACCGTGTGTGTGTCGTTTAGTTGATCTCTCCCTCCTTATTCTGCCCAGCAACAGCTTTAGTAGAGTAAGACATGAGATGCATGGATGAAGCATGGACACTGAGTGGTCAGTGCAAAAAGGAGCAAGTCTGCTCCTGGTACAGGGTATCACAGAAGCCACACCCAGCATAGTATATGGCAAGAGGACACAAAGAACTCGGAACTCTTCACCTGTGGAAACCTTTGATTTCTGTATGGTGACTGCAACATACATGCAAGTATTCTTAAACATCCAGAAAGACATTGTCTCTTATTTTACAGAATTTCCACAACAACATATATCTCAGAGCCGGGGAAGCTGTACTTTTCATATGCTGTCAATAAAGTACATTGCTTAAATTATTGACTGTCTGTTGTGAAGTCCAGCCCATCTGAGAGCTCAATCAATCACCACATAGAGAAGCTGGGCTTCCAGACAGGACACATACATTGATTGAAAGCCCAATGTCGAATAGGCAATCAGATGCAGATCCAGTGCAAATATCAGTGCATATCAAGCTCCTATAGACTCCCAGAATTATGTATTTAAAGCCTTTTGTCCAAAGAACATCGATCTTCCTGAAATCTAATGTTACTGGTATTTGTCATAGACTGCTTCAATGGGGGTCTAAGCTATGCTTCCACTGACTTCTAGGGGTATATTCATGTAGACCAGGGGTTTTCAAAGTCTTAAACAGTAGATTCTGGCCACTTATTTGAAGTTTTATCAGGTATTGTCCTCTATAGTGTTCTATTATCAAAATTCATCATATTTTTATTGTTTATTAATCTTTGATTTTACTTGGTGAATTTATCATTATTCTCCACGCCTCCTCTGACATGCTCTGGTGCTTTGAAAAAAAAAAAAAGAATGTAGACAAAAAATTGGATTGCATTACTTGGAAGAACAGTGGTAGTGATATGTGTGATTTTACACTTTTATTTGCTAAAATATTGAAATGCTAAAGAATGGTAAGTCATTTATATAGATTGTTTGTACACATATTAAACTCATTGCTGCATTTCTCACAAATTGTATTGGAAGCTATGATTCCCTTGGCTGAAAATTAAGAGAGTTTGATGATATCAGCTGAAAAGGAAAGTCCTTATTTTTATGTATTACAATTACGTAGGAATTATAATGAGACCACAATAATGCACAATACGAAAGAACAGGAATGTGTATTAAAGAGGAAATATAGGGTACATTTTGATTTCATGTTGTCTTTAAGTACAGAGTCAGACACAGCCTCTGTCTAATTAGCTTGCAAAGCACCTCTGGACTTTGATGTGTGTGCATACTGTATGTGTTATCACACTTCATTGCACTGTACACATCATTAGCGCAAAAATGTCTTCCAGATTGCTGTGAAATGTGTGTCTCTGAGTATATGTGTATGAGTGGCATGTATTGCATAATTATAATGACATGGTGAAGTCACAGACATCCAATAACTAGAGCAGATGACATGACAAAACATGGCTAAAAATAGCAAATGTGTCGACAAGTCTGTGCTTACATAATCAAATGAGCCTGAGCTAATGAGATGGGCAAACTCACCCTCCTGCCAGCCCATTCTCTTGCCCACTTCATCTCGCTCAATCTTTCCCTTTGTCTGTCTTGCCTCTCCTTTGTCTCCCCCCTCACTTTTCTTTCCTTTGATTTTATTTAACTTCAATCTGTCTTTGTGTTTTTTTTTGTTTTTTTTTTGCATAGTCATTTGTTATAGTTCACCCCCCCCCCCCCCCCACAAGATATAGCGCTATGAATAGAGCACAATGCAGGTGTCTCGAGACACGTTCTTAGCAGACACGGCATCTAAAAAGGGTCTCTCTTGTGGGAGATTCTTAAAAATGGTGAGGTGCTGTACAGTGGTCAAAGATGCTCATCTAGTGCATGTTTACATGGAGAAACAATTGAAAACTTTGGCTGACAGATGCACATTCATTGTGAATGACACCTTAGACAGTGACTGTCTCAGTCCCCATTTACTGTCATTATATTGATAGAAAGAACAGTGTCAACATTCTTTGAAATTTCTCCTCAAGTTTCACAGAAGAAAAAAATCTATAAGAGTTTGGAACAATATGATGGTGAGTAAATGATGCAAGAATTTTCACTTTTGAATGAACTAACCCTTTAAGACCAAATCAGGATACTCCCCTGTCTCCTGTTCCTCTATCTGTCTCTGCCTGCAACCCCTTCTGCTTGTGCATGTGTGTATGAGAGAAAGAGAAAAAAGGGGGGCAGCGCAATGCAGTACTGCATCCAATCTCCCATGTAGATGTTGTTGTGTACTTTGGTATTATCCACCAAACTAGTAAATTTTCCATTCCATTTTGTTTTGCACACTTCGCTTGCAACCAGCATCTCTTCTCCCTCCTCTCTTATGAGTGCAGTCTGCTGCCCTTCTGCTCGGAGGAAAAGAGTACCACTGTAAAACCTGAACTCTGCTCTTTGTGTGTACTATGGAACAGCCTGATTATAATGTCTGTGCTTAAGGACATTTGTATTCTACCCATTGTAGATTCTACTCATTCCCCCTTATGTATAAGTGGAACAATTTTCTTTGTGCTCTTCAAGAACACTCACTTCATGCCAGGTTTCCTTCTCTGCCCTGGATACAACTATTTATAAAATAGAGGGAAAGTTTTATTTTTTGTATCTCAGATGAATGGAACGTGAGAAGTTGGGACATAGAAAAAAAAAATGAAAAAAGAGCAAAAGCGTCTGCTGGGAGAGAATCTGGGGCACCAAAGCTGCCATGTGTGAAGCCACAGCCTTGAAATCTGCCTGATCCAACAGATTCTGTTTATCTGGCAGGACTACACAACTTGCGCTATTGGCAATCTGGGAGAGATTTGGAGTGGGCTGTGGATTTGCGCAAAAGAGCAAAAGGTATACTGTCTACACTCACAATCTGGCAAACAAGCGCATTTTTGAGATTGGGCTTCTAACAAGGTTAATGGCGAATTTTCTCTCTGGCGGCGTGGAGGTGTTACATTGTTAATGCTTATGCTCTCTGTCTGAAGAGCTTGCTCTCTCTTGCCATTCTCTAAGCAGTTTTCCATCACTGCTACACTAGTAAATGCAGACAAGAAGCGAAGCTTGCTCTTTTCTTACTTTCTCTCTCATTGCCATAATCACTCCCTCATTCATGCTCACTCCCCTGGCAAATCTAATTTGCTCAAACTGAAATCTGCCACAGTGGTTTCAATTATAACTTTCTTTCTATCAAATTTACACTGCTCTCTTCTAGTCTTGTCCATGCACGTTTTACTTCTCTCTTTCTTTCTGTTTTCCATTGGGCTTTTCCACACACTGTATCCAGGCCCATTTCATTTCACCTGTTTCCCTTCTCTTCCCACTGCTGCTGTTTCTCTCTCTCTCACACTCACTCACCACCCACTCTGCAGCTTCCCGTGACCCAATACACAGTTGCCTAGTATTTTTCACTACATTTAACCCCTAAATCTATATAAAAACACTTGGGATATTCCATTTAAAATCAACCAAATTTCAACAACTTCCCAACTGAAAATGTTCTAAATATAACTAAAGTTCTATCAGGAAGATTTGCAGACTTGAGTGAAATTCAAGATGACATTTATTTGATGAATATAAAACAGAAAATGTAATGTCTCTCTTTGGCGTAAGCCCCGTCTGGCGGTCCGAAGAAGTTGTACTCGGAACCACCATATCCTGCCGGAGATAGGAGGCAGGGGTGAGGAGCCTACCCCCGTGCAGGACGGGACTCAACTGGTGGTGGTGGGGTGGTGGAGGTTGCCGTGTTAGCACCCTGAAACAGCAAAGTGATAGATTGTGAGCAGACTTATAAAGCAATGGCTTACATGTGTTGGCTAGGAGTTACCTAGCTAATTGTGCGATGATGTACAGCTGCTAGTCTTCCCGCTAGAACTATGCTGCATTTACATTTACTGCACTACCTGAAAAGCCACATGCGTTGCTTATTCCTACTTCAGGCGATCGTACACCGGACGAGAAGCACCATGCCGCATCGTGTCTAGGACACGGCACAGGTATCAAACACGGCACGTCGATGCAGTTTAGGTGGCAGACAGTGCACACAAAAGTTACCAAGGTTTTTCCCTTCTTCAAGAACGAACAACACTAGAGTAAATAATCTATGTCCTTTGATAATAATTTGGGTCGAATTTAATGGAAAATATGCAAGTTGTGCTCCGTGGCATGGCAGACATTTGAGCAGCCTCCAGAGTCATAACTTTGCGCCACCGACAGATGCCGAGAGGGGGCGGCACTGTGTGTACCTTCATTGAAAACAGTTGTTTCTAACTTTAGAACACGCCATGTCATCCGCCAGACACGTCCGGTGTGCAACCCCCTTAATACTTCATTTTTGGACTCCCAAAATCTTGATTTTTACATTATTATTATTTTATTTTAATTTGTTTAATGTGAATAAACAAATGTGTATTTATTGTTTTAATGAAATTTGTATTTCGGACCTTTGTTTTGTCAACATGATCATATGGGAAGTAGGCATGTTGTTTCTGAGAGTTCCAGTACCCTAGGATCAGCCACATTATACAGACTCACTAACAACCGCGCCTATCTCCTATCAGACATTGTTGCATTGTCTCCAGTGTGTTTACCTTCCCATGTGGCACAACCAGAAGCATTACATCAGCACCTTGGGACACCTGGGTTCAAGTCCTGCGCTGAAACCAGGAAGTAATCGTGTTCGGATAATCAGTCACATGTGCGATTTGTAGGTTGCATTTTTTGTTGGGCAGTGCAGTTTTTACACTTTATAAAATATGCAGTCCTCCATAATTCATTACAGCCTGTAGAGCTGTAAACAACTCACTTCACAACATTTGCCACCCCTTCGTGGACATTACACTTGGAAAATGGTGATCACACGTGATCCCATACACCCAGCAAAACTTTCCACTTTTGCCAATGGGGGACAGTGTTTTGAATTTTGGAAAGCACAAGCCGATTTTATGGTGCTAGATTTATGACTATAAGATTTGAATTTAAATGTGACATTTAAAAAAAAATAAAAAAATTTCCATGGCATATTTTATGGTTTTGCATTTGAATTTCATAAATTTGAATTGTAGACATGTGGCATTATTTTTTTTATTTTTATTTTTTTGCCGTATTTTATAGAGTTGTATTTTAAACAGCAGATTTTGTTCTGATTTTTTTTTAGAGGTGAAATTAGCTGTAAATATTCAGATTATAAAATTACAGCTGAAGAAGAAATTCAGTATTCAAAATTCAATATAGAACTCAATATTCAAAAATCCAAAATGCAGAAATTCAGATCTTACAAAAAGTAAGCCACAGGTCAAGCTTCTGTGTTCCACAAGGAAAAGTAGAGGGTTTCAGAAAAATCGATTGGCCAATCACAGAGCTACTATGGCAGTGGTTGCCAAACTGGGTGTGGCCAGGACTGGCTAGGGGTGCCGTGAAATTTCTGCTCAGTTTAAAATTTTAATAGCCACCAGTTAAATGTATCGGCAGTACCAGGTACTGACTCAATTCCATACCCGCTCGCTGTGTCTACAGCCGATAGCTTTTAAAACGCTCACATGCAAATGTGCGTGTGTTCTCTGTAGAGTGCTGGATTCTTGTGGTGAATGCAGCTGCGCACATGAACATTTTAAAGGAATAGTTCACCCAAAAATAAAAATTCTCTCATTCACTTACCCTGATGCCATCCCAGATGTGTATGACTGTCTTTCTTCAGCAGAACACAAATAAAGATTTTTAGAAGAAGATAGAGCTCTGTCAGGTCCTTATAATGCAAGTACACGGGTGCCAGCACTTTGACACATTTAGGTCACATGTAGGCAGCATAAAAGTAATCCATGTGACTCCAGTTGATCAGTGAATGTCTTCTGAAGTGAATCGATAGGTTTATGTAATAAAAAAGTCAATAATTAAAATGTTTTTAAATTTAAATGGCCGCTTCCATCCAGGGCTCAGATGCTGTTTGAAATGGCCGAACTCTTGAGTGCTATTATCTAGTCTATTCCCTGTCAAGCATCAGCGATATAAACAAAGACAGCACATTCATAAGAAGTTGTTACAGTAAATGGACTTTATCCAATGAATTAGAAGAACAGAAACTTTTGTAAATAAGTGCCGCTTCCGAATTCTCGCGTGAACTCGCTGACGCGCTTTTGTCACAACAGGGTAAGTGAATAATGAGAGAATGTTTTTGGGTGAACTGTTCCTATAATGCACTTCTTGACACGGTATGAATGTAAACACAGATGTTAATGTGTTACGGGAATATTACAAGACGGGACAAAAATCTGCTCTGTCTTGACGCAATATTAATGGAAGCCATTAATGTATTACGTGATGTAGACAGGACAAAATTTTTATCAAAATTTCCAAATGTGCGATGTGTAAATGCAGCCTAATAGATGTGCTGCAGCTGTTGTAAGCCTATCGTTAATATTAATCAAACAACAATACTGACAAGAAAAAGAGTAAAGTCCTCACCGTCGTTGGCTGGATAACTTCAGAAGTTTTAAGCACAATAAATTTCAATAACAGGTCTGCTTTTCAGTCATACTCTGACTGACTGTATTGAATCTTTATTAATGTAGGATATATCTAATAATCACACAGTAAATTTAAGGTGTTCTATTTTTCATTGAATTATTTATTTATTTTTATGCTTTTGTATAAAATTTTTGTAAAAATGTTAAGGGGTGCCTGTAATCTCAGAACCTCTTCTTAATATTATTAAGTCCTCGCTGTCCTTAGGGCATGTCCCAAGAAATTTTAAAATGGCAGTTATCAAACTGCTTATTAAGAAGCAACAGCCTGATCTTGGCGAATTGGCTAATTATAGACCGATTTCAAATCTCCCATTTATGTCGAAATACTAGAAAAGGTAGTGCCCTCCCAACTATGTTCATTTCTACAGAGAAATGGTATATATGAACAATTTCAGTCAGGATTTAGGCCCCATCACAGTACAGAGACTGCACTTATCAGTTATTAATGACGAACTCTTATCATCTGATCGTGGCTGCATTTCTCTTCTAGTGCTTTTAGATCTTAGTGCTGCCTTCGACACCATAGATCACAACATTCTCTTGAATAGGCTGGAGAATTATGTTGGCTTTAGAGGACTTGCATTAGCATAGTTCAGGTCCTATTTACAACCCCAATTCCAAAAAAGTTGGGACTGTATGAAAAATGCTAATGAAAACAAAAAGTGGTGATTTCTAAATTATATTAACCCTTTGCTAAATTGAAAACACTACAACTACACATTATTTGATGTTTTACCTTATGAATATTATTCTTATTATTATTTTAATGTACAGTAATTTAAAATCAGATGATTGCAACACGCTCCAAAAAAGTTGAGACAGGGGCAATTTAAGACTATTAACAGTTTGACGAGTTAAAATAACAAGGCAATGTGAATCACTGTCTTAAAAACCATCATTCATCTGTAATAGATATCATGAACATGGTGTTGGGATTACTTTAGTAAACCTTTGTTAGTCAACACCACTCGCTGCTGCATCCACAGATGCAAGTTAAGACTTTACTATGCAAAGCAGAAGCCCTGCATCAACACTGTCCAGAAGCGCTGCTGACTTCTCTGGGCTCGGTCTCATCTTAGATGGAAAGTAGAACAGTGGAACCGTGTTTTTTGGTCCAATTAGTCCACATTTCAAATAGTTTTGAAAAACATAGCCGTCGTGTTCTCCGGGCCAAAGAGGAAAAGGACCGTCCAAGCTGTTATCAGCGTCATACCAAAAGCCAGTGTATGGGCCAGGGGTGTGTCAGTGCCCATGGCATGGGTAATTCGCACATCTGTGAGGGCACCATTAATGCATACAGATATGTATAAATTTTGGAGCAGCATATATTGCCATCCAGCACCGTCTTTTCCAGGGACATCCTGGCATTTTCAGCAGGACAACTTCAAACCACATATTGGCCGAACAAGCAGAGAGTGCGGGTGCTAGATTGGCCTGCCTGCAGACCTTACCATCTCCAATTGAGAATGTGTGGTGCATTATGAAGCGCTCTATATGGCAATGAAGACCCTGTACAATTGTGCAGCTGAAGACCGGCATAATGGATGAATGGGGGACAATTCCACTTTTTAAACTTAAACTTGTGTCTTCAGTGTCTAAATACATGTGTTATTAGAAGAAATGGTGATGTTTCACAGTGGTAAACACTGGACTGTCCCAACTTTTTTGGAGTGTGTTGCAATTATCTGATTTTAAATTACTGTACATAAAAAAACAATAAAAAAAACCAATGATATTCACAAGATAAAACATCATAAAATGTTTAGGTGTAGTGCTTTTAATATAGCAAAGGGTGAATATAATTTACAAATCACTCCTTTTTGTTTTTATTGTCATTTTGCATACTGTCCCAACTTTTTTGGAATTGGGGTTGTATCAGACAGCTACCACTTTGTATGTGTAAATGAGGAATTGAATCAAACAAAAGTTAAATATGGAGTGCCACAGGAATCAGATTTAGGGCCTCTAGGGGAACTGGCCCCCACAGTGAGCCTGGTTTCTCCCAAGGTTATTTTTCTCCATTAACCAACATCTTATGGAGTTTTGTGTTCCTTGCCACAGTCACCTTCGGCTTGCTCACTGGGGTTATAAATAAAATTATTATTTAACTATTTAATTATTTATTTTTATACAAAATTTACAATTACATAATGATGACTCTAAGACTTTATAGATATTACAGTTTCATTTTATGTTTAAGCATGATTTTCTGTAAAGCTGCTTTGAAATGTGTGTTGTGAAAAATGCTATACAAATAAAAATTTCTTTAACATAAAATGTAACATCACATATCAAGTACCCATGACCAGTATATCAAACCACTTCAGTGAATAATTATAGGCACCTGCAGTTCAGACATCGGAAAATGTTCAGTCTAAACAAGTTTTCTTTCACTTTAGATCGGGAAATGACCTTGCGATACAGATGTGACTGAAGTGGACATGAGTTTTTGGAAAACCACACACTTTGTATAAACTCTGAATTTAAATGCACAATACAGAAATAATACTTGCCACATAATGTAGAAGGGTTGACACTCCTAAGAACATGTAGTAGCCTAATTATATTTATTAATTGTTGTTTTCACATAAATGAGGGAAACCCGTTGTTACGGACATGACAGTTGTGAAAGCAGCACTTATTTTACTTGATGAGGGGGAAATCATCCAAAACACAAACTTGTAGACTTTGATCTCTGAGACATCTGTATGAAATTAACCATCATGGCTGCATGATGGATTTAATTAAGATTGAAATCGCAATATGGCCTTGCACAAATACTAAGCTGCTAAAGGCTGCATTTTTAAATATATAGTCTGCACTGACTGCTTCAGACAGCGCTACATGAGCGAGTGGCACCCTGGCGGGATTAAGCAGAAGACGCAGAGTAGCACAGCAGTTTTGTTGATCATATTACAGCTTAAATCGCAAAGTTTGTCAAAATGGTCCCTTCTCAAGTGCTGGTTATACAGTAAATGCAGTAGCTTGAAACAAGTCACAGATCAAAGCAATAGTCAGGCTTCTATGACCTCTAGACCTCTGGCCTGCTTTTTGTAAGATCTTAGTTTCTGCATTTTGAATTTTAGAATATTGAATTTTATATTGAATTTTGAATATTGAATTTCTTCAGCTGTAATTTTATAATCTGAATAGTTACAGCTAATTTCACCTCTAAAAAATTTCAGAACTATAAAATACTTTACTAAAACAATTTAATTTTGTTAAATGCCACATATCTAGAATTCAAATGTACAAAATTCAAATTCAAAACAATAAAATATGCCATAGAAAATAAAATTGTGTTAAATGCCATGTCTAAAATTCAAATTTATGAAATTTAAAGTATAGTCAGCCTACTATTTCCAATTTCACTGTAAAATCAGTCTGGTTTTGTTGGACAAGAAAAACTAGGTTCATGCTATGTGACTCACATTTGGTTTTCGGCCATTGGAAATGTGTAACATTTAGCAGTTTAAGCATATAACATTGAGAACTCCTCTGGGATTTAACCATATATGACTTTAAATATATAATAATAATAATAATAATAATAATAATAATAATAATAAAGATATCTTTAATACTTCTGGAAATTAATGAACTCCAACTTTGGAAAAACAACGCAAAAAAATTTTTCCTTCAATTTTTGGACTTACACCATTGGCACAGAATGCAACAAGGGTTGCTGAAGTCAACTGATTTATATATATATATATATACACCTACCTATCATATACCTACCCATCTCTGTGTAAAAATAAAACAATAATGCTTCCATCTTTCTAATGTTATTTTTTTTTTTACCTGTAGTTTTTCTCCAAATCCTTGTCAAAAATTGCCATTTTGACCCTCCTCTAGAAAACAGTGAATTACTTAATAATTATTGATTTATGTAATTTATGTTTTTCTTATGTCAGTAGGATTAAAAAAAAAGTTGTATCATTTTACTGCATTTATTAATCTTGGTTAATGTTAATTTATGCATAAACTAATTTTTAAAAATACAGTTATATACATTAGCATTAGTTAAACTTTTATGAACTAACAATGAACTTGGTGATTGGAAATTGGTGTTCATTGTTAGTTCATGATACCTATGATTCTTCTTGATGCAACTTCTAATACTTATGTGCACTTGAAAGTATACTCAACTCACTGAATGAACATTACCAGGTGTTCACTGGTCTACAACCAAGTACATGTAGGGTAAAATTGCGTAGTTTACATGCACATAAGTTTACATTAACTAATAAAGTTCTTATAAATTTTCTTTATAATAATAATGTCAAAAAAGTGGCACAATAATTAACTGTTAACAGGTTTATTGGAATCCCTTGATGTTTCTGCAAACACAGTAATGGCAAGATCTGTATCAAGATGTACAGTTAAGAGGAATAAGTTGCATCTGTCTTTTGCTCATGTTGAATATTTCTGTACTGAGGAGATTTGCAAACAAGTACTGTACAAAGCACTGAATTAAAAAATGAAAAACAAATCAAAATGTGAACAGGAAAAGATATGGATTTGTCACATTAATTAATGTACACACAAATTTTTGCCCAAAAAAATAATAAAATAAAATACAGGGGAACATATATGGTTATTCATAGAGGTTGATTGCCTTCCACTGACTAAGTATGAGCTGTGAGTTTTCACTAGTAAGCTGCATTTTATTCTGTTTAAAGATATTGTATACCTTGACTATGTTTTGCCCTTATTTTGCACAAAGGTGCTGCTTGGTGGTAATGTGATTTGTACAAATGCATAGTTCACGTCATTAAACTTGTAAAAAAAAAAAAAAAATGCTGTGCCTATGCAAAGCTCAAGCCGAAGTAACACGCAATTCAGAAGTGTCCTGTGAAATTAACCCAACTATTGCAATATGCATCATTTGGTGGTTGAGTAACACAAATTGCAAACATGCTGTTAAGAGCAATCTATAATTCTTGGTGATAAGTTGTGATTGCTTTCCTAGTTCTTTAGTGTTTTTCTTACAGAAGATTGATTGAATTTTTTTTTTTTTTTTTTTTTTTTTTTTCTTCCTTCAGCAGGCATATCACTCTGCAGCTCTTGCCTGGTTGCCCACTAAAGCTAAGCAGGGTTGAGACTGGCAGTACCTGGATGGGAGACCTCCTGGGGAAAACTAAGGTTGCTGCTGGAAGTGGTATTAGGGAGGCCAGCAGGGGGTGCTCACCCTGCAGTCTGTGTGGGCCCTAATGCCCCAGTATAGTGACAGGGACACTACACTCTAAAAAAGCACCATCTTACGGATGAGACGTTAAACCGAGGTCCTGACTCTCTGTGGTCATTTAAAATCCCAGGGCACTTCTTGTAAAGAGTAGGGGTATAACCCCAGTGTCCTGAACAAATTCCCCCCATTGGCCCTTATCTATTATGACCCCATTATAATCTCCATCCCTGAACTGGCTACATCACTCTACTCTCCTCTCCACCAATAGCTAGTGTGTGGTGGGTGTTCTGGCGCACTATGGCTGCCATCGCATCATCCAGGTGCATGCTGCACACTGGTGGTGGTTAAGGAGATTCCCACTATATTACGTAAAGCGCTTTGAGTGCTTAGAGAAGCGCTATGTAAATGTAAGGAATTATTATTGTTATTATTATTATTATTTGTACTACTGTCATTACAAATTCTGTATATTATCCCATGTATATAAATAATAATATATAGAGCTTCAATGTAGTCCAAGTTGAAAAGAATAATAAAAAAAAAACACAGTGCAACTCTGACGTAATTGTTTTTTTTTTTTACATTGTATGATTTGTGTGTACACATACTGTTGACATTCCAACAGAGGAAACTGACAAACGTTTAAAGTCAGTGACTTTAAAATTCTGATAATAAAGTGTCTCTCTCGCTGTGTAAAGAAAATGCAAAATAAATTTTGTATCCATTTCATGCTCTCTGGGTCTTGCAGTCTGTAACTGTTTAGGGTGAACTGTGTGATATTTGTCCCGAATGTTTGATAAATATTTAATATAGAAATGTTCCATACAATGCAACATAATAATTCACTAATTTATTTACAATAGATACTGTAAAATGTTAAATTTTTTGAGAAAAAAAAGGCACAAGTTTCCCTTCTTAAATACACTGTAAACATCTTTTCAAAAAGCATGCATAAACATTTAACTTTACAAAAGTTCTCATATACTCTTTTTAGACAAATTACTAATATATTGTGTCCAGCAAAATAGAATCTCTCAAAAATAATTCACATACATCCTCTGAACCTTTTAACATTTATTCTCACTTATATATCGGTGTATTTAAAAAAGGGAAAGATTGGAAAAAGAGACTTAATACATTTGCAGCCTCTCGTTTTAGGTCCTTCAAAAACATACAGTGGACAGTGTATTGACAGGTCTGTGAAATGAGATTAATTGGGTACCACAGACTTGTTTTGTGATTTGTGTTGTTTTTAAACTAATAAATAATTTTATTCTTATTTTCTGTTGGTTGATCTTTTTTTCTTTTGTCCTCCAACAGTCGTTTGCCACCAACCTCCTACATCACAAAGGCAAATATCAAAAGTTCTTGGACCTTTTCAGTACAAATATGTCACCAATCCCCTTCCCACCCACCACCCCCCCCCCCCCAACCCCACCCCCAAGCACTTTACATACAGTAACCAACACAATACCAAAACATCAAAAATCCCAATTATCACATTATCTTGTCTGTGCAAATCAAAGTCAACCAATAGGATCACACTAACCATATCACAGAGAAAACCATCAATGCCCTCTCAAAAGTGAATCAGCTTTTTCTGTGCCTTTAAGAAATTAGAAAGAGACGACAAAAACATCACACACACAACACCCACACATACACGCTAACACCTTCATTGTCCTCAGATTGACAGCATAGCAGAATTAGCAGTACCTCTTTAACTTACTTCCATCAGTAGCATAGTAAGATTACGAAACATGAAACAGTGGTCCAGATTATGCTTTTTTTGTACAATTCTCACAAAAAAAAGTTGACTGGTGTTTCCTCAAAATAGCCACGTTTTAATTGAAAGGTTATTTAAATGAAAAAAAAAATTCTTATGTACAACATCTGAAAAATATACCTACAAGCAACAGATAAATTTGCAAGAAAAATTCACATATACTGTGTTTTTATTAGCAGGTTTATGTTATTGTAGACTACTAATATGAAAGCTGAGTTTTGCCCATATCTAACTGTACATGTGCTGCTACTGAAACATCTGCTTTTTTATGTTAAGAAAAAAGAAGCACCTTGTTAGAAAATGGCTTCTAGCTGAAAAAAATAAAATAAATCACAATTAGAAAATGCTTTACCTCTCTGGAACTGTAAATTAGTATTTTCATTAACATCAGCAGGGTGCTGGTTTAGTAACAGCTTAGGTACAATTTACAAAATTTGCTACAGTCCTAGCTCTCACACAAAATATGGCATTTGTGTCGAAATTAGCTGATTTTTTGACAAGACGAGCCATAATTTTTGCTGTATTAGCTGTAACAGAAAACAAAAACAAAAAAAGTTGTGGGCCTTTTTCTCACTCCTTACCGATAGCATTTTTGCAAGCTGCCATATTTTTCAGATTATAAAATCATCAGGCGACCCCAGAACTACACCAGAGTGGCCAGTACTCATTATGTAAACACTTGTAATGGAAATAAGGTGACATCACAATCGCACTCTCTTATTTTGTTCACATTTAAAAAAAAATTTTTTTTTTAACCTAAATCCAATATCAAATTAGCTGTGAGTTTTTGATGTCAATGGTATATTACTCAATGCATAACTCATTAAACTGAACTCTGTGTTTTTGCTTGTACCATATTCCAATGAAAAAAAAAAAAAGCCTAAATTAGCACATAATCTAACAAATTTTAAACTAAAATGTTATCATATTTTGCAGATCGGTTTAGATTTGATTGTTTCTACAATAGTAAGAAAGTGTAACTATCATATACCAATTCATCACTACTCAGCTTTAAAGTTTTATAGCCCTTGGGGTTTGTCCTTCCTCACATCCTCTTTACAAATACCCTAATTAACCCTCTCTTCATGAAATTGATATTTCCTTATTAATCAACGATAAATAGAACCATTTTAATGCATTTTCCCATAATTTTAAGAATGCCAATGTATATAATGCAACAGTATTTATGTATTTACTGTCAGATTGGACAATTTTGGGAGTCAAGGAAATATCTAGAGTGTGTGATGTATTCACATGTGCCTGTGCACTATAGCTTTACCAAAGAATATGGCTTCATATCCAAATAGAACATTGTCAGTATTGTCTTTGGGGGTAAGGAACGCACTGTCACATGAAATATGAGTTCCCTGTTGGCCAGGTACAGAGATCACTCTTTGTCTTCCCTCACTGTGCAAGCCTTTTATGGCTTTAAACCAAGCTTCTCGATGCACATTGCTTTGTGCATAGCGGGCTTGTTCTTTTTCTCTATCCGAGGGCAGGGTGTCCTCTGCTTTTCCTCTCATTGGATCCTTCATTTTTCCCTCCTTTCGTGAACTTTCAGTCATTTCTTATGAAAGAAGAGGGTGTGTGTTAGGCCCGACTCCACCTTTGGTATCTGGTCACTTATAATTTCCACCAGCATCTCAGGGAACTCGACCTTTAGAGCCTGTGATTCACGGAAAGTGTAGAAACAAAAGTCCAACAGGTTCCCCACAAGCTATAAAGAGAGAAAAAACTACTTCAGTCAAGGGAAGCATTCCATTTCATTCAAATTGACACTGATTATCATTAGAGATGTTTTGTTGAAACATGAGTCTGGGTAAACACGTACTGATGTCTAAGAAAAAAGGACCCAAAGCAGCAGTGGAGCTCATTTTAGGACGTGTCGTTTAACTGACCAAATCGCTTTTAGGCATCTTCCAAATAAATAAATCAATATTGCTGTCATGTGTTCTTCACCCACAAGTGCAGTTCAAAACGAAACATCTTTTTGTTTTGAACTGCACTCTTTTTTCAAAGCGTGATTAGAAATGAAAAGCTCTAAGAAATGAACTGAGGCTCAAATCTCTCAGTAGTCACATGAAGGAAGACGCTTTATTTATTTTTAATTCGCATGCAGTCTTGACATTACAACTCCTTTTGATCATCTTAAGCTATTGTAATTATTTTAGCATTCAGTAATTTGTCAACTGATTATTTCCTTTATTTAAACATGAATGTTTTCAGCAGGCGAAGGAAAAAAATGTACACATTCGACATAAAAAAAAATGTTTTGTCGGCGCGCGCTTTGGCGCAAATGTTCACTCAAGGTGCGAATGGCTAGTTAGGAATCCACTGTTTCAATTCAATATGTTAATCGTGGTGAGAAATCTTTGGCGAAAATTAGCATTTGGTGTGCAAAGGCCTTCAATAGCGATCATTCACGTCACTTTCTATGTGAAAGGGCCATTTTTCTGTGAATCACCTTTCATAATCACATCGCCTTTGGTGTGCAAAAGCCTTTAGGCTGCTTTCTAACAGTATATATCTTTTTCATTCTTAATGGTTTGCAATGACCATTTGCTAAGCTCCACCCACCTTGGTCACTGTTGATGGCTCTGACAAACTTTACAGAATGTCTCATAGGAATGAACTGGAAATTTTAGTGAAAAGCTTAAAGGGATAGTTCACCCAAAAATTAAAATTCTCTCATCATTTACTTACCCTCATGATTTTCCGGGTGTATCTGACTTTCTTCTTCACCAGAACACATTTGAAGAAAAATAGAAAAATATCTCAGCTCAGTAGGTCCTTAAAATGCAAGTGGATGGTGATCAGACTTTTGAAGCTCCAAAAATCACAGACAGTCTGCATAAACGTCATCCATATGACTCCAGCGGTTAAATTAATGTCTTCTAAAGCGACATGATCGCTATCATTATTTAAGTACTTTTTAACTATAAAACCATCACTTCCGGTAACCTTACAAGAAGGTGGAGTTTACGTGGTCTCTCGTGTGACGTATTCGCATTGCCATGATACAGACATAATATCACATTCTCCACTTAGTTGAGACATCCAGGATAAGCATACAAATGCACCATTGTGAGTAAAGAAACATATACAAATACAGATCTAAACAAAAAGCAATTAAGCTTCTGTACAGTATTCCTCCTCTCACATTCCAACACGGTTAAGTCACACGTGCATACCGCTGCTGACCGGAAGTGATGACTTAAAAAGTATGTAAATTTCGCTTTAGAAGACATTCATTTAACAGCTAGACTGTCTGTTCTTTTTGGAGCTTCAAAAGTCGGATCACCATCCACTTGCATTTTAAGGATCTACAGAGCTAAGATATTTTTTCTATTTTTCTTCAAATGTGTTCTGGTGAAGAAAGAAAGTCATACACACCTGGGATATATTGAGGGTGTGTTAATGATGAGAGAATTTTCATTTTTGGGTGAACTATCCCTTTAAGTTGAAGCAGCATGCCCTGATTTGTGCTTTTCAACGAAGTTTATGAAATGTGCCTGTTAATTACATTGTATCTGCCATGCTAGAGTGGACTCACAAAGATTAAAATGGCCTTGCAATTAGTTTTAGTGTCATTATGGCAGGTTTATTTTAAATTAGGTTTATTATCTTCAGGAAAATCAGATGAGGTATTTCTTGTACTATGACATGGATTAGTGGAACCTCACCTCACATCAACTGTCAGAGCTTTCCAGATATTGTTTGTATGTAATTGATGGCTCACTGGTTAGACTTGCATTCCAGTTCATCTTTGTTGCTGAACTGTTACTGATTTTATTAATTTATTAAAGGGCCTGAGGATCTTTTTTCTTTTTACTGTTTTTGCTGTAATACTGATAGAACAGAACACAGCGTTTAACTTTTGTCATTCACTAACCCTGTAATTGTGAGTTCCAACTGTTCACATTTAGACCACTGATTTTTATTGTAACTATAAACCTCTGAGTTAGATATCCTCTTTCTAGTAACTTAAAGCAGCTTAGACTTACAGTATCATCATATATATGAGTGCTACCTGAATGTGTACTTTAAATCCTATGTTTTCTTATCAGTATGGCAAAGGAAACCTTTTTTTCTTTTAACCCTTTTAAACAAGATTTTATTAACGGCATTTTTATTTTGTATTCAAAGACACAAAAAAGAAATAGCAAAGCAAGTACTGCTATTTTAATGCAACTTTATGGATTAATGGAGTGCCTTTTGCTAGATTATTGGTTTAAAATGGCAGAAACAGATTTCAACACAATGGTTTTTATGGTTTATGGTCTAGTATGGATATCTACTGTAGATGAGGGAGCTATTCTAAAAAGGACAGATTTTTGCAAACTTTCCTGATAATAAGAGCAGAACTGAATCTCTGTCTTTGATCTATGAGCCGAGGTCAATGATTAGGTAGTGGTTTGAAAAGTTCAAGTTTCGACTCATACTCACTTCATGCATGGCATCCAATAGCTTGGTGAGCTGGAAGAAGCGCTGCCATGTCTGGCCAGAATTGTTAGTGGCCTTCACAACCGAGCGGCGGAGCTCCTTGATGTAATTCACCCTCATTTCCTCAAATGCCCCTTGGTTCTTCAGACCGTCTTTGGGCACTGTCAGTGAAACAGATGTCAAACAGTGTAAAACAACACCACTTCTTGTTGGTTGCAGAACATGTTCTCTGTGGTTGTCTGTCTGTATATACTATGTCAGTTGATTAATGTTCCCTTGTGTAAAGTTTTTCAGGATTAACTGAAAGACCAGAAACATACTTTACGCAAGTACACGTATGAAGATGTGAGCGCTTGATGCTTGGTCTGGTTAAACATGCATAGCATGTGTTCACTGTTTCTGTGGCAATAGCAAACCTCAGTATTCAAGAGGGCACTAGTTACCTTCAAAAGTCTGCCATTAATCTGTATGTGTTGTTATTCAGGTAAGTTTCAATAAACATATTGACTTTAACTTACTTGATCACCAATATTCTCCTCAAACTGTTGCTCAGTGAGTGTGAACTGAAGCAGACAGTTCACACGAATGTCCACTATACCGGCCCATGCAGCAATGTCGAGAATGGATAGTGAACTCGCCTTGTGTTATGAATTGTGGTCTGACACATTTTGGAATGCAACAATGCATGGAATTTACATAGCTAGAAGTGTCTGCGTTCGTGTACTTGCATAGTGTGTATTTAAGCCTACACAGAGTTCTGAAAAGTACTTTCACTTTTGAGAAATGAGAGATGGAATCAAATTCCATTTGGAGGTCAAGTGCACTCATGGCCTACAGCCAATAATCTGAAGTGACATTCAGCTTCTGGACAGCTGAGTAAGAAACTGTTTGCTTATCTATCCATCTTTTCTTTCAGCAGCATCTATTTTGTGGGCACTGGCTGTTTAAATATAAGTGTTTTGCATTCAAATGACTGGCTAACTGAATACTGTTTTAATTTCTGTTTGCTGTCTCAGTTAATGTAATTTTGAAAATGACAGGTCAAATGCAATTACTTAGTGGCACACCTGAAGGTTGTAGTGGTAATTATGGAAAACGTAATAAAAAAATAAAAATAATGTTTTTCATTAAGATGCAAGGATTGATGTAATTTAATGCTTCTAAATGTCGCCTTCAGACAGACAAGTTTAGACTGTTTGTGCATTGAACTAAGCTCGAGAACTTGCCAAAATAGTCATTTTTTTTAACACCTTCCCTCATTTAAAAGATTACACCAAGAAGGTTATACATTTTGCAAACAATTGCAAGTCACAATATGCCCTTAGGTTATTAAAGGGTCTTGAAACATTAAACATGATTTTTTTATGTGTGTGTTTTTATGTTAACAGGTTTGTATGTGTTGCCCATTATGTAAGACAATGGTAGTAAGCTTTTATTTCAAGGGGAAAGTAGTTAATTTATGTTGTTTTGGGCCATTTTCTTCTTCCTGGTTTGAAATCAACGGTGAGAAAATGTAATGTCAATGTCAAACTGGATTTGACGTATGCCTTTAAGTGTTAGATTTACACTAGATATGATCACATACACGACATTGTTGTTTTTCAGTGTTATTCATGAGACAGGTTCTCTCTCTCAGCTAGTTAGAATTGCATGATCCAAAAGTATTAGATAGCTGCATATTTTCCACTGCAAATCTGACAGCGACATGCTTTTCATCAATAACAGACACCTTTGAAATGTGTGTGCAACAAGATTTATGAACAGCTGGACCAATCAGAGCTTGTTTGAAAGACGCGGTTTGGCGCAACGTGGTAGCATCACAAACACCATTCATCCTTACAGAGAGTGTGTGTTAACCAATCAAATCACTTACACAATCAGCCGCAACATTAAAGCCATCTGCCTAATATTGTGTAGATCCCTCTCGTGCCGCCAAAACAGCACCAACCCACATCTCAGAATAGCATTCTGAGATGCTATTCTTCTCACCACAATTGTACAGAGCGGTTATTTGAGTTACCGTAGACTTTGTCAGTTCGAACCAGTCTGGCCATTCTCTATTGACATCTGTCATCAACAAGGCATTTCCGTCCACAGAACTGCCACTCACTGGATGGACTGTTGTGTGTGAAAATCCCAGGAGATCAGCAGTTACATAAATACTTAAACCAGCCCATCTGGCACCAACAATCATGCCACGGTCCAAATCACTGAGATCACAATTTTTTGACCATTCAGATGGTTGATATGAACAATAACTGAAGCTCCTGACCCGTATCTGCATGATTTTATGTACTGCACTGCTGCCACACGATTGGCTGATTAGATAATCACATGGATGATTGTTGGTGCCAGATGGGCTGGTATGAATATTTCTGTAACTGCTGATATCCTGGGATTTTCATGTACAACAGTCTCTAGAATTTACTCCGAATGGTGCCAAAAACAAAAAACATGCAGTTTGGATTTAAGGCTGTGTTATGATCTGGGGTTGCTTCAGTTGGTCAGTTCTAGGCTCAGCAACATTATGTGGCAATAAAATGAAGTCAGCTGACTATTTGAATGTACTGAATGACCAGGTTATCCCATCAATTTATTTTTTCTTTCCTGGCGGCACGGGCATATTCCAGGACGACAATGCCAAAATTAACCAGGCTCAAATTGTGAAAGAGTGGTTCAGGGAGCATGAGGAATCATTTTTAAACATGAATTGGCCACCACAGATTCCAGACCTTTACCCCATTGAAACACGTTGGGATGTGCCGGAGAAGACTTTACGGAGTGGTTAGACTCTCCCGTGGTCAATACAAGATCTCGGCCAAAAATTTATGCAACTCTGGACAGAAATAAATGTTGTGACGTTGCATAAGGTTGTCAAAACATTGCCACAACGAATGTGCACCATAATCAAAGCTATAGGCGGTCCAATTAAATATTAGAGTATGCAACTTTTTTTTTGGCTAGACAGTGTACTTCTTAATCAACTTTGCATATTATAATGGTCTCAAGAGTTACATTAAATATTCAAAAGCGCACTGCAAGCTGCTGGCACCCCTCATGATATAATATTGGGAGGAGACTTTAATCTTTTGTTGGACTCAGTCCTTGACCATAGTGAAGCAAAAGTGTGCAAGCCCCCTAGAGTCCATCTGTGAGGGACTCTACATTTTTTTTCATCAGTCCATAAGATTTACTCTAGAATAGTTTATTTTTATTATTTATTTATTTATTTATTTTTGTAAATATATATATATATATATATATATATATATATATATATATATATATATATATATATATCTAAATCCCTCATTTCATCAGTTGCTGATTGCTCAATTGGAAACATTTTAGTCTCAGATCACGCCCTGGTGTGTTTAGAGGTGTTGCCACATATTGAGAAAAGGAAATCATATAGCTAGTGCTTTAATGTATCCCTTTTGAAAAATCCTGAATTCCAACAAATGTTTAAGGCTGAAATCAATGTCTATATGGAGACCAACTGGTCCTCAGTATCCTCTGCGAGCCTGGCTTGGAAGGCACTTAAGGCAGTTCTTAGGGGCTGGATCATACAGTATGACGCATTCACCAAAAAATCCAAAGCACAAGAACTCGTGGAATTGGAAGGGAATATTAAAAGTGCCGAAGCAGAGCTGAAGTACCGAATGTCATCAAATGGCCTTAGAGAATTGACCCGATTGATATTCAGATATAATACTATTTTGTCGCGGAAGGTGGAGTTTTGCCTATTCAGGGCAAGACAGTCATACTTTAAGGGGGACAAGGAAAACGTCTGGCTAGATATATAAAACAGAGAGAGTCTTTTTCTACCATTCCCTGAAATCTGCTGGTGGTGAAATATTTACCTCGGACATTGATATTAATAATGCTTTTAAAGAATTCTATCTTGATCTCTATATTTCCCCCTCTTCGTTAACCGATGAGGATATTAGAAACTTTGTGGAACCATTAGAACTTCCTAAACTGACGACTGAGCAAAAACATTCTCTTGATTCTGAGATAACCTTGGAGGAGCTTGGCGAGGTAATTAAGGCCTTGCCTACAGGCAAGGCTCTGGGGCCAGATGGCTTTGCCACTGAGTTTATTAGAGCTTATGCTACAGAACTGACTCCACATTTGCTAGAAGTTTATAAGGAATCATTAAAGAATGAAAAGCTTCCGCCAACCATGACGCAAGCCCGGATCAGTCTGATTCTTAAAAAAGGACAAAGATCCAAGCGAGTGTAAGGGTTACCGTACAATTTCCCTGATCCAGCTAGACGTTAAAATATTGTCAAAAAGTTTGGTTAACCGATTAAGTTATGACATCTCTTATACATATAGATCAGGTGTGGTTTATTCAGGGCCGTAACTCTTCTGATAACATTAGGCGTTTCTTTAATGTCATGTGGGCAGTGGCGAATGATCAGACTCTGGTCGCTGCCATCTCACTTGACACCAAAAAGGCATTTGATATAGTAGAATGGGATTATCTTTTTAAGATTTTGGAAATGTATGGGTTCGGGAATACTTTTATTGGGTGGATTAAGTTACTTAAATTACACCGTTCAAACGAATGGATTAATTTCAGATTATTTACAGGGTTGTTATAGAGGCAGTGTTGCCCTCTTTCCCCCTTATTGTTCTGTCTTGCCCTGGAACCATTAGCAGCCACGATAAAAAAGGAGGATTTTTTTTCCTGGGGTGGTGGAGGGAGGTGTGGCAAATAAGCTTTTGCTTTACGCTCATGATGTTTTATTATTTGTCTCTGACCCTACTAGATCTATGCCTTGCCTCCACAGAATTATTAATTCATTTTCTACGTTCTTAGGATACAGAGTGAACTGGTCTAAATCCGAAGATTTGGCTCTGACAGCATACTGCCCGGTAATGGCTTTTCAGCCAGGTGCCTTTCAGTGGCCCAAACAGGGCATAAAGTAATTGGGTATTTTATTCCAAGCAAATTTGAGTGATTTAGTTAGAGTTAATTTTGACCCTTTAATAAAAAGACTTTCGAGCGATGTGGGAAGATGGGCTTCGTTACATTTATCTATGACTGGGAAGGTTAATGTTATTAAAATTAACTCTATTCCACAATTCAACTACCTGCTACAATCTCTCCCTATAGATGTACCCCTCTCTTATTTCAAGCAATTTGATAGCATAGCGAAGTCCTTCATTTGGAGTGGTAAATGTCCCAGATTACATTTCAGTAAGTTACATAGGCTGATTGACAAATGTGGGCTAGGCCTACTCAAGATTTTGTCTTGTTATTATGCATTTGGTCTCAGACATTTGGCTCATTGGTCACTCCCACCTGAGAGAGCCCCTCCTTGGTTTTGTATTGAACAGGAAGTTATTGCCCCTATTTCGCCATTGCAAAGCCTTTCTATCAAACTATCTGGAGATGTTAAGTTACACCCCGTTATCTTGCATTTGCACTCGGTATGGACAAAAGTGTCCAGAGTGTTTAATTCGGACATTTATTTAAATATAGCCTCGAGCATATGGCTGAACTCTGTATTCTGTATTAATAAGTCCCCTTTCTGCTGGACAGAGTGGATTGTGAGGGAGGTTAATACGCTCTGTGACCTATAAGAAAGTGGAGTGTTGAGATCCTTTGAAAATATGGTTCAACATTTTGGGATTCCCAGGTCTCAGTTCTTTAGGTATTTACAGCTGTGCCACCTACTCTGTACTATTTTTGGCAGTAGCATACACCCCCCCTAAAGTTGCAGATACTCTGGGAGTGGTGATTAATGCTTTTGGATAAGGTCATGAGGCATCAATGTATTACTCCCTGCTAATTCAGAGTCTGGGGGACGGAGCTTTGGCTTTTCGGGGACAAGAGTTTAATTTTATATAATTTGATTCCTCATTTTCTGTTATGTTTATTTAATTTGTTGAAAGGAATCAATAAAAATAGTTAATAATAATAATAATAAAAAAGATACAAAAGCACATTCACATATATTTAAATAGCAAAGATGACTCGTCATTTACATTAACATTAAACTGCAGATGTAAATTTACAGCACCTGTGTGTATTTGTGAATTGTTTTGTGAGCTCACAGCACGCTCTATAATATATTTTCATATGTTGTTGTGTGTAGCTAGGAGTTACAGTGTGCATTTGTTGGAAAATTTGATAACTCAAATTCGGTTTGTTAATTCAAAGTGAAATAAAACTAACTGGATGAGAAATGACAGTTTGTGTCATCTCTCCCCCCTTCCCATTCGCCTTTTTTTAATACTGTGATGAGAACTGAACTGGAACAGGTGGTTTCATGACCCTTTAAAGCTTTCTCAGTGTGTTGAAGTATATTTATATGCAATTTTACATTAACCAGTACACATGTGTATTGGTCTTATGATGCAGAATGAATAGCAGTGAGTCATTCACCTCTGCTTATTGGCAGGTATGCGTTAAACCCGCCGTCACCTCCCCTTGTTTTCTTTTCTTCCACTGACCCACATCAGCCTCATTAGCCACAGGCTGCCATTTAAAGCCCCAGTGAATAGAAAGTGGCACGATTACACCACACCAATCGGTGTCTTGCTATAAGAAATAGATTTTTCTGCCAGTAGGACTATCAGGTTGTTGCCGTTTCTGACATGAAGGTTAAAGATGTTTGGCTCATCTCAAGCATAATGAGCCAGTTTTGGTCAAAAGTGTAAGGAATTCACTCTAGATTAAAAATGTAAATGTAAAAAAAAAAAATGTATGCTGTGGATAGTAACAATTTTGGATATGACATGGGGACATTTCGTTGATATAAAAAAAAAAAAAAAAGACCATGAAGTGCATTAATGAAAATATATCTAGGACTTTCTCAAGAAAAAAAAGAAAAATTACACTGATAACATTAGCGTCACACTGACACCTTGAATTGTCTAGACACCCTGTGGTTTGCAAAATAGCCTGGGGCATTTGTGGGAATATTCCTTTCATAGTGTTTGGGTATAACACAACCAAATAAATAAATAAAATAAAAAGGTAAATAATGGATTAAAAAAGAGAAAGGATTTAGTCTTATGACTCACTCTTTAGCAGGTCAACACTTCCATCACAAATAAGGTCATATGAGAGCCTGCAGGGCTTCTGAAACCTTAGTCAAGGTCAAAGAGGAATAATAGACTCTCTCTCTCTCTCTCTACATACCAAACTGATGCGGCCATGGAGCCTCACAATAGAGGGCCTAGCACAACAAAATTAACCAAAATAAAGCATTTCTGAAAACACAGTATAGTAAAAAATCAAATAAAAAATTTAAAAAATCAAATAAAAATGAGTTGTCAATCGATAATTTTTTTAATGAATTAATTACACTGTATGCCAATTAATTAATGTAATTAATTGCATGTATAATTATTTGTTAAGAAAGGCCCTAAAATAAAAATATTGCAACATTTAATGATTAAATAAAAATTAATAGTTATATTGAAATAATTATAAATGAAATCTATACTACAAATATAATAATTCAGATAATTAAAATTCATTATTGTGGCAGACGAGTAAACTATTGATAAGGCACTACAAAAAGTGGCTTTAGAAGGCAATATAGTATTTACACTGGTGGCCAAAAGTTTAAAGTGAAAAATTACTATTACAATAAAAAATAAAAAAAAAATGCTCAGAACTTCTTAAACTACTCCAAAGAATTCTCATAAAAAAATCATCCACATCCAGCAATAACAGCTTTGCAGATCCTTGGCATTCTAGCTGTCAGTTTGTCCAAATACTCAGGTGACATTTCACCCCATGCTTCCTGTAGCACTTGCCATAGATGTGGCTGTCTTGTCGGGCACTTCTCATGCACCTTACAATCTAGCTGATCCCACAAAAGCTCAATGGGGTTAAGATCCATAACACTCTTTTCCAATTATCTGTTGTCCAATGTCTGTGTTTCTTTGCCCACTCTAACCATTTCTTTTTGTTTTTCTGTTTCAAAAGTGGCTTTTTCTTTGCAATTCTTCACATAAGGCCTGCACCCCTGAGTCTTCTCTTTAATGTTGTACATGAAACTGGTGTTGAGTGGGTAGAATTTAATGAAGCTGTCAGCTGAGGACATGTGAGGCATCTATTTCTCAAACTAGAGACTCTGATGTACTTGTCCTCTTGTTTAGTTGTACATCTGGCCTTCCTCATCTCTTTCTGTCCTTGTTAGAGCCAGTTGTCCTTTGTCTTTGAATACTGTAGTGTACACCTTTGTATGAAATCTTCAGTTTGTTCGGCAATATTTATGCATTGTATAGCCTTTATTCTTCAAAACGATTGACTGACAAATTTTTTGCCATTTTTGACCTTATATTGACCTTAAGACATTCCAGTCTATTGCATACTGTGGCAACTCAAAAACAATGTTAAGCTTCATTTGACGTACCAAATAGCTTTCAACTGTGTTTGATATACTGGCAAGTGATTTGCTAGTACCAAATTGGCAATTTAGCATGATTACTCAAGGATAAGGTGTTGGAGTGATGGCTGCAGGAAGTGGGGTCTGTCTAGATTTGATCAAAAATGACTTTTTTCAAATAGTGATGGTGCTGTTTTTTACATCAGTAATGTCCTGACTGTAATTTGTGATCAGTTGAATGCCACTTTGGTGAATTAAAGCACCAACTTCCTTCCGAAACAGCAAAATCTGTACATTATTCCAAACTTTTGGCCACCCATGTATTTCCATATTATTGAACAAGCCTATCATTGGCCTACAGTCAGGGGCATAACTAGAGGGAAGGCAGGGTGCGCAGCTGCCCCAGGGCCCGGGTTGAGAGGGGGCCTGCAACAGTCGACTAAAATAAACCATAAAAACGGCAGCGGGCCCGAGGGGTGATGAAAAACGACCAAGGCCCCCCAAAGAGGGGGCCCAACAGTTTCATTTCACTGCGGCCCGCAAGATCAAAAGTTACACCACTCCTTACATTATAGACATTTTTCTTTGACATTTTATAAACACATTGTTTTGCAGTCGCATTGTCAAGTGAAACACAGTTTAAAACTTATCAAAAAACATCTCGAGATCCCTGCATTAGGTATGTAAACTGTCAGTAAATATATTTTGTTGTCTGTACCGTTGTGTATTGCTATACAGCTGGAGTTTTGCTTACTGCCTCCAAAGATATTTTCATAGATGTATGATGTGTTTACAATGCAAGTCAATGGGGACCAACACTTCCAACCTCCAAAAAGGACATAAAGGCAACATAAAGGTAATCCATACAACTCAAGTGGTTTAATCAATGTCTTCTGAAGTGATACGATCGGTTTTGGGTGAAAACAGACCAAAACATAGCTCCTTTTTCACCATAAATATTGCCATCTGTCTCCTAGACTCAATCATGATTTGAAGCTCAGTTACACTTCCTCGCACCTGACGCTTACGCAGAATGCTGTACATGGGTGTAGAAATGAATTAAACTACTTGAGTCGTATGAATTTTATGCTGCCTTTATGTCCATTTTGGAGCTTGGAAGTGTTGGACCACATGCATTGTATATGTAAAGTAAATATTCACTTCATATCTCCATTAAAATATCTTAGTCCATGTTCTGCAGACGAAGAAAGTAATAGGAGTTTGAGATGGCAAAAGGACGAGTAAATGAGAGATTTTCTTTTTTTTTTTTGGCGAACTATTCCCATAACATGTGAATGCCTTACATTTAGTTCTCTCTGCATAGGTGGGATAGAAGAATGTATTATAACATCAAACACATTACACACATCATAACCTTTAAAACACACCACCATATCCTTCAGCTCTTCAGTTATTCACTATCCCTGACTACCTAGCCTCCACACTCTCCCCCTTCCATGAAACCCTCTTTTTGGAGGTATATTGAGAAAAACACAAGCTTTTGGAGCAGTGCCCATCTCTTGACTGGATTTTATTAAGTACAGCACTGCTCTCTGGAAGGGCTCCAGAGGATCAGCGAGTGGTTGTGGATTCCAAAAACATGAATCCTGTATGAGAATTCAGAACTCAAACTCTGCCTCAGTCTCATATGATGTGAGCTCAGGGGTGTGCTGGCTTCTGTGCCTGTCTACCTGATCTGACTGTGTGCTGTTATTGAGAGCCACAGGCTAAAATTATCTAGCATCGGTGATCAAAAGGCTTTAAAACATCACGTTAATACATGTAAGCCATAGTTACTAGTTTATTGGGACTGTACTGGGTAAACCCTTATTATAGGGCAATTATACACAATTCTTCAAATTATACTGATTATACCTATACTAGTTTAACCACCTACTGTGCTGTTTCTTATTCAACATCTGCTCTGCAGGTCATGTCTGTTTGAATAATAGTATCAAAGTCTCAATTAATGTGACTTTGATAATTACAGTTTTTGCAAACAAAGCAATATGTGCTAAAAAACAGTTTACTTTGTGGCACACCTTGAGATTGTGGTGGTAATTACGGAAAATTTTTGATAAAAAAAAAAATGCTTTTCATTAGATACAAGAATGTGCATAATTTAATACAGCTGAATGTCACTTTCAGATGCAAACAACTTAAAACTATCTGCAATTCTTACACTGTCTTTGCATTAACTTATTTAACTAAGCTTGTGGACTTGCTTAAATGAACATTTGTGGTAGCATCTCACTCTTCATTTAAACCCTTCAATTCAATTGAGTTCATGGTAATTCTCTTAATTAATGAATAAGACCAGACATTAATTTACATAAATGTAAAAAAAAAACAAAAAAAAGTGTACTGTACATATAAAGAAGAGGCATGGCTTCAACACTAAAATCTAAAACTCATTGACCTCAGTTGTATAAGTCTGTAGGCAGGGGGACCTGATTTACCAGTTTATGGACATAACTCATGCTCCATGAGTTTCTGTTATGAGTATGTGATGTTATATAAGCTAGTCAACTCTCCTCTCGCTCTCAGTCACTAGGTCAAACCACAGGTGTCAATATTAAAAATTCTCTCAAAGCTCATAGAAATTTCTCTGATCTCACACACCCACACACTCAAGGCAAATGTGGCGAATACAGACATCCATTCATTCGTTCTTATGCATTTTCCTCTATTGTTGTCTCACTGTCTGTCTGTAGTGGTGCTTTTTTAAACACATGTAACCACAAATGTATAAAACAATTTATTGAACACACACACACACACACACACACACACACACACACACACACTCACCTGTGCTGAGCAGCAACAAAACCTTCATGGCAAGGAACTCCTCATAAGTGAGCTGTAGACGGACAAACTCCTGGCTCACCTGCCGCATGTCCACACACAGATCATACATGGCTGACTGCCGCATGCGTTCCCTAAAAGAGAAGTTCAGAGGATCTGTGATTTATATCATTTATATTTACATTTATTCATTTGGCAGATGCTTTTATCCAAAGCGACTTAGGAATACATTATAAGTGAATCATCTTAAGGAGACAGTGGTACAAAAAGTGCAGTATTACAAAGTTTTACTTGCATCAGAATAGTAGTATTCAAAACAGATTAAAGTGCAACAAGATTTTTTTTTTTTTTAGTGACTGGTTAAGTGCTCATGGAAAAGATGTGTTTTTAGCCATTTTTTGAAGACAGAAAGTGAGTCAGCTTCACGGTAATAAACAACATCATTGTCACTGGCACATGTTTTTGTAATGGAAATAAAGTAGTTAAGAGAATCAAAAACAAAAAAAGAATTAAAGGCAGTCAATGCTTCTTTCAGTAATCCCACCAGAAAAGGGTTACAATTGAAGTGTGCAAACAATAGGACATTTGAGGCACCTTCAAAATCTTATCTAAATGTTCTCTAAAGAATTTCACCAGTGTTCCTGAATGATCATTTCAATTTTACATTGATTGGAGAGAGAGAGAGAGAGAGAGAGAGAGAGAGAAAAGCATGCTTTCAGTCTTTCTTTGTTACAAATGTGCAGCCCAGATGCTCCACTGAAGCTGGAGGGAATTATGGGTTTTAAAAGTGGCCATACCATACCAATGTTGTGTTGACAAAGAAAGCAAAACACATGATAAGCAAATGCTAGCTGAGTGGCCTGACAAAAAGAAAGCCAATAATCACAACTGCTTCGGTTGATCACAGCATTAAAGAAGCATAGGGAAGGTCTATTGCCCTGACTATGATCCCACCAACATACAGTTTTCTTATGTGAACTCATAATAATTTGTACGAGTTGGTGAAATCTTGGCATGTACAAAAATGAATGACTTATTTCCATATACATCAACCAACAAACATATTTTCAAATCGATATAGTAGAGGCTTAAATTTTTATTTAGCCTGAACACTTTATTTTAAGGGAAATTTGGTGACTCATCCCTAGGCCCTGATGGAATTTGCGTGCACCCCTCAAAAAACATTGCATATTTTTGCAGAATTGTGACATCTATCATTCACAAAAGTTCTACGCATTATTACCTCTTGCATGTTGGTTTATTTCATATTTTGGCTGATTTGATGATATATATACACTACCGGTCAAAAGTTTTGAAACACTTGACTGAAATGTTTCTCATGATCTTAAAAATCTTTTGATCTGAAGGCGTATGCTTAAATGTTTGAAATTAGTTTTGTAGACAAAAATATAATTGTGCCACCATATTAATTTATTTCATTATAAAACTAAAATGTAATAAAAAATAAAAAAAATGTTTTTGAAATTGATGACTTGGACCAAATAATAAAGAAAAGCAGCCAATAAGTGCCCAACATAGATGGAAACTCCTTCAATACTGTTTAAAAAGCATCCCAGGGTGATACCTCAAGAAGCTGGTTGAGAAAATGTCAAGAGTACATGTGTGCAAATTCTAGGCAAAGGGTGACTACTTTGAAGATGCTAAAATATAACACAGTTTTGATTTATTTTGGATTTTGTTTAGTCACAACATAATTCCCATAGTTCCATTTATGCTATTCCATAGTTTTGATGACTTTACTATTATTCTAAAATGTGAAAAAAAAATTATAATAAAGAATGAGCGTGTTTCAAAACTTTTGACCGGTAGTGTATATATAATACACTGCATGCCCAATTATTAGGCAAGTGAGTATTCTGATCTTATCATTATTTCCATGCACATTTTCCAACTCCAAACCATATACACTTGAATGTTTATTGGATTCAATAATTTTCAGGTGGTATGTATTTGTGTAATGAGGGAGGGTGTGGCGAAAGGTGTGCATAATTATTAGGCAGCTTCATTACCTCAGGTAAAATGGGCCAAAAAATAGATTTAACCCTCTGGGGTCGACAGACGCACTGGCGTGCCCTGCTGGATTTTTCCCTCATAAGAAACAACTTAAAATACTCATACGTCATTTTTGGGCATACAGATAAGTGTAAGACATCATTAGAGACTATAAAATGGTCTAGTTTTATTTGTGTACACTCACAATAACAACAAAACCTTGTGCTTTTGTAAAATAAAGAAAATATACAGGGTGCGCTTTCAGCCGTCTCTGTCTCCATGAGCATCTTTCTGAAACACGTCACAAAAATGTACTGAAACTCTGAATATTTATCACACAAACATGAAACATATGTCTAAAGAAAGCTTAAAATGTCTACTTTTAAATAAAACAATTTAAATTTAAAACAAATATTCTCCTGCAATGTAATCTTTATGAAACAAAGTGATGTACAGTTTCTCCTGGCTCAGCTCATTATCGCTAATGTGATCACACCCACCAGCAGAGCGCGCTATTCATACAGTAATGTGCTGAGGCGATCAATGCAAATGGTAAATGCCCCCAACAGTGCCTTAAAAAACATCAAGTTCATTCACTTTTCTGTGCGTTTGGAAGATGGCACGCTACAAAGTTGAGGAAGCTCTACAGATGGTCCTGGATAGTGATGAAGAGTTCACATTTTCCTCAGAAGAATAGCGGGAATCCGACGAGGAACGTTTACATTATGAAGAGCGACTTGATCCAGCCGAGGATACAATTCCGGATGAGTAAGTCATTTAGTTTTACTTATATATTTGTTGACATGCTATTTTATATAAACATGGACATATTTTACTAGTTGTACTATCTCCAGACTTGCCAGCCAGTATTGAAATTTGAAATATGTCCTAATAGGCAAGTTTTAGTTACATTTAAATGTTGTTTCGGCTAAAGCAGGTATTTAAATTGTATGCTGTATGATATAAATATGATATGTAATATGAATGTTTAGATTATACTTTAACCAATGTTTATGCTGCCTCATTATCATCAATGAAGCTTTAGCTTGCAAATATCTGTTTGGGTGTAAATGTGTAAAATGTGCTGTAAATATGCCCATATTAGAAAATCAGCATATTAGAATGATTTCTGAAAGATCATGTGACACTGAAGATTGCAGTAATGGTGCTGAAAATTCAGCTTTGATCACAGGAATAAATTGCATTTTACAATATATTCAAATAGAAATGTTATTTTAAATTGTAAATCTATTTCGCAATATCACTGTTTTTGCTGTATTTTGGATTAAATAAATGCAGCCTTGGTAAGCAGAAGAGACTTCTTTTAAAAACATTAAAAATCTTACAGATCTAAAACATTTAAATGGTAGTGTGGGTTTAAAGTTTTTAAGTAAAGTCTTTATGTAAAGAAAATGTATAGTCGGATTACTTCTTTTAATTTAAACTTGATTTTGTGAATAAGCTACAAATAATACATTCAATCATTAAGTCTCCTCTCATTCATTCTCTCTCAGGGGAGGGGTCTTTGTCTCCTCAGGTGTGAATCACATCAATATTCATGATCATCCACGCCTCCTCGCATATGGCCTTTCTAACACTAAAAGTGTCTTACAAAAGTTAAATGACTATATTGTTTTGTATGAATGAGTGATCAGTATGGTTTCACATCATTTTTGTAGCAAAAACTCTAGGCTACAAGATCCAGTTCTCAAGTCTTGTGAACAAATGTTTAGTATGTGATATATGGCCTTATTTCAGTGACTTAAATTTTTTTGTTTTTTCAAAAACACGCATAAACATTATTTTCTCAAAAATACAAACATGTTCATACATGTTGCTCACATATTATTGTAGCCCAGTTTGTGCTGAATACAGTGTTATCAGACTTTAGCCATTAATATGTTTTTAAGAAACTTAAAAAAGCACAAATGTCAAGGCATGTCAAAACTTCTCCAGGGCCCAAAACACTCTCAGACTCCAGAGGGTTAACTGACACTGAAAAGTCAAATATTGTAAAATGCCTTTCAGATGGATGCAACACTACTGAAATAGCTAAACTATTGAGGCATGACCACCAGACAATCAAACGTTTTGTTGCAAATAGTCAACTGGGGCGCAAAAAACGCATGGAGAAGAAAAGGCGCAAATTAACTGCAAAAGACTTGAGAAGAATTAAACGTGAAGCTACCAGGGACCCATTATCCTCTAATGCTACCATATTCCAGAACTGCAACCTACCTGGAGTGTCCAGAAGTACAAGGTGCCAAGTGCTCAGAGACATGGCCAAGGTCAAGAAGGCTGAAACACGACCACCACTGAATATATTCACAAGTTGAATATATTCACCAAGATTGGGCAAAGAAATACATGAAGACAGATTTTTCAAAGGTTTTATGGACAGATGAAATGAGAGTGACTCTTGATGGACCAGATGGATGGGCCCGTGGCTGGATCACTAATGGACAAAGGGCACCACTTCAAGTCAGGTGCCAGCAAGGTGGAGGAGGGGTACTGGTGTGGGCTGCTATCATTAAGGATGAGGTAGTTGGACCTTTTCGAGTTGAAGACTGAAAATCAACTCTCAAACCTACTGCCAGTTTCTGGAAAGTACTTTCTTCAAGCAGTGGTACGAGAAGAAGTCCTCAGCATTCAAGAAGGCCATGATCTTTATGCAGGACAATGCTCCATCACATGCATCCAAGTACTCCACTGCTTGGCTAGCCAGCAAGGGCCTCAAAGATGCCCAAATAATGACTTGGCCCCCTCCCTCACCTGACTTAAATCCTACTGAGAACTTGTGGGCCCTTCTCAAATGTGAGATTTACAGTGATGGAAGACAATACACCTCTTTGAACAGCATTTGGGAGGCTGTGGTTGCTGCTTCAGCGAAAGTTGATCGTGAACAGATCAAGAAACTGACAGACAGTTATTGAAAAGAAGGGTGGCTATATTGGTCACTGAGTATTTTTGAAAGGCCAAAAATGTTATTTAATTGTCATTTTGTGTTACTTATTTGTTGCACCTACTCTAAAAATTGAGAATAAACGATTGAGTTGGGAGAAATTATTTTTGTAATTTAGTTGCCTAATAATTGTGCACACTTATATATTCCCCTGAGAAAGACAAAACTCACTTTTTCTTTGTTAAACATTCAGGTTTGAGGTTCAGTAACATTTTGGATTGACTGAGAGCATTGTGTTTGTTCAACAATAAAATGAATCCTGAGGAATACAGTTTGCCTAATAACTGGGCACGCAGTATATATACAGTATATATATATATATATATATATATATATATATATATATATATATATATATATATATACAGTATATCTGTGGTCTGCATTCAGCAAATGTTATAGCACAATGTGTAACATATAATTATCTGTATATATACAAAAAAATCCATTGGACAGTGTATGGATTCTGTCTTGTCTACAAAATTAAAACTTCTAAGCAACTCTATGTACTGTATCTTTCCTCACATACAATCTTTCTCTTATTCACCCATCTTTATCTTATCTTGACACTTCCTTGGCAAGTTATTAATTTAGATAGCTTTGCTGATCTGCCAGTTTGTTTGGCTCTAGGTATGTGTCTCTGTCTTGTTGCAAACCTGACTAGGTGAATACATTTGTGCCTGTGTCTGTTCTGCAAAGCTGTCTGACTTGCTGTCATTGTATGCTCAGGTTTGTCAGCTTTTTATCTGTCTGCCAGAACTGATTCTCTCCCTCTCTTTCCCATTCTTCCAGTCTGAAAGTGATTTATTTTGTATCCGAGCCATCTGTATTCAGATGAAATAAGAATTTGAGTTCAGTTGCTTGTCTCAGTGGTTGGACTGTCTCAGCCTGAAGTGTCGTTACAGTAGCTTTTATAATTAATGTTTTTGATTTATACCTTTTACACCCTCTCATAAACTTGAAACTCAAATTTAAACTGGGGAAATTTTGTTGAGATAGAGAGAGGGAAATTGCATTGTTTGTGGCTCCTCTTTCAGTTGCTTAGGAGAGGGGTTCTGTGAGTGATGTTAATGAATTGTACGTAAGAGGTGTGAAAGCTAGAAGTAAATACACATACAGCAGTCTGTCAAATCAATCTTACCAAACCCTCCATATGTGAACGGGTATTATATTTTTGGATCCTTTGACATACTTTTTGAGGACACTGAAAACTGTCTTACTGCAAACATAGAAACTTTTTGCTCTGTTTGTTTTGCCCATCTTCAAGGTAGATATACAGTTTCACTGGCCTCTAGTTTTCAATATCTTTTAAAGGCACTGCTGCACAAGTCCTGCAGAGTACTGTTAGCATATATACTGTATATAGCATATATACAAACTCTCTTTCAAAGAACAAGTTCCCAAAAAATAGATATTCTGTCATTTACTCACCCTCCTGTGATTCCAAACCTGTCTGTGGCCATTCACCCCAAACGCATTTTTGCATATGTCTGTGATGTTGTCTAATTGTTTTCCTATGTAAATGTGCACTGGAATTACATCTTTGACCATTCTGCCGCATCTCGCTGTTTTTTCAGCATCTCATGCAGGAGCAATGTTTCCTGCAACTTTTGTTCTTGCTAAGCAGATCCTATTGGGCAGAACCTTTGGCCACCTGAGCAGAATATACAGTATACAGTTGTGCTCAAAAGTTTGCATACCCTTGTAGAATTGGTAATATATGTACCATTTCTAAAGAAAACATGAGTAAGCAGGCAAAACACATTTCTTTTATTTCTTATGGGATACATATTCAACTGTAGGTTATAACAGAATGGCACAATCATAAAACAAAACATGGCAACAAAGAAAAAAAATGAAATCACCCCTGTTCAAAAGTCTGCATACCCTTAGTTCTAAATACTGTGTATTGCCCCCTTTAGCATCAATGACAGCATGCAGTCTTTTGTAATAGTTGTCTATGAGGCCCCAAATTCTTGCAGGTGGTATAGCTGCCCATTCGTCTTGGCAAAATGCCTCCAGGTCATGCAAAGTCTTTGGTCGTCTTGCATGAACCACACATTTGAGATCTCCCCAGAGTGGCTCAATGATATTAAGGTCAGGAGACTGTGATGGCCACTCCAGAACCTTCACCTTTTTCTGCTGTAACCACTGGAGGGTCAACTTGGCCTTGTGCTTAGGGTCATTGTCGTGCTGGAAAGTCCAAGAGCGTCCAATGCGTAGCTTTCGTGCTGAAGAATATACATTGTCTGCCAGTATTTTCTGATAACATGCTGCATTCATCTTGCCATCAATTTTACAAGATTCCCCGTGCCTTAAGAGCTCACACACCCCCAAAACATCAGTAAGCCACCACCATGCTTCACAGTGGGGATGGTATTCTTTTCACTATAGGCCTTGTTGACCCCTCTCCAAACATAGCGCTTATGGTTGTGACCATAAAGCTCTATTTTGGTCTCGCCACTCCAAATTACAGTGTGCCAGAAGCTGTGAGGCATGTCAAGGTGTTGTCGGGCATATTGTAACCAGGCTTTTTCATGGCATTGGCACAGTAAAGGCTTCTTTCTGGCAACTCGACCATGCGGCTAATTTTTGTTCAAGTATTGTCGTATTGTGCTCCTTGAAACAACCACACCGTCTTTGTCCAGAGCAGCCTGTATTTCTCCTGAGGTTACCTGTGGGTTTTTCTTTGTATCCCGAACAATTCTTCTGGCAGTTGTGGCTGAAATCTTTCTTGGTCTGCCTGACCTTGGCTTGGTATCAAGAGATCCCCGAATTTTCCACTTCTTAATAAGTGATTGAACAGTACTGACTGGCATTTTCAAGGCTTTGGATATCTTTTTTTAACCTTTTCCATCTTTATAAAGTTCCATTACCTTGTTACGCAGGTCTTTTGACAGTTCTTTTCTGCTCCCCATGGCTCAGTATCTAGCCTGCTCAGTGCATCCGCGTGAGAGCTAACAAACTCATTGACTATTTATAAACAGACACTAATTGCAATTTAAAAAGCCACAGGTGTGGGAAATTAACCTTTAATTGCCATTTAAACTTGTGTGTGTCACCTTGTGTGTCTGTAACAAGGCCAAACATTCAAGGGTATGTAAACTTTTGATCAGGGCCATTTGGGTGATTTCTGTTATCATTATGATTTAAAAAGGAGCCAAACAATTATGTGATAATAAATGGCTTCATATGATCACTATCCTTAAATAAAAGACAGTTTTTTTGCATGATCAGTCATATTTTCAAAATCAATGCCAAAATTTCACAATTTCTGCCAGGGTATACAAACTTTTGAGCACAACTGTATATAAAATACTAAAATTTTTGTTGGTACCAATACCAGTGAAATATCACAATTCTTGACATTTGAAATTAAATACCACAGTAAAAATGGATAATATGCTATTGAGAACACTCCTTTATTTAAAATGTAAATATTAATGCACTGTAAATATAAACCTATTAAATAAAAACAATGGCATGCTGCCTAAATGTTTAAAAAAAAAAATGTAGTATTATTATTAACACTGCTTCAGGTCTTTTTAATTATTCAGGTAAATAGTCATAACAACAAAGAAATAGCCTAAGTATTAAGCAAACTAAGAACATAGAAGGCTAATAATAACACATCAAAAAACAGCAGTCAGTGGCTTTTTTTTTTCCAACATTGTTCTTTATGTTAATCACTCGCGGGACAGGCAATGACCATAAGGCACATTTAACCGTTCAGGCGCGCAGCCGCATACTTGCATTCACCAATCGCACTCGCACCCCGTGATAAATGCAGTGTTTGTATGTGTTGTTTCACATCTCAATAATGTGTATTTCTACCTTGTTTACGCACAAGATTTCACCCAAAGCTTCAGCTCCACACTGGAAAAAAATTATATTCATATGGACTTTTCCCACACACAGTCTGTCATCTGCGCAGAGTTTTTTTGGGGGGGGGGGTTTTGTGTGTGTGTGTCTGTTTAGTGTGGAACACTAAAGGAATATTTTGAAGGCTTGTCCTAATTTCAAAAGGTGCAAAAGCACCATAAAAGTATTGGACCGGATCATTTGACTCAATTTTGTGAACAAATTATTCAGACCAGTTTTCTTAGCCAAAAGAAATGTTCAAAAGAACATTTTGTTAATGAATATGGCATCGCTGCTTTTATAAAAAAAAAAAAAAAAAAAAAAAAAAGAAAACTATTTTGAGAACTTAAAAAGTTTATCAGTGAATAACAACTTAAATGTATGTCTTCTTCTCAAACAAAGGTACTGTTTAGCTTCAGAATACTTGGAATATAATGCATATGGCATTATATAATGCCCAAAGTCATATGGGCTACTTTTATGATCTTTTTGTGGTGGAATTGCATGAAAAAGTGCAACCAGTCTTCGAAATGTCTCCTGTTGTGTTCCACAGAAGAAAGAAACTCACATGCATTCATGAGGGTGAGTAAATGATGACAGAATTTTCATTTTTGGTTGAACTATTCCTTTAAATGATATTAGCAATAAGTTGACCTTGAACTCAGGGATAATATATATATATATATATATATATATATATATATATATATATATATAATCACTGCTTTAAATCTAAGTGTTTATCTTAAAATAAACAGCAATTTGCTGACTGCAATTGTGTTGTACCACAAGCTTTACATTTCCTGCAGAGGACCTTTGGATTGTTGTCTCAGTCTCATATAAACAGACTCACAGTTTGTCAGTGAGCAGAACTGAAATGCAAGGCTTCAACACTGTGCTTCTGCTCAGGGTGGCAATAAAGAACAGCTCATGCTTAATGAGTTAAAGGAATAGTTCACCCAAAACTTAACATTATGTCATTCTCTCAGCTTTATGTCCCAAAACTATATGACTTTCTTTCTTCTACGGAACACGAAAGGTGATGTTAGGCAGCATGTTAACTTCAGTCACATTTACTTTCATTCACTTGCATCTTCTGTTCCATACAATGAAACTGAAAAGTGACTGAGGCTGTCATTCTGACTAACATCTTCATTTGTGTTCTTTGAAAGAAAGTCCTACAGGTTTGGAGCATAATGAGGATCACTTCGAATTCCGAACTTAGATTTCAAGTGATAAAATCTACAAAAAAGATGTACAAAAATATAAATGTATGTGAACATGCCAGTAAATTCTGAAAAGACAACTTTTCTCCCAAGTTCTTTCTAGGGGATATACAATTAAATACTCCTATTCTCCTGCAGGGGTCACCATGCTCTGTTTTTATGCTTCTCCCTCCATGCTCAGTAAATGCACATTGTGCTTCAAAAAGCACACGCTCACTGCCTTTCCACTCAACACTTTCTTGTAATATCTTGATTACACTATGATTATGTGCCCCATTGACCTAACTATCTGCCCTGATCAGTGTGATCAAGAGGAGTTTATAGGGAAAGCATGTTTCCTGTTGTAGCAGAGCAACTGAAGGAACAGTTTTAAGGTCACAGACTTGCTCCTGCTGGGAGCATACTTATTGAGTTTATCATTTTGGATCATTATCTTAGTGTAACTTGAAGCACCAGATTCCTCAGACAGGGTTAACATAGGGGCAAAGATTGTCTACAGGCAATATAATTTTTTTTTTTTTTTTTCTATTGAACCCCATTGACCTAACTATCTACCCTGTTCAACGGGATCAAGATGTGTTTATAGGGAAAGAGTGCTTTCTGTTGTAGCAGCGCAATTAAAGGGACAGTTTTCAGGTCTGTTTTTAATTTTAATTTTATTTGTATTCTATTGAACCTCATTTTAACCCTTATGTTCTATTGAGACATTACAGCTTTTAAGTTTGGGGTTGCAGAGACCTCTTATTTCCCCTACCAACCAATTCTGAATATGTTTCTCTGACCTAATCATATCAGGTAGAAATTATTGAAGCTGTGTCCCATTTTACTACAGAGCACATGTGATTGGTATGCATTCTTGCAATTTTGTTTCTGTCTGGGGTCATTTTGACCCCAGCAATAAAGCACAATAAAATAAATAAAAATAAGTAAAGTATACAGTAATAGTGTATCTCTACAGAGTGTACACCAACCAGATAATCTTAGCATGTGAACATTCAATTGCATTTGTTCATTAAAAGATAAATCATTTTAGTTACTTTACAAATCCATCAGGAGTCAAACTTTATTAATATTAACTGACTTTGTTTTATATCTTTTTATCTAAATGTCTGTTTATTTGTGGTTGTATTTTAGAGCAGTTTTTAATATGGATGTTTTACTGTATATCCATGTACTGTTTGTAATGTTTTTATCTTATGTATTTCCTGCATCAATTCAATCACTGTATTGCTTAAGCAGAAAAAAATAAACTTCAACTTCATGCTTCAAGTTGATTTAATTGTCTTTGTTTAAATATATATATATATATATATATATATATATATATATATATATATATATATATATATATATATATATATATATATATATATATGTACACACACACAGTTGAAGTCAGAAGTTTACATACACTTAGGTTGAAGTCATTAAACCTAATTTTCTTAACCACTCCACAGATTTCATATTAGCAAACTATAGTTTTGGCAAGTCGTTTAGGACATCTATGTGCATGGCACAAGTAATTTTTCCAACAATTGTTTACAGACAGATTGTTTCACTTTTAATTGACTATATCACAATTCCAGTGGGTCAGAAGTTTACATACACTAAGTTAACCCTCTGGAGTCTGAGAGTGTTTTGGGCCCTGGAGAAGTTTTGACATGCCTTGACATTTGTGCTTTTTCCAGTTGCTTAAAAACATATTAATGGCTAAAGTCTGATAACACTGTATTCAGCACAAACTGGGCTACAATAATATGTGAACAACATGTATGAACATGTTTGTATTTTTGATAAAATAATGTTTATGCGTGGTTTTTGAAAAAAACAAAAATTGTAAGTCACTGAAATAAGGCCATATAACACATAATAAACATTTGTTCAAAGACTTTTGAGAACTGGATCTTGTAGCCTAGAGTTTTTGCTACAAAAATGATGTGAAACCATCCTGATCACTCATTCATACAAAACAATATAGTCATTTAACTTTTGTAAGACACTTTTAGTGTTAGAAAGGCCATATGCGAGGAGGCGTGGATGATCATGAATATTGATGTGATTCACACCTGAAGAGACAAAGACCCCTCCCCTGAGAGAGAATGAATGAGAGGAGACTTAATGATTGAATGTATTGTTTGTAGCTTATTCACAAAATCAAGTTTAAATTAAAAGAAGTAATCTGACTATACATTTTCTTCACATAAATACTTTACTTAAAAACTTTAGACCTACACTACCATTTAAAAGTTTATAGATCTGTAAGATTTATTAATGTTTTTAAAAGAAATCTCTTCTGCTCACCAAGGCTGCATTTATTTGATCCAAAATACAGCAAAAACAGTGATATTGTGAAATATTTGTACAACTTAAAATAACTGTTTTCTATTTGAATATATTGTCAAATGCAATTTATTCCTGTGATCAAAGCTGAATTTTCAGCATCATTACTGCAATCTTCAGTGTCACATGATCTTTCAGAAATCATTCTAATATGCTGATTTTCTATTTGATATTTACAGCACATTTTACACATTTACACCCGAACAGATATTTGCAAGCACAAGCTTCGTTGATAATAATGAGGCAGCATAAACACTAGATAAAATATAATCTAAACATTCATATTATTTTTATATAATTTATAGCATACAGCATACAATTTAAATACCTGCTTTAGGCGAAACACCATTTAAATATAACTAAAACTTGCCTATTGGGATATATTTCAAATGTCAAAACTCTGAATACTGGCTGGCAAGTCTGGAAATAGTCCAGCTAGTAAAATATGTAAAATATGTTTATACAAAATAGCATGTCAACTAATGTAAGTAAAACTAAATGACTTACTCATCCGGAATTGTATCCTCGGCTGGATCAAATCGCTCTTCAAAATGTAAACATTCATCGTCGGAGTCCCGCTCTTCTTCTGAGGAAAATGTGAACTCTTCGTCACTATCCATTACCATCTGTAGAGCTTCCTCACCTGTGTAGCGTGCCATCTTCCAAACGCGCAGGAAAGTGAATGAATCTGATGATGAAACTTTGTTTTTTAAGGCATTGTTGTGGGGGCATTTACCATTTGCATATTTGCATAGACCGCCTCAGCACATTACCGTATGAATAGCACGCTCTATTGGTGGGTGTGATCACATTAGCGATAATGAGCTGAGCCAGGAGAAACTGTACATCGCTTTGTTTCATACAGATTACATTGCATGAGAATATTTGTTTTAAATTTGTTCATTGTACTTGTACAGTGGCAATAAAGGGTTTTTGTATCTTGTATCTTTTGGCTCGATAGTGGGAACGCAGATCGAATTTGGTCTCATGGCTCGAGTTCCTAGGCTATTGGCCCCATAAGCTGATAGCACTGGTTTGCACTGGCCAGATAGTGGAAAAGCAGCAAATGAGTGGAAACCATTCAGAATTGTTTTATTTAAAAGTAGACATTTTAAGCTTTCTTTAGACATATGTTTCATGTTTGTGCGATAAATATTCACAGAGTTTCAGTACATTTTTGTGACGTGTTTCAGAAAGATGCTCGTGGAGACAGAGACGGCTGAAATCGCACCCTATTTATATTCTTTATTTTACAAAAGCACAAGGTTTTGTTGTTAATGTGAGTGTACACAAATAAAAGTAGACCCTTTATAGTTTCTAATGATGTCTTACACTTATCTGTATGCCCAAAAATGAGTATTTTAAGTTGTTTCCGCTGTTATGAGGAAAAAATCCAACAGGATGTGCCGGTTGACCCCAGAGGGTTAACTATGCCTTTATGCAGCTTGGAAAATTCCAGAAAAATATGTCAAGCCTTTAGGCAATTAGCCAATTAGCTTCTGATAGGCTAATTGGAGTCAATTGGAGGTGTACCTGTGGATGTATTTTAAGGCCTTCAAATTCAGTGCCTCTTTGCCTGACATCATGGGAAAATCAAAAGAAATCAGCCAAGATCTCAGAAAAACAATTGTGGACCTCCAAAAGTCTGGTTCATCCTTGGGAGCAATTTCCAAATGCCTGAATGTACCACGTTCATCTGTACAAACAATAGTACGCAAGTATAAACAACATGGGACCACGCAGCCATCATACCGCTAAGGAAGGAGATGCATTCTGTCTCCTAGAGATGAACGTAGTTTGATGCAAAAAGTGCAAATCAATCCCAGACCAACAGCAAAGGACCTTGTGAAGATGCTGGATGAAAGAGGTAGAAAAGTATCTATATCCACAGTAAAACGAGTCCTATATCGAAATAACCTGAAAGGCTGCTCAGCAAGGAAGAAGTCACTGCTCCAAAACCACCATAAAAAAGCCTGACTACAGTTTGTAAGTGCACATGGGGACAAAGATCGTACTTTTTGGATATATTTCCTCTTATCTGATGAAACACAAATTTAACTGTTTGGCCATAATGACCATCGTTATGTTTGGAGGAAAAAGGGTGAGGCTTGCAAGCCGAAGAACACCATCCCAACCGTGAAGCATGGGGGTGGCAGCATCATGTGCACTTCACAAAATTGTTGGCATCACGAGGAAGGAAAATTATGTGGATATATTGAAGCAACATCTTAAGACATCAGCCAGTTAAAGTTAAAGCTCAGTCGCAAATGGGTTTTCCAAATGGACAATGACCCCAAGAATACCTCCAAATTTGTGGCAAAATGGCTTAAGGACAACAAAGTCAATGTATTGGAGTGGCCATCACAAAGCCCTCAAAGCCCCAAATTTGTGGGCAGAACTGAAAAAGCATGTGTGAGCAAGGAGGCCTACAAACCTGACTCAGTTACACCAGTTCTGTCAAGAGGAATGGGCCAAAATTCCAGCAACTTATTGTGAGAAGCTTGTGGAAGGCTCCCCAAAACGTTTGATCCAAGTTAAACAATTTTACCAAGGCAATGCTACCAAATACTAATAAAGTGTATGTAAACTTCTGACCCACTGGGAATAGCTGAAATAAATACTTCTCTCTACTATTATTCTGACATTTCACATTCTTAAAATAAAGTAGTGATCCTAACTGACCTAAGACAGGGAATATTTTCTACGATTAAATGTCAGGAATTGTGAAAAACTGAGTTTAAATGTATTTGGCTAAGGTGTATGTACACTTCTGACTTCAACTGTATACAGTGCATCCGGAAAGCATTCACAGCGCTTCACGTTTTCCACATTTTGTTATGTTACAGCCTTATTCCAAAATGGATTAAATTAATTATTTTCCTCAAAATTCTACAAACAATACCCCATAATGGCAACGTGAAAGAAGTTTGTTTGAAATCTTTGCAAATGTATTAAAAATAAAAAACAAATAAAAATCACATGTACACAAGTATTCACAGCCTTTGCCATGACACTCAAAATTTAGCTCAGGTGCATCCAGTTTCCACTGATCATCCTTGAGATGTTTCTACAACTTGATTGGAGTCCACCTGTGGTAAATTAGTCAGGGAGGTGACCAATAACCTGATGTTCACTCTGACAGAGCTCCAGCGTTTCTCTGTGGAGAGAGGAGAACCTTCCAGAAGAACAACCATCTCTGCAGCACTCCACCAATCAGGCCTGTATGGTAGAGAGGCCAGACGGAAGCCACTCCTCAGCAAAAGGCACATGACAGCCCGCCTGGAGTTTGCCAAAAGGCACCTGAAGGACTCTCAGACCATGAGAAACAAAGATTGAACTCTTTGGCCTGAATGGCATGCGTCATGTCTGGAGGAAACCAGGCACCGCTCATCACCTGGCCAATACCATCCCTACAGTGAAGCATGGCGGTGGCAGCATCATGCTGTGAGGATTTTTTTCAGCGGCAGGAACTGGGAGACTAGTCAGGATCAAGGGAAAGATGAATGCAGCAATGTACAGAGACATCCTTGATGAAAACCTGCTCCAGAGCGCTCTGGACCTCAGACTGGGGCGAAGGTTCATCTTCCAACGACCCTAAGCACACAGCCAAGATAACAAAGGAGTGGCTACGGGACAACTCTGTGAATGTCCTTGAGTGGCCCAGCCAGAGCCCAGACTTGAACCCGATTGAACATCTCTGGAGAGATCTGAAAATGGCTGTGCACCGACGCTCCCCATCCAACCTGATGGAGCTTGAGAGGTCCTGCAAAGAAGAATGCGAAAAACTGCCCAAAAATAGGTGTGCCAAGCTTGTAGCATCATACTCAAAATGACTTGAGGCTGTAATTGGTGCCAGAGGTGCTTCAACAAAGTATTGAGCAAAGGCTGTGAATACTTATGTACATGTGATTTGTATTTTTTTAATTAAATTTTTTTAAATAAATTTGCAAAGATTTCAAACAAACTTCTTTCACATTGTCATTATGGGGTATTGTTTGTAGAATTTTGAGGAAAATAATTAATTTAATCCATTTTGGAATAAGGCTGTGACATAACAAAATGTGGAAAAAGTGAAGCGCTGTGAATACTTTCCGGATGCACTGTATATATATATATATATATATATATATATATATATATATATATATATATATATACACACACACACAGTATATTCAGTTCTCAATACAGTAGATTAAAAAAAGTTGTGAAGTATCAACCTGACACTATAGTTTCTGAGCTTTTAAAATTGCCTTGGTGTCTGGAAATAAACATCTATATAAAGAAGGAATGCAGTGTTGTGGAAGCTAATTACAGTACACAATAGTTTACTCGATGAAGACAGGGTCAAGGGTGAAGAAAAGCATCTGGGCATTGGTTTGTTTGTAATCACATGATAATCACATGATAATCACAAAACAATGAGGACATATAAAAAATATAACTAATAATGAACACATTCTAGCCATGTGCATAGTTTTAAATTGTCCATCCTCACAGTTCCTTGAATTACACTTTTAGATTAACTGAGTATTTGGTGCACTGACCGCACAATGCAATATATTCCAGAATTAAATATTCTGGAAATTAACGTCTATATGAAGCAAGCATGCAGTGTTGTGCAAGCTGATTACACAAAACAACAGCTTACTCATTGAAGACGAGGTCAGGGGCGAAGTAGAGCATTTGGGCGTTGGTGTGTTTGTAGGATCTCCAGCTGAGGGAGAAGGACGAGAGACACATCCAGGAAAACTGGATCAGCGTGATTTGGTCCTCAATGGGTAGACTGCGGAAACCTGGAGGGGAAAAAAAAACAAGGGAAAGTGAACAGAGCAGAGAGGCATATGGGATACTCAGAGTCATTACTTGCCCTAAAGCAGGGCTAATATTAAAACATAACTGTATCCTCTGAGAAGCAAACTACAAGCTACTATTCTGTGTTTGTGTTTATTTGAAATGCATGATGGTTTTGTGTCACAGCCATTAAGAAATGGATGTTGATAAAATAACATTTAGAAAAAGTCACGTTTTTATTTTATGTTCTTATTTCATTGTTCATTTATTGTTTATGGCCATTTTGATTCCAAAAAGTGCTGCTGACATTTTTAACTCAGTTTAACATGAATCACCGAAGGTTTCCACTCATTTGCTGCTTTTCCACTATCTGGCCAGTGCGAACCAGTGCTATCAGCTAATGGGGCCAATAGCCTAGGAACTCGAGCCACGAGACCAAATTCGAACTGCATTCCCACTATCGAGCCAAAAGATACAAGATACAAAAACACTTTATTGCCACTGTACAAGTACAATGAAAAGTCATTTGGAGCAAGCCTACAGATGCCTAATTAAAAATAAAAATAAAAAGAATAAAGAATAAAAACAAACTTTGAGACAAAAATTACAAGATAAGATAAATGTATATAAGATTTAAAAATGATAAAATAAGATACATTTATATACACAAAGTATAAGAATAAAGTGTCCGTTATTGAGAGCAGGAGGAGCCAATAGTGCATATTTGCAGTAGGAATATTGCACATAACAGATTATTGCACCTCAGTGTTGCAATAAAGCCCACCCTTAATATGCCACCTTGGTGCCAACGTCACACACCCTGCCAAGCAAGAGGGAACCTCAAGCTAAGGTATCATGTTATCTAGAAAATCGAGTTTATAACGTTTGTAAACATCAGCTCAAATCAATCAAATCAAATCACTTTTATTGCCACACAACCATATACACAAGTGCAATAGTGTGTGAAATTCTTGGGTGCAGTTCCGAGCAACATAGCAGTCGTGACAGTGATGAGACATATGCCAATCTACAATGAACATCAAATTTACACAACACAATATAAAATCTAATATACACATAATTACACACAACGCAATATACAAATAATAACATACAATGTACATTATACAATACACGCAATATAGAATACACATTATACAATAAAAAAAAATAGTATATATAGTATATATAAAATGTACAGTAGGTTGTATTGTACTGTACTGACATTCAGGCTGTCGGTTGATAGTCAGTTGCCAGTGTGTTTTTAAGAGAATATAATTTATGACAGTCCAGTGTGAGATAATAAGATTAATAAAGTGCAGTGCTGATGTATATTGATTGTGAGAGATCAAGAGTTCAAAAGTCTGATTGCTTGGGGGAAGAAGCTGTCATGAAGTCGGCTGGTGCAGGTCCTGATGCTGCGATACCGCCTGCCTGATGGTAGCAGTGAGAGCAGCCCATGACTCGGGTGGCTGGAGCCTCTGATGATCCTCCGAGCTTTTTTCACACACCGCCTGGTGTATATGTCCAGGAGGGAGGGAAGCTCACCTCCGATGATGTGTCTGGCAGTTTGCACCACCCTTTGCAGGGCTTTGCGGTTGTGGGCGATGCTATTGCCGTACCTGACAGAGATGCAGCCAGTCAGGATGCTCTCTACAGTGCTGGTGTAGAACCGTGTGAGGATGTGGCGGTTCATTCCAAATTTCTTCATCCGTCTCAGGAAGAAGAGGCGCTGATGAGCCTTCTTCACAATGGCCTCAGTGTGGACAGACCATGTGAGTTCCTCAGTGATGTGGACACCCAGGAACTTGAAGCTGCTGACTCTCTCCACTGGTGCTCCATTGATGGTGATGAGGGTGTGTTCTCTTTCTCTTCTCCTGAAGTCCACCACAAGCTCCTTTGTCTTACTGATGTTGAGGGAGAGGTTGTGCTCCTGACACCAGCGTGTCAGAGTGTGCACCTCCTCTCTGTAGGCTGTTTCATCATTGTCAGTGATCAGACCTACCACCGTCGTATCATCAGCAAACTTAATGATGGCATTGGAGCTATGTGTTGCCACACAGTCATGTGTTTACAGGGAATACAGGAGTGGGCTAAGAACACAGCCCTGCGGGGCTCCAGTGATGAGGGTCAGTGATGAGGAGATGTTACTGCCCATTCTAACCACCTGGTGTCTGCTTGACAGGAAGTTCAGGATCCAGCTGCACAGAGAGCTGTTTAAGCCCAGAGCCTGGAGTTTCTCATCAAGCTTGGAGGGCACTATGGTGTTGAATGCTGAGCTGTAGTCTACAAACTCACATAAGTGTTCCTTTTTGCCAGGTGGGAGAGACCATTGTGTATTGTAGATGCAATGGCATCATCAGTGGAGCAGTTGTTGCGGTAAGCAAACTGCAATGGGTCCAATGATGGAGGCAGCACAGAGCAGATGTAATCTCTGATTAGTCTCTCAAAGCATTTGCTGATGATGGGGGTCAGAGCAACAGGGCACCAGTCATTTAAGCAAATGATTCTGGATTGCTTTGGTACAGGCACAATGGTGGATGTTTTAAAGCATATGGGGACTACAGACAAAGAGAGGGAAAGGTTGAAAATGTCCGTAAAAACACCAGCCAGTTGGTTCGCGCACGCTCTGATGACGTGGCCCAGAATGCCGTCTGGACCCGCAGCTTTACGGATATTCACCCGTTGGAAGGATCGGGTTACATCCGCTACAGAGATGGAGAGTGAACTAACCTCTGTAGGATTTTCATAAAAAAGTATTTAGCTCATCCGGGAGAGAAGCAGCGATGTTCATGACGGAGTTTTTATTCCCTTTAAAGTCTGTGATGATATTAATTCCCTGCCACATGCTTCTAGAGTTGGTGGTGTTAAACTGTCCTTCAATCTTGTTCCTGTACTGGCGTTTTGCTGCTCTGATAGTTTTTCGGAGGGCATAACTGGCTTGTTTATGCTCCTCCACGTTCCCAGAATTAAAAGCGGAGGTCCGCACATTAAGTGCTGTGCGAACATCGCTATTAATCCAAGGTTTCTGGTTCGGGTAGATCCGTATTGTTTTGGACGGAACAACATCCTCTACGCACTTTCTGATGAAACATTACGCTATCAGCGTAAACCTCGATGTCATCATCAGAGGCGGACCAGAACATCTCCCAGTCCGCTTGATCAAAACAGTCTTGTAGCGTAGAGTCTGATTGGTCCGACCAACACTGGATCGTTCTGAGGGTGGGTGCTTCCTGTTTCAGTTTCTGCCTATAAGCGGGCAGAAGCAGAATGGAAGAGTGGTCCGATTTGCCAAATGGTGGGCTGGGGAGGGATTTGTAACCATCCCGGAAGGGAGAGTAGCAATGGTCCAAAATCCGGTCCCCTTGTGTGTTAAAACTGATGTGTTGGTGGAATTTTGGTGCAATTGATTTAAAATTGGCTTTGTTAAAGTCCCCGGTCACAATGAACGTGGCCTCAGGGTGCGCGGTTTCCTGCTTGCTTATAATCCCGTACAGTTCCTTGAGTGCCGGTCTGTGTCAGCTTGTGGGGGGATGTACACAGCAGTGATAATGACCACTGTGAATTCCCTCGGTAGCCAGAATGGTCGACACAGAAGAATGAGAAATTCAAGATCAGGAGAGCAGAAAGACTTGATAGAATGTACATTCCTCTGATCACACCAGGATTTGTTGATCATAAAACATACACCACCACCTCTGCTTTTACCTGATAGGTCTTTCGCTCTGTCCGCTTGGTGCACGGAGAGCCCCGTGGGTTCGATGGCTGAGTCTGGAATCTCCGCAGACATCCAAGTTTCTGTATGGCAGATAATGCAGCAGTCCCTCTATTACAGAGACTGAACATTTGCCAGTAGAATACTGGGTAGCGGGGGTCGATTTGCACGACGTCTTACTCTGATGAGAACGCCGGCTCTGTTTCCCCTTTTCCTTCTGCGTTTTCGCAGCCGGGCAGCCCAGACAAAGGGCTCCGCTGGCCTGTTTGTAAACAGCGGGTCGGTATTGAGGAATTTGAAGTCCGTTTTACGGTGTGTAATTGCAGAACCAATGTCCAAAAGTGTTTGTCTGTCGTAGACAATAATGCAGACAACATCCAAGACAAAAAACATAAGAATTGTAAACAAAGCAAACAAAAAAACGACAATGTTGTTTTGGAGCTCGCAACGCAGCAGCCATACTCGGTGCCATCTTGAGCTAGCTAGCAAAATAAGTTAGCACTGACAACTCACCAACTGTAACTGCCATGGTGTCCTGAGTGGCCTCTCCAAGATGTCCCAGCACACTGGCCTTGATTTCAAACCACAAAAAGTTATTTCTTTGGGCACCGCTTTGTCCATTGTGCATTTTAACGGATTTGTATTGTGTCCGCAATTTTTTATTTATTTTTTTGGAACCTGTACTGTTCAGCACTGGATACACAACCTTACAAGTTCGGCGAAACTCCGCCTTTGGCATTGACGCTGCCTCAATCCCCAATTGGCCTTGTTTGGCCCAAGTGTAATCGCTGGGCTAAAGGTCATTGGCCTCAAGAAAGCCCGATAGAGGCACGATGAAGTCCCGGTAGTGACAGTGGGAACGCAACTGGCCCTGGCATGCACTAGCATGCCCTTACTTGGCCCGACAGTGGAAACACGGCTATTGCCCTGCTGTCAAAGAGGGTTAGCAATAAATAGAACAGACTGGATTCTTGCCAAAACTCTCATTGAGAGCTATAAAGTCACCAACTTGCTTCCACATGCACCAAATGAGTACACGCAACAAAACTTATTGGTGAGACGGAAATTATTTTTTGCCAAGCTCATCTGTAATAAGCAATTTAGTATTGACTATAATGTGACACTCCATCAACTTAATGGGCTCTTTTCTCGTGACCACGCTAGGCGCAACTACCATATGCTGCATCTTATCGAATTTTTGCGAGAGCGCTAATTCTAATTGCAATTTTTGTGCAAGCACAAAGTGCAAGTGTGCATGGGTGGGAGTGCTTGTGCTATCTGTGGGTGTATGCACGCAAACTGTTGGTGGATTGTATGTTAATGAAGTGGCACAAAGTACAATTTGCTATTTTCCTGAGAAATTGATCATTGTGCTAAACTGTCTGAGAACCACAGCTATTCTCAGTACAAAGTGGTAATAGAGTTCATGTTCAAACACTGAAAATGAAGTGGAACATTAAATGATGTCTCTGACATTCACTGTTAATACCATGATTTGTGTGTCAGTAGCTCAATCTCATTAAGTATATTTACATTCTCTATAATTTCACGGAGCCTACATCCAATTAGTGCTGACAAGCACCATATTTTCCCATCATAAGGAGCGTGTCACTGTCATAAAGATTTGACTGACATTCAACAAGGACGCAGTTAATGCGCAAAAGAACAATAGTCCATATTTCTGTTCTTCTAATTCATTGCATACAGTATATTTACACTACCAACATCTTATGAATGTCTTTGTTTATATCGCTTGTGCTTTACATGGAATGGACTATATAATAGGACGCAGACGGCACAATAGCCAGAGAAGAACCTCCAAATTAAATTGCACTTGACCCAGTTCATTAGTACTTTGCACACGCAATTTCACCAACCCATATAATAATCACAAAACAGTGAAAAAGTGGACATATAACTAATAATGAACACATTCTAGCCATGTGCATCATTTTAAGTTGTCCTTCCTCACAGTTCCCCCAATGTCACTTGTAGATTTACTGAGTATGTGATGCACTGACCGCACAAAGCCAGGCTTGGAAAAAGTCTTTGAAAGTCAGTTAGCCAGTTTGTCCTGGTGTGATATCAGCCTTCTATTTATACATCCGGATATACAGTAGCAAGCAGACACCATGGTATCAAATAATTGCAATACAGCAAATGACCGTCTCATAGTAAAATACCTTTCAAGACTTGATTAGACAAGGCAAAGAGTTTCCAAAATCCCAATTAAATACTGAGATGTTGCTTTTGATTATGATTATAACTGTGGTCTATACAATGCTGGCCACATGTACAGTACTAATGAAAATATAAACTATTGTTACTACAGACTTTCTTCTAAAATGTTTCTATATGAAGAGCCAGCCTACTTTCTACATATTTCTTACATTATTTACATTCATTTGAAAACTTGTGGACAAGCATCATTTATTTATTTGTTAATATAAAGCCAAACCCTTTGCTGTCTCTTGGTTTTCTGCATTTTGGCTGATGTTTTAAGAATACCGTGGCATGAAGTGCACATGTGTTCAGTCTGATCCTGTTATCTGAACTTGAATTCTGGAAATTCTGTTTTGAGAATGAAGACCTAACTTTACCAAAGCACCCAACATATAATGGCCAAACAATATGGCTGCAAGATTCTAAGTAAATCTCAAAGACAAACTTTTCAACTTATACTTCATCTTGAACTGCAATTAAGTCCAAATCAGAAACTGCTGCTGAAACAGGTTTCAAAATTCAAAAGGAGAGTGACCGAAAGTGACAAAAATGTCACCAGATTTCAAAATGTGGCAGCAAAAATGCCCCCTTGATGAATTCCTGTTTTCATTTGACTTAAGATTTGACATAATTCTTAACATTGTATTTCTGGCATAGTTAATTATTTTATTTATTCAGCTTTAATGAACTGAGTATACTGAAGCTTTTGACATAACCGCATGCCAAACAGTGAGTTACAGTATTTATGGTTAGGATAAATATGCCTTCATAAGATAAAAATGTCCCTGAAAATGAACTACAGTGGTGTAAATACAAAAAAAAACAACAACAAAAAAACATTCTGATTAATTTCTGACACTGGTCTGAAAGTGAGGATCACAAAGATGGAATCAGATAAAACACCAAATTTGCACTGGAAAGGTACCTGGAAGTACTTTGGCCCATTTGACCACTCGGATCATCTGTTTGCCGGCGAGCTGGTTGAGGCTGGTGAGCAGGTGGTCTGTGGTGTCGGGCTTTGTGCTGTCATAGCCAGCGAACACCACTTCAGGCTCTATGAGCTCCAGGACGCTACAGACAGACGGCGACAGAAATGGTGCTACTGTGGGGACATGGGGGACGAGTGCGGTGGCCGAGCTCAAGTCTTTCTCGGAAGTCAGGAACGGAGGCCTGTCCTTTGAGTTCGGCAGGGAAGAATCGTTGTTAACACACTTCATCTTTCCCAACTTCTTGGACTTTCGTGCTATGGAGAAAATATACCAAACATCTATTATTAAAGGTGCCTGCTCCATTTTTAATTGTTGCATCTCTGAACTTATGTCAAACATTGAAGGTCTTAAAAGGATTTATAAGAGATAAATAATTTGGAATGAACAAGATATTAATGTATTAATGTATGCTTAAAGCAATGTTATTGCAGTTTTTATATCTAAAATGAGCTGGAGCTGAAAGCAGTAATTATTGATGTAGAGATGGATCTTATAGCAGGGATTGCAGTGTAAATCCCAGTGAAAAAGACAGAGTGCTGGACCACTGTCAAGCAGAGATTTCAAAAAAGCACCACATTTTTCAATTCTACATTTGTTTTTGGGAAGTATTCAAAATCTAATCAGAGGTCTTTTTTTTTGTATTGTTCTCAAGGATGCCTACAGATAAATAATAATTCAATGTGCTTTCAAAGGAGAGAGTGTTAGAGCAACTGGGAGAGCATGGCACTAGCATAACAAGGCAACAAAGGTCATAGGAAATGCATTCTGATAAAATGTACCTTGAATAAACTTTAAATGATTTTGGATAAAATCATCTGCCAAATGCATAAATGTAAATGTAAAATAGGATATATAATGTATGATTGGCTATGTTTGACACATATTCATTTGTTCCAGAACAGTAAAAACTGTAGTTTAACACAAAACTATAAGAAATCAACTAACTTTTATTACAAGTGACAATATTTACAAGTATTACTGTTAGTCCTTTCAGTGCTTTTATACAGGAACAAACTGGCAACACTGATTGAATAGCTACTGCAATTACTGTGTACAGGAATTTACTGATTACTGTAATTGGTAGCTGAGGTATATTAATGTAAATCTCCAAATTTTATGGTAACTAGCTATCATTATTTCATACATTATTATTTTTTGTATTTTATTTATTATTATTATTATTATTATATAAATGTCATACATTAGTTAACAAAATAAACACATTAGTTTATTCTTTGTTTTTTCTTATTTTTATTGGAGTAAGGTAATAATAGGGGAACTGGAGCATGAAATATAGTAATCATAGTAAAACATTAAAGTAAAAGAATACACAACATATACAGCAATAAAAAAGATATGGTAACAAGGATAACAATTTGTGACAGATTTGTGACAGTCGTTTTCAGTCAGTACTGGGCCACCAGGATCAAGTAAACACTGAAAGAAAAGAATATTTGTTCAATGTTAAAGTTTTGAAGTCATCACACCCAATACTTCCCAAAATATCCTTTAACTGTATGGCCGTTCACATAAGACACGTTCTTGTGTCAAAATGGAGAACAACGGAATAGTGAGAACAACACTCAAGGCACGAGAAAAAGCAGCAAGATGCAACGCAACAGCCAAAGACATCCCAAATAGGCCACAACTTAAAAAATAAAGCAGACAAAAGCAAGAACACATCCAATGTGAACAGCCCCAAAGTAAATTTTAATAACATCCAAGTTTTTATTATTTCTATATAACCACTTTTCTTTAATTAGCATCTTATTACTGCTTGCACTTACTTAATTTGATGTTTTCTACTCAAATTATGTGATACTTTGCTCTGCTCAAATGCAGCTTCCCTCAGACAGCTGTGCCTGTTGACAGGACTTGAACGTAAGGTAAAGATTATCTCCTGTTTATCTCCTGCAAGGTTTGAGGGAGGCTGAGAGAGACAGGGAAAAGAGCCAATATTAAAGTTCATTATCATTACCAAGTATACAGCTTATCAAACTACCAATAGACTTCCAATCTTTAGAATTTTGAATATAATAGTGGCAAGTTTCATAGTTTACCTGCAGTTGTCTACTCCTTAAGGACTGAGCGCAACACCAAGTGCTGACGGCAGAGGCGTTGATGCATGCAGGCAGATTTTTTTTTCTAAGAATGCTCCAAGATCAAACGGAGCCAGCCTATTTGCGTGTTAATGCAAATAATTGCCAGGATTTATAAATAAAAAAAAGATAATGAACACAGAAAGATGCACATTCCTCAGAAAAGAAGACACTGTGGGTTCCGTGCCTACACACAATTACAGTAATTTGCCGTATTTAGTAGTTGCTGCCTGAAACTGTAAAAAAAAACACTGTAAAAAAATCCTGTTAAATTTACGGTAAAAAACTGGCATCTGTGGATGCCACAAATTAACCGTAAAAAATACAGTAACCACGTTTCAGGCTTCACGGGATGTCATTTTGATGCCTGTATATTTTAAGGTGCATTACCGTCTTTTATATTATTAAATGATCAAATTGATATATTAACCTTCTGAAATTGTAAAATCTGCTTTTCACTTTATAATGTATTGTTAATCACCTTTGTAATTATAGAAGAGCACATGTTCGCAGAGTGGAAGCTTCACTTAGTATCGTAAAACTACTTCCTCTACAGTTTGTTTCAATGGCAGTGCCCACAGCGTGGAATTATTATGGCCTTTTTAAGTACAATTCATCTCAAATACTTAATCTAAACAGACCTACCTCACCTTACAATCATTACTCAGGGATAATGAAATATAGAAAAAGGATATCATTTTGTTTTATTATTTTAAACAGGATGCATGTGAGCAGGGATGACTTCACAGAGTATAAGTACGTTTTATATTAGAGGAATGCAAGAATATAAAACAAACAAGAGTTCATTTACACATGAAAGAGCATTAGAACAAGACAAGGGTATACAGTAAGTCACAAAAAAAACGTATTTTCCAAGTAAAGATTCTACAGAGTATTTGCGATGATAATGATCACATTGCTTTCATGTACTTAGTTTATATAATCTCCATGTATGATATAAGATCCATTTAAAAATGTTTAAATAAAGAAACGTTTCCATCCCAGAGTCCGAATACAGAAATTAACTGATTAAATCTTTGTAAACGTGGGGTTATATCCTCGTGGTTTGAGTACGATGACTGAAGCGTCCACTTGTGAGTCGCAATGTAAATAAAACATAGAGATGAAACACAGTGTCTACAACTGTATTATATTCACAAACAGGAGATGAGCATGCTGCAATAGTGAAAACAATGACATTAAAGCACTTAAATTATTGAGTTGAGCACTTTCATCCTCTGGGAGTGAGCTGAACAGTGCGCGCAGCTCCTCATGAACTGGGAAAACTTGGTGCTGATAATCACCTCGCTCAGATACTATTACACATTAAAGTGCTAGATAGCACATGGTGAAGTGCTGAGTTACTCCTAAGAAACGATTAAACGGTTGATGTTTACTGCCAAGTGCATCCAAGTTGGCTTAATTTATTTAGAAAAACTGCGTTCGTCCATAGAAAGATTGACGGGCGGATGTTTGGTTACGCTACTATTCAGAGCCAGATGTGACGACACGCGGACTGTGATAAAGACCTATAGAAGCCCTTCCAGGAGCAATGACCAATAAACATGTAGAGACAGTGCTCAGTGTCACTCACACAAACACTAAACACCATCAGAGTAACACATGTGAAATTAAAATAATGCAATAAACATTAACTAAACTTCATCAAATATTGCACAGAACACCCCAATGTACATAACTGATAAAAAAAATAAATAAGAAGAAACATAATTATTCTCATAAAATATAACGAAATGTAAAGAGTCACGCAGGGAATTCTGGGAATGCCCGATTATTGTTTTTTACCGTAAATGTATATGTACTCTCTTGTTAAACATAATATACATTTTTACCGTTAATTATACGGGAAAAGAATACTTTTCACATCTAAAACAATTTTTTTTTTTTTTTTTTTTTTTACAGCAAAACGACATCTATTGTCTTTTTAAATATATTTTTAAAAATTACTGTATATTTTAAGGTAACTACCCGTTAACTAATTAACGTTTGTTTTTACTGTAGTATTTTTACAGTCTTTTACCGTTAAAATTACAGACATTTTTTACAGTGTAGATTTGTCGTGGGTTCCGCGCCTATATGCAATTACAGTACTTTGCTATATTTAGTGGTTGTAGGTTCATTGTGGGTTGCACTCCTATAAACAATTATTGTAATTTAATGTAATTAATGAGTGACCTCACATAAATTTCCCATGATGCAATGCATATTACCAGTGCTGACAGTCCAAATATTCAATATTCAATTGCCACTAATCGCTTTATTTTTCATAATTAATTTCAATCATTAGTCATCTGGTAATCATTAGCTGACAGGTTCAAAGATGAAATAATTTAGACTTTGAGCAGAGCATCGACAGACCATGGGAGAACTCCAACAAGCTGTGCAGGGGTCCCTCGTCGGTGCCATATATCGTGTGTTTGGCTTTTACAGTAGGTGACAATTGAGATTTGACATGCTTTTGTTGTAATTAAATTCTGCTTTACAAAGGTTTCAAAGTACTTTATTTTTGTCACAAGTCCCATCTGGGTTTGGTTTGTGCAACAAAATTAGCGTTAAAAGTTCCTGGTCCTTTCACCATCACTTGATCATGGATACAATATCGCTGTTATGTGTGTTGTGGTGTGTATATAAGTGTAATGTCCCCTGACACATTGCAAAGTTTCTGCCTTATTCCAACCACTGTTTAGAACTCACACAGAGCTGAATAAAATGTCAAAATCTAGCGTCAAAATTGGTGAATGTGCATAAACGCATTAATTCTGACAGCTCTACATTTTGCAGTTAAACACTGTATGATAATGTTTTTGTAATTTACTGCCCATTTTACAATTATTTACCCTTAAAACTACAGTAGGGGTTAACAGTAAAAGCTATTTTTCAGACTTCAAAGAAACAGAAGCGAGTGAATCATCCACTTCTACCACATTAATATGAATTTAGCAATCCAACCAGGTAGAGATTGCCATTTTGGTCACAATACAGATGAACATGATGAAGCTCCACTGCTCTTTTGGTGGTATTTACATGTGTCTGTGTTTCCCAAATTTAGTTAATGTGTGCCTAATCTGTTTTGTTCAGGAGTTTACATACTTTAGCTGTAATAAAAGTAGACAGGAATGCCCAATATATCCAATAATTTGTTTAGGTTATACTGATTTTTAAGTGACATTTGTTATCAATATGTTTTTTTCTTCAATGATGTGGTGGGTTAAATCAGTGTGACCATACGGTAGCAACTGTTGCGCAAACGTCTAAATGACTTCATCAGTTTTTCATTTGTTGTGTTTTGAAATCAACCATGCTCTTAATAAAGGTTTTTACACCTTCATCCAAAGTCACTAAAAATTACAGAATATATCATATCTTTTAAATTAGCATGAACACGGAAGTGAACTTTTATTTGCATACAGTGCAGGAACTGAAAATCAGATTTTGACGGAGACACGTTGATGTGGCCAAATGTTAATATAATGTGCTTATTCAATCAGATAGCAATCCGATCAGTAAAAACACATGAAGTGATCAAGTGTAAATACCCCCTGTGTTTTTTTTTTCTGGATCTGGAACTTTCTCACTGTATATTTTAAAAATAATGTGCTCAGGTGTGCCAGCTTAACAGATTCATATTATAACATAACAGTTTTTAGTCCCATAACAATTAAATTAATTCATTTACCCCCAAGATTCATTCCAGCTTGTAGACACTTCCGTACTCTGCAGGCTGGGCAGTTTTTCCTCCGAATCTTGTCAATGATGCAGTCATTCCTCCCAGCACATAAGTAGTTGTGCTGACCTGCAAGGAAAGAAAGAGAAAGTTTTCAAGGTCTCTGTACAAATCTTTACCTCTAAATCTAGTTACCTGTACACCAGGGGTTGGCAACATTAGTCTTGCCTGCCACCAGTGGCACACAAAAAGATAATCATTGGGATGTGAGCTACAGTATATGGGCATGGACTAGTTGTTACACACAGTAAATATTTCTCAAGGTAGGTCAATTTCTGTATTGCCGCATACCTTAAATTATTGGTTACCAAAAAAAAAAAAAAAAAAAAAAAAACTATAATTTTAAAGCTTTTAAAAAGCTTTTTGATTTTTGCCCTAATATCAAAGGTCTTACAAGAAAAAAAGAAATTAAGATCCAAAGTGAATTTTCTTGATAAAAAATATGATCGTGCCTGGTAACGTGCATGTAAAATGGCTAGAAATAGCATTTTAGCTTAGCGTAAAGCTGACAAATCACACAAGGTTTTTTTTCTATTTCTTCTGCTCCAAACTTACTTCTCAGTCTGCTCGTATGAATGTAACACATCATAAGAAAGCGTTTCACCGCTGTTCAAATGCACTTTGGATCGCATCATTTATATGTATAAATGTTTTCCATCTGAAAGGACTAAATATTAAATAAAATAAATGACAATAAAATGCAAAGTAATCTCTTCAGTAATCAAAATACTTTTGCAATGTAACTGTATTCTAATTACCAATGATTTAAATTGTAACTGTAGTGGAACACAAATTGGATTAACACAAACAATTAAAAATGGCACTTCAAGTTAAAAAGATTTTCTTTAGAAGGATTAACAATTCTGTAGGATCTGCTGCATAACTGAAGTTTCCTTAATGTTTCACACTTAAATTGAATAATACTGTAGCTCTTTAAGTCTTAATGCAATCAGTAAAAGGTGATCTTTGTGCGGCAAGGACACTAACATTAAGGCCCTGATAGTTAGTCATCTCTTTGTGAATATTCAATGCACAGGAGACAGCTGCCTTACACCGTACACCACTGCACTAGTATTATATAGGACAAATGAGCCATCCCAAACAGTATTTCTGAGTGTCGCTGGTTGGCTGATGACTTGGCTCGGGACACTATGACAGAGACTGTAACAGCCTGAGAATCCCTTGTGCGCTGTATTGGTTAGCCAACGCCACAGCTCGTGGAACAAGCTCTCGTTTCAGAGCACCATTCTGCTCCATTGATCGCCACACACCCACACGCTCCACATGCAGGCCAGAGCGCAGCACCGCAGGGCATCATCCAGGCACTGTGGCAGTGCGCATCGCTCATTCTGTCTCTGTCTCTTTCTTTCGTGTACCCCTCTCTGCCTCCATTTCGTCCCCTCTTTCCCACTCTCTTTCGGTTGTGTATTATATGAAAGTCTACTCTTCTAAACTGCACGAAGTTGAACATGCCGGTCGCTCCTCATTTCTAAAATTGTGCAATCTTGTTTTCTTTCCTTGCGTCTGAGCTCCTCCTTCTTAGGAAGGATACAAGGATGAGATACCGAGGACTGAGGAATCGAAGCAAGATGTAAAAGTTAGGGCTGGGAATCGATTCCAAAAAGAGCTAGAGTGGATTCCTTTCAGGGAAACCAGTTGATATTTTCGGACTGTGTTTATTTCCTCGACCACTGAACTACACATTTCAGAAGCCTAACAGCACTATTAAGTCTTTTGTAGTCCGTCAGCATCTGTAAATCCTCTCCGTTTGTTCATCTGTATGAAGCAATCACACAAGCCCTTCAACACATCTACTTTCCAGACCTGTATAGTCTACCGGTATTTTACTTTGGATCAACCTTTTAATCAACATGCCAAATTTGTGACTGTAATTGGCATACAATAACAACTTCCCCGATGTTATAACACAATTCTGCAACAAGGATATGGCAGAGTTGAGTTAGCATCCCAGTTCACCTCAATGTATCGGTATGTTGAAGTTTAAATGAAGTTTAAGTGCTGCACTTATAAAAGCGAGAATCTAACGCTTCTCTACTCGTTCTCGGCATTTTTAGTGTTTTAAAATCTTTTGCATATATAATTTTTTTAGTTAGCGTACATTTTACACAATATTATATTACAATTATTTTATGAAATCAAATATTTAAAAAAGTAAATACACATTATAAGATGTATATTAATAAAACTGAAGTGTGTATTGTTTGGACATTTTATTCAGTGTACAAACGGTAGTGGACAATTACTGCACATTCTAATATCAAACTCTTTCTAAACAAAAACTCATGAGTGATAACAGACAATTTCAATGTAGCAATAGTGCTTTCAAGATTATATGCAGTAGTTCTTCGAAATACAGGTGCATCAACTCAAACTTCCCTCAAATTTATCTCATGGGATTGAAGCATTGCACTTTGGTATGTGCATATAGGCCCTGATTTAATCTTAGAATGGAGCTATTAATAGTAGGCCTAAATGCCATTCATGCTATTAGAAATAGTGCAAAGAACACTTTGTAGTGAGCTGTTCATTATGAGATATAACTTTTACGGAATCGAAAAATAATCGAAAAAATAAGTCTGGAATGGACTCTTGGAATCGATTCCATAGATTCCAAAACCAGGAATCGGAATCAGAGTCGATTCCCAAATTTCTGGAATTGAACAGTCCTAGTAAAAGCACCGTTGTTAATATGCTGCATTACATCAGTGTGCTTAAAGGGATAGTTTAACCAAAAATGAAAATTCTCTCATGATTTACTCACCCTCCTGGCATCCCAGATGTGTCTGATTTTCTTTCTTCTGCAGAACACAAATTCAATTTTTAGAAGAATATTTCAGCTCTGTAGGTCCATACAATGCAAGTGAATGGGTGCCAACATTTTGAAGCTCCAAAATCCACATAAAGGGAGCATAAAAGTAATCCATATGACTTCAGTGGTTAAATCCATGTGTTCAGACATGACATGAGAGTGGGTGAGAAACATCAATATTTAAGTAATTTTGTATCATAAAATCTCCTCCCTGCCCAGTAGGGTATGATATGCACAAAGACTTTTCAAAGACAATCAGACTTTTGAACTCTTGATCTCTCACGATCAACATAAATCAGCACTGCACTTTATTAGCCTCAGACTGGACTCACATTTTATACTTCTCTTAATAACACACTGGCAACTGACTATCAATCGACAGCTGAATGTCAACACAACACTTCATATTTATTTCCACTGATTACATGTATACTGTATATTGTATATTATTAGGTGTATATTGTATATTGTGTTGTGTAACAATATGTGTAAACTGTGTTATATGTAAATCAGATGTTTATAGTAATTGTCATACTGCTATGTTGCTTGGAACTGTACCCAAGACTTTCACCCACTGTTGCACTTGTGGATATGGTTGAGTGACAATAAGGGATTTTATTTGAATGAGATTGACTGAGAAGGGAGGAGAATTTATAGTCAAAAAAGGACTTAAATATTGATTTTTTTCTTACTCACACCTATCATATCACTTCTGAAGTTATGGATTTAACCACCAGAGTCATCTGGAGTATTTTTTATGTTGCCCATACGTGGATTTTGGAGCTTCAAAATTTTGGCACCCATTCACTTGTATTGTATGGACCTACAGAGCTGAAATCTTATTCTAAAAATCTTTGTTTGTGTTCAGCAGAACAAAGAAAGTCATGCACATCTGGGATGGCATGAGGGTGAGTAAATCATGAGAGAATTTTCATTTTTGGGTAAACTAACTCTTTAAGAGATAGTGCTGTTAGGTTGATGAAACTTGTTTAATTTTATAAATGTATTCCTATTATATCTTAAAAAAGCATGACGCACTCTAGGAGTAGGTGGCATTTATGATTTAAACCACAAATGTGAATTAAAACTGTTTTGCCAAACCTGGCCTCGTAGAATCACACTATACCTACATTTGTGCTAAATTTTTTTGTGTGTGGCTTTTTTCCAGTGAAATTAACGCTACAACAACAGAAGCGCTACAACATTTTCGTCCTGTTCCTCTTACAATGATATCTTCTGACATCCAAACATTTTACTGTAGTGCATAAATAGTGCATTACATAAAATACTACATTTACAAGTTTGCTTGAGTGCAATTAAATTGCACGGCAGCTCAACAGATAGAGTGTTGCACTTGTGATGCGAAGGACTGTGGAACGAGTCCTGAAGTCGACACGTGAGGCAAAAGTGTCATAGAAGCACCACTAAATTATGTGGTTCCTTCAGCAATTGAGTTTTTCATGTTAGGTTTGCTTTTCATTACATTATTAAGGTTTAGGTTTAAAGTGTGATTAAAAAGTCAACATTAACTAGCTTCTAGAGCTACTAAGTAGACATTTCACCTCATTACTGTGGAAGGAACTACATAAAATCATTTTGCAAATATGTTGCCACAGTCATATAATTTTCATGAGATCAGGCTGATTGTTCCAGATGTGAAGGGGGAGGAGAAATTATGCATGCGTCAGGTGTTTCCACAAAAGACTTCCACATAGGATACACCTGTGCTTCCTCCCTCCTAGCTCCTCTGGACACTCCTCAATCCTCGCCTCCTCATGTGTGATATGATGGTGGACTTTGTGCGATTTCCGGGTCATGGGCTGAAGGAAACAAGGAGTGAGGAAATGAGGAAGCATCATTTAGAGTTTTTAGAAGCACCCACTATCTACATGAAGGGGCTTGTGGACGCCGTGGCTGCAGACAGGCACAATGAGTGTTTTTGGTTGAGGATAAAATGCGTAGCGAGTCTATCTAGAAGCTGCCAAAAAAGCACAGGCTCTGCAGACGGAGCAACAGCAGCTGTAGCATTGCCACTATTTCTGGCTAAATCACATGACCCCTTACATAAGCCCATTTTCCTTGCTCTAAAAAGCAGTAAACTGCGACACAGGAAGCACAATGCACCCCTTCCTCCACCTCACCACCCAAACAGACACAAATCAGACCTGAAATCTGTTCTGCGAACTCTCCGGCCCCTCTGAACACTGTACACAACTGACCCACAAATCCTGTTAATCATTGTCCCAACAGAAGTCAGTACACGTAGACTGCACCATATTGTGTGTGAGTGTGTGTATCAGTGAGCCTGTGTGTACATGAAAGTGTGTTTATGGACAAACGTAGCAGAGAGACTGTTTGTGTACATAAGGGATGGAAGGGGAAAGTTGAGTATTGTTGCTTTGCTGCACACTGTAGTTTGTGGATCTATATCTGGGCAGTGTTTATGTGCGCTGGCGTACAGAATCTCAACAAGTGCACATTATGGTTTATCACACTCATAGTGTTACCTCATAGTTTAGCCAATGTTTTAGTGTGCTGCATTTTATTGCATTTCAGATGCTAATGTTTTTGTCTGCCTTTACTGTTACAATTTCTAACTTCCTTTTCCTTGGTCAGCCAGTTTTAAAAGCCAAATCGAGTTTAACTTTGAGGTATTCATATTTAGACAAAAGTCTAAATGCATTCTATTATTTCACCAGTTCTTTAAGGAAAAGTTTACCCCAAAATGTTATTATAATGTATTCACCCTTATGCCATTTAAAACCCACATGAATTTATTTCTTATGTGGAATACAAAAGTGGCAATTTCAGTGAATATTCCGGCACAACTTTTCAATACAATGGCATTTAACCCTTTCACGCATATGACCAAACCGGTGCCATCTGCATTCCTACTTCTGTTTACTGCTGGTTTGAGTGTTTGTCATAATGAATCACCTGCTCAAATTGTCTTTTAAACATCAAAATATCTTTATTTTTTTTATGTTAAAAACGATTACCAAATAAATGTATAAAGCCGTTACCGTCGGAGCTGACTGTTTTGATGCAGCGCTGTTTTCTACCATCAAACAAAAATACTGCATAAACTAGTTAGTCCACTTGAGCCTTCACCCATTCCGTCCATCACTCATTCTCACCACTTCCTGTTAGGGGTGTAACGGTATGACATTTTCACGGTATGATAACCATAACAAAATTTACCATGTTATCACAGTATTGAGTTGCATTGATAATATTAGTTTAAAACAGTTTAATACTTGGTTATGAAATATGTCTTATAAACACAAAGATAAATATTTCAGTTATAACCAATTCTTGAACTTTATTTTGGATTTCTTCAACGCTAATCCTTGAATTTTTGTTCTTGTACATCAGGACACTCTCTTAATCCGACAAGGTAAAAAAAAAGAAAAAGAAAAATCTCAAACAGGTGAAACAATAATAACAAAAAATAAATAAATTGCAACATGTACAGTAGTCAGATGATTATAATGAAAACAAATATTTTGTTACTGTTATTTTGATTTATGAACTTGAATTGTAATAATTTGTAATGATTATTGCCCAGGTTAACACTTCAGATATGCATTTGTATGCATTCAGTAAATTGTTGCATTTATGATTTAGTTTAATTCTAAACAATACCTACTGACAATATATTATTCATTTGTAGTTTATTTATTGGCATTTTGTCCAATACTGTCTATTTTCTGCCACAGTTTCACTGTCAACTTCCTGCATGCATACTGTCAATGTCAGTTTCCTGCACACCAAAAGCCATACACTTTGTAAACCCTATTTAGTACTACAGTATGTTTTACAAATAAAACATATTATAAGCAGTATCAAATACACTGTTCGCCCACTGTTGCGCTGCACTTAGGCAAATTAACAAACAGTTGGCATGTCGTAATGTTGAACGAGTGCTTAAATCCGTTTGCTGCATTTGTGAATGTGACAGAAAGCATAAATATAACTTTAGCCTACGTAATCATTACATATCATGTAAAATTACATTGAATCTGGTGTTTTTATGAAACAAGGGATATCATTTATTATCCTGTCTACTGTAGTTCCACTTACATTAATCTCCGCAAATTCCGTGGGACGGTGCTCACGGAGATGGTGCTTAAGGTTTAAAGTGTTTACTGCCTGAGCCGACACTTTTTTGCAACAAACTTCACAGAGTGGGTAACCATCAACACATTGATGGTGCCTCGTGGGTCTTTCACATACCCAAAGTAATCCCAGACAGTGGACTTCAACCACTAAGGTTCAGGCTCAGACATGTCTGTATGATGCACTCATGCTGCACTCATGCTGTGTTCTGCTCGTGCTGCACTTCTGATGTACTCATGATGCGCTCCACTTGAGAAACCTGCATGTCACCTTTAAAATTGAGTGACAGTCGAATGTAACATGAGGAAGGTGCATTTTAAAGACTTATTTTAACTCACCAAGTATATATGATGCTGTGCAAATGTAGCTGATTCTGTCTTAATTAAACTGATTTGGATTTTAGAGAAGTTCTGAAAAAAATCTGTCTTTATATTTATGCAATACCGTCAATGAGAACATGAGCTTTTAAAAAACTTTTTCAAATATATCCATATTAATGTAGTCATAGCCTTACATGACCATTTTATATATTTAATAATAATATTAATTATATATATATATATATATATATATATATATATATATATATATATATATATATATTATTTTTATTATTATCTTTCATCTCAAAGTGACCGTTTTTTTTTGGGGTAATCTTGACAAACGTGTTTTTTGGTCTTCATGGAAACAAAAGTGAGTGAATCATCCACCTCAACCACAAAAATGGAATTTGGCAACTAAGTAACTTCTCCAACTGTGCTTCTTCAACTAAGTAACTATAGGAAGATATACACATTTAAAATGCATCTTTTCCTGGAATACGGACCAAACATACTGATGACTCATACTCTACTGACTCCTTATGTCCAATTAAATAATCTCTAGACTGAGAATGTTCTTCCTTCTAATACCATCTGTAATCGACTAGCAATAGCAAATCATGTTAATGGCTGTGACATAAAACTAAAGGTTATTGGCTCTTTAAAATGTCAACACAGGAAACACACTTATCAAGCCAATTCATGGGGACTTTAAATACATACTGCAGCTACAGATCACACTGAAAAAAAATTAAATGAAACAGTTACTACATTAAGTAAATGTGTTAAATATTAAATGAATCTCATGTCTAAAAGCTCTTACATGGCCAGCCATTGTTTTTCCCTGTACTTCCAAATGGTTTGCTATTGTCTCTCAATAGGTTTTATTTGGATTGCTTTTTGAAAGTTCTGTACTTCATGTACATTGCTTGTACTATGTGACGCATAAGATGATCAGCGCCACCTATTGTATGGAAGTGACTTTTTTTGACCCTTTAATTTCACTGTATTTTCGTATTGGTCTGAATAGGCCTTTATTCCTGTTTCCTATGTTACTTAGCCCAAAATAGCCAGCATCAGTCTTTAGAAGAGAGAGACTATTATGTGAACGGCACAGTTAAATTACAAACCATTTCAATTTCTATTTTTTTTTTCTGTTTCCTGTCATTAAACTGTTATTTCCACACATGCACTTCCTGCACTTCGCAGTCCTCTGCTTTCCTGTTAGAGATTGTGTCTAGTCCAAGGCTGAAAAACTACTCCTTCATCTGTGTACAATTTCAAACTGGGCTGTAATTTCCAGTGGAATAAAACACATGTTTTTTGTGCATGTAAATGAACATAGGCTTTTCTGTACATGAAGGCATACAGATGCACTGAGGGCAACATACAGATTAAAAACCAATAATAGATATATAACTGAATAGTTCAAAATTAGTTCCTGTGGTTACAAAGATAAATTGATTCAGTATGAAGGATCTGCCAACAACTGGCAGGGAAAAAGAAGTGTTTCACAAACTTGAACATATGAATAATACACGGCCACGGGCCACATCCCAAAATATATTGATGTTGGAAACACAGATGCCATAATGTGATATTTCTTAAACACAAAGGGTGTCTCCTTTCAGAACAATTGCCTTTTGCATTGATGTCAAAGAACAAAGGTATCACCCAGAAGCCGGAAGAGATGATAGATACTGAAAGCAGTAGAGCCGTTGGCAAACACAGCAGGGTTATTTGAGGTGAGGAGAAAGAAAGACATATGACCTGTTTAGTTGATTGTATGTGTCTCTAAACAATCGCACCCTGATTTCCAGCGCCTTTCAGTATCTATGCATATCAACTGCACACATGAAAAAGTATGGAGTATAATTAAAGTCATTTGTCTTCAAAAACACACTTTTTTTCCCTTGATTTTATTTAATAAACGGGTATTTAAGGCAAAGATGCAAATGTAAAAGATGAGGCAAAAGAATGTTAATGGAAAAAATTACATAGGTATGCGTACCTATGTGTCTAATAGAGACAAAAGAACATTTGTGGGGATAAATTGTATGTCTCAAACAGGTCAAAAGTGGTGATGTTTTGTGGATATTTTTTACTGATCACTTTACAAAATACCTGAGTTTCATACACATTAATTGGCTTAATTCTTTGAATTAAATCTCATTCTTCAACTGTTGGTGTTTAAAGCACCATCAAATGTGACGTGACCCAAAGCTTATTATTTACGTCGTATTGGTCTTAAATTTTCACCACTTGCTCACAGAAGGGAAAATAAAGCTCCACAGGATTCCATTGTTTCAATTCAAAACCTTGATTGCACCAAATATTTGCATTTTGTGTAAAAGGGTCTTTAGGGCTCTTAATATTTTTCTCTCTCTCATTGAAATCATTAAATATTCTGCTAATTTGTACATAGGGATCAGGTGCTGCATTCCTTAATTTGTTGTATTTTATTTTCAATAAACTTTCTTTTTTTGCCATAAAATTATTAAAGCTTCTCACTTCCTTCTGCTGATGCATATTTCTGTTGTACAGCACAACAACTGATTGGCACACAGACTTGTTAAAACAGAGGCTTTGTTAAAAATATATGCAATTTCCAACAGTACTCTGCTGTAACGAGGCTCAATGGTTTCATTATGGTCCTGGAAGTTCAATAAAAACCCTTAAATGATGAGTTGTGCAGAACTGACATTGAGTATCATTAAATATGATGATATGCCAAGCCACTGATGACTTTTGAATAATAAGCATCTGCTGAGCTGTCTGACATCTCTGTACAGCTCATATGAAAATCACAGTCAAGCTCCAGACTGCCTGTGATTTGGGAGTTTGGGAGAAAACTGCCCCAATAACATGCATATATAAACATCTCTCACATATTTGATTGATTTGGTAGGTTTGCCAAGAAACTACGTTTAAAACATTAAGCACCTCAAAGGTATTGCAAAGTTGAAATGTGGATGCAAGCTTACAAAACAGATAGTTCTGACTTTAAATTCTGACTGGACATGCAGCATTCAGAGCAGTTGTAAAACGACTACTGAAAATTGGTGTCTTTTAACATATTGCTGTTGCCACCATTTATTAAAGCAATAAGTCACTAGAGTTGGTACGTTATAGTGATATTACCTCGGGTAAGGGGGTTTCAGGCACTCCGCTTCATACTGTGGCAAAGAACACACTTTACCCGTAAAAAAAAAAAAAAAAAAATCGCTGCAACACATATTCTTGTTGCTTTTTGCTTGATTTTATAATGACTCCTAACAACCAACACCCAAACACCACACACATATGTGCTTATTGAACATGAAATGTACAAACAAAAAAGTAAAATAAAAGGGAGTTTGTCCTCCCTTTGTTGCTATAACACCCTTCACTCTTCTGGAAAGGCTTTCAACTATGTTGGAGCATGGCTGCGGGGATTTGCTGCCATCCACACACAAGAGCGTTAGTAAGGTCAGGCACTGATGTTGGGCAACTGGGCCAGGCTCACAGTTGGCATTCCAATTCATCCCAAATTTTCAGTGGTGTTCAGGTCTGGGCTTTAGGCAGCCATTTCAACCATTTACTGGTGGTATCCTATGATAATTCCATGTTGAAAGTCTTTCTGGTGCATCCCATTCTACTGAAAATGTTTGAAGATAATATAGTTGAAATAGCCATTAATCCCAAATTAGAAGAGGGTGTCCACGTACTCTTGTCCATGTAGTGTATGATGTATGTGAATTTATGACAAACCCTACAGCTAAACCAGTGCAGTGAAACTGCTCTATCCTAGTGCCAAGCGTGATAACAGATTCTCATAATGAAGGAACAAATATTTTAGTGCTCAGACAGAGCAGCTGTAGAGCTCTGAGTAAGAGTCTGTTGAGTGTTAGCTGGTACCATATGGACACCTCAAACAATCACCACTGAAACAAGTGTTTAAGCTGTTATGAGTTATTATTCAGACAGCACAGAACTGTGTACCGTAGTATTTTCATTGCAGCAATGCCTGTGTTGTGCAGTTTTCTTTCATATCACATAGAGCCTGTCTGATCTCCAGACCTTTCCAAACTTAAAAAAGGGATGCAGAAATTGTGTCCTCAATTCCCCTTCATCTTTCAATATCTGTCTGATGGCTTGTCCTTGTTCGAACAAGACTAGATGTCTCTGAATAGATTAGGTAAATTCATGTTTCGACATGCTTTTTGATTTAAACCCTGATGTCCAAATCGAATGTGTCTGTATTTTTTCTCTACAAAATTAACTAAGACACAAGGTATTTACTGTTTTTAAGCTAACTGAGGTGTCCACTGAGAAATCGAATCCCTTCCAGCTAGGAATATCTGTGCCATTCTGTATAACTTCCCTTCATTTATAAATAATATCATAATTATACTTTGCATAATTAATCACCAATAAGTCTTGTTTATGTTATGCAAACATCCAGAGCACATAACCTTCTGTAACGGCCACTTTCAGACACTCTCACCTTAGTAATAATAAACCCCTTTTTAAAAGACTGTGATGATGCATTTCTGCCCTAAATGAAAATTCTCTCATCATTTACTCAGCCTCATGCCATCCCAGATGTGTATGACTTTCTTCCATCTGCAGAACACAAACAAAGATTTTTAGAAAAATATCTCAGCTCTGTCGGTCCTTACAATGCAAGTGAATGTTGATCAGACATTTGTAGCTCCAGAAATCACATAAAGGAAACTAAAGTAATCCATATGACTCCAGTGGTTTAATCCATATCTTCAGAAGCAATATAATAAGGTGTGGGTGAGAGACAGAAAAATATTTAAGTCCTTTTTTATCCACTAATTCTCCACTTTAACTTTCACCTTCAGATGTAAAAGTGAAACTAAACAGGCACCACATGTGACTTTCATATGTAAAAGTGAAAGTGAATATTTAAAGTAAAAAAATGGACTTAAATTTGTATCTGTTTCTCACCCACACCTACATTGTAAGCACCAACAGAGCTGAGATATTTTTCAAAAAATCTTTGTTTGTGTTCTGCAGAAGGAAGAAAGTCAAACACATCTGGGATAGCATGAGGCTGAGTAAATTATGAGAGAATTTTCATCTTTGAATGAACTACCCTTTAAATTAGCAGCGTAAATCTAGCAAAATAAATAAATAAATAAATAATGTATATGTTATTTTTTGTTTAATTATTTAATGTAAATGTATAACATTATCCTTTGTATTATATACTGTATCCCTGGCATTAATTTAAAACATTGCAACTAGTAATGTTGCTTCAAATACAATTGCTGGGGGAGAGACAGTAAATTTGGCATCTTTCTCTCCTCTAACTAACTCCTGTAATACACCCACCTTTGTTTTTTTTTAATTATTATTATTATTTTCCCTCTTTTGGAAAGTTGTGCAATAATGGATTTTTTCTTTTGCTGTTGGATCAAATAGGAACACAAAAATAATATTTGCTGTGGTCTCCGATTCATCGCTCTAGAAGTTTACCCTGCTATAGTTTACTTCCACATTCCAAACACGACAATTTTAAAAGGTTCTATTACAGAGATCATAATACAGTCTGAATCAGTATATGAAATGACAGACATCCCATGTTAATAACTGTACATTTTTTTTTTTTTTAGAAAACTAATCCCATCCGAATAGTGTTTTTGTCTCACTGTCTCCCTTTCTCTTCCTCATTTCCAGATCCTCTCTCCCTCTCTCTATTCTCTCACTCTGTCTGTTGTTTTATCCTATTTTCCATTCCTACCCTCCCTCTTCACAATCTCCTCCCTGCTTTCCTCTCATGCTCCTCTCTCTGTCTCTCCTCCTCCCACTCTCTCTGATGGTAACTAGGCTGAGGTCAGGTAAGGTAATCGCACACTCTTATACAGCACTACCTCTGCTGTGGTGTCGGGAGAGCGGGCTGCACTTCTCAATGCCCTTGAGGTATGACCTTATTCAGGGCTCTAATGGAATGTTTGATTTAAACACACACACACACACACACACACACACACACACACACACACACACACACACACACATACTATATTTAAAACAAGTAATGCCTCTATACATTACTACCACTAACTAATAAATTACTAAATTAGTTTAATAATCAGTCTTATATGTTAACATAAAGCCCAGTGTTAGATATAGTCTACTGGAATGAAATCAATTATTATTTCTAGGGCTGTAGATTTAATGCATTAACTTAGTGTGATTAATTATTTGACAAATGGGTAAAAAAAATTTAAAAAAAAATGCAATTAATCATGCCCCTGAACCGCACGTACATTCCGTAATAAGGAATGTTCCAAGCATCAGAGAAATTAAAGCTTGATGTACACTGGGAAACATTAATCAGTGGGGTTGTTATTGTAGCAAAAAAAAAAAGAGAATATTTTCAACAAATGAATCTATGTTTTTTTAATTTACTTTGATATTTTAAATAACCAACTTAATATCATTAGTTGCAAACACATAATCTTTATGGTTAAATGTTGTATGTATTATCTTGAGACTTGAGTATTCTCTGCAAGGCTTTATAGGCGTGTGGATTTTCGATATAGTACTTGTTACATTTACTTAAAAGACTTGACTGTTGAATTTGAACGATGCAATTTGGTTTAAACAGCAGGAAACACGTCTCTACAGTAGACTATGCCGTGAGATAAGTGCAATTTTAAAGTAATTTTAAAGTTTTAACATATGAATCTGCACTTATTACTGTAAAATACTTAGTGTATTGTGTAACGCTAAGTGATTCTGCACAGTGTGTGTTTTTCCCTCGGGGCTTGCCGTAGGCGGATTGTAAATGCATGCATGCCAGATATGCAGTGGGCAGTTCAGAAGGGATAGGCGATACCACTTATTTTCTTTTTGATCCGATATCAATAATTTAAAGTCCAACATCGTCGATTCTGATACAATACCGCTACTTCTATTAAACTGATTTTTTTTTTTCTTTTTCTTGGGATAAAATAGGTCATAAAAAATATTATTTTTAGCCATAATTCAACTCATTAAATTTTTTATTTTATTTTTTTAAATTGTTTTTACATTTTTGAGCCTAAACAGAAAATTATTAGACTTCTATTTTGTTTACGCTTACAAACATTAACCATGGTTAAACTATGAAACCATGGTAAACAAAATAGAAGTCTAATAATTTTCTGTTTAGGCTCACAAATGTAAAAAAAAAAAAAAAATACTACAATATTACTGTAGTAAAACCATGGTTAACTATTTTATTTAATTATTTATTAACAACAGTTACCCACAAACTCATAATAAGAAATGTCAACTTTAGATATGTTGTTATTTTAGCGTGAATTTACTCCAGAAGCTGTTTCTCTGATTTTCTATCATTACCTCTACAAGGCACTGATCCCTCTTGTTTGAACGAGCCTTGTGATGGTGCAAGCGCTTGTCTGCTCGTGTCTTTCAGCATTTATGCATGTTAAGATGAGCAGAAGAAGAAACAGTTCCCATCCATTTGCTAATATAGCCTTATCCTTTTTATTTCACGTTGAAGCTTATGATTAATTTTCATGTTAATGGTAACAAAATAATATATATCCCTAGTTTTAGATTTTACTACAGTAATACTGCAGTATCCTTACAGTAACCATGGTTTTAATAAAATAGTATTGTAGTAACTATGACTAGTAATCATGGTTAATTTTGTGGTTCTGGTTTTACCTCAAATACCATGGTTTAATTATGCTTACTAAAACCCTGGGTAGTTTTTGCAAATACATGATAGTGTTTGTCTTTTTTTTTTTTTCTTCTTCTTCTTTAATTTGATAAGACTTCTCAGTTTTGAATCCTGACTCCACTTAAAAGCTCAATTTTTGCACATTCCGCTTAATATGAAGTTTGCAAAATGCATTTGTCTTTGCTACTGTCATTTTTTGTTTTTTAATTTGTATGTGATGTTGCTGCAATATTGCAAACTTCACAGGTACTATTTTCTAAACTTTATTTAGTGTTTAACATTAAGACCAAATTTAACTGAAGTTCATGGTGAAATATACTGTTCATGTCTTGTACATATTTTGATACCAAACCTGTTTCTTTGTACTCCCATTTGTGTTTTTGTGGTTTTGTATTTTTGCTGTTAAAATGTTTAATGAATTTGTAACATTGTAAAATGAATAAACATTTTGCATTTCTTTTAAAACACTTGTTGACTGCACTTTGTATAATACATAGGCTATATAAGGGAACTTGGAATATAAATGAAATGCATTTGAAAATCAAGTGTAACTAACATAAGTAAATATTACTTGATAATGGTAGTTCCCTACAAGATATATTGCCTTTATAACAAAACAAAAAATGGCCTGTAAAGTGATGCATTTGAGTTGGCATTACATGTTAAATCTAATATGTAAAAAAAAACAAAAAAAAAACTTTAAGTTCAAAACACTCAAAAAGCTGATGCAATTTTTTTTTTACATTTTCTTTTTTTTTTTAGTGAAACCAGGACAATGTTTTTTACAGTGTATCACCTTAAAGTATTTGGTGAATCTGTGGCAGTAGGGGGCAGTAGGAGGAACTCCAGCTCTACAGGCAACATGCCTGTCAAACCAACAATAGCAGAAAGCACAACTTTCCACAGGTGACATATTTTTATGCTCAAAGACAGCTGAACCGAGCACAACAAAATGCAAAGCTCTCGACACATGTTTTAAACTATGTTTAACGTCCTAAAAACACACCGCTTATAAGAGTTTTATTCAGATTACAAAAGCATCAGCACAAATCAAAATAAATACAGGTGTTCCTTTGAATAGATTTTAAAGATCTTGCTTTTTTTCTCATCTCTCACTTTTTCTGATGGCTATTATTTTTTGTCTCATTTTTATTTAGATCAAATATTAAAGTGTTATGGTACATGCATGCATATACTCTAATCAAATGGCATGGTCTTGCTCATCATCATCATTGAAATCACTAAAGCCCGAGAAATTGTTTTGACTCTTTCCAGGCCCAAATACCAAAGAATGAGTTCCCTACATAAAACTTTGTTAAACCTGTTGAAAGAACATGCTGGTGTGCTGGTCGACCAGCCCTAACCAGCATAAACAAGTCTGTTTCATCTTGTAGGATTTATATGTAGGTTTCAAACACCTAGTTCAAAACTATTGTAGCTTTTGGGTAAACAAGCAAACATAATTAGACCACATGACATACATCAAGGCAAAAGTCAACTTTATTATGATTTCACACTGTAAAAATAGAAATTTAATTGTATCCATCAAATGTTATTTTATTATTATTATTATTATTATTATTTTGCTACAAAATGTGAATTACTTTGCATCTACATAAAAACATTTTAGACCAACAATACTTCCCCAATGTTGTCCCAACTAGCCTAACAGAGATGTCTGAACAAACAATTTCATATTAATTAATGTTGCTGATTTGTGTGTTCCCAGCATGCATTGCAACATGAATAAATTATGCGGTTAGTGTTATAGGCTTATTTCTTGCTGACTATATTTATGCTGATATTGCTGTATTTTGTTGCCACTGTTAGTCTATTGTTGTGTGGTGATGTTAGGAGCTCATCTTTTAACTTAATGAGACTGTTGATTGTCACCATTATTGAGGTTTGTGTGTTAAGATTTGAGGTCTATTGTGTGTCTATGTCAAAACATTTTAACTACTGCCTTGCCTTGCAAGACATACCTTTCTTCAAAGGCAAAAATTGAAGTTAACGTCATGTAAAAATATCGAAATGGTGACAAAATGAAAGTTGTTGTATTGCGAATTGATAGTTGGCTTAACAAGCAATTAGCAGTTGTTTCAATGAGAATTTTTGCATTTAGTGAACAAACAAATTCACATTGACTAAACAAAGCAATGTTACTGAGGACAATTATTAAGACAGCTGTTGAAAGAACTCAAAAATCTTCCTGCATCATGTTGTGTTTATTTATTTATTTTTAAGTTTGCTCAACAATTATTTTTTTTTACGGTGCAGATCTTTACTGAAAGTTTAAGATGTGTTCTGTTTTTTGTTTTTTTATGAAAGTCAGTTCGGAGCATGTTGTCACATGTATTTTAAATTACATAAATGTATAAAATTTATTTATTACACAATTTGTGCGCAAAACAATGTTTTGATATTTTTGTACGCTACCTATTTCATTTTTGTCATTTAACTAATTGTTTTGTGCTCCATGCTTGTTTTACTTTTTTCAATTTAGCTGAAAAGCCTATAATAGGCTGTTTAATGCACGTAAATGTAAAGACAGGTGTATATTTTGTTTTGGTGGTTGTGATAGCGGTGACACGCTTTCCCATCAACCCCAAATGTTCACTTGTCCACATATAGTTCCTCGCTATTGGGACATATTGTCACAAAAGATTCATGTGTGTTCAATGAACTGTATCTTTTTTTTTTTTCCTGGGCAAGTGAACAGTGAAAGACCTCAAGGTATGTTGCTATACAGAAGTTGACTTTAAAAAAAAAAAAACTACCCTCAGAAATATTCACTGTAAAAATTGTGACAACAAGCCCCTACATTTCTCAAAAGAACATTTTATAAAAAAAAGAAGAGGAAAAAAAGAGCGCCTTACCTTCTACTGCTCTTTTGAAGAAAACTTTGCAGCTTCCACATGTAACAACCCCATAGTGACATCCTGACGCCTCATCTCCACACACCAGACACACTTTGGCTGTCGAAGACGTGTGTCTCAAAGACGCACTGAAATAAGAACAAACAGAATTGGACCATGAAGCATCAGGTGCAGTTGACAATACACACTAATGTCATAAAATATTCTGATGGTCAGAAATAATCATTTTTTTATGTTTTCCAGTGACAGTTGAAGGCTAATTGTAGAAATTACCATAAACAACTTAAGGCATTTGATATCTGAAAATGACTGGAAAATCAGATACAAGGTAGACAGTTTACATGTATTATTCTAGGCATACTATATTTAAATTCACACAAAAAAATAACAGAAAGCCCATAAATAACGCCCTGGGTCTGAGCTAAGTTTGTTCCTTCTCTGCAGGGCTGTTTGAGCCCAGCAATTTTAGTACTGCAGAAACCACATAATTCCCACATCGTTACTGGGCACCCAAAGGGCATGGCATATGTCTCTGACTCACAACGTATGCCTCACCATTTTGCTCCAAATCATGAAAATGGTCTTCCTTACACTGGAATCTGAATGAAGGACCTCAGAAATCTGACAACAGAAGAACTACATAAAAACACCCAATGTTATGCTAATTTTAAAGCACTTCATTTATTCTTGATCTATTAGAGACTTAAAAAGGACATTGAATGCAAAATGTAGACTGAACCACATTAAGTAGCAGACAATGAGAGAATGTTGAACATGGAAAAAGAGAGAATTTTGAGTCCTGTGCCCTCCAAAATGAAATTGAAACATTGAAAATGAAGTACACACTCCAAATAGTCTGGCTGACTAAGCAAAAATCATATTTAATCACCCAGTGAAACCTGACTTGAAGCCTGTGAGTGGACAGTGAACTACTACAAGGATGATTTGTGGACTGGGAAAGTCACCCTTTGAAAGTCATCTATGGCGTCAATAATAAAATTACATAACAAAGCCAATAGTGGAGCAGTTTGTTTATTATTACAGTAATTGCACTGGTTACACTAGTATTTATGAGTAAGTAGACTTAAAGGAATATTCCGGGTTCAATACAAGTTAAGCTCAATCGTTAGCATTTGTGGCATTGTATTGATTACTACAAAAATTTATTTTGACTTGCCCCTTGTTTTCTTTAAAAAAAGCAAATATCTGTGTTACTTTTTCAAAAGTATAGCCACAAGACATAAACATGATTTATGTGTGATAAAATCACTTACTAACCTTTTTTGTATAAAGTTATAGCCAATTTTACAACTTTGTTGCCATGACGATGTAATGTCAACAAACCCTAAAAATGACCATAAAAATTACAATATAAACAACTTTACAACTCAAATAATACATGAGTTTTAACAGAAGAATTAATGCAAGTGCTTTTATTAAATTATAAGCTTCACATTTCTGCCTTTTAAACCCTCCACAAACTGGCCACATTCACTTCCATTGTAAGTTTTTTTTTTTTTAAAGAAAAGGAGGGACGAGTCGAAATTAATTTTTGTGGTAATCAACATTATGCCACAAATGCTGTCGACTGAGCTTCACTTGTATTGAACCTGGAATATTCCTTTAATGGAGCTCTCAGTTGGGAAAATGATAAACAGCAAAAAGTTGTTCAATTTCTTGTTTACTAAAGTAAAAAAAAAAAAAAAAATGAAAGGTGCAAATTGGTACTTAAAATACTTGCTATAATTAATTACATTTGATCAAATTAATTAGATTAGATAACCTAAAAAGTGTAATCTTAAAGATTACATTACTGATTGTAGTTGTGTAATTTGTAATCAGTCCCAGTAGTTGATGCTGATGTTATGTAAGTGTTTATTTTTTGTCAAAATGTCTAAACTCTAACGGAATGCATAAATGACTACAGTGGTCCTTTAATATGCCGGCCCATGGTGTGATTGATTACAGGTGTGGCCGGGTGTATGTTTGGTTACAGCAGCGCGTGCATAGTGATTCTGCATCTGACAGGCATAGTTGACAAGTCCACAGGCTTATTTTCAGAATGCAGTCATGCTTTTTAAGCTTCCAACACATGTCCGACACGTTCAGCATACTGTACTGTACACGCTGACTCAAATTTTTCATGGGAAACGTGAGCAATACTGTCATAAGGGAACCCAGTTCATTTTTCCTCAACCATCATAACAATGACAACATGGACAGATACAGTACATGGAAAAATTTAGGTAAAATTTTCACTGAATGATTATTAGATATGCTGCATTAAAGGGATAGTTCACCCAAAAATGAAAATTCTCTCATCATTTACTCACCCTCATTCAATCCCAGATGTGTATAACTTTCTTTCTTCTGCAGAACACAAATTAAGATTTTTAAAAGAATATTTCAGCTCTGTAGGTCCATACAACACAAGTGAATGGTGGACAGAACTCTGAAGGTCCAAAGGGACATAAAGGCAGCATAAAAGTAATCCATATGACTCCAGTGGTTAAATCCATGTCTTCAGAAGCAATATGATAGGTGTGGGTAAGAAACAGATCAATATTTAAATCTTTTTTTTTTTTTTTACTAGAAATCTACACTTTCACATTCTAATGTGGAAGTGACTTTCAATTTCACATTCAACATCTACTGGTTAAGGCTGGTCAAAGGAGGAGATTTATAGTAAAACAGCACTTAGATATTAATCTGTTTCTCACCCACATCATATCTCTTCTGGAGACATTAACCACTGGAGTTGTATGATTACCTTTACATGCTGACTTTATGTGCATTTTGGACATTTTGAGTTCTCGTCACCATTCACTTCCATTGTATGGAGTGGACCAACAGAGCTCAGATATTCTTCTAGAAATCTTCATTTGTGTTCTGCAGAAGAAAGAAAGTCATACACCTCTGGGATGGAATGAGGGTGACTAAATGATGAGAGAATTAACATTTTTGGGTGAACTATCCCTTTAATGCAGATACAGTGTCAGAGTTGACCTGTAATTACAATTATCCGTGCATTGTATTTCATTTAGGCCTTACATTGTGTTATGTTCACATTCAGATGGCTTATTATTATAAAGGTGATACAGGAGTTACTTTGGCGATACAGGACTTTATTAGCTCTAGAATGGTCTGGAAATCCACTCTCCATCCATGGGTACATCAAAGATTTTAACAAATCAAAACAATTTGGCATGCATAAGGTGTTCAGTGAACTTTATCTTTTTTCCCCATGCAATAATGGTGAAAATGTTGAATTGCTTTTTTTGTAGACAAGACTTCAATGTATGTGACTATATAAATAAATTAGTTAAAAAAAAAAAAAAATATTAGAGTAAAAAGTGTGAAAAACTAGCTCTGGTCAAACTAAGGAACATTTAGAATCTGCTGATGTGTTTAATAGATAATGTCTTGATGCTCTCGAGATTGATGTTTTGTTATTTATTTTACATTTTTTGTAAGAATGAAAAAATGTATTAAAATCATTTTAATGTTATCAAAACAGTAGCAAAATGATTACTTTGTGGCCAATCTATGGAAATGCAAATGTATCGCAAATATAGGCATTATTAATTTGACAGTGACTTAAATAAATGGACTAGTACTTGTTACAATGAAGCTGAAATGTTAATCCAGAAGAACTATGTATGGGCGCTTACTTTGGTGTTGCCACCCCTCATAGTATTTATGCCACCCCCTTGCCACCCCATAAATTATTTTCTGCCCCTGGTAGATACTGAGCAATCCTACAAGGCATGCAAACTAAAAATGTCTTCTGAATTCTAAGGCTCTAACATTTGCTCTAACAATAATTTCATTATATGCTAGCCTTAGCACTGACACCCTCATCCCACCTTTAATAATGTGCATGCACTCATTTTAATCAGCAGTCCGCGGTAATTGTCTGGTTAGCATTCTGACAACATCCTTGAGTCTTAACAAGTCTCTGGGTCTCCGAGGCACGATCCCTCTCAAGGCCTGGTGTGGATAGCAACTTCATTGCATCTTTCTGACACAGTCAAGAGAGCTGATCTAATTCTCTCTTGTCCGTCTAAACACACATTCAATTTGTTAGCTGGTTAGCAGGGGTCTCTTGCGAGGGAGTCGATTGGCAGGCCCTGGTGAGCTAATCGGCCCGGCAGTACCAAAGCACTCACTGTGCATGATGTGGAGAAGTCTGGCTGTATTAAATGTACGGCAAGTCTATTTTTTGCCTGTCCATTCTCTCATTCTGCACTGAGCGTTCCTTGCCACGGTGTAAAAAAGACAAAGCAATGGGTTGACAAGGTGACTGCTGATTAAGGAATTAGGTCAGTGTTCATTGTTGTGAAACAGCTTGCCCATATGACCAGCATACTGTGAGGCTGTGTTTGTGTTTTGTGTATGAGAGAAAAACACCAGTTACGTTGCGTCTATAGCTTTAGTCAGTGGATATTCCATTGGTCTACAGTAAATAATGAGCTGCATTGCTCGCCTGCCTCTGCTCTTTAAGTTGCTGTTAGACTCTAAATTAGATTCAAAATTGCAGTGCCGTTTTCTTCACCTAGCAAAGTATAACCTCACATGATCGCAGACTGATCGCACATGTGAACTGGGCAACATTAGGTTGAAAGTTCTGCTGCTGAAATCGGTACGTGCTTACCGAAATTCAAATCACTGCCCCCAGAGGCCGAAGGAGGAAGTGTTGTTGAACGGAATAGCTCCAGTTTCCGGGTGAAATGTCCACAGAGTGGCGCCAAAAGTGAGTTGAATTTTAGTTGTAAATGATGCAATACAGTCAACAGGAATACATATTTTATTAACCCTACCCCCTAATCCAAACCCCAACCCTAAACCCAACCATCAGTGGAAACGTAATTTTAGCGTGAAAATGGAACCTCAGAATCATGCTCAACATTGTTTATGTGAATGCAATTACTTCCTGGTTTCCATGGGTCCAGAACCTGTGTCTCAGTGGTAGAGCCAGAGGAAAAGGTGAACACATTTGAACTGATGCTAAAATGCTTGATGGGGAATGGCACTTGTCAGTAATTCAGCAGAATGGGATCGATTTCAGGATACATTAACATTCGAAGCAATTCAAGTCACCCTTCTCCCTGCAATGCTTGTATGAATGCTCTGTAAATAGACAGGCAATAACAAAGGTAATATGGTAAAGAATAAAAAGGTGTGGGGTGAGCAGGATTGTAACTAGCTACAAGTACTTTCAATTCTTGTCCATTTTATGCATGTCAGCAATTTAACTACGGAAGACTACCACTGCATTGAGATCAAACAACAACTTTTTCTAGTGTTCTTTTTGTTGGCTTGTTGGCACAAGGCAGCAGATATGCACTTCCATCTTCAGATTTTTACATATATAAACATTAGGAGACACCTCTGTAAGCAAACTGTTAACTAGAAATGCTTATGGATTCAGAAGTCCTCCTTGATAATTGATACAATTTCATCATACACACAGCATGCAGCAGAATCCAAAGTTTATGTGGTACAAAAGACAAAATACAGTACATTTTATGGCCAAGTTTCATGGAGATAAACAGAAATCAATTTAAAACGTTCAAATGTTATCTGTGCAACTGTGCAACCTAAAATACAATCTTTAAAAGGAAGTAATTGTGAATTGAACCAGGTAGTGATCACTTAACATTTAAGCACTGAAATAAGCACGTAATAATAATACTACACACATTCAAGCTCAACTTGGCAATAGGGCTGCAACTAACAATTATTTTGATAATCGATTAATCTAACGATTATTAGAACGATTATTCGACTATTCGCGATTATTGCAACTATTAATCATTAGCTCTTAACCGACTATTCAGCTTGTGCCCGACATAAAAGGTTGTATTAAACGTGCTTAATAACAATAAAGAGGACACAATCATCTTTTAAAAATACCTAAAAAATGACATTCACTGAATTAAAGGGACAAAATACTTTTTAAGTTTAATTCAGTAAAGAAATTCACTGCAAAAAATCCTATTGTTATCAAGTGTTTTTGTCTTGTTTTCCATTTAAAATTGTCTAAAAATCCTTAAAACAAGATACATTTACTTGAGAAGCAACATATAAGATATTTAGACTTGCTTTAAGAGAATGTCTCATAAATATGTGTATTTTATATATAAGTATTAAGTATTTTTTCACTTAGTTATACTTCTGCGGGTGCAGTAAAGACAAAATATACTTACAGTGGCATGCAAAAGTTTGGGCACCCTGATCAAAATTCTGTTGCTGTGAATAGCTAAGTGAGCAAAAGATGGCCTGATTTCCAAAAGGCTTAAAGTTAAAGATGACACATTTCTTTAATATTTTAAGCAATTTTACTTTTTTATATTCATCTTTTACAGTTTCAAAATAACATAAAACGAAAAGGGCACAAAGTAGAAGTTGGGCCCCCTGCATGGTCAGTACTTAGTCACACCCCCTGGCAAGTATCACAGCTTGTAAAAGCTTTTTGTAGCCAGCTAAGTGTCTTTCAATTTTTGTTTGGGGGATTTTCGCCCATTCTTCCTTGCAAAAGGCTTCTAGTTCTGTGAGATTCTTGGGCCGTCTTGCATGCACTGCTCTTTTGAGGTCTATTCACAGATTTCCGATGATGTTTAGGTCAGGGGACTGTGAGGGCCATGGCAAAACCTTCAGCTTGCGCCTCTTGAGGTAGTGCATTGTGGATTTTGAGGTGTGTTTAGGATCATTATCCTGTTGTAGAAGCAATCTTCTTTTCATCTTCAGCTTTTTTACAGATGGTGTGATGTTTGCTTCCAGAATTTGCTGGTATTTAATTTAATCCATTCTTTCCTCTACCAGTGAAATGTTCCTCTGTGCCACTGGCATCAACACAAGCCCAAAGTATGATCGATCCACCCCCGTGCTTAACAGCTGGAGAGGTGTTCTTTTCATGAAATTCTGCACCCTTTTTTCTCCAAACATACCTTTGCTCATTGCGGCCAAAAAGTTATATTTTAACTTCATCAGTCCACAGGACTTGTTTCCAAAATGCATCAGGCTTGTTTAGATGTTCATTTGCAAACTTCTGATGCTGAAATTTGTGATGAGGATGCAGGAAAGGTTTAGTTCTCATGACTCTTCCACGAAGGTCATATTTGTGCAGGTGTCGCTGCACAGTAGAACAGTGCACCACGACTCCACAGTCTGCTAAATCGTCCTTAAGGTCTTTTGCAGTCAAACAGGGGTTTTGATTTGCCTTTCTAGCAATCCTACGAGGAGTTCTCTCTGAAAGTTTTCTTGGTCTTCCAGACCTCAACTTGAACTCCACCGTTCCTGTTAACTGCTATTTCTTAATTACATTACGAACTGAGGAAACGGCTACATGAAAACGCTTTGCTATCTTCTTATAGCCTTCTCCTGCTTTGTGGGCATCAATTATTTTAATTGCAGAGTGCTAGGCAGCTGCTTAGAGGAGCCCATGGCTGCTGTTTTTTGGGACAAGATTTGAGGAGTCAGAGTGTGTATAAAGTTTTGAAATTTGCATCACCTGGCCTTTCCAAACGATGATTGTGAACAAGCCATAGCCCTAACAAGCTAAATAAGGTCTGAGACCTTGGTATAAGTTATCTGAGAGCTCAAACCTCTTGGGGTGCCCAAACATTTGCATGGTGCTCCTTTCCCTTTTTTTCACTCTAAAATTGTACAAAATAAAAGTAATACACTAATATTGCATAAAATGTTGAAAATAATGTTTCATCTTTAACTTTATGCCTTTTGGAGATCAGTTCATCTTCTACTCACTTAACTATTCACAGCAACAGAAATTTTGACCAGGGGTGCCCAAACTTTTGCATGCCACTGTATATTCAAGATCTATTCTGTAAAAGCAAGTCTAAATATTGTATATGCTGCTTCTCAGGTGAATGCATCTTTTTTTAAAGGATTTTTAGATATTTTAAAATATTTGTATTTTTAATATTATATTCAACATTCTCAGATAATTTTTTTTTCTTCTGCAGTATAGGGACGAGCGTCCCCACGCCAGAGTGCATCAGCCGGGTGAGTTTCAATCTCTCCCCCTTAGATCGGGACACTTTGTGCAACTCATAAAAGAGGCGCTGACCGCAGAGAGAAATGCCAGTTTCAGAGTTTGTAGTTATTTACATGATCTGCTTCCATATTATTTGAACTTTAATAAAGCTATAATGCGTTATATATAACTGCATTTAAGATGTAATGCCAGGGTGTTTCCTTTAAAGAGCTCCAGCTCTGCTTATTCCACAACAAGAGTGCTTCTGTTTTACTTATTTGGTATTTCTGCATTATAATTCCCTCATAATTTGCAATCTACATCACCTGAAGCTGTTTGGAAAGTTTAGAGTGCATCTGGACTGTGAGCTGTGTAATTCTACCTCTCCTCTGTCAGGCGCGAACTGCCATGCTGCTCTCACGTGTCATCGTTAGAGTTTCCTATGATCGCATGTCACTTTAAATGAGATCAAACGACTATTCGACAACAAAAAATTTTGTCTACATTTTTTTATTGTCGATGTTATCGATAATCGTTTCAGTCCTACTTGGCAACTACTGCATGGGAACGAAACTGAAGTGCACAAAATGACAAAAATCTAGAGTTGGAGCATTAAATTGTTTGGATTCTGAATATTTATTGCTGCTTACATGCTGCTGCATCAGCTGAGATCTGCAGAAAGATACTGGCAGTGTTAAGAATGAAAACTGACAGATGGATCAGGAATAAACCGTCTAACTGCTCGCATACACTGCACTGGAGCTGTCACATATCAATCTAAACAGAGTGCAAGAGCAGCAAACATTTTATCTCTCTTTACCGAGCAATAGTCAATTCGACAAGGGCAGAAATAGAACATGCAGGGAGAGTTAAACTTAAATATAACCATTCTTTATTAGAGTTTGACTGCTAATGAATTTTGTAGATAACATACCTTAGCCCTGATAACTAAGTTGGGGAAAATGCGATTTCTGGCTGATAGTTTTTAAAATCAATAATGTACACTGAATAACATTAAACAGTTTAACATTAAAATCATGTTTACACACATATTGTTTATGTCTTGTGGCTATACTTTTGAAAAAGTGAGTTTTTAACATTCAAAAATTGGCCCCATTCACTTCCATTGTAAGTGTCTCACTGTAACCCAGATTTTTGCTTAATTTTTTAAAGAAAAGGTCTAAATAATTTTTTGTGGTAATCAATATTATGTCACAAATGCTGTCAATCGAGCTTAACTTTTCTATGAGATGTCTCTGATGACAATAAAGTTACCGCTGAAAATCAAAATGTAATCAATCTCAAAATTAAAAAAATTAAGGCCACTCTTTGAAACGTTTGTGTATAGCTGTCAGGTAGCAGTCACTGAATTTCGGATTAAGTGAAAAGTCACGTCACTCATGATCATTATCGATCATCATTTTCATGATCGATCATTGCTGTCACTTCTGAGTACTCAAGTACTCGTGCCCATCCCTAGTCCACAGATGTCCACACAGAACACATTAACAGTTCTCAATCAGAGAGGTGTTTTGTCTTAGTTTAATTTTGTAGTTCCTAGCCCATTTAATTAATTTCATTAAATGAAGACAGCAAACTCACAATTTGGGTAAAAATTTGCCATGATTTCTTTTGCCGTGGCACTAATATTAGCATGCTATCAACCAGTCATAGTGTTGAAACCAGGAAGTAATCGAGATAACATACTGTACACAATCAAGAGCGCAATTCGGGGGTTGTATTTTTACTCAAAATAACATTGTTTGGGTTGGGGGTAGGGTTAAAAACAATATGCATTCCTGTTGACTGTCTATCATTTACGACTAAAAATACAACTTGCTTTTGGAATCACCCTGTGTACATTTCACCCGGAAAAGTGTCAACAACACTTCCAGCTTCGGCCACATGGGGCAGTGAAGCAGCAGAGCTTTCGTCATCTGATAGCTTTGCATTCTGCAGATGTCGATTTCCCATGTGATCATGACACTAAATTCATAGTGTGATCAGTCTGAACAGTATGTCATCCACTTGTAGGTTAGAGTTAGGGTTAGGGTTAGATTTCACCTAGAAGTTTAACACTGTGGATCAGTGATGCTAACAAAACATTCCTCTGTTTGTTTGCTTGTTTGTTTGTTTGTTTGTTTGAGTAGTCCAACATAGCAACACTGGCTAGACAAATGGTGTGAGTTTGAGGTGGTACTATCTGATTGTACAACCAATGCAAAACCAGGAGTTTTCTGGAATCTGTTCAAAAACAGTGATTATTCCATTTGGTGATGCTAGTGGCACAGAAATGACACAATTTAGCTTTAAGGTGGGTGCAAAGCTATCAAACTTTATCAATCTGACGTGTCAAAAGACATAGCAAATATTTGTCATGTTGAAGAAAATATCGGATGAAATGGGGGCATCGAAGATATTCGTCGAACTACAATTTCTGTGGAGACCAAGTTATCTGCTCTGATCAAGAGAACTGATGATGTCAAAAAGTGAGTGGAATTCCCAGAGGAAGCGGAGAGGGAATTTCAAGCACACCCACCAGCGAATAAAAGTGAGGTTGAACAGTTGAGAAATAAAGTGGAGGACATGGAGAATTGGAGTCGACGCAACAATCTTAGCTTTATTGGCGTCCCTGAGGGAAAGGAAAGCGGACGCATGAAGAAGTTCATGGGGAAATTATACTCAAGATGGCACGAGTATGGCTGCTGCGTTGCAAGCTCCGACACAACATGGTAGTGTTTTGTTTGTTTTGTTTACAATTCTTATGTTTTTTGTCTTGGATGTTGTCTGCCTTATTGTCTACGACAGACAAACACTTTTGGACATTGGTTTAGCAATTACACACCATACACCGGACTTCAAATTCCTCAATGCCGACCCGCAGTTTACAAACACGACAGCAGAGCCCTTTGTCTGGGCTGCCCGGCCATGGAAACGCAGAAGGAAAAAGGGAAACAGAGCCGGTGTTCTCATCAGAATAAGACGTCGCGCAAATCGACCCCCGCTACCCAGTTTTCTACTGGCAAATGTTCAGTCTCTGGATAACAAGCTCTGCAAGCTGCAAGCGCGGATCTCTTTACAACGAGAGACGAGGGACTGCTGCATTATCTGCTTAACAGAAACTTGGATGTCTGCGGAGATTCCAGATTCAGCCATCGAACCCCCGGGGTTCTCTGTGCACCAAGCGGACAGAGCGAAAGACCTCTCAAGTAAAAGCAGAGGTGGTGGTGTATGTTTTATGATCAACAAATCCTGGTGTGATCAGAGGAACATACATTCTATCAAGTCTTTCTGCTCTCCTGATCTGGAATTTCTCATGCTTCTGTGTCGACCATTCTGGCTACCGAGGGAATTCACAGCGGTCATTATCACTGCTGTGTACATCCCGCCACAAGCCGACACAGACCGGGCACTCAAGGAACTGTATGGAATTATAAGCAAGCAGGAAACCGCGCACCCTGAGGCCACGTTCATTGTGACCGGGGACTTTAATAAAGCCAGTCTCAAATCAATCGCACCAAAATACCACCAACACATCAGTTTCAACACACGAGGGGACCGGGTTTTGGACCATTGCTACTCTCACTTCCAGGACGGCTACAATTCCCTCCCCCGCCCACCATTTGGCAAATCAGACCACTCTTCCATTCTGCTTCTGCCCGCTTACAGGCAGAAACTGAAACAGGAAGCACCCGCCCTCAGAACGATCCAGTGCTGGTCGGACCAATCAGATTCCACACTACAAGACTGTTTTGATCACACAGACTGGGAGATGTTTTGGTCCGCCTCTGATGACGACATCGAGCTTTACGCTGATAGTGTAATGTGTTTCATCAGAAAGTACGTAGTGTACGTCGTTCCGACCAGAACAATACGGATCTATCCGAACCAGGAACCTTGGATTAATAGCGATGTTCGCGCGGCACTTGATGCGCGGACCTCCGCTTTTAATTCCGGGAACGTGGAGGATCATAAACAAGCCAGTTATGTCCTCCGAAAAATCAGAACAGCAAAACTTCAGTACAGGAACAAGATTGAAGGGCAGTTTAACACCACCAACTCTAGAAGCATGTGGCAGGGAATTAACATCATCACGGACTTTAAAGGGAATAAAAACTCCGCTGTGAACACCGGTGCCGCTCTCCCGGATGAGCTAAATACTTTTTATGCTCGTTTCGAGAGAAATAACACCGCCCTCGCGGAGAGAGCTCTCGCGGCCGAAGCTACAGAAGTTAGTTCACTCTCCGTCTCTGTAGCGGATGTAACCCGATCCTTCCGACGGGCGAATATCCACAGAGCCGCGGGTCCAGATGGCATTCCGGGCCGCGTCATCAGAGCGTGCGCGAACCAACTGGCTGGTGTTTTTATGGATATTTTCAACCTTTCCCTCTCTTTGTCTGTAGTCCCCACATGCTTTAAAACATCCACCATTGTGCCTGTTCCAAAGCAATCCAAAATAACTTGCTTAAATGACTGGCGTCCTGTTGCTCTGACCCCCATCATCAGCAAATGCTTTGAGAGACTAATCAGAGATTACATCTGTTATGTGCTGCCTCTCTCACTAGACCCACTGCAGTTTGCTTACCGCAACAACTGCTCCACCGATGATGCCATTGCATCTACAATACACACTGCTCTCTCCCACCTGGAAAAAAAGAACACTTATGTGAGAATGCTGTTTGTAGACTACAGCTCAGCATTCAACACCATAGTGCCCTCCAAGCTTGATGAGAAACTCCGGGCCCTGGGCTTAAACAGCTTGCTGTGCAGCTGGATCCTGGACTTCCTGTCAAGCAGACGCCAGGTGGTTAGAATAGGCAGCAACATCTCCTCATCACTGACCCTCAACACTGGAGCCCCACAGGGCTGTGTTCTCAGCCCACTCTTGTATTCTCTGTACACACATGACTGTGTGGCAACACATAGCTCCAATGCCATCATTAAGTTTGCTGATGATACGACGGTGGTAGGTCTGATCACTGACAATGATGATACAGCCTACAGAGAGGAGGTGCACACTCTGACACACTGGTGTCAGGAGCACAACCTCTCCCTCAATGTCAGTAAGACAAAGGAGCTTGTGGTGGACTTCAGAAGAAAAGACAGAGAACACAGTCCCATCACCATCAATGGAGCACCAGTGGAGAGAGTCAGCAGCTTTACGTTCCTGGGTGTCCATCATCTTCTTCCTGAGACGGCTGAGGAAGTTTGGAATGAACCACCACATCCTCACACGGTTCTACACCTGCACTGTAGAGAGCATCCTGACTGGCTGCATCTCCGCCTGGTACAGCAATAGCACCGCCCACAACCGCAAAGCACTGCAAAGGGTAGTGCGAACTGCCAGACACATCATCGGAGGTGAGCTTCCCTCCCTCCTGGACATATATACCAGGCGGTGTGTGAAAAAAGCTCGGAGGATCATCAGAAACTCCAGCCACCCGAGCCATGGGCTGTTCTCACTGCTACCATCAGGCAGGCAGTATCACAGCATCAGGACCCGCACCAGCCGACTTCATGTTAGCTTCTTCCCCCAAGCAATCAGACTTTTGAACTCTTGATCTCCCACGATCAAAATACATCAGCACTGCACTTTATTACTCTTATTCTTATATCTCACACCGAACTGTCATAAATTATATTATTATTATATTATATTCTCTCTTAACAACTTACTATCAACTGACAGCCTGAATATCAATACAGTACAATACAACCTACTGTACATTCTATATATACTATATATACTTTTTTATTGTATAATGTGTATTCTATATTGTGTGTATTGTATACTGTACAGTGTATGTTATTATTTGTATATTGTGTTGTGTGTAATTTTGTGTATATTAGACTTTAAATTGTGTTGTGTTAATCTGATGTTTATTGTAAATTGGTATATGTCTCATCACTGTCACGACTACTATGTTGCTCGGAACTGCACCCAAGAATTTTACACATTATTGCACTTGTGTATATGGTTGTGTGACAATAAAAGTGATTTGATTTGATTTGAATTGATTTCTACACTAATCGATATGGCGGGGCGACAGCTGGAGATAGAGCGGGCACAAAGAATTCTTGGTCCGCGACCCAATCCCGAAGACAGGTCAAGACCAATTCTGGCAAAATTTCTCAGATTAGGGGATCGCCATTTTGTGCTGTGAGCTGCACGAGAGAAAGGGGAGCTGCATTACGATGGCAAGCGTATACACATTTTCCCTGACTTTGAAAGAACAATGCAACTTAAACGGGATTAAACAGAAAAGCCCTGCATGCTCGCGGGATGAAATTTGCAATGTTGTATCCAGCGACCCTAAGGTTGAACACTAGTGAGGGATTCAAGTGCTTCGTCTGCCCGAAGGAAGTTCTGATGTACGTCACGGAGATGGAACAGTGACTTGATTAATCATTAAAGGGTGACATTATTTTTATTTTATTTTAATTATTTTTCCCCTTTCCATGCAAAGACTTGAGTTGAGTGACCAGTAAGAAAAGTCATGCAAAACTGTATACGAATTTAACACTCAGGCTTCAAGAGCACACTCAGTTCTGGTTCTGTTATCGACAGAGATCTTGTTTGTATGTTAATGGTTTTGATGATTGTGCACATGGACCGTAATATTGGGCGGCGATGGTGTGAAACAGATTTTGCAGTCCATTAACCTGTGAGTCATGGACCGTCGAGTTTTTGTTGAATGATCATTTATGTGTAATAACTGGATAGCTCTGCGCACTGTTCTTGTTCAAGCACAGTTTGTTTCTTTTAAAAGGGGTTGGGATGTCAGTGTCAAAATGTTATCATTAGTACATCTCTAACTTTGATTGCTCATATTTTTATTATTACACTTTTTGAAAATTATATGGACTTAGGTCTTTATGTCTCACCACATGGAATGTTAATGGGTTAGGCCATCAAATTAAAAAAGAAAGGTAATGGCTAAACTAAGGGCTGAAAAGTGTGATGTGGTTTTTCTGCAAGAAACACCCCTGTCCCAGGAGGAAGCAGAAAAAATGGTCGGGTTTTGGGTTGATATGGTGTTTTACAGTGTTAGTACTAGTAAGAGTAGGGGTGTTATAAAACTTGTGAACAAACATTTACATTTTAAATGCTTCAAGCAACTGAAAGATAAAGAAGTGATAATTCTTATTTTAGTGGCAGAAATGGAGGGGAAGAATAAAATATTAGCTAATGTTTTTGCACCGAATGGGGATGATCCCGCTAACTTTGTAAGTTTGGAGGGTATGCTACTTGCAGCTGGAGAATATTATATTATTTTAGGTGGAGGTTTAAATCTGGTGTTGGACCCAGTGCTTGCAGTATAATGATGGATAAAACTCCCAAAGCTAGTTTAAAATTAAAAGATATGTGTAAGGCTTTAGGGTTAGTAGACATATGGTGGCTTTTAAACCCGGCTGGGAGGGATTATACATTCTATTCATCACCACATAAGATTTATTCTAGATTTGACTATTATTTGATATCAAAATCTCTTGTTACTTGCTCTGCTTCATGTGCTATTGGTACCATTATTATATCAGATCATGTTTGGGTATGTTTTGAAATTATTCCACATAATATATTAAAAAAAAAATTACATTAGAGATCTAGCTGACCCGGAAAGAGATATAAAAAAGGGTGAATTGGAGATGAAAAAAATCACACCTGAGGGACTGAAAGATTTAACACGATTAAATATAAGTACAATGCTATACTTTCCAAGAAGGATGAGTTTGGGCTGTTTAGGGCAAGGCAGAGATTTTTTGAATCTGGTGACAAAGCGGGTAAGCTTCTGGCAAGCTATATTACACATAGAAAGATGTCCACTTTAATTCCTGCTATTCAGACTGATGAAGGAGTGGTTGTTAGTCAGAAGATATTAATGAGGTTTTTAATATTGACTTGTATACATCCACCTGTGACTCTAGGTATAAGGATATAAGAGATTCTTATATATAATTTTGGATTCTTTCAGTGTACCTAAATTGACAGATGAGCAGAAACAGGAACTAGACTCCCCAATAACATTAGACGAAATTGCTGAAGTGACTAGGAACTTGCCCTCATCTAAGTCTCCAGGATCGGATGGCATTAATGAGTTTTTCTGCTGAGGTGTCACTTTTACTGCTTGATATGTACAATGAGGCACTGGAGAAAGGAGAGTTCCCTATCTGTCACTCACTCGACGTTGTGTCGATGTAGTGACACTAGGGGTCACTCTTGGGAGCCCGAGACACCTCTGGTCTTTGATAAAAGGCCAATGAAAATTGGCGAGTGGTATTTGCATGCCACTCCCCCGGACATACGGGTATAAAAGGAGCTGGAATGCAACCACTCATTCAGATTTTCTCTTCGGAGCCGAACGGTCATGCTCATTGAGCTGAATATTACTGTTCATTCACCTCTGCTGGATCTGACAGCGCATTTCAGCGGCTTCTCCCTCCTCTGCACTGGTGCACTGCAGAGAACGCCCCTGGGCGCTTCGGTAGAAAAACTAGAGAGTACATTTTCTGAAAGAGCCTTTTTCCCCTCTAAAAGAGTATACATTTCTCTAAAAGAGCGCACACACGGAACGTCTTTTTATAGACGCGTCTTTTCAAAGATGCCTTTCTGATTGTGTGTTATTCCTGGTTGCGGTCGTTATCTCTCAACTTCGGATGGTCATGATCACTGTCTTTCGTGTCTGGGCGCGACCCACACGGAGGCAGCGTTTGTGAATGGTTCATGTTCTCACTGCGAGAACATGACCATGGCAACGTTGCGGTCGCCGAAGTGGCTCCCCGCCTCGGTCCTTCTACCTATGGGTATCAGGCCAGCGCGGCTAGCACTGGGGGCGATTTGAGGACCCCAATGGGATCGTCTCCGCCGGGTATCCCCCCGCAGACCTCCCATTCCCCAGCACGCTTGTCTGCCCCAATTGGGCTTCCGGATGAGTTCGCCGGCTTGTCTCATGGCGAGTCTGGCTTCTTGTTCAGAGCCCGCGAAGATGATGAGCTCTCGAGCGCAGCATCGGAGAGCGGGCTTGTCCAGTCGGACACAGAAGCCTCAGCTGGGCTTCCCCCTTCGGGGACGATCGCCCAGTCACAGGCCGATGCCGAAATGACGGTCATGCTTTCCCATGCGGCCGCGAGCGTCGGGTTAGAGTGGAACTCTCCCCTGAACCCTCGCGGCTTGATGATTGGTTTCTGGGCTCGCGGCACCGCTCAAAGCAGCCGCACCCCGCTCCAGTGCCATTCTTCCCGGAAGTGCAGGAGGAGCTGACGAAGTCGTGGGAGGCACCTTTCACTGCTCGGCCCCGACTCCGCAGTTCCCCCGCTTTCACTACCCTCAATAGCGGGGCGGCCAAGGGCTATACGCCGATTCCCCCAGTGGATAAGGCGCTCGCGGTGCACCTATGCCCGCAGAGCACCGCCACCTTGCCTGGACGCCCTAAGCTCCCGTCCAAGCCCTGTAAGATCACGTTGTCCCTGATGGCTAAAGCCTACAGTGTTGCTGGACAAGCCGCCTCTGCCCTACACGCAATGGCTCTCCTGCAGATCCACCAAGCCAAGGCACTGAAAGAACTGCACGAGGGTAGTTCCGCCCCAGATTTGATGCAGGAACTGCGCTCGGCGACCGACCGGGCGATGAAGGTCACGGCGCGGTCTCTCGGGCGGACGATGGCCACACTAGTGGTCCAGGACCACCACATTTGTCTCAACCTGGTCGAGATGGGCGAGGCCGACAAGACACGGTTCCTTGCTGCCCCCATTTCCCAGGCAAGCCTATTCAGCGATACCGTCGAGGACTTTGCCCAGCAGTTCTCGGCAGTGAAGCAGCAGACGGAGGCAATCCGGCACATCCTGCTCCTGCACGGCTCAAGATCCCGCACCCCGTCTGCTCGTCGCATTTGCAGAGCAGCGGGCTGGGCAACACCCAACACCTTTGCAAGGTTCTACAACCTCTGGGTGGAACCGGTTTCATCCCAGGTAGTGGCACGCAACACAAGCGGATAAGCCCGGGACAGCCGGCCTGGTGTATCACTTGCACATAGCGCCTTCCACCTCCCTTGGAGCTGAAGACCTGCACCATTAATTGCCAGTAGTGTTCACAAACTTTGTTCCCTGGTTGACTTCCTCCGAGCCCTGTGGCAGTCGAGTTTTCAGAGAGACTCACTGCCGGCCCAGTACACACGCTAACTAAGAGCCCTGTTCTGGGGTAGGTGCTCCGCATGTGGCGGTTCCCTGTAAGGCTAACCCCATGCGATATATATCTTCCGCTAGTTCGTTTCCCTGCTGGCAAACTGCGTCTTCCTTGGGCAGAACCCCTCTGCCCCAGTCTCCATGTTTGTAGTAACTCCTCCCCCATTGGGCAGGATCTACCTTGAAGGCTCTCCACATGGTTAGAAAGACCATGTGACGTATTCTTCCACTTAAATATCCCCCCCTCACTTTGGGCGAGGTGTGGTCTCCACGGTGTCTTCCCCTTGGGAGGGACACCCCCCGATTAGACCTGGCGGCCCAGTCGGATAATCCCCCTTCTTTTTTAGAGAGTGGAAAAAGAGAAGGGGAAAAGAGGCCACGACTGGGTTAAGCCTGTCTCTATCTTTTGGGTAGTCGACTTGTCCCCAAAAAGGGCCGTTCGACACTCATAACTATGTTGGGGGAGGTTACGTGTCGACCTGGTGTGCTGGCTATGAGGCACACAGCAGTCTGCCCTCCACACACCGCCAGTTCACATAACACAGTTCAGCCAGTTGTGGCGTTTCGTATAGGGACCCCTAGTGTCACTACATCGACACAACATCGAGTGAGTGGCAGATACGGAACGTCATGGTTACGTGTGTAACCTCCGTTCCCTGAAGGAGGGAACGAGGCGTTGTGTCCCTCCTGCCACAACGCTGAACTACCCGCTGAAATGGCCGGACCTTATATCGGCTCCTCAGCATAAAACCTGAATGAGTGGTTGCATACCAGCTCCTTTTATACCCGTATGTCCGGGGGAGTGGCATGCAAATACCACTCGCCAATTTTCATTGGCCTTTTATCAAAGACCAGAGGTGTCTCGGGCTCCCAAGTGTGACCCCTAGAGTCACTACATCGACACAATGTCTCGTTCCCTCCATCAGGGAACGGAGGTTACACAAGTAACCATGACGTTACCATCCACCCTATCACAGGCTTTAATCATTTTATTCTTAAAAAGGACAAGAATCTGCATGAGTGTAAGAGTTACCGTCTGATATCTTTGATTCCGGTAGATGCAAAAAAAAAAAAATCCAAAATCTTGGCAAATAGGCTACGCAGTGTAATTACTTCTTAAGTTCATGTTGATCAGGTTGGTTTTATCCACAGAAGACATGGGGCAGACAATATTAGAAGATATATTAATATTATGTGGTCAGTGGCCAACATATATTCTCCAGTGGCAGTGGTGTCACTGGATGCAGAAAAACCTTTTGACCGTGTGGAGTGGGGGTATTTGTTTGTTCTGTTAGAAATTTTGGGTTTTTTAGTGTTTTTATAAAATGGATACTCCATTATACACGCATCCCTAAGCAGCAGAGCATACTAATGGACAAATCTCTTATTTTACCCTGGCACGGGGGACTCGGCAAGGATCTCCATTATCCCCGCTGCTGTTTTGTTTTTCTATAGAACCATTGGCTGCCGCTATAAGAGCAAGCAGGGATTTTCCTGGGGTTTCAGTAGGGGGATCAGTTCATAAATTGATGCTTTATGCAGATGACATACTCCTGTTTGTTTCTGAGCCACAAAAACCACAATGTTTGTTAGAGATTATAAATTAATTTGCTAAATTTTCAGGTTATAATGTTAATTGGTCTAAATCTAAAGCTCTCCCTTTGACAGCTTATTGCCCAACTTCTTTTTTTCAACCTGCCCCATTTCAGTGGCCGAATAGGGTATGCGGTATCTTGGTATTCTTTTTCCTCCAAAATTTATTGACTTAGTGAGAGTTAATTTTGAGCCACTGTTACAGAAAATTTCAAATGATGTAGGGAGGTGCTTAATTTGTCTCTTTGGGGAAAGGTAAATGTTTCCAAAATGAACTCCCTTCCAAAAATAAAATATCTACTTCAGTCGATTCCAGTAGAAATTCCATTGAAATATTTTAAGCAGTTTGATTAACAAGGTCCTTTCTTTGGAATGGTAAGCGTTCTCGTTTGCATATGGGTAAGTTACAACAGCCAGCTGATAGAGGTGGACTGGGGCTCCCTAAACTTTTGTTTTATTATAATGCTTTTAGCCTGAGACATCCAGCTCATTGGTCCCTTCCTCCTGAGAGGGCATGAGGCATCAGTATATTACAGCATGTTAATGGATAAAGTGGGTTGCAGTTTTCACTCTGCTCTCAGAACAGTATGGAGTAAGGATTTGAATGTAATAATTAGTGATGAGGATTGGATAAAAAAATTTGTCAAAACTGTCAAATGATGTCAAGAAACCTGGGAGTATGACTTATTCAATTTACAATTTTACATTGCTTTTACTGGACTCCCAGCAGGTTATTTAGACTGGGCTTGAAAGACTCAGCTGAATGCTGGCATTGTGGAGTGGAAGAAGGAGATAAAATACATGTTTTTTGGATTAAGGTTCATGATTACATTCAAGAAGTATCAGGATGCTGCTTTTCATTTGCCCTAGGCTCTATGTTCTGGGGCACCCATCTTCATGATGCTCTTATGTAGAGGGGAGGGAATGGATTAAAATAAGTATTATGATAGGGAGACAAGTTGTCATGAGAGGTTGGCCGACAACAGGCTCACCGTCTTTCCAAGAATGGGTTACTGAACTGGGGAAAGTGACGGCTTATGAAAGAATGTATTATAGATTAACTGAAAGAATGGATGTCTATATGAGAAAGTGGGGCAGGGTGGCATGACCTGTTGGTGAGATGCAATATAAGAATGTAATTATTTTGATATTTTTTTAGATATTTAATTTTAATTTTTTCTATTATTACTTTTGGTATTCTAGCTGGGTGTGTTTGAGCAATCTATGTATTATTGTGACTGACATATAGGGTGGTTGTAGGGTGGGGTAAGGGGGATGGAGTTTGATATAACATTTATGTAATATAATATATTGAATTGGTGGTTGTAAAAATAAAAATTATAAATCATAAAAAACAATAAGCCCTACTTAGCTTCAAGAGGACCACCCATCACTGTGCAAACAGCTCTTACCGACAGCCATCTCTTCTCCAGTCTAGAGTATTTATATAACACACAACTTGGAAGCAGCAAAAGCTAAAGGTAGATTAGGTCATTTTAATTTTTTTTTAAAACAGTGGAGAGTACAAATGACTTGTATAACCAAAATGATACAATCTAAACCTTATCACTGCATCCACTCAACAGACCAAACTGAGCAGCCCACAGCCTGGAATTATGGTCAACCCACAGAAAATGATGGATCCCCAGAGTGCTATTAAGTCCTGAATCAACAAAAGGGTCAACTGCTACGTCACTGAGCAGCGTGTAAAATGCATTTCCATCCCTTTAATATACCAAGACCTGAATTAATGTCTGCCGGGGTGAAGAGAGTGGCCCATGATGACTGCTTCCCTAATCTTCTATAAATGTAAATTATGAAGCTGTTTTATAAATGACAAAAGAATAAATGAAAGAATACGATTTCCAGTAAAAATATTTTTGAGCCATATGGAGAAGCTCATTGACAAAGCTTATATGCTTGAAAGATGCTTATTTAGTTCAGTCATCAGTAAATGCTCTTATGATAAACTGAAAATTTATTGAAAATAATACAATGATGAGGTGTGTGCATATTGTTCGTGTCAGGTTTTGTATGTTTTTTGCACAGACTTTTGCAGGTTAATTTGAATGTTGGATTATCTAAAGCTTACCTCTTGTAAAATTTTCTACAAGAGGTAAGCAATTGATCAGACAAAACCTTGATAAGTGGTTTCTGATAAATATTGCATAGCAAAAAAAATCTACTTCCTCTCTTCTTTGCTTTTTTGTAAGCAAACAACTAACCCATCAGGTTTAAATCCAGGTCACACAAGTATGCATTCATCATGATGTTCATATCCAGTGTCAATTCATTAATATTTATTCATTTCATATTCAATTCATTTTATTTTTTAGCTTTTTACTTCAGTTATTAAAGCATACCTCCCTAACATAAAACGTCTCCCTGAACCAAGCCAATAGCATTTTAAAATATAAATGAGATGTTAAAAAAGATATCCTTACCTTATCACTGCCTAAACCTAACCATTAGTGTTTTAAAATGCAGAAGCAAAATGAAAAATCAAATTTCTGAAACAACCACATCATTTCATGCCATTTCTATGACTCTGTGATGCTACGTATCAGCTTGAGTTCGTGGCTAGACTTGAACCACGGCCCTCCTACTCAAAGTTTAATGTCCTATCAGGTGAGATACTGCACAAGCAATTCATATAGGAATAAGTGTACATATGTTGGTGGGTCTGTAATACAAGCATTAAAATGTATCATTTTTCAAAAGATGCGTTAGAGTAAAAGTGCATTGATATCATAAAATAGCAGGTTTTGAGTTATAGAGAGAAAAACAAGTATTTATAAAGTCATAATCAGCCATTAAAGTCATGATTTGAGTCTAAGTGAATAAAACACATAGTTGTTGTAGCACCTCTACTGTTCATTTCACATAGAAACTGCAGGGAATTGTACCAGGAAACACAAATAATAAGTTTTGCAAAAATGTAATGTATATATAGAGTCACGTTTTCACTATGAGACCAGGTTGGAATATCTGTCAAGCACTTGACAGTTTAAACAAATGCAAATATTTTTATGGCCCAGAGTCAATACTTTATTGTTCCCTGGTTCAGACCACACACACATAATGTAACCAAACACTTCTCTATAGTATTTACATAACTACAGTATCTGACTTTCCATCCTTTAGTTTTCAATCTTTTTTTGTTTTGGTTTTGGAATGATGTTGAGCATATTAGCAGTAAGGGAGAGTCAATGCAGTCCATCAGTATTCACCCTGCAGGTATGACAAGGCTGAAAAACAAGTAAACTATGAATTTGACACCCTCACTTTCACACAACTGCACTTGGGTGCAACTTATTCAAGCACTCATGTACTTACAAAAAATAAATAAATAAAAAAGAGAGAGATAATATAGAACTGGACAGACAGGTATTGTTGACTGTTAACAGTGCCATAGGTTATGTCTTTCCTTGAGCACAGAGCATGAGCGAGCTCACTTTTACAACTTGGCTGAGATTCAGGGGCAGCAGACTACTAAGAATGAATTACGGCCGGGAAAAGTGCTGTTTTTTGGATGCGCTCTCTGCGCTGGTTTAGCGTCTACCTGTTCTAACCTTTAACATTTGTTTGTTGGTGTTTAAAATGTATTCAGGTTGATTCAGTGATGCTAAATTATATTTTTGACATGATTAAAACCAGTTAATTACAGTGCATATTATTTAAAACGTAATGTTGCATTTTAAGCCTGGCCTATTATGACATGTATAATACCATTTTAATGTATTTACATACTTTGTTATGATGCTTACATTTCAAAGCCAATTATAATCATTGATGTACAGAATCATATGCTTTCTACATTTTAATTTTACTCAATACATTTTATTGTGTGAGGGACAATAAAACATTTAGCTAAACTTGAGTTTATCCTTAGCATTTGTTGGAGGTTGGAGTTAAGTTTGGTATCAAATAACAGAACCCCAGCAGTCCAAATATGGACCCCAGTTGAAGTCCTCTTCCCATTGGCAAGTTTTAGGGTTGAAGAGGTCCTAAACATCGACTTAAGATACACTAATCATCTGTTCGTCACCTAACTAATTCAAATAATTTGATGTTCATTAGCAGGACTATTATATCCCTGGGTGTGATGGAATCTGACATAGAATGAACAGCCATCTATTAACTGAGCCAAGAAGAATCACACAAAATACCCAGTGGTCAAAACCAGATGTGACAGTCTGAAAACATCAACAGTGATGCAATGATGCTTCCTGCTGCCAGCTTTGCCTGCCACTATCTTTCTCTATTACCACTTTAAGTTTGTACCAGTGTATTATATAAGACAACCTCACAAATCTTATTCTAACATGTAACTAATTAAATCGGGAACATTCAAAAAACAGGACTGGTGTTATCCAGAGCATTTATACTGTTTGGCCAAAATCACCTACATTTTAATTAATGTTTAATTAAATTTAGTTCATGCTATTTAGCTACGTTCTCTCCAAAATAAAAAGGGGTTTCCACAAAAAATAGCAACAACCACCTGTAGTATCTAATGTGAGTCCAACTACTCCACGAGAAATCTTGTTTTCAGCACATGTGGTATATGCCAAACAATTTCCACTAATCTGTTTTATGGCATGCCCGGAGATATTAACAGACTTTCCTCAAAGCCTGTGCACATACAACTGTGCATAAATGCCACAAATCCCCTGTGTGGTGACATACAGTAGGTGAACTTTTTAACTCACACTGAATCCAGATTGACCACCCTCTATGCCTAAAGCAACCTTCTTTACATTCAAACGGTCAAAAACATGGCCCTGTTTCACTGGTGACCTCCAGACTGGGTTTAGCTTGACTAGGACAAACAGGAAAGCTAAATCCCTGCAGTGTGTGAGATTACCTGAAGGAGACATGTACTGAGACAAGCCAGTACTCTCGACCAGTCAGTGGCAACTCAAAATACCTGTTAAATGTGATTCTCTATTAAATGCAGATAGGGCTGGGCTTCCTGCCCAGGCTCGAAATGTCCCAACATGTATGAGATATATGCAGATGAACTGAGTTATTCTGTGTTTAAAATGTGATTTGAATCATTTTTAGGCAGACTGGATGAATAAACAGTAATCACTTTTCTGGCAATAATTATGAAGGTTGGGGAGAAACATTTGCAGATGTAGCTGTACCGCCAGCATCTTAAACATGATGTACAGTTAACAATATTAACACAACAGTTAACAATGACCTGTACTTTTACTGCATTTATTAATCTTGGTTAATGCTAATTTCTAATGCATTTTAACATTAAAGGTATAGTTCACCCAAAAATTGAAAAAGAAAACTCTCTTATTATTTACTCACCCTCATGCCATCCCAGAAGTGTGTTACTTCCATTCTTCTGCAGAACACAAATGAAGATTTTTAAAAAGAATATTTCAGCTCTGTTGGTCCATTCAATGCAAGTGAATGGTGGCCAGAACTATGAATCTTCAAAAAGCACATAAAGACAGCAGTGGTTGAATCCATGTGTTCAGAGAAGCGATATGATTGGTGTGGGTGAGAAACTTGTCAATATTTAAGTCCTTATTTACTATAAATCTCCACCTTTGACCAGCCACGACCAGTAGGTGGTGAAATGAATGAAGAATGTGAATCACCAAAAAACAAAAGAAGAAGAATGTGGAAGTGAAAGTGAAAGTGGAGATTTATAGTTAAAGGGGCTTAAATATTGTTTCTTAACAACACCTATCATATCATTTCAGACAATACGGATTTAACCACTGAAGTCATTTGGATTACTTTTATGCTGCCTTTATGTGATTTGTGGAGATTCAAAGTTCTGGTCATCATTCACTAGCATTGAATGGACCTAAAGAGCTGAGATATTCTTCTAAAAATCTTCAGTTGTGTTCTGCAGAAGAAAGAAAGTCATACACATCTGGGATGGCATGAAGTTGAGTAAATAATGAGAGATTTTTATCCCTCTAAAAGTTGTATACTTTAACATTAGTTAATGCATTATGTGTGTACATTAACTCAAAATGAACAATACTTATGAATCAACATTAAACAAGATGTGTATGCTGTAATGAATGCAGTAAAAAATATTTTCCATTGTTAGATCCATGATACCTAATGCATTAACTAATGTTAATGTATATAACCTTAATGTACAATCATAAGAACATTTTAGAATTTTTATTTACCCAACTAAAACTATTAATGCTTCAATCGTTCATCAGTAGCTTTAGAAAATATTGAATACATTGCTGCAGATGCACCTTACAAACCTGCCAACACAGCTCCAAACCGTCGTCCATCTCAATGAACAGACCTCCGCATTACCCCACCCTCTTTGAAGATTGCATTCTGGCTGTGTGTTTACGTTATAAAACAATAAACAATGGAGTTCACGCAGGGTCGCGCCGCTGCTGGAGTCGTCTGACAGCCGGCCGGCAATTCAGAGCTGCACTTGGACTGCGCGGCATTCTGTGCGTTCACATCGTAAAGGGTCAGACCCAAGGCCAATGTCACACAGCTGTAATGACATACTTATTGAACACTGCTTGCTCTAGGGCAGTAAGTGGACACTGCGACTGAGTTCTGAGATCAGGCTCACAGTCCCACTAAGAAGAAGAAACAAAAATATCATACCACCCATTATCAGCAACAGATGTGCAGTATAATGTTTGCGTTATGAGTCAACTGACATACTGTATATTCCCATGCAAACATGACTCAGCAATGCAATTAAATACTTATTAACACTTGCCTTTGCCTTTCACTGCTCAAACACAAATAGAAAGACCAGTCTTAATTTAAGTGTCTAACTAATGTACAAAAGAATGAGGGCTAGTCACCTGCTATTGCCACATGTATTCCAGCAGTCAAAAGTTTGGCCACACCTATTCAGCATTTTCCATATTTAGAACAGTACTACAAAATTATAGATAGAATAGTATTTAGAACAATAGTCATCAAAACTAAGAAATAACACAAATGGAAGTATGGTAATTATGTAGTGTTACATAATCTAAACACATCTAAACAACTACATTTTAGCTTCTTCAACCCTTTGTCTAGTTTACAGCTCTGCACACAGACACAGCATTCTCTAACCAGCTTGATGAGGTATCGATCTGGGATGCTTTTTAAACAGTTCCCATGTATACTTGGCTTTTGTTTACTGCTTTTTCTTTATTATCCGATCGAACTAATCCCGAAATTAAAAATAATAATAAGAAATGAATGAAATAACATTTTTAGTTTTGTTAAGAAATTCATACATAGTCACAATTTGTATTTGTCGTCCAAACTGGTTTAAGCCCACTGAAAAAAAAAATGTTAACCTAAAAATTGTGCTTTATTTGGTAAAATCTAAGTCCAATCTGCAAGTTTAACTATTATTTAACATTTCTGAACATACCTGACTACATTAGGTTACTACACCAACAAAACTCATTTTTAAGTGTTTGATCAGGTAGAAATAACACCTTTAAGAAGTAGTAAACCCCAAAATTACAATTCTCTCATCATTTATTCACTCTCATGCCATCCTAAAAGTGTATGACTTTCTTTTTTTCTGATGAACACAAATTAAGATTTTTAGAAGAATATCTCATCTCTGTTGGTCCATTCAATGCAAGTGAATGGTGGCCAGAACTTTTAAGCTCCAAAAAGCATATCAAGGCTTTTTTTCTCCCCAATTTGGAATGCCCAATTCCCAATGCACTCTAAGTCCTCGTGGTAGCGTAGTGACTCGCCTCAATCCGGGTGGTGGAGGCCGAATCTCAGTTGCCTGAGACCGTCAATCCATACATCTTATCACGTGGCTTGTTGAGCGTGTTACCACAGAGACATAGCGCCTGTGGAGGCTTCACGCTATACTCCGTGGCATCCACGCACAACTCGCCACGCACCGCACCGAGAGCGAGAACCACATTATATCGACCACGAGGAGGTTACCCCATATGACTGTACCCTCCCTAGCAACCGGGCCAATTTGGTTGCTTAGGAGACATGGCTGGAGTCACTCAGCATGCCCTGGATTCAAACTCGCGACTCCAGGGGTGGTAGTCAGCATCTTTACTCGCTGAGCTACCCAGGCCCCCCGAGAAACAGATTTTTATATTTAAGTCCTTTTTACCGAAAATTCTCCTCGCTGCCCAGTAGGTGACGATCTGCATGAAAAATGTGAATCCCAAAAAACAAAAGAAGAAAAATGTGAAAGTGGAGATTTATAGTAAAAAGGACTTAAATATTGATATGATTCTCTCCCTCGCCTATTATATCACTTCTGAAGATATGGATTTAACCACTTGAGTCGAATGGATTACTGTTATGCTGCCTTTATATGCTTTTTGGAGATTCAAAGTTCTGGTCACAGTTCACTTGCTTTGTATGTAGGGATGCCGTGATTATACGGTTTTATCCGCGATTAAAAATATTTACTTAATAAAGAATTATTATTTATGTCAATTTTCCTCTAAATTATGCGATACGATCCGCTGACATGCTGTAATTCTTTCATAAGTTGATTTCCAAACCTCCACGAAGCTAGAAGGCGCACAAGTTCATTTCTAATTCCAAATATGGTCAAGATAAAGAGGAAGTTATGACATCATGCATACCTCAGTGACCACATGACAGGGACTTCCCCATCCCATCCCATAGTAGGAGAAATCACATATCAAGCATAAAACGAATCAGTTGACTGCTGAGACTTATTGTAAATAAATAGACAATTACAAAAATATATGGTTTGTCTATTATTTCAATGCAGTCTCTGGTATTTGTATATAATTACTGACAGTTCTGTCGCTGCAATTGCTGTTGAAAGAGCTGTACACTTTCTATCATCTTCACCTGCCAATAATCTGCTTTCTGCCTCAATATATGATTGGAATCCACATGAGATAATTAAAACACACTGCTATAACAACTTGATTATGATTCGAAGTAAGATATATGCACAAGATAATGTTTATTTTATAAAGTTTACTATTCTGTATTTAGGCGCTAATGCTCACGGCTAATACTATTTGTGGCAAGAATCACAAGCAGGGGCATAGATTCCAGGGGGTATAATCAAAGCAAGCAAGTACAATCCCCCCAATATTTATACCATGATCAATGGAAACATGTAAATGCCCCCCTCAATGTTCATTGGAAAATGATTCACATAACTAAGAGTTTTAAAGTTATCATCCTCAAATTTGAAAGAACGTTATCAGACTTGTGGCTTCGCTCCATTATGTTTCTATGCATCAACAAGGTCAGTGACATATATTATTTCATATAAATATTTATGAAAAAAAAAAAAAAAATAGCAGATCACTTAACAATAAATGTGAGCTTTTCTAAAAAAATAAATAAATAAATAAATAAATAAATAAAAACTATTTCATGACTTCTATTGGTTTGTACTTTTTAACAACAAACTTCCAAGTATCTCTTTTCAAAAGAGACCAAAATTATGCCTGCAATACAATGTGGGGATGAACTACAGCCATTGTATTTTGAGTATGTCCTTATAGGCTTGTGCTCAAAACAAGGGGACGCAGGTTAACAGGTTAAAGTGCTAATCACCATTCACTTGCATTGTGAGGACCTACAGAGCTGAGATATTCTTTTTAAAATCTTCATTTGTGTTCTGCTGAAGAAAGAAAGTCATACACATCTGGGATGGCATGAGGGTGAGTAAATGATGAGAGAATTTTCATTTTTGGGTGAACTATCCCTTTAAGGGTTAGGTCGGGTAGAAATGGCTCCTTAAAGTAACAATTGAAGGTTACAACTTCTTACAGTGTAGGTAAAACAATTTTAAGATAATGAGAAACATAAATTCAGTCAAGTATGTTCAAACTTTTGACTGAGAGAGTACAGCATATTAACATAAGCAGTTAGACCGTGCTCTTTCTATATCTAGCCAATCTGCCATGCATGTTTATGGCACGCATAGTTAATGACTAGTGGCTTGCAAGGAATTACTGCAAATGAAACCATGACCTCTAAAAACACCCCCTTATACACACACCCACACACGCTCAGCCATGAGAAGGAGCACCACTGGACTTCAGCCATCTGAATCGCAGCAGTTGGCAGCGTGTGAGCCACCTGGCTGTATATAGTTTCAAGTTTGACTGTACTTGCTTTGCAAAAATAGAGCCTCAGGGTTTAACACTCACCAATAAAAATGTGTCTGATAACTAGGTTTATAAATAAGATTGGAAATAAGGATTTGGTCTCACACCATAATAAAAGCATGTGTGGATATCAGGGGTGGAAGATGTATCAGAGGCTGATATAGAAAATCTAAATATTATTACCGTGCTGATAATAGAATTACCGTCCATATTTTCGCAGATAATTTGTTACAGTTTATTTGCTTGCAGCTGAGAATTTCTAACTGCCTGCGGCTTCTTTCCTTTAGGCAGGGACTCGGGCAGCCGCAAGCGACACTGCAAGTGTGAGAGCCAAACTCATGTCACTCTGTGAGGTGTATTCAACATCTCTGCACCTTATGTTGTTTTGGGTCTGGTTTTAGATCTGGGATCATCTGCTGTTAGTAACGACATGCCATTTCCCATATTCTGTTTATGTTTCATGAGGAAATAAACGAAAATGTGACAAAAACATGTATGTTACTTCGGGGCAATAATTTTAGCTTATTCCTTCATAAAAAATAAACAGAATGTGGGAAATAGCACATCAATTCTTCCAGTACAGCACTGAGATTAAAACAAGCCCAAACACCTAACACGGTGCATAGATCTTGAAATAATTCTCACAGAGTGACGAGATGGCTAAAACACTAGTTTGTGAGTGAAACGAATGTGCTTGTTGTATTTTACGAGTTGAGACTTTTCTAACATTATGACTCATGACTATTCAATCTGTATGTTACCTATTCCCATTATGATTGTTGTGTTCACATTTCATAAGTTATACAGTGGAACAGTTACAGATGAGCGCTGTAATAAGTGGCTGTGAAAGAAATGCGCACATGTGAGCACATACAGTAAAAAACACAAACAAACCACCGCTGCACTTGCAGTCTCGCTACAAGCAAAAATATTATACCATGTATACAGAGATTAAGGTTTGTATTGTGTGTTTTGTTGTTTAATGTGCGTTATATTGTTTAGTATGGAGGACGAGGACTGCCGTTATTAAAAATAAATGAATATATCAAATATATTTGCAAATAAATGTAAAAAATGAAAAAAGTGTACAAATATAGTAAATACATAAATAAAAGTTAAAATCTGACATACATATGCATTTATACTTTTATTTCCTTATTTATGTATAATTGTATTAATTTATTTCCACATTAATTTATTCCCTTAATTATTTATTTCTACATTTATTTATTTTTACATATATTTATTTCTACATTTATTTATTTATTCATGCATATATTTCCATATTTTTTATTTCCATATTTATATATTTCCACATGTATTTATTTCTACATTTATTTATTTCCACATTTATTTGTCCGTATGGTAATGAGGGGGGCGTGCTTTATCCCTGAGGCATAGTAGTCAAACTCAGAGTGCTCCAGAGTGGAGCTTGGAGGCCACAGTGTCATCTTGTGGTTGACAAATTAAATACAATTGAAACATAGTCACAGATGGGTGTGGGCGTGCATTTAAGAGCACCTATTATAGTTTTTCAAATATTACCTTTCATGTAGTGTGTTATATAGCTGTTTGTGAATGTAAAAAAGTCTGCAAAGTTTCAAAAATCAAAGTGCACGACAAATGGAGTTATTGACTCCCAAAAGAACGAACTGATTCTGAACACCTGAAATGAGTCGTTAGTAATTCCAGACTTACTTCCTGTACTAACTACGTAATTTGGTAACAAAAAACCTGCCTCTGGTCTTCATTGGCTGCTCACGAACAGCTCTGACCCGCCTTCAAACACTACACTAAGCGGTAGACCAAACACAACAGACTGGGACATCTGACCAATCAGAGCAGAGTAGGCTCTCTGAAAGGAGGAGTTTAGAATGAATCCTTTAGAACGGATCATTGAACGAGTCGTTTTTGACACTGAGGAAAAATAAGTAATGCTGCAATTTAAATTATGAGCAAATTAAAGAGTTTTTTTTACCTTGGATGCATGTAAATCTATTGTATGAGACCTTTAAATTAGGCACGTTTAAAAACCATAATAGGTGCTCTTTAAGAGATTGTAAAATGTACCTGGCTGTGAGTTGAGCGAGTTTAATGGGAAATGAATATCTGTATTAAATGAATGACTTAGAGGTCTTACATCAAAATCTTATATCACTACTGTTTAACAAAATGTATATCTCTGTACAGACTCTTCTAAAATGGCCGTGACTGCTGAACATTTTGGCCGACAATCTGAACAAAAACTGCGACTCCAACAGACCTGATAACAGACACTTTTTACATTGTCAAAAGCAGGGTGTGCACATGATATGATCCAGTATCATATTTAATGCAAATGCGCAGATGTTGGCAATAGGAGCTTGCCGAATAGGTATAGCCGAACTAGGCAGCTTGGCTCAACAAGGGTGGCAAAAAGGCGGGGAGAGAGAGAGAGTGACGCACAGCTATTCATTTGGAATTATCACTGCCAGATCAACATGTTATTAACCTATTGTAACCAAACTATTCTCCTTCGGTCTACCCGCCCTCTGCCTCCACTCTACAGTTGGTGTCCACTGGGGTGGAAGAGAAAATCCGCTCAATGCCCATGCACAACACTACACAGCTGCTGCTTTGGGGCGTGCCTGTAACATGTACAGCAAGTGTGTATTGTCTACCACATTGCTTTCCATATACTACACGGTCAATAAAATCATCATGTATATGAACAATTATGGTAAAGTATATCAATATATTTACACAGGAATGACAGGAATTAACGTATCACGTGCTGTAAATTTGCACACAGCTGATATTCAACAAGATGCGCAATGCGTCCGCCAAGTACACGCACCATTAAGGGCATTTTGCATGGCATGCAGTTACCGAGAGTCCCAATTCATTTTCGATTGGGGAGAGGCAAAACAATTAAGATACTGATTACTAGAGCGTCTTTCATTCAAACAGATCTCACGCATGCACCTGTCTTCTCCATACAGTAGGCCTACAGTATCCAGTGAAACACTAACACAACCTCTCATACTCCAGGGCTCCAGACTGCGACCAAATGCTTTTCCATTCGGTGCAACTAAATTTTATTATAGGTCGCACTAGTGCGACTTCAGTATTGGCCAACTTTCTCTCTCTCTCGCTCTCCTCTTATAAACTGCCGTTTTCTGTAAAGCAGTATCAACCAGCAAACGCTTCAAAAGTGGAGCGAAAGAGCGATGTGTGCTACCTGGATTAATGGACAGAGTTGCGTGAAGGCAGAGCTGGTGTGTTTACTCGCGGACCGGTCTTGAGCTCTTAACTGTGACGCGTAGCATAAATCTTTAATGGTACTTGTCCGCTGGCATTTTTCCAACTGTAAACACGCATATTTAAGATGATTTTTTTGCTCGTGTACTGAAAGCAATGATAAACAATACACACTTACTTTACATATTATAAACACGCCCCAAAGCGGCTGCTCTAGGGCGTTGTGATTCGGGCATTGAGCGGATTTCTTCAGCGCCTGTGGACAAGCAGTGAGAAACAGTGAGAAGTACAGAGCAAGTCACAGAAACCATTTGAATTCGGCACAGAATTCTCTGGTGAAATCCTAGTTTAAAATTATATTAAACAACCCGACATTCTGAAAAGCATTGACAAAGTTTGCTCACGTTCAAACCGACAAACACCGCTGGTTGGACGCTAGGTGGTACTATGGGGTAATTTTTGTTAGGCAGGGTTAGGGTTAAGCCTACACAATAAAGCAAGGCACCTTGATTTTAAACTTTGAACAAAAAATTCAAATGAAACTGGAAAAAAATTAAGTGCAATTAAAATGTGTGTTGTTCAACTTTTTGAAAGATGGCTTTACAACAGAAGGGCAACTTCTCTTTGGCAAAGAACCTACTTCATCTGTGCATTCTCAACCGGTCAGGTATTTCGTTGTCTGGGAAAATACATCGTGTGTGAATAAATTTGTTTTGTTCTCTCCTTCACAATATATATATATATATATATATATATATATATATATATATATATATATATATATATATATATATATCTCGCAATATCCAATTACATCGGCAACCCCCGGGTTGAGGGACAGGTGAATATTCTTGCTTTAGTGATTTTGCATTGAAAATGTAATTAATTTATAAAAAAAAAAAAAAAAAAAAAAAAATGAAAAACTTATATCAAATACATTTCTAAATTCAAATTGCACTCCAAACAAAATGAAAAAGCAATTAAAATAATGAAGTGATAAAAAAATTATATATATAAGTAACCACCTTTCCATTTACCATCAGGCAAGTATCTGTCTAAACATGCAGGCGGAAAATTACTTACACAAATGAAGACATAAAAACAATTATAAATGTAAAAATAATAATTATAATGATGATAATAATAACTGAAATATAAATCATGGTTCGAGATGAATGTGTTTTTGTATTCTTTTATGTTTTAATCACAGATATATTGAATATATATATTCAGAAGACAGAAACAAAGAAAGAGTGAGAACCTTTTACATACGCGTGTTCCACGAGACTGCACACCTCCGTACAAACAGCGTGTCATACATGCGCATAAACGGCTTTTCTGTCATCTGTTCTTTATAATATAATAAAGTGTGTTTCTTCAAGTGCGTGTCTGTGTGCCAAGGGGCAAATTATTTGTAATATTTATTTGATAATAACAATATCCTAATAATAATAATTTAATACATTCATGGGAAAACGAGCCAAATATTGTCTTGATATCGTCAAAGGTATCAGCTGTTGGCGATCACTCTGACCATCGTCGATCCCCTAGATCATTGTCTATCAGCACAACCCTAGTATAAATGCTTATGTGTGTCAGATTTTAACATTTATTTATGTATTTATTTGTACACTTTTTCATTTTTTACATTTATTTGCAAATATATTTATTTATTTTTAATAACGGCAGTCCTCGTCCTTATTTTGGTTAAATGCATTATTACAGCTGTTAAAAGTTAATTATTTTCTCTCTGTGAGCAACTCATCAGGATCACCGTAAACACTCATATAAATGGATAATTTATGCAAGTGTACTGTCATTTATTTCTAATTCAAATCAAATCATATATCTGTAATATAGGTACATTTGTGGTTCATGTTACATCTGCCAAACCTTAAATAGCAGCAATTCCAAATTCCAAGCTTTTAAATGACACCTATTTTTACATGAGAAGCTTTTAATGAATTAGCTTGAATTAGCCAGGTTAAAGGTTTAAAAAGTAAAAAAGTAAATAAAAAAAAATAATCAGATATCAGTTATCGTATCGGCCACAATGAGCTGTGAATTATTGGTTATCGCTAACAGCCCAGAAATTCCATATACCTTCAAAAGACTTGAAATATAATGCATGTGCCGCATGGACAACTTTTATGATACTTTTGGGTCCATTTTGAAGCTTTAAATTGAGGCACTATCTACTGCAATTGTGTTGAAAAGAAAACTGGGATATTCATTATTATTATTATTTTTCCTTTTGTGTTCCAAAAAAGTCATGAATGTTTGGAATGACATGATCGAGGGTGAGGAAATTACAATTTTAAAATTACCTGATATTTCCAGGTTTTCCATTTGGGAACCATGCATGACTTCATATTTAAAAGAATCTCAGACTGTAACAAGATTCAAAAATATAATGGGGTATCCTTTGAGTTACAGCAGAAAGAGTTCTGAGCTTAAAGTACAAAATGTAAAAGAACATTATCAGGACATAACAAACACATGTTGCCTTGGACCTCCAGTGTCCTTGTTTCATGACCTTTTTCAGATGTAGTATGTGCATGATGGAGGATTACTGCACCATATGGCAGTTTAAGGAACAATGCTTCACCTGTCCAAGATGTCTCGCAAAGCACTATAGAGCACTATAGATCACTAGAAAAGCTTGAAATAGGTCTCATTGCCATGTGCTTACTAACAACAATAAATCCTCCTTGATTAAATTATATCGAGTCCATTAATCATGATTTCGTAGAATAATAATTCAAAAGCGTGTCTGCAGCTGTCAGTTGTTAAAGGTGAAGTGTGTCATTTTTTCAGTGTTAACATACTTTCTCATATCCCAGCCTAGAATGCAGAGACAACTACAATTTATCCATTCGTAGGTTGATTTCTCTGAAAAATTTAAACAGTGATTTAAACTCTCAGTTTACCAATTAAAACATTGCTCTGTTTAATTGAGCATCCCGACCAAGCTGACATAGCAATATTGGGACTAATGGTGTGAGTTTGGGGTGGGACTTCTTGGGGTGGTCTGAAAACAGTCATTCTTTTTCAGATTCCATTTGGTGCCGCTAGTGGCAGAGAAATTACACACTGCACCGTTAACAGGATGTCAAGTAAACCATTTACACACTAAAAGACTTTTTACACAAAACTAAATAACTAAGATGTAATTTGAATTCAGCCATGATTTTATAAAGAAGTAGAGTCCGTTATAAATGTCATGGAAGAACGATCACAGTGGGAAGCTCGTCTCTCTGACAGCAGTGCCACCCAGTCTGCAAGGCACGAGGGTCAATGCCACATCCAGTGCCCACTGCACGCAGACTCCACCCACCGTGTCTCTCTTTGCGTCACACACTAGAGCACATGTTTAAGCCATGTGAGAATACTAGATTCAAGATGCTTTCTAGGAACATAATTGCTCTTCAATGTCTCTCTCAAGTCATTTGCACTCTCTCTATGTATGTCTCTATTATTTTTTTTCTGTATAGCTCTCTCTCATTCTCTCCATTTTGCTGCCCTCTCTTTTTCTGTCTCTCTGAAGCATAACTCTCATTCAATCCAGAAATGTTAAAAATAAAAATCTGCCAGTGCAACCTTGACTCAGGTGAAGCACCTTTATAACTTGAGCCTATCAATGTATATTTAATAAGATGAAATATCTGCGGCATTGCACTACCTGCCCTTTGCTGGATAGACATGTCACCTTGGATAAGCAATTTCTAGGTGATGTCAGCACCAGCGCACCACTCTAAATCTGAGCATGCTCACTAAGCCCTTCTCTACATAACGCTGCAAAAGGTCACACTGCACCAAAACCTACACAGAAAAAAAAAATGTTAACCTGAAAAATGTGCTTTATGTGCTTCAATACATTAGGGTAAACCAACAAAACTAATTTTAGTGCTAAATCAGGCAGAAATAGCTCCTTAAGATAAAAAGTTCAGGTTACCGCTTTTTACAGTGCACATGGACACATTCAAAATTACTTATTTTTTCTCAAGCGAATACATGATAAGTCTTAAGAACGTTCTTGTACAGTGCTGTAAATGTATGTACCCAGCAGTAATGTGAGTTGTAATGAAAGGGTTATGTATTTAAATGGTTATTGTAGACATCAACATCTGATAGTAATCTACGATGAAGAGCTACTCTATCTATGATAATAAATGTGCAACTATCCTTGAACCTACAGTACATGCATGCCTGAATCCATTGAGAGAGGCAAAATTGAAATTTATTGTTTAAACCATAATTTTAATAGGAATATTGTGTGTGTTCACCAGAACACAAGTGGAAGAGGCAGATGTTTACTAGTTCCCCATCTGTCACTCACTCGAAGTTGTCGATGTAGTGACACTAGGGGTCACTCTTGGGAGTCCCAAACACCTCTGCTTTTTTGAAAAAAAAGGCCAATGAGAATTGGTGAGTGGAATTTGCATGCCACTCCCCTGGACATACGGGTATAAAAGGAGCTGGTATGCAACCACTCATTCAGATTTTCTCTTCGGAGCATGAGCGGTTGTATTCAGTGCACTGAATTCAATTCCCTCCAAAGACGCACCTCAAAACTGCTGGATTTACAGCGCATTTCAGTGGCTTCTCCCCCTCTGCACCCGTGGAGTGCAGAGAACACCCCTGGGTGCTTCGGCAGAGCGAAAATAAGAGAGTATATTCTAAAAGGGTATATTTTCATTCACAAAAAGAGTGGCACACACACGGAACGTCTTTTTAATGATGCCTTTCCATTTGTGTGTTATTCCTGGTTGCGGTCGTTATCTCCACTTCTGACAGCCACAATCGCAGTCTTATGTGTCTGGGCACTGCCCACGCGGAGACATCGTTCGTGGATGAGTCATGTCCTCATTGCGAGAACATGATCATGGCAACGTTGCGGTCGCAGCTTGCTTTCGTAAGAAAAGTACTTGCACGCCATGGCTCTCCTGCAAGTACACCAAGCCAAGGTGCTAAAAGAACTGCACGAGGGTAGTTCTGACCCGGGATTGATGCAGGAACTGCGCTCGGCGACCGACCTCGCTCTCCGGGTGATGAAGGTCACTGCGCAGTCTCTCGGGCAGGCGATGTCCACCCTGGCGGTCCAGGAACGCCACCTTTGGCTCAACTTTGGCGAGGACTTTGCCCAGCAGTTCTCGGCGGTGAAGAAGCAGACAGAGGCCTTACAACATATCCTGCCCCGATGCGGCTTAAGACCCCGCACCCTGTCTGCTCATTGCCAAGGGCGTCCTCCTGCAGCAACAACACCGGCTCCGCCGCAGCCCGCCCCCGTGGCCCGGCTCCGGCGTGGAGCCCTCCGCAAGAAGCAGACGTCACCCGGCCCATGCGGCCCCATTTCGTGGCTGGCCCACCGGGAAAAGTCCCGGTTCTTCCAATGGCCAGTCCGCACCTGCTATTTGATGTTCTGTACTTTCAGAATTTGGACATGAACTTTACTACCACCTGCTGGTGGAATCTCCAAACTGCAAATGCAGGAACTGAATTTAAACTTTGCGCTGAGTTAAGAGTTGGTATTGAAACTTCTTAGCACAATGACCTATTTCTCAGGAAAATAGCAAATTGAGCTTTGCGCCACTTCATTAACATACAATACACCCACAGTTTGCGTGCATACACCCACAATACAGCAAACACTCCCACCCACATCCATTTGCACTGGCACGAAAATTGCACTTAGAATTAGTGCTCTCACGAAAATTGGAAAAAAGTTTTTTACGTAATACTCAGATAATGATGGTTTTGGGGAACATGCTGTGGTGATTAAGTACTACTTCTGCACTGCTAAAGTTCTATTTAGTGCTTTGGGAAACCCAGTCCAGGTTTATAATAAAGAGGCAGTTAGCTCACATACATTGTGGACTGCAATAAGTTTGTGCAGTGTTACATAATGTTATGGTCCTTTGGTCTACGAGACAGGACAGGTCAGTGGGCAATAGGACAATGATAAGCTAAATATACTCAGCAGAGTTGCCTTTACAAGGCTCAAAATCATTTTGAAACAGGCTAATAGTCTCTTAGTACCAGTGCTTAATAATGTTGAGTAAAACTCACAGGTGCCGTATGTCAACATGATAGAAAGGGGAAGTATAGATGGAGGAGCTCTGGTTGCAATAGCACTCTTATCTGACTCTCGACACCACAAATAGACTGAGTCAGAGAGACCACAGGAGGGCTGGTTATATAACAGAGAACGAAGGGCAGGATAGCTGCAGACTGCCTCTCTCCCCTCTGTCTTGAAAGATGATTCCGTCACCGCATATTCATTCTGAATCATGTTGCAGTTTTAAAGATTCCCAACACAGGAGCACGCAACTCAGGTGCCCTGTTCAAACAAAGCAGAGCTTAATCAAATACGCTCCAAGCTCTGAAATATTTCCCCATATTTTCCATCCTGAAGGAGTGGTTTGTGTGAAGGATGATCTCCTGCCCAGTTTTACTGTCCTGCGCTAACACTGTGCCTCCTTGTTTGAGGTATTCTCAACCAAGACTGCCAATGAAGGTAAATACACAACATCGTCCGCTCCTCTCATAAATATTTAGGCACAGAGACAGGCTTTTGGTTGGGAGATGTGAGTCTAGCTTTGTTTTAACAGAGAGGAGGAAAATAAAACCTGGGCTTTGCTGCGGAGACTCAGCATGAGATTTTTACATTCCAAAGTACTGGAAAAGTAAAAGGAAAGAAATACATAAAGGAGAGTTAAAAGTTCTGATTTCCAAGTTCTGATCAGAAGATCCCAGAAGAGTATTCACATGTGTGGTCTAGTAGTGGATTTATTTTTTTGCAGGGTTTGCTTCAGTCAAGGGATAGTTCAACCAGAAATTTAAATTCTGCTGTTATTTACTCACACTAACATCGCTTCAAACCTGTAATTTTCTATCTCTCATGGAACACAAAAGGTGAATTAATAAAGTAAAGCATTTAAATCAAATATGGCTGCTATGTCAATAAAATCATACCTCATTAGTTCTCATCATCATTTGGACTCATGACCAAATGTGCAATATGACGATTGATTTAAACACTTATTAACCTTATTAATAGGATTTAAAGGGATAGTTCAACCAAAAATGAAAATTCTCTAATCATTTACTCACCCTCATGCCATCCCAAATGTATATAACTTTCTTTCTTCAGCTGAACACAAACAAAGATATTTAGAAGAATGTTTCAGCTCTGTAGGTCCATACAATGCAAGTGAATGGGTGTCAAAATTTTGAAGCTCCAAAATCCACATAAGTGCAGCATTAAAGTACTCCAGACTACTGGTGGTTAAATCCATATATTCTGAAGCGATATGCTACATGTGGGTGAGAAACAGATCAATATTTAAGTCCTTTTTACTATAAATTCTCCTCCCTGCTCATTCAATATCAATCTGTTTTTGGTGATTCACATTCTTCTCGAATGTCACCCCCTAATGGGCAGGGAGGAGAATTCATGATAAAAATGACTTAAATATTTATCTGTTTCTCACCAATCCCTATCATATCACTTCTGAAGATATAGATTTAACCACCGGAGTCACATGGATTACTTTTATGCTCCCTTTATGTGGATTTTGGAGCTTCAGAATTTTGGCACCTATTCACTTGCATTGTGAGGACCTACAGAGCTGAAATATTCTTAATTTGTGTTCTGCAGAAGAAAGAAAGTCATACACATCTGCCAGGAGCGGGAGTAAATCATGAGAGAATTCTCATTTCTGGGTGAACTATCCCTTTAATTTTTTGAGTGAATAGCAACAAATTTCACACAAAGTGATTGTATCACTTCAGAAGACTTGGAATATAATACATGGGTTCTAACTGTTGTATTATGGTGTTTTTTGTCCTGTTTCGAGCTTGACAGACCGGAGTCACTATTCACATTTTGGTGAGAAAAATCCTCTGAAGAGTTTTTAAAAATTCACCTTTTGTATTTGGAGCAACATTAGACATTTGTATTTTGAACGTTTGGAGTGACATTCGAGTGAGTAAATAATGACAGAATTTTAATTTCTATGTGCACTGTTACTTTGCATGGGCAACTGTAATGTGTTCTTTCATTCAACATTAGACCTTCCTATAGATCTTCCCTTCATTCCCTAGAGTGAAAACATAAACCACCACAAATTTCTTGTAACGTTCTTACATGTTTAATTACTAGTTCTACAACAAGGTGTTAAGTATCACTATTAGAACAATGTTGTATACAGAGACAGAATGGGGACAGAAGATATTTTCTTTTTTTTTTTTTTATTCATTCCTTCATGATAATGTGACCACTCTTTAATAAACTGCATCAATCTGTGGACTCATCTTTGGTGTACTTAGCCTATTGGGAGCTGCCCTTGCTCACAGACTTTAATAGGAAAGCCTGACATAACATCATATTTCTTGAGGAAAAAATGCCAATTTCTCTCCAAGCTGCCCTCCCAAAGCACACACTGGTAATGGCCAGCTCCAAGGGGTTGAGGCTGCCCCTTTGAACACATCTCCCCATGCCAGTTTCCTGGGATCCAGGAGGAATTATTTCCATTTAACACCTCCAGGTGTGCTCTTACATTAAAACTCAAGTCTGTCTCATACATATGGAATCAGCCATCGGATCTTAATCTCTTTGGCTAACTATAGAAATCTATAGGGATTTGTCTATAGCATAGCATATGTGAAAGCCTTTCAAAAGCAGAAGGCCCTGCACAAGACCTGGTACAAGATCTGTGGGTACTCTGTAAAACTGGGTTGTGCACAGGCAGCCTTGCAGGCAGCCTCCAGGATCCACTGCAGCACCTAGATTTGTGTAAATAAATAACCAACTGGCTAGACAGAGTTGGAAAAAAAAAAAAAAAAAAAAAAAGCCTTGTTTTTATCCTTCTGAATGAAAATTTCACCTTCTAATTTCAGTCTCAGAATGACACAAGGCAGGGCATTGTTTAAAACTTGTATCTATCAGTGTAACTTATTGTTACGGCGGAACACAACAGACACTAATTGACTTTCCCTGTACTTTCCTGTTCTTCATTTAGCATTCTTTGACCTGACCTGAATGATTATTTGGATATAAGTATATTTACATTGTTGCTCATGGCAGTCAGTTAAATCCCAGTCATAATATTAAGCCAGGTTAAAGGAATAGTTCACCGAAAAATGAAAATTATCTCATCGATTATCTCAGGATTGTGAAAGTGGAGACTGAAAGTAAAAAAGGACTTAAATATTGTTCTGTTTCTCACCCACACCAATGATTTTGCTTCTGAAGATATGGATTTAACCACGAATGGATGAATGGATCTTGTATGTTATGAGGGTGAGTAATTGATGAGAGAACTTTCATTTTTGGGTGAACTATCCCTTTAAGGTAACAAAGCTTGATTATATTGGATTTTATATTGAATTCCATTTCTGACCTTAAAGGTAAATAAATAAATAAATAAGAAGTAAACAAGGGTAAATCAAATAAATGCTGACCTACAATAAACACAGTCTTTTATGCGCCTCCATTTCATTTATTCTAAATGAAGCTCAGATATAACTAAAGCTACTGTGTATCTGTGGTTGATAGGTCCTGGCTCGTACTATATCAAACCTACTTGTTTTGCTGCATTCTATTGATTCTTCCATTTTTCCCATTTCCATAAAAGTGCCAATGAACTTAGAAACTAACGCTTACATAAAACTTGTTTTACTTATTCTCTCCAGTTTTTTTCACTCCAGCTTGACTGTTTTACCTATGCTGCTACTGTTTCCTCATCTAATCTGGCATCTGCCTTGCCTTTCAAATCATGGCCTCGAGATAGCAAGGCTACTGTAGTACTACTTTAGTGACCTATTTTCATTTCTTCAATTTACTGTATCTCTATACACTGAACTCAGATGAAGTACTTTGACCTCTAAATAAGCAACAAGCCACTCTTGGTCAACCAACTTCATCAAAAATACCATGCTGGTTGACCAGCATTTTCCTGGTGAGCAACATGACTATGCTGATCGACCTGCTAGACCAGCACCAAACCAGCATAAACCAGCTTGGACCAGCAAGGAAGTCACTTCCTGTTGCTTTATTGCTATTTACAGTACCATAAATCTGGCCTCTTTTAAAAAGTCTTCATTGTGTTTGCCTAAAATATATCCATAGAGTTTCTAGGACATTTGGACCAACCCGATCCAAAACATCAATTGCTTTGTAGCCTACATAGTATCAAAGCAAAGAGAACAAATTCAACATTATGAACATTATACAGTATATCAAGCAGTAATCTCTTCAAATTCTACAGCTAAATTAGATCAGATAATGCTGATGACTTAATAGAACAAGTAAAAATCAATTGCACAAATAATTCTTTAGGCTACTTGAGTAAATTAAGATGTGAATAAAAAAAGTGTTAATGTTACTGAGTAATTACTGAGTATTACTAATGCATATAGTGTGTAATTGTTTTGTGGAGCTGCTTGTACTTATTATTATTACAATAATTAATTATAGTAACATGTAATATGTATGTAACATGGACACTGTAAATAAAGGGTTACCTAAATATCTTAATGTTTCCCTATTTTAGTCTCAATCTCTCTTTCTTTCTCTCTCTCACTCTCTCTCTCTCAGTTTCTCTGTGCATGCAAAGGAGTGCACAACTCACAAGGGCCTCCTGAAGAAAGTATCTGCACTGTAATTGGTTTACAGGGTAATCTGCAAACAAACTGAATAAGATGCAGACACGAGATCAGTGTGGAATGCTTGTGTATTTAACAAGTCCTGTGTAACACCTGAAATTAAAAACACTTCAGACAGTAAATCTGGTAGACACAAAAATCTGGTCGACACAAACAGACATAGATCTTGATAACTTTTTGGCATTGGACTAAGATGACTTTGTCTGCGAATAATATTTTATGCAATTACAGGATCAAGTGTTTGTGTAACATTTAACATAAAAAATACCTTGTTATTATTTGTATTAATAATTTTTTTTGCATGACTCCTTTCACGTGTAACTTATTTCAATGCCTTAAAAGTTTATAGTAATAATGTGGATTAAATTCACCATACAGTATATCTAACCTTAATAGCATGATGTGTAACATATAACAGGCTTAACAAAGCCTCTTGTTTCCATTTATGATGGCGGTACATCTGTACATTTAAAAAAAAAGAAAGAAAAAAACAGTGTGCTTACTTCCACAGGCAGCAATTAACTAAGTGAGAAGTGGCTACGGATTTGGCCCAATTTGTGCTTTTAGCCACATATCATTGTATAGCATGTAGTCAACAACAGAAAAATCGACTTTAAAAGTTTATACCAACCCACCCAGAAGGATACAGTCCCAAAATATCAAACGTTTTTCTAATAAATAAAGCATTCAAAACAATAGTCTTTCAGATTAAATGGCCCAAAACTGTTTTATTTTTGTCCTGTGTGTGCATATATGCATATGTGTGTGTGTGTGTGTGTGTGTGTGTGTGTGTGTGAATGTGTAAAAGGCTTCCAGGCTCAAGATTAATTCCACTCTTGCATTCCTCCTTGCTGGCTAATTAGTTTGCTCATACCCTTGATAACAGATTATAATCTAATTTCATACTCATTTCACTGCTGCACCTAATCTATTCCTAATCTCCTCAAGCACAGTAATCTATACAAACATGGCAAGAGACCCAAGCCCTTTCACGTGATAGGCATCCAATACTCTTAGCAGCCAGTCTTCATACAACCCACTTTTATTGTGATTCGTTCTTAGAGAGGAAATTAAATATGACTTATATTGAAGGCCGAGGGAGAGCAGTTTCTTTCGAAACTCGAGCGAGGTGGATTTTTTGGGGTCAAGTGAATAAATATTGGCTCTGCCTAGCATGCCTTCAGAGGAAAAAGAGAGTGAGGGTGAGAAAACCTTTCTTCTAAAAGTTGTAGAGGAGTCGGTTTTATCAAAAAGTGACTTTGGTACATGTGTCGAAGGAGAAAGTGGAGGTGCATAAGAGATGGAGATAAATAGAACACACTTGTAGTTGACACAACAGGCACTTGACAAGGAGCTGCAACATCATTATGCAGTTGTAGCCCACCCCCATCCATTTCCAAAGCCCTTCTCAACAGCCTAGCAGATTTGAGAGCTTGAATGTCAGCCTCATCAGATGAGTGTCATTCGCATTAAGCGTCCTAAGTACAATAGAATACATATGTAGGCCAACAAGTGGGCCTCCCTCAATCCAATTAGCTGCAATAAATAGAGTCTCAAGATATTTCAGATGTGTATTTTCATACATTAAATAAAAATCAGTCCACTGGACATTTGTGGAACTATTTGTATGGGCTTGGCACATCTGGGAGACTGGTAGCATTTTTACTGTGTATGTCGTGTATCATGTATTTCTCTCAATGCATGTATGTGACTACAGGTGGATCATAGCAAACAGACCCTCTTTGCCTGTTTCTAATTATGTATTGAAGAGCATGAAGTCCATTATGAATGTGGTTTCTCCCTTCCATGCAGGTGGAGGCATTCTTAATTTTATTTAATTTTTGTTTATTTTGGGGGGCTTTTTGCCTTTTCATTTATAGGACAGTTGAGTGTAGACAGAAAAATAGGGTTGAAAGAGGGGGGTGGGGGGGGGATCAGGACATGACCCAGGTTGGACTCAAACCTCAAACACTGGTCCCCTTGACAGAGAGCTCTTATATGTCCTGTGCATCTGTGCAGCCCACTGAGCCACAGTTCTGACGCAACTTATTAAAAATGTGTGTGTTTATATTTTCCTAATTGCCACAACTGAATAAAGATAATTTTGACACACTTTAGACACTTGTGATATTTGGACACTTAAGCCACTCTTAAAATTCGCTAGATAGTGTCATTGCATTAGATAAAATGTTATACTTAAAGTGGCATCTGCAAACAAATAATGCCAGAGGTTTTCTCAGAACTAACTTTTCTGAGACACTTTTGCAATTGTTTATCAAATTTAAAGGGATAGTTTACTCACCCTCTTGTCATCCCAGATGTGTATGACTTTCTTTATTCTTCAGAACACAAATTAAGATTTTTACAGAAATATCTCAGCTCTGTAGGTCCATACAATGCAAGTGAATGGGTGTCAAATTTTTTAAGCTCCAAAATCCACATAAAGGGAGCAAAAAAGTAATCTATATGACTCCAGTTGTTAAATCCATGTCTTTTTTTTTTATCATGAATTCTCATCCCTACCCAGTAGGAGGCAATATGCATGAAGAATGTAAATCACCAAGAACAGAAGAAGGAGAAAGTGAAAGTGAAGGAAAAAGGGCATAAATATTTATCTGTTTCTCACCCACACCCATCATATCACTTCAGAAGATATGGATTTAACCACCAGAGTCGTCTGGAGTACTTTTATATTGCCCTTATGTGGATTCTGGAGCTTAAAGTTTTTAAAACATTTTACAATTTTGGCACCCATTCACTTGCATTGTATGAACCAACAGAGCTGAGATATTCTTCTAAAAATCTTCATTTTGTGTTCAGCAGATGAAAGAAAGTCATACACATCTGGGATGGCATGAGGGTGAGTAAATGATGAGATAATTTTCATTTTTGGGTGAATTAACCCTTTAAATTGATAAACAATTGCAAAAGTTTATCACTGCTATTTAAATCAGTCCAATTAAACAGTACTCTGGTATGGCTCATACATGAACTTTAGTGGAAATGAAAATCTGCTGAAAAATATCTTGTTCCAAACTTAAAAATGCAAGCCTGTTGAACTTTGGCATATATGTTGAAATCACTGTTATTTCTGAGTGTGTTGGACTTAATTTATTTAGTTAACTGACAGCACAGACAAACTTAAATTGTTAAGTTGATACAACTGATTTGCCCTTTAAGTTGAAAAAACTCAAAAAGGTCCGGAAGCTTGATGCCTCCATTTTTTAAGTTTTCTCAACTTTTGATTTTTTACAGTGAGTTAAAGAGGAATATCCTTTGACCTTCACCTTCACATATGCATGACCCATATTTGTGATATTTAATACTTTATAAAGCTGAGATAATATTTGTATAGCCTAAAGGCCAAAACCAGACAGTAGCACTCATTGACGCAGGTTTATTACTGTCGATAAAGCATTCCATAAAAAAAAATTCTAACCACAAAGTTTAACCAGCTAGCCAAACTTTTAGTGTAATGCTGATAAAACAAACGTTCTCTTCAATTATTGACAGAAAATACCCATAGATATAATGTATGGCTAATAAGCAGCAGTATAGGCACATTTCATCGCTAGTGTTCCGTCTGTTGAGCATTTGCACTTGATCTAATCTTGTTAGTGCAGATTTAATGAACTGAAATGCCCAGATGGTAGCTAAAGAGAAATGCAAATGGTCTGATTTACTCACATAAGGCATGTATAGCTGGCTGTACTCTTCCTTCCTCAACTAAAAGTCTAGTTGATTCTATAAATAAGCATAACAGGTAAGTCTCTACCACAAAGGTTAGTTAGATGATTTGGTCTGTACTGTTATATAATGTTTTTCAATCACGACCCTCGTTTATGGCTGATAAGAAACCAACAGTTTGTATGCTCATTTTCTTCACCTTATCTTCATCACATCCACACTGTTTCAGCTATTCTGTCTCTAGGAATAGTACACCCAAAAATTAAAATTCTGTCATCATTTACTCACACGCATATATTTCAAAATCATTCAAATGTATTTTCTTTCGTGTAACACAAAAGGTGAATTTATGAAGAACATCCTGGCCACTCTTTTCCATATAATACAGTGAAGGGCTCTGTCAAGCTCCAAAATGACAACAACAACAAAAAAAGCACCATAAATGTGGTTGACTGTGCAGTATATTCCCACTTAATTGTCAGTCTGTTCCTCATACAAAGCTATCGTATGGCCTCAGAAAACTCTGATCTGATTTTATGATCCTGTTATGATGATTTTTGTTATTTTGGAGCTTAACAGACCCAGTCCCCATTCATTTTCATTATATGGAAAAGTGCAGCCAGGATAATCTTCAAAAATTCCCCTTTTGTGTCCCACGGAAGAGAGAAAGTCATACAGGGGTAACATTAGAGTGTGTAAAAAAAGACAAAATTTTCATTTTTGGCTGAACTATTCCTTTAAGACATCTTCAGTGTCAGGACCACCCAAAGTGTATATTAAATGGCTGTTTATTCTGTAAAACAGTTAAATTAAATGGCATGATTGAAAACAGATTATGCTGAATTTGTTGCTGCGGAGGACCTACCATAAATCTTACTTCACCATTGACCGAGGCTAAATTAATCTGCTCCCTCAGATCTTTGTTTCTGCTTTCCACTCCCAGTTGCGAAAGGTTACTTTCACAGAGGCTTATAAATCAACAATATTTCAGCTGTGTGAGTTTAATCTTTAAGGTTTCAAGGGTGTTATTCGTCTCTTTGCAGCAATAAAAAAATTTTCCTCTGACTATCGATGATGTGTCAATGTACCTGTGTAAATCAGATTGTCATCACGTTTCTATTGCAATTCTAATAAAGCAAGGATGATGCACGATGTCATAGATCCACCACTATAAATTGCAGCACACTGTGGAGTACTTGTACTCAAATGTGCCTCTGTATATACAGTATGTTATACACACTGTAATGCTGTGCTTAACCCAAAACCAGCTTACAGTTTTTATGCTTATCTAGTCTACCAATCCTGGATGCCCTGCAGGGCACTAGCAGTAATGAAATGATTACAGGGTGAAGACTCCTAATAAACGCTTCTCCTCTTTCCTCAAGGACAGGCCAATTACCTTAATGGGCTGCCATAATATCGCTTCACCAGAATGATGCTGTAACCACCTCAGCGAGGAGCCAATACAACTTTGTGATTAGAGCCCGACCGATATGGGATTTTTTAGACCAAAACCGATACCAATTTTAGAGGGGGGAAATTCACCGATTACCGATATGGTGGCCAATATAGCTAATTTTTGAGCTGGAATGAAAACATTCCTTTTCTTTGTGGATTGTGCACCGATTTTGCACGATATGACTATGCAAAAGTACTCAAAAGGCTGCTTTCTTAAACAAATATTTTTATCAAAGAACATTTGATAATATTATTATACACTGTCAACAAATTCTAGAAATGAACACTGAGAAAATAAAGAATAAATACAAATACAATAAATAGCTTAATAAACATCAGTACTGTTAGTATAAGTCAATTGCTGACCATTTAAATAAAGAATAAATAAAATGAAAATCAGTACTGTATTCAGTTTAGTATCAGTCAATTGCCCACCATTAAAATAAAGAATAAATAAAAATACAATAAATAGCTAAATAAACATCAGTACTGTTTAGTATCAGTCAATGGCTGACCATTTAAATAAAGAATAAATACAAATAAAATAAATAGCTAAATAAACATCGGGGGCCGGTTGCACCAGCTATACGTTCATTACAACTTAGCCTAGTTGTGGCGTAAATGGGCACAAAGTCACAATTTAAAAGTAAGTCAAAACTTACTTTTAAGTTCAGCATGAAACCATTCTAACGATGCTGTTTTTAGGGTGTGTCGCCCGGTGTCAAGTTTCAACACATTCAAAATATATATATATATATATAGGATATTAAAATGAATAAATGTCTATTTTTCCAGCCTGTTGTAATAGTATCTATCACCCCTTATTTATTTTAGATACAGTTCCTATATATTATTATGCTGTATACACAGGGCAAACATACTATTTATTAAATCTACTTTTATTACGTATCCTATTTTAATGTCTGGAAAACCAGAATTTTTAATATTACATTTTATAAATGCAACGACTGGAATTGTTCGGTTGAAGGGGGTACCAAACTGTGAATCCTGAACAAAACAGTTTGGTGAATACATGTTTACACGCTGACAAGGTATGAAAGAAGCTACGTGGTTAGCTAGTTAGCTGTAAGCTCATTGCTATGGGGAGTAAAAGATGGACTTTATTTACTTTCCAGCATTGTGTCTCATCAGCTAGGTAACAGCGAAGCATGAAATCAACACTCACCACACACAATCCACCACTGCACCGTTGTCTGCTGAACTGCAAAAAGATGCTCTGATGTTTACCTTTCAATCTGCTATATTACTGACTGCACTGACAAACTATAGCTGGCTAACAGCAAACAGATGTGATAAACATGAGTGACATGGTTGTCAGGGACAGGGTTAACATTATATTAGTTATATAAAATGATGGGGTCTTTCAACTTTCCAGTATGTATTTCACAAACTAGTTAGCAATTTAACGAGAAGAGACCACTCAAATCTGCACCGTTTAACTCCGACCTGTCTGCAGAGCCACCATCAGCTCAGAATCAGCTCTGTAAACAATGCAGTCGGAGAGATATATCGATATATCGGTCGGGCACTATTTGTGATATTCATGTAATTCAATTAAAAAGGGATTGAGACTGAGGGATCCAGACACTTCAGTGAGCTCCAGCCCTGGGGCGAAACCCAACACCCCGAGAATATCTAGTGACTCAGCATTCGGGCAGGCTATGGCCAATTTTTGTACCACTAATAGCAGGTGGAATGAGACTGATTCTCTCTGATGGGCCTTCTCAGACCTGCGTGTCTTTGCCATTGGCCTGTGTTTTCCTGGCTTGTTACAAAGGATGTTAGTTAAAGTCATTACAAACAACAGCCTCAAGTGCAAAGATGGAGCCGCTTCATTAGGCTCAGCGTGTGTACTCTTAGCTCCCATGCTAGTAAAGTGACTTTCATTTTTGCACCATTCTTAATACTGCTTTTAATTTCATGATGGTTTCAAGAACAATTGAGTCTCCACTGAAGAGCTGTCCTCCTAGGACCCCTTTTTTATTGGCTGAAAGAAGTTGTTTTGGGTATTCTATTCAGTGCCTGACAGTACATCTTACAATATTGCTTGAAGATTTATGTGGTCGTAATCATGGAAACACATCAATTAATGTAACTCAAGCTACACAGTAAATAACATATCACATAGTATAACCAAACCAACAAAAGGTGAAATGAAACATTCCTCTTTGAACGTTTCTCAATGTGCGTTATTGTGTTATTGTGTATTATTTCATCTGCCGGAGTTCAGATTCAACACTCAAGTACGCATGTACCGAGAATGCATAAAATTACCCGGATGTGTTCTTGATCAGGCCAAATATCAAAATGCATCGGAGGTTGACTTGTTCCTAAGAACCCATTTGAAGTCCCAGAAGTCATAGCGGCACTACGGTGGCAGACATTTATCGTGTTTTTCCCCAAGAGTTTCCCGCTGTAAGCTCGAGTCAGTCTGACGGCTTGTGAGAGTTGTCATCCTCCGTCAACATTTGGTTTATTTAATTTTTTTTGGGCATCATTTTTATAAAGTAATAAACACATCGGTGTAATGAGTGTTAACAGACTTCACTCTTTCAAAGTGTCACTAGTCCTGGAAAACCTGACTTGTGTGATGATAATAATGGTGCTCTGGTGTGTGATAATGCCAGTAGTTCTCTCACTAGCTACAAACATGCTGGAATGGGATGCATTCTACGTCCTCCAGTCAGCGTTTGAAGTGGGGTGGCACGCAGTGTAGTCTCCCGGTACGATGTAATGTCTTTATTTAATGTAAGTCAGTGATTTGTTGCAGCCCACCAATCAGTGTTTTTTGACCTTCCAAATGATTTTGATAAAATCGTGGTAAACATCTGAATGCTCTCCGAGCAAAACTCAGTGGTGATTTTAACAACACATAACACGTGCAACAGCATTGGTGCTCGTCAAGTGATCCGTGGTCCAGTTCCGGAGGAGCGTGTGTGTTTAGGCTTGTCTGGACATAGTTCAGTTACACTCTTCTCCAAAACCTGAACCAGCAATTTTTGGGTGAGCACATTTTATTGCGTCTTATTCACTCAAATATATTTATGCAAATCGCTTAGCTGCTGGGTGCAGTCAAAACTACAGAGTTAAAAAAAAAAAGCTGTTACAGAAGTGGTCAGCTCATATGCACAACCACAAGAGGCAAAACGATGATGAAAACTGAACCTTCAAAGACAATACACAGGAAAATTTGCTTTTATTCTCCATTCTTATGCTCGTAAAAAGATTATGTGAATTGTCATTGAACTTGCCTATGCATATATCCTGACAGTGTTTGGTTCCACATCGTTCTCAATCCTGAACATCATCAAATCAGCTTGTTCACCGTTTCTAATGATTATTATCTGCACAAGCATCTGGTTCCTGTGTGCAGATTAAAGTGTGCAGGATAAGGAAGGCAAATTTTGCCCTCAATGAATGGGAGGATAATAAAAATTTTAAAAAGGAAAAACAGACAAAACAGACAAGCTCTTTTTCCAGTTTTAAGCTACATTTATTTTGTGTAACAAGACAGTTCTACATTAGATTGTCATTGTTCTCTTATGTGTGTTGATATTGACAAAGATACAGATTTTAGCAGATCTAAATATTCTTTCTCAGTTTTCATAAACAATAACCCTACTTTGTATGTTTTTATTTTCAAAGTAAAGCTAATCAAAACCTATTTGTTAGTTGAGGATGTGAGGTCATATTTGTTCTTCAGCCAGATCTTAAGAAGGAATTTACGGCCAGACCTTGAAAATGTTATTTTAATACTTCTTTTAACATTATTAAATACTATTTTAATCTAAATAAACACATTATTAACCATTTTGTTTTTACATGTTAACATGTTAGTTACAATAAGTGTTAGGTAAGATAAATACGGATAAAAAAGTTTGACTCCAGTTCAGTTTATAAATCCCCAAGATTATTTACTTATTTTTAAATTTGAACAAAAACAGTCTCAAAGTATATTGTATCTCCAGTTAACATTAACATGCTATGCTAACTTTCCATCATGCATTCCCTCCGGTTCAATTATCCTACTAAGCACTGACGTGCACAGAACGGGGGCTAAATGGGCACAAGCCCCTGCCCCTTTTGTTCAAGAATCTAATGGCACTTTTCCACTGCACGTTACAGTTCGACTCGACTCAACTCTGCTTGCTTTACTTTTCTGAGCTTGCTTTTCCACTGCAGTTTAGTGCCGCCTCAACGTGGATGGGATTATAGGCTGATCGCCATAGTTGCGCCACCTCTACTGCCGTGACATCATCTTAAACGCGACACAAACATTACTGACCATAAACAATAACACGACCGCTAGCTGTTAGCTACTAGCTCATTGTGCTGCATAAAACAGTTTTTGCATGGTGATTTTACACAAGTGTAACAGTTAAATCGGCCTGGTTGTTTTAGAAGCAAGTGAAGCTTTCAAGCAGAATATAGAGTTAACGTAACAAAATGTACCATCCTCCATCGTGGACTCCAACAACGCCGAGTCCAGGGCACTCTCCCTCCCATTGCTCGCCGGTCTATTGCCATAGATAGCGTCCATTTGGTCGAACCACTTCCACTTTCTTCTGTTTTAACCACTCCGGCTGTTGTGGTCCTTGATGGTTCTGTAGTCACTTTTAAGTTTTTTTTTAACTTTTCCCTACACTGTTGGTAGGTCTGGTGGTAGCCGTGTGCGGCCAACAGCTGAGACACTTCCTGAAAGACTTTTTCGTTTCACTTCGTTTCGTTCGTCGCTAACGAGAGGAACGTCTGCACCTCGTTTATTGACCACGGCGTGGTTTTGCACACAGACATTTCTTTTTACAATTTGAAAGTCGCGTGAACAAATGATACTGCTGTCACTGTTGCTAACTTTATAACTAGCGGGTTGATGTCCAGTGTCGCAAATCCAGTGACGCTGGTAGTGACGATTCTCTCTGAACAATCAGTGAACTGCAGGGTTTTGACATCACATTTAGTATCGGCTCGGCTCGCTTGGAACCTCGACCGAGGTGGTACTAAAAAAAGTACCAGGTACCAGGTACTATCCACAGTGGAATACCCCCAAAAAGTGAGCAGAGTCGAGTCAAGTCGAGCTGTACCGTGCAGTGGAAAGCCCCATAAATGTGCCCTTCATAAATGTAAAGGTGCCCGGAGGTGCCTTTAAGAGCATGGAGATTTAAGCAGAAGTGTCTTTACTACAGCATAACTACTAAGCTACTAAGCTAGCTACTAAGCTAACATATTCATTGGATTCATGTAATTATATCAAAACATTGAATTATTGCTACATGGTAACAAACACTACTAACTAGACACTGCAAAAAGCTGGACTTAAGATGGCGCAGAGTATGGCTGCTGCGTTGCGAGCTCCGAAACAACATTGTAGTTTTTTGTTTGTTTTGTTTACAATTCTTATGTTTTTTGTCTTGGATGTTGTCTGCCTTATTGTCTACGACAGACAAACACTTTTGGACATTGGTTCTGCAATTACGCACCGTAAACCGGACTTCAAATTCCTCAATGCCGACCCGCTGTTTACAAACACGCCAGCGGAGCCCTTTGTCTGGGCTACCCGGCCGTGAAAACGCAGAAGGAAAAGGGGAAACAGAGCCGGCGTTCTCATCAGAGTAAGACATCACGCAAATCGACCCCCACTACCCAGTATTCTACTGGCAAATGTTCAGTCTCTGGACAACAAGCTCTGCGAGCTGAAAGTGCAGATCTCTTTCCAACGAGAGACAAGGGACTGCTGCATTATCTGCCTTACAGAAACTTGGATGTCTGCAGAGATTCCAGACTCAGCCATCGAACCCACGCAGTTCTCCGTGCACCGAGCGGACAGAGCGAAAGACCTCTCAGGTAAAAGCAGAGGTGGTGGTGTTTTATGTTTTATGGTCAACAAATCCTGGTGTGATCAGAGGTACGTACATTCTATCAAGTCTTTCTACTCTCCTGATCTGGAATTTCTCATGCTTCTGTGTCAATCATTCTGGCTACTGAGGGAATTCACAGCGGTCATTATCACAGCTGTGTACATCCCCCCACAAGCCGACACAGACCGGGCACTCAAGGAACTGTACGGGATTGTAAGCAAGCAGGAAACCGCGCACCCTGAGGCCACGTTCATTGTGACTGGGGACTTTAACAAAGCCAATTTTAAATCAATTGCACCAAAATACCACCAACACATCAGTTTTAACACACGAGGGGACCGGGTTTTGGACCATTGCTACTCTCCCTACAGGGATGGCTACAAATCCCTCCCCTGAACCATTTGGCAAATTGGACCACTCTTCCATTCTGCTTCTGCCCGCTTTCAGGCATAAACTGAAACACAAAGCACCCACCCTCAGAACGATCCAGTGTTGGTCGGACCAATCAGACTCTATGCTACAAGACTGTTTTGACCAAGCGGACTGGGAGATGTTCCGGTCCGCCTCTGGTGACGACATCGAGGTTTACGCTGATAGCGTAATGTTTTTCATCAGAAAGTGCATAGAGGATGTTGTTCCGTCCAAAACAATACGGATCTACCTGAACCAGAAACCTTGGATTAATAGTGATGTTCGCACGGCACTTAATGTGCGGACCTCCGCTTTTAATTCCGGGAACATGGAGGAGCATAAACAAGCCAGTTATGCAGCAAACCGCCAGTACAGGAACAAGATTGAAGGACAGTTTAACACCACCAACTCTAGAAGCATGTGGCAGGGAATTAATATCATCACAGACTTTAAAGGGAATAAAAACTCCGCCGTGAACACCGCTGCCTCTCTCCAGGATGAGCTAAATACTTTTTATTCACGGTTCGAGGGAAATAACACAGCCCTCGCAGAGAGAGCTCTCGCGGCCGAACCTACAGAGGTTAGTTCACTCTCCGTCTCTGTAGCGGATGTAACCCGATCCTTCCGACGGGTGAATATCCGTAAAGCCACAGGTCCAGACGGCATTCTGGGCCGCGTCATCAGAGCGTGTGCGAACCAACTGGCTGGTGTATTTACTCTTTGTGTGTAGTCCCCACATGCTTTAAAATGTCCACCATTGTGTCTGTACCAAAGCAATCCAAAATCACTTGCTTAAATGACTGGTGTCCTGTTGCTCTGACCCCCATCATCAGTAAATGCTTTGAGAGACTAATCAGAGATTACATCTGCTCTGTGCTGCCTCCATCACTGGACCCATTGCAGTTTGCTTACCGCAACAACCGCTCCACTGATGATTCCATTGCATCTACAATACACATTGCTCTCTCCCACCTGGAAAAAAGGAACACTTATGTGAGAATGCTGTTTGTAGACTACAGCTCAGCATTCAACACCATAGTGCCCTCCAAGCTTGATGAGAAACTCCGGGCTCTGGGCTTAAACAGCTCACTGTGCAGCTGGATCCTGGACTTCCTGGCAAGCAGACGCCAGGTGGTTAGAATGGGCAGTAACATCTCCTCATCACTGACCCTCAACACTGGAGCCCTGCAGGGCTGTGTTCTTAGCCCACTCCTGTATTCCCTGTACACACATGACTGTGTGACAACACATAGCTCCAATGCCATCATTAAGTTTGCTGATGATACGACGGTGGTAGGTCTGATCACTGACAATGATGAAACAGCCTACAGAGAGGAGGTGCACACTCTGACACGCTGGTGTCAGGAGCACAACCTCTCCCTCAACGTCAGTAAAACAAAGGAGCTTGTGGTGGACTTCAGGAGAATAGAAAGAGAACACAGCCCCATCACCATCAATGGAGCACCAGTGAAGAGAGTCAGCAGCTTCAAGTTCCTGGGTGTCCACATCACTGAGGAACTCACATGGTCCATCCACACTGAGGCCGTTGTGAAGAAGGCTAATCAGCGCCTCTTCTTCCTGAGATGGCTGAGGAAGTTTGGAATGAACCGCAACATCCTCACACGGTTCTACACCAGCACTGTAGAGAGTATCCTGACTGGCTGCATCTCTGCCTGGTACGGCAATAGCACCTCCCACAACCGCAAAGCCCTGCAAAAGGTGGTGCGAACTGCCAGACACATCATCGGAGGTGAGCTTCCCTCCCTCCAGGACATATACACCAGGCGGTGTGTGAAAAAAGCTCGGAGGATCATCAGAGACTCCAGCCACCCGAGCCATGGGCTGCTCTCACTGCTACCATCAGGCAGGCGTTATCGCAGCATTAGGACCCACACCAGCCGACTTCATGACAGCTTCTTCCCCCAAGCAATCAGACTTTTGAACTCTTGATCTCTCATGATCAATATACATCAGCAGTGCACTTTATTAATCTTATTATCTCACACTGGACTGTCATAAATTATATTTTCTTAACAACACACTGGCAACTGACTATCAACCGACAGCCTGAATGTCAATACAGTACAATACAACCTACTGTACATTTTATATATACTATATTTAAAAAGAAATTATTGTATAATGTGTATTCTATATTGTGTGTATTGTATAATGTACATTGTATGTTATTATTTGTATATTGTGTTGTGTGTAATTATTTATATATTAGATTTTAAATTGTGTTGTGTAAATGTGATGTTTATTGTAGATTGGTATATGTCTCATCACTGTCACGACTGCTATGTTGCTCAGAACTGCACCCAAGAATTTCACACACTATTACACTCGTGTATATGGTTGTGTGACAATAAAAGTGTACATCAGTGACAATTTTGATTTTATGTAATTATATCAAAACATTGAATTATTGCTACATGGTAACAGACACTACTAATTAGACATTGCAAACAGCTACCTGGGGGGAAAGTATTTCATGGGGGACTCAGTTCTTCATGACAATGGAAAATAAAGAGACCCAGGGGAGTATTTACTAAACAGTTGTACCATTTTTGCGCTTAGTATTTCAGCGCAAAAACTTGCCTCATGTTCACTAACCCCCGAAATCTAGTTTAACCAGACACTAAATATGCTGAAATAGTGTCATGAGTATTTTAATTAAGTCACTGTCATTCTTTTCAGAGAAAACACTCCTTATTTCTATGTAAATTAGACCTATTATAGATTCTGTCTTATTAACAGAAAGCAGCTTAATGTAATGATAAACAGAATTTTATGTTACATGGATGTTTGTGCACATTTTCTAGTGATCATGGCAGCAGTAATTAAAGGATGATCAAATGATGGAGAAGAGCATTACAACCAGTCATATACCTAGACTTCGTGGGACTCTGCTGCACCTTCCACAACTTAGCATTCAGAACAAGTCTGCAAGATGGGGATTTTGCCATAAATTGCAATTGTGTCCCACTGAGGATGCAACAATTGCATTTGTGCATGTCTAATATGACCACAAAGTGAAATCATTACAGAAATAAACATTACAGCACTGCAGAGAAACCAAGAAGAAACTGGTTTTGGTTGAGTTTAGTTGATGAGATTTGCAGATACAAAGGCAGCATTATTTGTTGAACTAACATGAAAGTGCACAGCTGAGAGTCTGTATGAGAATTAACCTGCAACTGTGAATCCCAGCAGTCTTGAAATATTGAAATGGAACAAGAGACTGAATGAGATGCAATATCAGTCTGCTCCAATAACAACGTTCTGTCATCTATATGAAATATAGTTCATAGGCATCTGGTGTAAAGAGAGCTACGACGCTGGTTCAAAAGCATTTTAATTTTTCCTGAACCCTTTTCCTTTTCAAGGAAAGCCCCCATTCCATTATTCAACTTTTTATTTATGCTAAGTAAATGAATTTATTATGTCACTGTTAGAGAAATGAACAACCATGTTGTCCCTTTCGTGTTGGCAAGTAAAAAAATAAAAAAAGTTAAAAACATTATCCATTACTATTTAATAATTATTTCTTTACAAACATTGCCGCCAATGGTCTCTACAATCAACTTAAGATTTCAATGCTTTTGGGAAACGCAGCCCTGGTTACCAGAATTTAAAATGTAATGTGTAACTTTTTGACTTAAAAAAATGATAAGATTAAAGTAAAATGTTTATTTTGTACTGGATTACACCCAACACTGCTGGGTATTAGACAATGTACACTGTAAAAAAAAAAAGTTAAATTTACAGTAAAAAAAAAAAAAAAAAAAAAACGGCAGCTGTGGTTGCTAGAAATTCACCCTAAAAAATTAATAATGATGTTTCAGGCATTATGAAATGGCATTTGGTGCCTGTTTATATTGCAGTTCATAACCAATATTATCATTAACTGATATAACGTTAACATACTTACCTACTTGGACTACTTAAATCATCTTTGTACTTTAGAATATACTGATAACTATAATAATAATAATGCGGGTGGTAAAATGGGTCACTTGATAACTAAAAGTTAATCAAAACAGTCCTTTCAACAAACCATGGCATGCACACTCACACAAACACCAGAGTAACACACATGACACTGCAATAATGCAATATTTCTGGGAACAATCTTTAACTGCTTCTCACTGTAAATTATATGAGACTTTATAATTTACAGTGAGAAACAGTTAAAGAGTGTTCCCAGAAATATTGCAACAATAAACATTAAGCTAACCACAATTTTTTTTTTTTTTTTTACAGTACTTTTCAATTAAATCCAAGATATTTTTCACCTTACATAACAATAAACAGATAGAAAGTGTAGCATTGTTTCATTCCTTTTCCATTAAAATTACATTTACAACATTGCAATTACAATTAATATTTCTACATTTTTTTCAGTATACAGTGTGATAAAGTTAAGTGGGATAAAAAAACATACCCAGCCTGCTTTGTATTCCTATTTCTACTGTACATTGATCAATCCAGCTGTACCATTCCTTCATTTGAACTCACCAAGAAATTTGGAGAATGGTGTCAGTGCTCATAAACCGCCATAACATATATTCCCAAAACTTGGCATATACATTTTAAGTGTCAGAATGGAGGAAGCTATCGAAGCATGTGAAATATGTCAATAACATCTTAGCAAGTGTTCTCTTTCTCCAAAGACACTAGCCTTGCCAAACATAGCTGTGTAACTTGTGCAAGACAGTAGAACACAGCAAATTGGCAATGGGAACACAAAAAGCATTATTTACATGACTTGTAAAATCAATTAATGGGCAGGCTGGTTACCATGATTTGCAGTGAAAGCAGCACTTTTTGTCCCCAACTGCCCAATCGTTTAAAGTAGGCTGATGAACATTGTTGGGGATTTGACCCAACAATTACCAAACTGGCCTTGCTGTGGCTCTACTGAATAGAGAAGCAAATCTAGGTCAATACTGCAGTCCGGGTGGTAAAATACCACCATTACCACCATAGTCGTAAGTGTGTATGTCCCAGACATTTTTAGAGCAGTGATGTCCTTTTTTAAATACTGATAGTAAGTTGATAAGAGGTAGTAAGTTGTAATACGTTGCATTTCTGTTCTCACCAGCATTTCTCAAATATCTTCTGTGGCTGCAGTATTGGCACAAGTTTAAGTTGTCACATAATAAATTATCATGATAGGATGTCATTATCAAGCTCAGATTCAAGCTTCAGTGATGCATCAAGCATGTATTAATTGCTCATTTGCATTTGTACAATATACTGTAGGTGTGATGATACATACATATATACAAGAATCTACAATCCATGCAAAACAGTACATACTGTATTTCAAATAAGTGGTTTCATCTCTCCTGTCAACAAGGTGACAGATATTCCTAAATATTCCTTTACTGTAACACTTACAAGAATTAACATTTAGGGCCCTATTTTAAGTTTTTATATTTTCGTGCAAGCACACATTAAGTCTAGGCACAAGTGATTTTGGCGAAACTGCACGTAATTGGGCTGGGTTAAGGTTAATTTAATTCTGAGGTTCTTCTACGGTCACTTTATAGTCCATTCCCTATCAAGTACCAGCGATATAAACAAAGACAGCACATTCATATGAAGTTGTTAGTGTAAATGGACTGTATGCAATGAATTAGAAATATGGACTTAAGTTATTTTGTGCATTAAAGGAATATTCCAGGTTCAATATAAATTAAGCTCAATCGACAGCATTTGTGGAATAATGTTAGATTACCACCACAAAAACAAAACAAAAATTCAACTCGTCCCTCCTTTTCTTACAAAAAGCAAACATCGAGGTGACAATGAGGCTCTTACAATGGAAGTGAATGGGGCAAACTTATGGAGGGTTTAAAGGCAGAAATGCGAAGCTTATAATTTAATAAAAAGCATTAATTCTTCTATTAAAACTAGTGTTATTTGAGCTGTAAAGTTGTTTCAATCATCGGTATAACAGTCATTTTAGGGTTTGTGGCGTTATGTCGTTATGGCAACGAAGTTGTAAAATTAAATATAACTTTACACAGTAAAGGTTATTAAATTATTTTATCAAACTAAAATCATTTTAACACTCATTGTTTACATCTTGTGGCTATACTTTTGCAACAGTGAGTTTTTAATGTTTAGGATTGGCCCCATTCACTTCCACTGTAACCCAGATTTTTTCTTTTTTAAAGAAAAGGAGGGATGAGTCGAAATTAATTTTTATGGTAATCAACATTATGCCATAAATGCTGTCGATTGACCTTAACTTGCAGTGAACCCGGCGTATTCCTTTAACTGCATACTTGTTGAATGTCAGGCATATTTCTACGACACGAACCTTTAATACGCATGGAAAATGTGGTTGTTGTCAGGATTTGGATTTACGCTATGTTAAAAGAGAATGTAAGTATTATTCATAATTTTCATATGACACACAAATCATGGCTAGTGTTTACAGTGTTTGTATCACCACACACCTCACTTCTACTGGTCGATTTTGAAACATTTAATTCATTTATTTAAACATTAAAAAATTTAAATGACACTTCAAATAAAACAAAAATATACTCAAAATAATGAAGTGGTTAAAAAATCATACCAAATTCAAACATTTTACTCTCTCTAACTCCTTCCACCTGCCCCTTTTGCAGTGACTTAAAAATCACTCTACTACAGCAGGTGGAAAAATACCAACACAAATTAGATACAATTGTAAATACAAACATTATAATAATAATTTAAATATAAACAATGTATAAATACCTAGAAATAGTTTAAATTATAAAAGTTTGTTTCATAAAACGGCTACAACTTTGTCAGGGACATAATTTGATGTTCCACTATATTTTTTGAGAGTTTGGGCATGAACTTTATTACCATATGCTGGTGGAATCTCAAAACTGCAAATTAAAGAACTGAATTTAGACTTTGCGCTGAAAACAGAGGTGGTTCACAATGACATATTTTTTAGGAAAATAGCATATTGCATTTTGCGCCACTTCGTTAGCATACAATACACCCACAGTCTGCATGCATACACCCACGGATAGCGCAAACACTCCCACCTATGCCCACTTGCACTTTGCACTGGCACATAAATTGCGCTTAGAATTAGCACTCTCACTAAAATTAGATAAGGTAGCGCTGCTAATTATGTAGCACTGCACGTTGCGCAAATTAAAGTGTTTTTTGACCTTGGATGCATGTAAATCTATTGTATGAGACCTTTAAAAACCAAATTAGGCATGTTTAAGAACCGTAATAGGTGCTCTTTAAGAAAATAGACCCTGTAGTCTGAAGCAAGTTTTTGTTATTGACAGGTAAGGTTCCAATTACCACCAAAGACACTTTTAAACTGCTGTGCACTGATGTGGATTGTTTTTAATCAGTCTCTTTAATCAGCATTGTTCTCCAATCCTCTTACTTTCCTTTCAGAGTTTATATGTAGAACATTCCAACTGCAACGACACAAGAGACTTGCTGTTTAATAGCCTTAGACAAAATACACAACACACGTCTCTCCCTCTGATCAGGCAAATACAAATCTCACAATAAAGAGAGCATGTCTGTCTACAAACTACTGATGGCAGGAGAAACAAAAGCAGGGAGTAAACAGAATGTTAACTTGGCCGAGTACTGTACGGTAAATTGTGGGGGTTTGGCATTCTCAGCCCCGGGCAGCCTTAAAGCTGTGTATCAGGAGTGCAAAAACAACACAACATAGCCATGAGCTCTAAATACACTCATGAATGTGAGGTTTAAAATACAGGAGCTGTTCAAAATGATTGCCACAGACAGAAATCCCCACCTGAGATATTGACAACGGGAGACACACTGCACCAGACATAACTGTGGCTAGCACCTTAAATTCATATTTAATCTCTGGCCCTGTTTACACCTGGTATTAATATCTGTTTCGGGTGATCTGATCACAAATGTACATGCCAAAAACATCACCATTTCGTTTACACCTGGTAGTAAATACACAAGTAGTTGCTAACACCAACAACCGATTAGCTAGCAAGACTGACTAGCTAGTGCTAATTTCCCAGTGCTAGCTAAAGCTATTTTCCCCTGGCCAGTGCTCTTCTATTCCTTCATGTTAACTGAAGTCAAATCTGAATGATTTTCCATTTTAGCTTGCTAGCTAGCGATCTAGCTAACAATGGCTAGTGAACTCACTAACAACAGTGAGACTAGCTCACTAGCTGGCTGCTGACTAGTTTTGATTTTCTCACTTTTGACACGCATTGCATTGGCTGGTGAGAAGTATCATAGCTACCTTAATATTTTAATGGAAATTAAATAACAATTGCCAGAAATTATTATGTTTTTTGCAGCAAGTAGAATCAACCATTACATCCTCACCTTGTCTAATGCTGTGTTCCATTCAACTCTGAAAGTTGAATTTTCCAACTTTCTACTAGGAAAAGTGCATTGGAATGCCACTTCAAGTATCAATTCCAACTGGGAAAGATTCAACAAATATCGTAATTACGTGTTCCGAGCACATGAATTACCCCACAAAGTCCTATTAACGAGTGGGAAACTCGTAATTCTAGATGAGAGTTTCCGAGTTGAGATGTTGGAAGGGGCATGTCGACATGAAAGATGATGAAAAGCAATGATTTTGCTAAATTATTTCAACTTCTGTCATTTATTTCAATAATATTAATTTGTTATATATGACAATCAACCAATGACTCACCCTTAACGGTTTGTTTTAAGCAAATCAATTAATAATATGTTAGAAACCATGCATGAACAAATCATATATGTCATTTATAAATGATGCAGGTTTATTCACTGGTACAACAAAAAAGGGGCTTTTGCTGTCGTTCATTGTGTAATTGTTTAAGTTTGGCTTCTTCCGTATTTTGTTTCTCACATGAATGCGTGACGTTGTTGTAACAAATGCCTGACTTGGATGTGCGAGCTTCCTAGGTGCACTCGAAGGCAGCATCCGATTTCGCCGAGATGCAGGTGCGTGACGTCATGCAAACATGTCGGCACCAAAGGAGATATACAAAGTAAATGATAAACATTCACTTTTATTAAGTAATATCGATAAATGAGTCAAAGTTCCTACATTACATGATATCAAAGCTTGTTTAACAAAAGTCATGTATTAAACATGGTATATTATACTCTCTTTTGATAACCGTACACCTGCAGCACAAATGCTAACGTTGCAGCATTGTTTATTAATTAGATTGCTAGGAAACATCTCTGGTGACAGTCGAACAGCTGCTAAGCTAACGGGAGCGGTTTTGCAGTTTTGTTTCCTTACACGTCATCTTCCAAGCATCTGGCAATGGAATGCCTTAATGGTCGGAAATCAGAGATATCAAGTAGGAATACCCCACATTTGAGTTGAATGGAACGCAGCATGACTCAATATTTCCTTGCAGGAACGCAGAAAATTAGCTCACCCAATGCTAAATGGAGCCGTTCTCTCTGACATCGCACGCATGATAGCTGGGGTTGGGGGGCATGCCTGGACTAGTTGATACAGGAAATCAGCAGCCTAACAAAGGTTGACTGGCACAAATTATTTTATGTATTTTGAAAATACACAAATATCAAACTTATTACATTAGATTTTTTCAAAGACTTTAAAATACAAAGTACAAAATTGTATTTTGTATTTCAAAAACGTAATTCAGATATATGTATCTGAAATACTGCCCATCCCTGGTAGTAACATATCCCTCACATGTACAGTATCTTCTGTCTACTTGCCTTTACATGTGTTCAGATTTCGAGGGGAGGGTCTCTGATTTCATAACTGCATACATCACTCATTACGGCAGTGTGTTACTATATGTTGACAAAGTACAAAACCACAAAGACAAAAAGGAAAGCACAATAAAAAATGATGCAATAAAAATCAATTTCCGATTCAAGTTTAAATTGAATTTACCCATGCGCTTATGCAATGTTTGCTATTGGATGTTTGTTTTCTTTTTAAAGTCACAGACCACCAGAAAAGTTAAACATCCTTTTTTAATGCCGTGGATGCCTGACAGGTGAGTAGGCTGCTGTCCGGGAAACATCAGCTCATATTAGCATTACATTACAAAATAAATGTGGTCATGTGTTTTTGAGGACCTCCAAATGTTGTGTAAGTCAGGGGATTTCAAACGTTTTGATGCCAAGGACTGCTCGAGACAGCTATATATTTATTATGTAGAAGGACCCATTTATACAGTGTGAGAAAAATAGTAAGTGTGATATTATAAAGACAACATGCTGTTTGCTAAATTAAATAATGAATTTAACCCTAGAATGCATATGTAACCTTACCCCGATATGCATATTTGGGTCAAAATATACCCAGGTGAAGTCTAGATGCTTATTCTATTTAAAAACGACTTATTTTTTTCAAGGAAAATTGAATCTAATGATAATTTAGTTAGTAATTTACATTTTAAAATAGTTGATATACATTTTATTCAATTCCGAAGAGTTTCAGTAACATTGAAAATGGAGTAGGAGTTTTGTGAGACAGTGTAAAAAAGCCTGTATAACAAATATATGGCAATTTCCATGTTTGGTGATAACATATGAAATGTCTCAACAGCTCTACACACAAACACACAATAAGTACAATGGACAAGGATAAGATTCTTTTTTTTTTTTTAAATAAAGAAAATAGTGATAAACTTGAAAAATGACAACCACATTATACCATATTACTAGAGGTCGACCAATAGTGGATTTTACCGATACAGTAACTAAGTTGGGCAGTACCTGCCGATAACCGATTAATCAACTGATAGTTTTTAAAATTGATACTGAATGAAAAATTAACACTCAAAGTAAAATAGTGCTGAACTTTATTACAAAAATAAACAGTACTGACTGAACCATGAAAATGTATTGTCCATAAAATAAATAAAAAGTTTTAGTCTGTCCATATTCTCAAATGTTAAGTCAAAAGTAAAATGAGGGGGTAAAACGCTTCAATAGACAGTTCACATGGTGTTACACTTGCACTGATTCCTCCTACTACAGACTCAAGCTTCATAATAACAGCAAAATACCACATTGTTTTTTATTCAGTACAGCTGTATGTAGAGTAGCCATATTCACAGATAGCAGTGGTATTTGGCTGAACTCGGTGGTTAAGCTGCTCAGAATATGAGCCCAGGCCAGGGGCTGTTCAAACAGACGGAACACAACAGACTGGAACCGAACGCGAGGATCTCGAGACACACATTTCCAAGTTGAACATCTTTCTTGACAAAGCATTTAAACAACTCATTGCTTAATCTGAGAAACGCTTATGAGAGCAAGACGCAATGTCCAAAGACCTCCACCAACTGTAAGGGGTTGTTCACACCAAACGCTTTTGCAACCATCCATTTGTTATGTAAACGCACGCTAGACAAACGTCTTTGTTTCCCTTTGTTTTTGTTTATTCAGCTTCTCGTGCAGGAGCACTGTTTTTTAGATGATATGTCTAATTAAAAATAAATTTAAAAGCATATTGAGACAACTGCTTTCTGTTAAACTGTATTTGTTGCGCTGTGTCTAGCCTTTTTTAACACAAGAATGTGATCGATCTGAAGTCATCGTATTACAGTGAGGATAACAAAATATAATTGAAACCAGATGTGTTTCTGATTTGTTCATACGTTTCTCTCGACTGCATGAAGATATTAATTTGCTTTCTCAAATCACTGCCTTTAAATAAAAATAATAAATAATGAATGCATAAATGTGACCAGCTGAATATAAACTAATGCAAATAGATGGTAACAATCTTGGCATTTAAACACTTGGGTAGGACTATTTTTGTCACTTTGTTCTAACCGCTTGAGGTTAGCTTTAATGTTAGCGTCCTCTCAGCCTTGTCTGCAAACATATTGCTGTTCTCTACTAATGCAGCATCTAGTCAACAAATTCATTACTTTGTAATGATATGACAATGTGTACTGTATACATACCTTTTAGTTGTTGATGTTTTAAATCCGCATCTGAAGTGTTCCGCTCCATGCAGAGTGCAGTCTCATGTGTCAAAACAAACACCACAAGGCATCAGTGAAGTGACAGTTTTTATTTCGCCTCTAGAGGCCGCTCTCTTACTGTATAACAACAGCAGACCCTTCCCAGCCGCTCCAGCACCGGACGCAGCAGTGAAAAACTATCGTTGTGGCTTTTTGCCAATAACCAAAAGTTCCAGAAATCTGTTATTGGTGCCGATTAATCGGCAAAACCGATATATCAGTCGACCTCTAAATATTATGTACTCCATATTGCCATATAATACTATATTTCTATATTATTCTATGCAGCTACAGTTGTTTTTCAGAGTGGTGAGGCGTCCTGAAAAAAGAAAAGTTACAGGGTCAATTACACTAAGAAGTGGTTCAGATGCTATAACCATTGTGCCCGTGACGTGAACTAGTCATCTAACCTCAAGCACTTTGTATATAAGCATCGGCTGAATGACAACTTTCTATACTTGCATCCTACACATAAACATAAATGTGAACATGGTATTTAACATACACCGATCAGCCACAACATTAAAACCACCTGCCAAATATCATGTAGGTCCCCCTCGTGCCGCCAAAACAGCTCTGACCCATCAAGGCATGGACTCCACAAGACCTTTGAAGGTGTCCTGTGGTATATGGCACCAAGACATTAGCAGCAGATCCTTAAGTCCTGTAAGTTGCGAGGTGGGGCCTCCATGGATCAGACTTGTTGGTCCAGCACATCCCATAGATGCTCAGTCGGACTGAGATCTGGGGAATGTGGAGTCCAAGTCAACACCTTGAACTCTTTATCATTTTCCACAAACCATTCCTGAACAATTTCTGCAGTGTGGCAGGGCGCATTAGCCTGCTGAAAGAGGCCACTGCCATTAGGGAATACTGTTGACATGAAGGGGTGCACATGGCCTGCAACGATCTTTAGGTAGGTGGTAGGTGTAAAAGTAACATCCACATGAATGCCAGGACCCAAGGTTTCCCAGCAGAACATTGCCCAGAGCGTCACACTGCCTCCTCCGGCCTGCCTTCTTCCCATAGTGCATCCTGCTGCCATCTCTTCCCCAGGTAAACGACACACACACACCCGGCCATCCACATGATCTAAAAGAAAACGTGATTCATCAGACCAAGCCACCTCCTTCCATTGCTCCATGGTCCAGTTCTGACACATGCCCATTGTAGGCGCTTTCGGTGGTGGACAGGGGTCAGCATAGGCACTCTGACCGGTCTGCGGCTACGCAGCCCCATACGCAGCAAGCTGCGATGCACTGTGTGTTCTGACACCTTTCTATCATGGCCAGAATTAAGTTTTTCAGCTATTTGTTCTGTGGGATCTGACCAGACGGGCTAGACTTCACTCCCCACGTGCATCAGTGAGCCTTGGGTGCCCATGACCCCATCGCAGGTTCACCGGTTATCCTTCCTTGGCCACTTTTGGTAGGTACTAACCACTGCATACCGGGAACACCCCACAAGACCTGACATTTTGGAGATGCTCTGACCCAGTAGTCTAGCCATCACAATTTGTCCCTTGTCAAAGTCGTTCAGATCCTTACGCTTGACAATTTTTCCTGCTTCCAACACATGAAATTCAAGAACTGACTGTTCACTTGCTGCCTAATATATCCCCCCTTGACAGGTGCCTTTGTAACGATATAATCAATGTTATTCACTTCACTTGTCAGTGGCTAATCAGTGTATATTTAATTGCATAACAAATGGTAACTGAAAAAAATAATACCAGTGTAAGATGCATACCATAGGAAATGCATATGGGTAAAATAGGACCCACATTCCGCATTCTAAGGGTAGTGATGCAAATTCTCTTATATTTTAAAACATATTCATCTAAATGTTAAAAAAGTTACTTCATATGATAGAAGACACCTTAACTGTGTTACCTGGAGTAGCAGATCAAAAGACCACTTCATGCAAAAATGATGTCCTAAAAACTAGACAAGAAGTCATTTTTGACACATGCACATACGTATGTTTTCTAAGGTTAATACTGTCAGTGTACTAAAGCCAAAATAAATGATGACTAGCTGCAATTTTTACTTTGTATTAAGAACTTGGTATTTATTTATTTTTATATATACACTAGCAGCCAAAAGTTTGGAATAATGTACAGACTTTGCTTTTATGGAAAGAAATTGGTAGTTCCCTATCTGTCACTCACTCGACGTTGTGTCGATATAGTGACACTAGGGGTCACTCTTGGGAACCCGAGACACCTCTGGTCTTTGATAAAAGTGAGAAATCGTGGGAGGCACCTTTTACTGCCTGGCCCCGATTCCGCGGTTCCCCAGCTCTCACAACCCTCAATGGCGGGGTGGCCAGGGGCTATACGGCGATTCCCCCAGTGGATAAGGCACTCGCGGTGCACCTATGCCCGCAGAGCACCGCCACCTGGCGCGGGCGCCCTAAGCTCCCGTCCAAGCCCTGTAGGCTCACATCATCCCTGACGGCTAAAGCCTACAGCACTGCTGGACAAGCCGCCTCTGCCCTGCACGCCATGGCTCTCCTGCAGGTCCACCAAGCCAAGGCGTTAAAAGAACTGCACGAGGGTAGTTCCACCCCAGATTTGATGCAGGAACTGCGCTCAGCGACTGACCTTGCTCTCCGAGCGACGAAGGTCACGGCGCGGTCTCTCGGGCAGACGATGGCTACACTAGTGGTCCAGGAGCGCCACCTTTGGCTCAACCTGGTCGAGATGGGCGAGGCCGACAAGACACGGTTCCTTGCTGCCCCCATTTCCCAGGCTGGCCTAATCGGTGACACTGTCGAGGACTTTACCCAGCAGTTCTCGCCGATAAATCAGCAGACGAAGGCAATCCGGCATATCCTGCCCCGGCACGGCTCAAGATCCTGCACCCCGTATGCTTGTCGCCAAGGGTGTCCCCCTGCGGTGACTGCACCAGCTCCGCCGCAGCCCACTCCTTCGGCCCGGCCCCGGTGTGGAGCCCACCGCAGGAAGCAGATGCCACCCGTCTCACAGCCAGCGCCTAAGAACCCACGGAGGTCGACAAAGCGCCTCTGAGACGGGCGACCCAGAGATGAGGGAACCCACTCACCTGGAGCTGGTAAAAAGACCACTCCTTCCCCCGGTGGAGGGCCGGGCGGAAAATCTTTTGTTGCCTTTTTGTTTGATTTCGCCGCATGCCCAAGTGGCTGCGGTACCCAAGCGTTCAGCAAAAGAGCGGCTTCCTTCCTCCCTGGGTCACATACGACTACCGTCCACGGGTTTTTCTTGCAGGATTGGCTCTCCAGCGGTGGTCTTTCCACCCCTGAGCGCCCAGCCGTGGCACACAGCCGCCCCCGATGTGGCAGTCTCCACGGATTACGAGGACAGGCCTCTTCCTCCCCCATCCCAGGCTGTTCCAGGGTGGTCACAAGGAGCCAGGTAAGTGCTTTGAGGTCCCTAGACTCAGCATGGCCACGACGCCCCACCTGCCGGTACGTCCGACGACACTGTCCCCTTGGTCCCCCTTGCGCGGAACTTGGACACGTGGCTTGCACTTTCCAATCCATAGCGATGGCTGATCCAGACCATCCGACTTGGCTACGCGATTCAGTTCGCCAGGCACCCGCCCAGGTTCAGCAGTATTCACTTCACCTTGGTCAAGAGCGAAAACGCTGCTACCTTGCGTGTGGATATCGCTACCCTCCTACAGAAGGGCGCGATAAAACCTGTCCCTCCAGCCGAGATGAAGAAGGGGTTTTACGGCCCCTACTTCATCGTACCGAAAAAGGCGGTGGGTTGTGGCCAATCTTGGACCTGCGAGTACTGAACCGGGCCTTACACAGACTCCCGTTCAAGATGCTGATGCAAAAATGCATTCTGGCGAGTGTCCGGCATCAAGATTTGTTCGCGGCGGTAGACCTGAAGGACGCATACTTCCACGTCTCGATCCTTCCTCGACACAGACCCTTCCTGCGGTTTGCATTCGAGGGTCAGGCGTATCAGTACAAAGTCCTCCCTTTCGGCCTGTCCCTGTCTCCTCGCATCTTCACAAAGGTTGCAGAGGCTGCCCTTGCCCCGTTAAGGGAGGTGGGCATTCGCATTCTCAACTATCTCAACGACTGGCTAATCCTAGCTCACTCTCGAGACATGTTGTGCGCACACAGGGACCTGGTGCTCTCACACCTCAGCCGACAAGGGCTTCGGGTCAACTGGGAAAAGAGCAAGCTCCTCCCGGTTCAGAGCATCTCTTTTCTCAGTTTGGAGTTGGACTCAGTCTCCTTGACGGCGCGCCTTACGAACGAGCGTGCCCAGTCGGTGCTGGCCTGTTTGAAGGTGTTCAAACAGAAAACAGCGGTTCCACTGAAACTTTTTCAGAGGCTCCTGGGGCATATGGCATCCTCAGCGGTGGCCACCCCGCTCGGGTTGATGCATATGAGGCAGCTTCAGCACTGGCTACAGACTCGAGTCCCGAGAAGGGCATGGCACCACGGGACATATCGCGTGGTCATCATGCTGACCTGTCACCGTCTTTTCAGCCCTTGGACCGACCTCTCGTTTCTACAGGCAGGTGTTCCTCTAGAACTGGTCTCCAGGCGCATCGTGGTCATGACAGACACCTCCAAAACGGGCTGGGGCTCTCTTTGCAATGGGCACGCAGTCGCCGGCCTCTGGACGGGTCCACGACTGCATTGGCACATCAACTGCCTTGAGTTGTTGGCAATTCTGCCACCCTGCAGAGGTTCCGGCCGTTGATCCAGGGCAAGCACGTGTTAGTTCGGACAGACAACACGGCAACGGTAGCATATGTCAACCGCCAAGGCATTCTGCGCTCTCGTTGTATGTCACAACTCGCCCGCCGTCTCCTCTTCTGGAGTCAGCAGCACTTCAAGTTGCTGCGAGCCACTCATATCCTGGGCAACCTCAACACTACATCGGACGCGCTGTCATGGCAGGTTACCCTCAGGGGAGAGTGGAGACTCCACCCTCAGGTGGTCCAGCTGATTTGGAGTCGATTCAGATGGGCACAGGTGGACCTGTTCGCCTCCCAAGAATCCTCCCACAGCCCGCTCTTGTACGCCCTGACCGAGGCTCCCCTCAGCATAGACGTGCTGGCACACAGCTGGCCCCCTGGCCTACGCAAATATGCGTTTCCCCCAGAGAGCCTACTTGCACAGACCCTGTGCAAGGTCAGGGAGGACGAGGAGCAAGTCATCCTGGTAGCACCCTACTGGCCCACCCAGACGTGGTTCTCAGACCTCATGCTCCTCGTGACAGCTCCCCCCTGGCGAATTCCCCTGAGGAAGGACCTTCTTTCTCTGAGATGGGGCACCCTCTGGCACCCGCGACCAGACCTCTGGAATCTCCATGTCTGGCCCCTGGACGGGACGTGGAAGACCTAAGCGGTGGTAGACACGATCACTCAGGCTAGGGCCCCCTCTACGAGGCGTCTGTATGCCTTTAAGTGGCATCTGTTCGCTAAGTGGTGTTCTTTCTGACGGGAAGACCCCCAGAGATGCGCAGTCAGATCAGTGCTTTCCTTCCTGCAGGAGAGGTTGGAAGGGAGGCTGTCCCCTTCCACCTTGAAGGTGTACGTTGCCACCACAGCAGCACACCACGACGCAGTCTTTGGTAAGTCCTTAGGGAAGCACGACCTGATCATCAGGTCCCTAAGAGGCGCCAGGAGGCTGAATCCCTCCAGACCGCACCTCGTTCCCTCATGGGACCTCTCCGTAGTTCTTCAGGGTCTACAGAGAGCCCTCTTTGAGCCTTTGCAGTCAGCCAAGCTTAAGGCACTCTCCTTGAAGACTGCCCTCCTGACTGCGCTCACTTCCATCAAGAGGGTAGGTGACCTGCAAATGTGCCTGGAGTTCGGTCCGGGTTACTCTCACGTGATCCTGAGACCCTGACTGGGCTATGTGCCCAAGGTTCCCACCACCCCTTTTAGGGACCTGCAAGCACTGCCCCAGGAGGATGCGTGCTTTACGCATCTATTTGGATCGCACGCAGAGCTTAAGAATCTCTGAGCAGCTCTTTGTCTGCTTTGGTGCACAGCGGAAAGGAAGCGCTGTCTCCAAGCAGAGGATCGCACACTGGCTCACTGACGCCATAACTATGGCATATCACGCCCAGGACATGCCGCCCCCGGTAGGGCTATGAGCCCATTCTACCAGGGGTGTAGCGGCTTCCTGGGCCCTGGCCAGGGGTGCCTCTCTAACAGACATTTGCAGAGCAGCGGGCTGGGCAACACCCAACACATTTGCAAGGTTCTACAACCTCTGGGTGGAACCGGTTTCGTCCCAGGTAGTGGCACGCAACGCAAGCAGACACAAGCCCCTCTGCCCCAGTCTCCATGTTTATAGTAACTCCTCCCTCATTGGGCAGGATCTACCTTGAAGACTCTCCACATGGTTGGAAAGACCATGTGACATATTCTTCCACTTAAATATCCCCCCCTCTCTTTAGGCGAGGTGTGGTCTCCGCTGTGTCTTCCCCTTGGGAGGGACACCCCCCGACTAGACCTGGCGGCCCAGTCGGATAATCCCCCTTCTTTTTTAGGGAGTGGAAAAAAGAGAAGGTGAAAAGAGGTCACGACTGGGTTAAGCCTGTCTCTATCTCTTGGGTAGTCGACTTGTCCCCAAAGGGCCGTACGACACTCATAACTATGTTGGGGGAGGATACATGTCAACCTGGTGTGCTGGCTATAAGGCACACAGTAGTCTGCCCACCACACACTGCCAGTTCACGTAACACAGTTCAGCCAATTGTGGCGTTTCATATAGGGACCCCTAGTGTCACTACATCGACACAATGTCGAGTGAGTGACAGAGAGGGAACGTCATGGTTACTTGTGTAACCTCCGTTCCCTGATGGAGGGAACAAAACGTTGTGTCCCTCCTGCCACAACGCTGAACTACCCGCTGAAATGGCCGGACCTTATATCGGCTCCTCAGCATAAAACCTGAATGAGTGGTTGCATACCAGCTCCTTTTATACCCTTATGTCCGGGGGAGTGGCATGCAAATACCACTCACCAATTTTCATTGACCTTTTATCAAAGACCAGAGGTGTCTCGGGCTCCCAAGAGTGACCCCTAGTGTCACCACATCGACACAACGTCTCGTTCCCTCCATCAAGGAACGGAGGTTACACAAGTAACCATGACGTTTTAGTCACCAAAGTGGCATTCAACTGATCACAATGTATAGTCAAGATATTAATAATGTGAAAAATTACTATTACAATGTTCAGAACCTCTTAAACTACTTCAAAGAGTTCTCATCAAAACATCCTCCACGTGCAGCAATGACAGCTTTGCAGATCCTTGGCATTCTAGCTGTCAGTCTGTCCAGATACTCAGGTGACATTTCACCCCATGCTTCCTGTAGCACTTTCTATAGATGTGGCTGTCTTGTCGGGCACTTCTCACACACCTTACAGTCTAGCTGATCCCACAAAAGCTTAATGGGGTTAAGATCCATAACACTCTTTTCCAATTATCTGTTGTCAAATATCTGTTTCTTTGCCCACTCTAACCTTTTCTTTTTGTTTTTCTGTTTCAAAAGTGGCTTTTTCTTTGCAATTCTTCCCATAAGGCCTACACGCCTGAGTTTTATATGAAACTGGTGTTGAGCAGGTAGAATTCAATGAAGCGGTCAACTGAGGACATGTGAGGCATCTATTTCTCAAACCAGAGACTCCGATGTACTTATCCTCTTGTTTAGTTGTACATCTGGGCCTTCCACATCTCTTTCTGTCCTTGTTAGAGCCAGTTGTCCTTTGCCTTTTAAGACTGTAGTGTACACCTTTGTATGAAATCTTCAGTTTTTTGGCAATTTCAAGCGTTGTATAGCCTTCATTCCTCAAAACAATGATTGACTGATGAGTTTCTAAAGAAAGCTGTTTCTTTTTTGCCATTTTTGACCTAATATTGACTTTAAGACATGCCAGTCTATTGCATACTGTGGCAACTCAAAAACAAACACAAAGATAATGTTAAGCTTCATTTAACGAACCAAATAGCTTTCAGCAGTGTTTGATATAATGGCAAGTGATTTTCTAGTACCATATTAGCAATTTAGCATGATTTCTCAAGGATAAGGTGTTTGTTTGAGTGATAGTTGCTGGAAATGGGGCCTGTATAGATTTGATCAAAAATGACTTTTTTCAAATAGTGATGATGCTATTTTTTTACATCAGTAATGTCCTGACTGTAATTTGTGATCAGCTGAACGCCACTTTGGTGAATTCAAGTACCAGTTTCCTTCCGAAACAGCAAAATCTGTACATTATTCCAAACTTTTGGCTGCCAGTGTAAATACATTTATTTGTTGTACAAAACAAACCTAGATGGGGCTTGTGTCAGAGATCAAGTACTTTGCAGCCTCTGTAATTATCACAGAAGTATGTCAAGTCTGAGCTAACACCAAAACGGTAAAACACACGATACATTGCACTGATGGAGTGTCGCTGCGGCCGGCTTGCTTGTTGAAGTCCTCCCGTGGAGGGTCTGTCGACGCTTGGCTAAAAAAAATCAAACAATTTCAACTTTTAACCCATTGCCACTGAGCTATCGAAGTAGCAGCTAATGATTACCTGACAATTCATATGAAGTATCATTACATTGGCAGTGCCAGCGCTAAAAGCAGAACTCTGCAGTGCTTTTTATGTGGAGTTCAAAACACGAGTCGAGTGAATTCCATATCCAAAGTGTATATCCACAGCCTGGTGGCCAATTACTATTGTGGAGGATGAGGATTTAAAAGATTTAATGTGCATTGCAAAAAATATGCAAACTATGGGGACTAGTCAACCTCCCACTTAGACTTTGGGAAATGTTTAATGTTACTTGAATTGGTGCTATTTAAGTGCATCTTTATACTTTGGAAAGTTTTGTTTGGAAATTGTTAATAAATCTTTATTGTTACATTTTTTTTCTTTCTTAAGAAGGAAATAAATGCATTTTGACAGGAAAAGAAGTATATTTAGTTAATTTTTTGTAATTATTTTACTCATTTTGACATGGTATTCCAGACTGTAAGTCTTAATAGCTCTAATTTATTTTAAAGGAAGAGTTTACCCAAAAATGAAAAATCTTTCATTATTTACTCACCCTCTTGTTGTTTTAAAGCCATTAGTCAATACAATGCCAGGGGATAGTGCCTCACTTTAAAGCTTAAAAAAGTGAGTTTCATAATAATAATAAGTATAATAAAAGTAGTCCATCTAGCTCCTGTGTCAAATTCCAACTCTTCTGAAGGCATACAACAGGTTCTGTTGAGAAACAACCAAAAATGTATGTTCTTTTTCAGTGAAAATCTTTTTTTATTTTTTTTATTTACACAATGCGAACACACAAGCCACTGTGAACAAGATTTTCACTGAAAAATTACTTTTTGTGTTGTTTCTCAACAAAACCTATCCTATGCTTTCAGATTACTCTGAATACGAGGTACAAGTCGCATGGACTACTTTTATGATACTTATGTCTCCTTTTTTAAGCTTTAAAATTAGACACTATTTGCTGCCACTCTATTGAAAAGACAAACCAAGATATTAATTAAAACATTTGTGTTCTTCATAAGAAAGATATTCACACAGGTGACTAGTTAATTTATGACAACATTAAATTTATAGTAGTAGTATAGGGATAATTAATTTACAGTATGACAGAATAAAAAGTTTTGGCTGAACTATTGCTTTAACTGCACACACCATTTATATCTTTTTATGTAAAAGACGCCACTGAACTTCCTGCTGAGGTTAACTCTTTTGAATCATTTATTTGAGACTCCACTGAGGATGTTAACAATTGATCTTGTGTCTTTTCTATAAAGTGTTATCTAACACCTGCCCCGTGTCTTATACCTGCTGGTTCTATGTGTCACTGACTGTCTCCTGGGCATATGATGTTGATTTGTGGTCCAGTGCCCTATAGCTCAGTCACTGCAAAAAGGGTTTTGATTTTTACAGGCACAACTCAAAACCCAGCAAAGCACAGAGAAGCTTGTGTTTGTTTCCCACAAATGAGTTCAGAGGGAGGTGGGGGGGATGGGGGGGGGTCTGACTTTACTTTCTAGGTCACATCTGATGCCACAGTGTTGACCATTTTGAAAGATTTATCAAGCGTAGTAAAGATGTGGTCTGCCTGTATGAGTTTAGTGAAAGCTTACGTGTCTCCCTGTTCCGCTTCTGTCTCATTTTAATTTAGTTTGACCTACTTTGCCAACAACCCAAGCTGAAAAATTAACATTTTCCTGTGTCAAAGTACTTTTTTATCAATGGCTGGCGAATCCATCAATACAGTCAGAAGCCTGCCTAACTCACCAGGCTTCATCGACAGACAAACGGAAACACTTTTAAAGGTTCTGTTTCCGCAATAACACTTAAGCAACCGAAAATTTGATGTGAACGATCAAGTTACTCTTTTGTTTGTGCAGTCATGCACAGCTAACAGCAGAAAACAGCTGAGACTCACTGTGAGAAGTATAGAGATCACATGACCTACCTAAGCAGAGCTATTGATTCAAATGAATCAAAGAATTCATTTGTGAAGTTTCTGCTTTCAGCTGATACTGCTCCAAAGACTGAGGAACAATCAGGTGTATGAATTCATAACCCAGATCATGTTCTAATTAATTACAGTCTCGGAACATACAAACACACAACAAATTATGGCACTCACTTAATGCATTATAGCATGTTTAATTATAGTTAAGTCATTTAGATTACAATGGTCTGCCTGTATATATTGCTGGGTAGATATGCCACGGCTACAGGGCAGACACTTGGTGCAGTGTCAACAAAAGTTGTTTCAGGAAGTTCAAATGAGGACAACAATTACAAACTAAGAATCCCAAGCATACAGTAGCCACACTTTTATTACTTTTTATTACTTAACATCTTTTATAACAGCACCACTATAAGTCTGCTGTTGCCAAAATGACAATTATCGAAGTTAAATAAATTCAGATAATTAGAAAACAAACTCATAATTTTCCAAGTCACAAGTCGTCATACAGTAAAATGATTGGGAAAAATAGAAGCAACACGCCAAAAAGCAGTCACTATTTACAACCTGCTTTCTTGTATTTAATATTTTAAAATACATATAATATTATGATTAATATTTTATTTGAAATATAACTGTGTGTATTAAAAAGTATAAAAGGAGAGGGCAGAAAGATCAAAACCCTTTCTGCTTTGAACAACTGAATACCACACAAGGGTAGATTGCATTAGTTAGTTTTCTTTTGTTTTGTTTTTTTGGGTATTGCTGGATTAGTTATTTAGTTTATTCATGCATTCTTATCATTTGGGTGTACAGAGTAGCATACAAATGTTTCGTTTGATATGCCGCTTTAAAAATTCCCTTCATTTTTTGCGTGTCAGTGCTCTGATAAAGATGAAGTCCACATATGTGGAAAATGGGAACTTATTCCCTCAAAAGTTAGTTATTTTGAATAATTTTCAACATTAACACATCTGTGGAAATTTCGCTTCATTTTAATATAAATGTTGTTATATTTTATTTTGTTATAACTGTACAATATGGTTCTATTATTAACATTAGTTTTGAATAGAAACTTTTGAATAGAACCATTTTCACATTGAGAATAAATGTATTCAAGCAAAAGCTGAAAAATTAGCTTTCAGAGGCTATACATGGAGTTAGGATGAAAATAAGGTGCATTTCTAATTGTTCTGAGACCAGTGCAGACAGACAGCACACTGGAGGTTAAGTCATTCACTAAATAGGGAGCAAGGGTGCATCCTATAGCTTTCTATGCAGCTGCATTTAGGGGTGCATTCATTCCTTAAATCTGACCAAAAGTTCAGTTTCAGGCTGCAGATGATGTTTGGATAGCTCAACATGGGACAATAATAAATCAGAACATAAATTCAGAATTTTATAATGCAAAATTTTATTTTAAAATTGGCAGTGATTTGATGATGCTGGCCATTACTTTTAATCAGAATTATTTATTCAGCTTTATAGAAAATCAGCTGTAATGTCTATAGCGTCTCAAAAACATGAATAACCAACACTCCTGGACACATAATAAACTATTTGATGAAAAAAACTTTCTAAAGCTTGGTATGACTTAAAATTTCACAACTTAGTACCGCTGTCCACATATCTGGACATCAATTTTTAGGAAAATGATTTGCTCTTTTTTTTTTTGCTTGTTTATTAGGTGCTACTAGTTAAAAATCAGAAAGGGAAATGAAAAATGCACACAGCAGTCACGCGGGGGTCTCAGGTGGTTAAGATGACTCATTGGGGGCGCACATCCTTCAGCTGCCACAGAAAAATAAATTGACAAAAGTTGTTTTAAATGTATTCTACATAATATTATTTTTGAAATATGTGTAATCCAAATAATGTACTTAAAAGTAATGTACTTAATTAAAGTCAGTAACTGTAATCTGATAACAAGAATTTAAAATGTAATGTGTTACACGTAGAGGTTAAATTGGTGCAGAACTGTCCGGAACGGCATTCCAGCACCTCTGCATAGCATTCTGGCTTCTCCAAACGCAAAAAGAAAAAGAATAGTCCAGTCTGTGTCCCATTGGAACCTGTTCGGCTATATTCGCCTTGAGTGGCACTGTTTTAAGCACACACATGCTCCACCTCACTTCGCTGCAAGCAGTTCAAACAGTGCAAAGAAATGTCCCAAATAGGGTTCAACCACCTCACAAATCCCCCCCAAAAAACCCTGGTTGCACGACTTTTTGTAGTCAGATTACACCCAGCACTGCCAGCACTGTCATTTTAAAAGTAAAACTGAAAAAGTCTGCAAAAGGACTGAGCAAGGTGGTTGATGTGACACTGAACATTCTGGGAGTCAGAGGAACACATAATGACTTTTGCAGTTTAGTATTATTTTCTTCGGCATTATTAGAATGGCAGGTTGAACTGCCCAACATTGTTCATCCCCATATCCATTTGTTCCTTTCAAATAAGCAATATAAAAATAGTCTGCAACACTTTTCTCTCAGGGAGGTTACACCGTAGGACTAATTATAGCTAATTATTCCTCTCTCAGGGATATGCCCTTTCATCTGCTGGAGGAACATTGAGAGTTGGCCCTACTCCAGTGCAAAGATCTCTCACCCTCCTGTACTGCTGCTTCCTTAACATGCCTCCTCTAGCTTAGGCCACACTAGATTGCAGACTGGCCATCAAACAGCATACTCAGACAGATCATATGGAATTTTGAAATTCAAAACTGAATATGTTTTAGGGTTTAACTGTTTTTCCATGTTCATCGAGTGTAAAATGCCTGACCTTGGTAAAAGTAGCCTGTATTGCATGTGTAATATATTTCTCTATGACAGTGTTTAACAGTGTAGTGGAGGTCTGATTGTGTACTTTCCTGGAAATCTAATGAATCAGCTAAATATGGCCTTAATAGGCTAGAGCAAGTTTAGAAAGAGAGAACAAAAAAGTTAATTCACAAAATAATCAGTGTTATACAGTGAGTGGTTAGCTATAGTGTTGCAATTTGTGGCCAGATTGCTTGATCAAGGGTCTGATTTAATGAATATTATACCCAGTATACCCAGGCCTTTACACTTCCTAGTCTTTGACACATGTACAAAGCACTATGGCGCTGGAAGTGTAATTGGGCATGAAATCATTACCGCCAAGGAGACTGCTTATGTCATGATCTATGGTGGAAATATATTTTTGGGTCTGTCGTCATCCAAACCGATTGTATCGCTTCAGAAAACATGGATTAAACCATTCGAGTCTTATGGATTGCTTTTATGCTGCCTTTATGTGCTTTTTTGAGCTTCAAAGTGTTTGGTCACCATTCACTTGCATTGTATGGACCTACAGAGCTGACATATTCTTCTAACACTCTTTGCTTGTGTTCTGCAGAAGAATGAAAGTCATACACATCTGGGATGGCATTTGGGTGAGTAAATGAGGAGGACATCTTCATTTTTGGGTGAACTAATCCTTTAAGAGATTGAGAAGATTATAACACAAGTTTCAGTCATAACTTAAGGGCATGATGGACAGAACTGAGTTTTGTAAGAAAAAGGACATTAAAAATTAATTTAAAATGTCATTGCCAGTGGTGCGACCAGCTGCCCTGTGCTATGCTGCATCACTGAATTGCATAATTTTGGTTAAAGGGGATTTCCTTTCCACTCTGTGAATACACTGTCAATCTTTCTTATTGTCTTCAAATAAAAAAAAAACGGCTGATTCTTTCAGCCAACACCCTATTAAAATGAAAATCTTCCTGATAAAGCAAACTATAAAAGAGAAAAATAAAGGCAAGAAGATTCCCCTTACACTACCATACACAGCTTGAAGGCATAAAACATTTCTCTCTCTCTCTCTCCACCCCCACCTTTCTTCCTCTGTCTTTCTCTCACTTGCTCTCTCTCTCCCTCTGTCTGTCTCCTTCTCTTTCAGTCTCTCTGTGTGACTCTGGTTTATTTTCTTTCAGGGTTATTATATAACATATGAATGATTCAATAATGGCTATATTAATGTAGATATCAAAGATCTGCGTGAGTACCAAAGGGCGCCTGTGATGAACCTAATGGCCTATGAAGGAAGTGAAAAAAAAACAAAAAAACAGATATACAGAAAGAGAAATCAAAGACAAAGTAAAACAGAAAAGAAAGAGAGGACACACGCAGAGATATTGACTGACCAGGCGTAAAGCATGATGTTAAGGGCCAGATGGGGCTGGCGTAGCAGTGAGCTACTCCAATTCTGACTGTCATCTACTCTGAAATTCTGGCTAAGCTGGATCTCATTAGGGTGAGGGTGACTTTGATTCTGTCAGCAGCGATGTGACTTCCACTTTATGGGTTACTTTCAAAGTAAACTGCTGTAACATTGTGACTTTCAATGCCATGTTATCTACATAGGTAATCCATCTCACTCTTACCTTTGATTGACATATCCACAGAACCTTAATATTAAAGGAATTGTTCACCAGGAAATAAATATCCCATATTTACGTCGTTCAAATATGCAGTTTTTTGGAATATATACCCAGCTAAGAATTTTATAATGGTGCCTTGCGTTTGAATAATATACTCGCGAGAACTAATGTTGTTTTGGCGTCAATGGCATCACTGAACTATTTTCTTAATTCTCAGCAGAGGTGAAGATTATCAGTGAATAACGACTTAAATTCCATTATTCCTCACAGAAAGCTATCGCATGGCTTCGGAAGACCTGGAATATGGTGCAGAAGTTGCATGGAGTACTTTTATAATGCTTTATATGCCCCTGGTCACTATGAACTCTCATTCTATGGCAATTAATGATTCAAAGATTCCTTAAAAAAATTACTTTTGTGGTCCACAGAAATCAAAAATTACAGCATACGGGTTTGGAATGGCATGGTGATAATGAAAGAATATTCATTTTTGGGTGAACTCCACATTTACTCTTTCTGTTACAATATATATATATATATATAATTTTTGAGGGAAAAATACATTTAGGGAACAAGATTAGAGTAGGATGCCTGCCTGACCACACTACCCTTACCCTCCTATCAAAAAAAAAAAAAAAAAACTATACACATGCATTAACAATTAAATAGCACTAAGACTGTATGCTATGTTAATCATAAATTTAAATAATTTACTACAGCCTAGTAGCCAGTCAGAAGGGACTGCTCCATAATAGATGGTACTGCAGTGGTGAGTTCAGCATTGATCCTCACTTTTAAGTAAACAGACTTTAAAAATGACCTGCTTAAATGACACTTGCAAAACTACACATACTATTCTCTATAGCTCTATAGCAAAAAAAGGCTTGTCCAATAAATGAACTTGACTGAGAGCTTTGAACGTATGGACAGCTGCCACATTTAAGTTCTCTCATTAATCAACTTAACATTACACGTTTGCTAAAATCATTAGTGTGGTACATAAGACATGCTTGAAAATGCTATAGTAAATGAGTGCTTGGCTGACTATTTCAGAGGACATCTGGGATGGGGTGAAAATCATTAGCTATACTGTTAGAGCTCGGCTAGCTGTAATTGTCTCATCTCAGAATAGCATCAAATGAACAGTCCAAAACGGGTTCAATGTATCACTCAGTAAACCCAGCAAACATCTGACTTTTATAAAAATCTAGCCTGTCAGAAGGGATAAGCTTTACACAACTTTGCACTTTGCAAGCTCATTAAAAAAATTAAATAAACCAGAAAATGTACAGTCTGGTAGGCAAACATTTCGACTTCTATAATTGGTCAGTATTTCTTACGGGCCTGTTGTGGTTGAGTCATATGGCAATGGATACAGTGCACCAAAAGGTAATCCCAAAAACACAAGCATAGTAGATAACCAGTATACATGAACCAGTTCACACAACAATAGCGAACCAGGCTTTTTTAGGACATCACTCTTTAGTTTTACCACATTTTTCATGGATGCAGATGAGTTCTTGTGTAGCTGGAGTATTGAGGCTGAAAAAAAAACAATGAGTTTCTGGTCTCAAATTAGATTTTGGGTCTTTCTTTCCTCAACTCTCTCTCCCCTTGTTTGTGAATGCTTCATAAAAATTGTTTATCAATGTTTCTGTGAGAAAGGCACATGACCTGCCATTAATTATTTATGATGTTACAACATAATGGCTGGTCACAATGAGGAGATACATTTTCATTGCACAAGCTATTGCCAGGCCTTCTGATAACACCACAATAAGTTACGTTTATGTTCACACACAAACACCTGATAAGGAGGAAACCTTGCTTCCCTGTTTCAGTGGAGCTTAATAGGATGCTTGCCCTGTAATGTTGGATGGGATCACATGCTGGTCAGGTTTGAAGCTAGATTTACTGCACCACAAAAGTATAAGGGGTACTGTAAGTACTCCCAATTAAGGTATAAACATAAAGTTTCAAATACAAGTAATTTGCTAGTCATTTAATCACATTGACTGGGAGCTCCCAGTCATTTACAAGTGATTTTTCCCAATTTCAGCTGTTTGTCCCAAAGAGTCTATAACTCTTGCTGAACTACTGTAGATGGGCATATCTGATTTGGTTGGTTTTACAAGAAGAATTTTGAAATGTGATTTGAACATTTTAGAAGTGTACATGTTCAGCAATTAATCAGTTTCTTCTAATTCAAGCCATGAATGAGGTGGAGGAATGCAACTCTGCTTCTCTATGAACATTAGAATGATTTTGCTGAGATTATTCCTTATAGAGAATTTCTCAATCCATATCAATATTTGGAATAGGATGAATGCAATGTTCAAGTACATTACAACTCTAGTCTCTGTCAAAAGATATGAGATTTCATACTGCCCTCAATATTTCTTTGCAACACCCAAATAAAACTTGCTGCACATGTCTTACCTTTCCATGTTCTCTGTAAGGAAGCCTGGGCCTGGATAGCCCTCCCCCCTGGTAGAGAGAGGCCCCTGTGACAGGCCTGGGTGAGTTTTCCACGTCTCCATTAATCCAGCAACTGGAGAAATTAGATTCAACAAGGGGTTCGTCTGGTCCCTCAAACTGTGGCGTGAAAATGACATTGTTCCTTGCGCTCCGATCTGGTAATGAAATGAATGTCCACCTGAATTAACGCCAACAATAGCTGACGTGGGAACATTATTATTCTCTTGGTAATAGCTGCCATCATTGGTTTCCTGTTTAATCCCCTTGGGCAGGCCATTGTTAGGAAACACACCAGGTTCATAGTTGCAATTCAGAGAAGAAACAGGAGGTCCCAAGATCCCAGAAAGACTATATTCATCAAAATTATCCCTCAAAGACAAGTATGTGGTCTCTGTAGCAGGAAAGCAGCCCAGGGACTGATGCGGTTCACCAAACTTGGAGTTTGAACAAGTCACTTCTCTGTTTGGCTCAGTCTTAATCTGAGTTACAAAAGGAGAATGTGGTATGGTGCTCTTGCTGCTGCCTAGGCACATACTCCTGTAATCAGTGCCAGGTTCGTTTTTGATATACTTTACCACTCCCATAGCATCCAGGCCTATGTTAAATATTTCCCCGTCCACATTTTCTACCTTTGGGAACTCAAATCCCTTAAAGTCATGCTCTCTGCCCTCAGGGCTGTTTACGTCATTCTGCACTAGTCCCAGTCCACTGGGAGGGCTTGAGACAGAGAAGCCCCTGGATGAGTTCCTGGGACTGACCATGGCCATGGTGCCAACAGTGGGCGGACTGGAGATGGATGGTCTAATGTTACCGACATTGCCTCCATTTCCTGCTGGGCTTGAGACCGATGATATCATGTTAGTGTTGCAAGAAAGCGGTGACCTCACGCTGCCTATACTGTGAGGGCTGGAAACTGGAGACTTCATTACACTGAGAGGACTAGCCAGTGGAGGTGACCCCACCATGCTAGACTTCACCGGGCTACAGGTGCTGGAGCTAGTGTGGTGACCTTGGGTCAAGTTGGTGCTGGCAGGAGCCAGTGATGGACAATCAGAGTCAAAGTAGGTGGGGCTGGTAGTGGACGACACTAGGTTGTTTCCAGTAGGACTAGACATGTGTCCAGACCCATCGGGACCGCAAGAGAAAGCAGTGACCAGCGCAGAGGGCACAGAGGCAGAGCCTACAGCACACTCCTGTGAGCCATTATTGTGTAGTTGGGACCCAGATGGGAATGGAGCTTGAGGAGCTTTCATCTTTGGGCTCCCAGTCGTTCTAGGCTGGCTGCCTTCAATTGCTCTCCCACAAAGAGGATACAATTTCCTCGGGCTACCCTGCCCTCCTGCAGTCCCTTGTTGGCCAAAGCCAAAGTCTGCCTCCCTGGCAGCATTCATGTATAAGCCCATAGACTCAGCAACAGTTTTGGAGAGCTCCTTAGAGTCTGTTTCCGACTTGCGGTTGTGGAAGGAGTTGTTTAAGGGGGGATAAACTAGAGGTTGATTCTGGTTAAATCTAAGCATTGTTGTGTCAGTAATCTTAAAGTTGTTATCCTTGCACAAAGACGACACGTTAGGGGCATTGCTTGAGTTAACAATATCCATTAGCACATCACTGTTTGCCAAGTCCTCTTCTGCAGAACAGCAGTACTCCATGGTGTTTGGCATCTGTGCCCATTTGTTTTCTGCATTTGCCCCCTCGCCGTAACTTTGGTATCTTTTAGTCTCCATACCTGGGTCATTTGATAAACCTAATGGTCCAAAAAATGAGAGACAAGCAGTGACCTTAAGAGTTAGCATGGCAAAATTTGAATAGCACAGAGAAATCCCATTACTCTGTTTGCTACACCAAATAGCACACAAAATTATTATTGGTTCTGATATGTTTTGCATATCCTTTGTTGTTTTGTTGAAATTACAAAGATGAAATGTATTGTTTATTTATGGGGTTTATTGGGCTATAAAAGGGGTCAAATTGCACTTTTTTTTAAGGTGCACTCTGAAACTTTTTGTTCATGTCATCTTGGACTTACGATGACACCTTGTGGTGTGGATGCAGCATCATTCAAAATCAATAGTTTTCAGTCACAGATGCTATTGTAGAAATTCACATTTTACAATCAGCCATGATTAGTATAATCAAAGAGTGAAAGTGTCCAATAAAAAGGCGGTTATTGAGATTAAGCGAGCAGTATTCAGATGGTCAAGTGATTCTAAAATGGCAGCCTCCATGTGGATGCCCCTTCCCCATGTAGAATAAAACAGCTTTTATAAGGTAACTGATATAATTATTACCCCATCTCATGTAAGCGGTCATGATTTTATATATGTTTCAAAATTACAATTCATTTTTTTAGGAGTAAAACTTTTTAATGGGGAAAAAAACTACTGAGTGCACCCCTAATATTAGCCTTTTTTTTTTTTTTTACCAGAGGTTCATTTAAATTAGAGGTCTGCCACCCGACTTGGGCCCAATGAGACCCGAGAACCCAACGGGTTTCGGGCCGGGTTCGGGTCAGTTTTTCAAGTAGGTCTACGGGTTTGGGTCGGGTTCGGGTTTGTATGAATGAAAAAATAAACAGGCTTACCGAACTTGTTTTGCGCACGCGCTCTCACTCACAGACATGCGCAAATGGACGTGTTTTTGCGTGCGTCTGTTCTGTTTTCACATTGTCTTCCTTTGTAAACACATGCTGGACGAGTGTCTTTGACATACACACCGTGTCTCGCTTTTTCTTCAGCATCTCGGGTAGGGTCGGTCCACACGGTCTCGGATACGGTTTGGGTTCGGGTTTTATTTTTTGGCCCCTGCAGACCTCTAACTTCGATTAGTTTTCCCATATCATTTGCCATCTCTCTCTCTCTCTACTTCCCCCTTATTTCTTCACTGTGACTGCATGGGCAGGCCAAGTTTCTGAACACTGAGAAGGCAACATTGACGTGTAAATGTGGACGGTCATATGTTAATGTTTCGGATTTCTGCCATCAGTAATCTGAGGATTTCAGAACGAGCCGTTTCTGCAGCTTGGTTTCGATAAAACTCTCTCTGGACCGGGGTGAACATTTTGACATCTGAAATTTACAGTACGTTTTCATTGTACAGTGAACTCTTCTATCTCAAAAGATCATGAAACAATTGACTCCTCACGATATGACCCCTTTCTTTTCATTTGAGTGCAATTTCATGTCATGGTGTGAAAGCAGCCCTAAATCTCAGGGTTACAGTCAGAACTTTAGATCTGAAAATGACCACTTTCAATAAGCAGAGCGGAACATATTTCCAGAAAAGCTCACAAAGTCTAAATAGGAGCTATTTAAACCAACTTATGCATTTATCTCATTGTAGACAGCACCAAGAGGCTCAACTTTAGGTGAAAGCACACATGCATACGCACACAGAGAGAGGTTTAGGGGAGGGACTGAAGCTGTCCGCCTGCGTGACGTTAACTGTGCCATAAGTTTAAATGTTCACTTTATATCACTATGTAAAACTTACAGTGCAATGCATATAGACTATTCTCACCACCATCCAAAGTTAATCATAAACTACTCTTTTATAGCAACATACATTATTATTATAGCAAGGGTAAAGCAACGTCATAATGGTAGTGCAGCTTGTAAACAGTACAGTAGTGCCGTCTTTTTCTTCCCACGATACCGTAATTCAGCGGGCAACCATTGGACAGAACCAGACGCCGGGGAGTTTATCACGCCTATCACGGATTGGTCCGGTCGCTCTGTCATTGTCTTATTTATTAGCTTTGTAGTCACAACATCGCTGCAGCTTTCTTTACATTACTGAAATTGCGAACTTTGCTCTACGCAACGCCTTAAAAACTTGGTCAACTAAGTTAGTTCTTGCGCGTGGTATTTCATGCTGCATTGCACAGCGACCTCCCGACATCAAAGAATCGTGACTGTGACGCAGTTATTTCTGTTTCGAATACTCCTCCTGATTCATATAATCGCGATGCACTTAAATCATCGCATAAGTATAAGTGGGGGGAAATGTTTGCATTTTCGCTTGAATAAATGTCATTAGTCATTGTTCAATTGTGATGGCAGAAACCATCTCGTCAAAAAAGCTGGAACATCACTGTAAATGATGCCCGTCTGTCTGAATAAACTTAAGTTTCATTCAACTCGAGATTCACTCATGTAGGCTACAGTCTACAGGTACAATATAAACATTAAAGAAGAATTGCGGATTATGATGATGACGTTACGTGACAGATACAAGCTGGTATCCCGTGAAGAAGTTAAAAAAACGGAACGACGGAGATAACGTTGAGCTTTGTCATTCTGCTGCACGAGCCCCGACAATGAAACAAATGTTCTGAAATATCTTTGAAACAAAAAAGTAAGCCATAAAGAAGTGTTAAGTTGTATTCATTTCACTTACATAAATCCTGTAGGCAGCTGAATGGGTTTAACCCAGAAAACGCCAAACAAATTCAACGCAGATTGTTGTTAAGAACGTTAGTTTAAGTGATTAATCATTTTTGCTATTATTTACAGTTACTGTAATGGTGATTATCGGTTGTTGATCTTGCCTTAATCGTCACTTTGAAGTGGGAATTCTGTACTCCGCGCAATGCACAGCGGGTCCTGTCAAGTTAATTCACGTGAACATTCTCTTGGTGCGTGTTATAACATTACAAGTTTTAGAAACTTCAACGCGGCTGATCAACATTCTAACGCAGTTCATAATGCACTGATTTCTCTCTCTCTCTCTCTCTCTCTCTCTCTCTCTCTCTCTCTCTCGATATATAATATTAAGACATCTTACCGTAATTACGACGTCCCAAATGGACAGTTATCTCTATTGGTGGCCACTAGTAATCCAAAGGGGGGAAAAATGACACTGAATAGTGTCGATAAGTTGTTTTTAGAAGTATTCCACTGTTGCGACTGCTTACATCTACTAGTTTCAGCTGTGACAGCTGAACGCGCGATCCTCAACGACAGCAAACTGTACGCGTACAACAGTCGACAGCGACTTCACCCAAAGGTCCTGTCGACAGTTTTCTGTTTACATGCACATTGCTACTAGATTGATGATTTTTGAAGGCGCCCAACAGTAGACTAATGATAAAAACAGCGGAGGGACTCAGACAGACTTGCGTGGCGACGTCATTCTGTGCACATGGACCCTCCTACTGCAATGAGAGCTCGGGTGGGAGGGGGCGATGAGCGCGCTCAGGTATATACGGCTCTAGCGCTTCATTCAAAAGTAGGGCAAGGTAGTTTGATTACGCAGGCGCTGACCTGTGCATCTGGGGCAAATAGATGCCAACAATTGGGCAAACTCTCAAAATGCTGTTTTGTGTTGTTTATCTCTGGAGATCTATATTCTAGAGTCAGATAATGTGATCATCTCTGCACATGTCTAATTTGAGAACCTTTTTATCCTGTTCAGTGCCATTTCCAAAAATATTTAAAAAAGTATGCACATATTTTGTGCACAGAATTAAAGCCTGGAAGCGCAACATTGTTTTTCAACGTTGTCTTCTGGAGCATTGAGCAGTGACTCAGCCCTGGTAATGATCAAGCTTTCAAATAACTAATTGATAGAAGTATATACTGTGTCTCCAAGAAATAGCAATGCTTTTGTCCCCCACTCTCATTTCCTTCTTCAGTGGTTCCTTTGAGAAAATACCTCAGAGCAATTATCTTCATTCAAATAATCTAAATATTCTTCTTCTTCTTTTTTTAATTTAGGTGGGTGAGAGATGGGTGCATCATTTTGATCATACATTAGATCAAATGTTGCAAGCATTAGATGTTGCAAGCATTTCACATTATTAGGCAAAAGTTATTTGTGAATGTCCATTGGAAGTGGTTCGTGTTCATTTCGAGCCTTGACAACAGCTAGAGCTGAGATGATCATACTGTAGTTTCACCATAGAACAACTACTGCAGTGTTAGCAACACCAACTGCTCTACGTGTTTTCTCAAGACTGGAACCAAATATTAATGCATCTTCACTAATTAAGCTCTACATGAATGTATCATCATTAATATAGGTCATCTGACTGCCATCCAACAGTGGTTTGACACTACTGCTCCTTTTGAAACAATCTACCAGCAGGTGGTGCAGTTTTTATCATCTGACTTGGGAATTTGATGGCAAGGAAATGGTCTTCACTGCTTATGTAATCATAATGTAGGGGTGGTATTTCACATATTCACTTATCTTCAGTATCTGGAGTGTGTCATATGGTGACAGGAATAGGAAAGACTAATGTTAGTGTGTAAAAACATATGAAGAGTTCTATATGTGAATTGCATGCATGGGCTAAAGTCTGAAAGTTGTGTCTTTTTTTCTGGTTACATTGAATAAACTCTTGCTTCAGGCCTTTTATTTTCACTAGTCTCTGGTGGAGACAATTTCTGTCAAACAGAGATTCATGACCTTTGAGGCTGTCGCTATAGTGTTACCAAACCTCCTGCAGTGCTTAACTTTTAACTTTTGACACAGTCAAAAACTTTCTTAAAAGGGCAGAGAACTTGTCTCTTTTGAATATTAAACATAACTGGTAGTAATAGTTTTCAAGAACCATTCATTCAAGCAGCTCGTTGATTTTGCCAGAGACTGATTATTAGTTTACTGTAATTCTTATTTTCCTCCTGTCATTACCTTAAATTGTCTGGTCTGTCAGGTCGGAGCTTGGAAAGTTATGAGATTATCTTAATTTAATTGAAAATAAAAATTGAATAAATATGTTTTTGCCTAGATTTACAAAAAAAATAATATAATATCAATTGATTAACTACAGTATAGGGGTTTTATCGTTGTTGATTTTTTTTTTAGAAACAAAATGCAATCTAATACAAATAATAAATAAATAAAATGTACCCCAAAATGTGGTTGGATATACCATAAATTTTAGCTTTCCAGTAACATCAGTTTTAGGGGATTAATCATATTTATTGCAGCCCTGATCTTTCAAAGAAATCAATCAGTCATGCTCAGAATAAGAGACAAACTATCACACTGTACCTTCATAAACAATAAAGCAGTTACAACTTTAGCTGATGCACAAAAAAAGTTTTTTCTTTTCTTTTTAATGGATCAGCTGCTTTTGCTGCGAGAAAAAGTACACAAATAGATCAATATAAAATATCTGAATATCAGAGGGTAAAAACTACAAATACATTGCTTCGCTTGCCCTAAAGTTTGTTTCCCAATATACTGTACAAACTTTTAAACATGAGGTATAATTAATCTACAGTAGATGTCTGCTGAAGGCATTCAGCTTTGTTGTACATAATTAAATAAATCTAGCTGCATGAGAAGAAGATTGAAAAGTCTTCTTTTTTCTCCTTTTACTAAAGAAGCCTGAACCTTTAATCAAATATTCATCATTAATAATTTTCTATCAAGGTGCATTTTTAAGCAAGAGAGGTTTTCCACTGGTGCTTGCATGTTTTGGACATGTGATACTAAGAAGAAACAGCATTTTTTTCTCTTCTCCATAAGTTGACTGGGTGTGTGCTTATATATTGATCTTTAACTCATTATTGGAAGAATCTAAAAGACAGCTGTGAAGACTAAAGAGCATTCCAAAGAAGTCAGAGATAAACAATCGAATACATTTGTAAGAGGGCACAAAACAATATTCAAGTGTTTGGACATCATGGGCCATGCTTGTTGAAGTATCAGGAAGTAGAACTTATCAACTGACTTAGATTGCCTAAAAAAAAGTTTTCCCTCAAAAAACACTTATGAAAAGTTTGGTCCATGGGCATGCCATCTGAGGATGTGACTACAGAGAGACTGACAATCACTGTAGACAGAGTTAAATAGTTGAGAATGAAAAAAACAAAACAAAACAGTAAACAATATCAAGAGCTTTGCGTAACACTGGCCAAAATGAGAGGTCACAAAAGCAAATCTGCCTGAAAGAATTGGCTACCATTATTCCTGAGGAGTAAGCAGAAATTATAAATATATATTGGATCAGCGATTCAAGCTAGAAGTACCACCTTGATTTTTTATTTTATTTATTTATTTTGTGAGTCCCAGTCAGCAGTGGGCAGTAAGTGCAACAACTGTATAGGAAATATTTGGAGTATATTCAGACTGATCTCACAAGGGAAAGTAAACATGCCTCTGATGCAAAAATGTCTGAAAGGAGATGGCACTTGTCGGTGAGTCAGCATTATGTGGCCGATCCTAGGGTACCGGAACTCTTGGAAACAACATGCTGACTTCCCAAGTGGTCATGTTGAACACTCAGCTTTACATTCAAAAAACACACTTACTGACAATAGACAGCATAAGATGAATACGCATTCTTGCGTTTAATCACAGCTGGACAGAGTGCAACTCACAATACTCATGTTTTTCCAAGTTTTATACAACGTTTAACCTGACACAGCATCTTAAATTCTCTGCATCACAACCTAAAGTGACATGCCTCAAAAGTGCCCATCCGATGCATATGTTCATAGACACGTTAGGAGTTGGAAAATGGTTTGCTGTGAGCTATATCCCAGTGATATGGAAATAAACAACATATTGCCTCCTTAAGCCACTTTTTGTATTGTCTAATCAATACTTTACATTGTTGTGGCAGATGAGTCATATATTTTAATGATCTGAACTAAATTTTAATTAATAAATTAAATTTTATTTATAGTTATTTATGTATAATTATTTAATCATTGTTTTTTAAATTATTTGTATTCGGGGGCCTTTTTTCTGCAAATATTGATATATGCAATTAATTGTGATTATTGTGATTAATTTATCAGCTTATTAATTCAATAAAACGTAAAAACTCTTAATAAACAATAAAATGATAAAAATTTTAATTGTCAGCCATAAATAAGCTATTATTGCTGCAAAATGTTTCTCTATGAAATGTTACAATGTATTGCATTTACATTTACATTTACATTTATGCATTTGGCAGATGCTTTTATCCAAAGTGACTTACAGTGCACTTATTACAGGGACAATCCCCCTGGAGCAACCTGGAGTTAAGTGCCTTGCTCAAGGACACAGTGGTGATGGCTGTGGGAATTTAACCAAAAATTGAATACTGTATTGAATACTGTGTCACGGTTCTGGTAAGCCCGCAGGTTTGTTTTGTCATTTTCTCTCCCTCGTGTTTCACAGGCACGCTTGCCAATGTTTCCATGGAAACATTAATTGTTCTGAGGGCGGCGCAGATTATGTCACAGATTGCTTGTCAAGCAACACCTGTTCCAGCCTGATTGCACTCCCTACATGTGCCCTCATTTTTCTTTGTTTCTTTGCCAGATTATTATGTTAAATTGAGTACTAACCTTGCTCTCCTTGTCTAGCTGGTCCTGACTTGTCACTCTGTTGGTTTGCCTGCATTTTTCAGGTTGTGATTTGCCTTCCAGTCTTTGCTGAGTTCAGCCTGGCAATCTATAAAGGAATTCTGCTCTATGCCCACGTGCCGGGGACCTACACTTCTGCTGTTGCTCTCATTGTCCGCTGGACATCTCTCTCATCGCCAAGCTTCTATGGAGGATACTGCCAAGCTCCTTCTGACTTCCACGATGCACACACTCTATTGATGAACACACTACTCTCTAATCTGCGTGGTGACGCATTACTGACTTTAATAATAAATCTTTTTGGAACTGTTACCTCTGCTCCTGGGTCATTCTGTCCAGCACCTACATGTTACAGAATAATCTTGCCACAACATGGACCCAGGGGAGGATTCCACTCTTTTCTCCGCCCTTTCTCAGGAGTTCTGCAGGGATGTCAGCAAGACCAGATCGTTGCCGCTAACCAGGCTTTGGAGGCGATGGCCTCACGTCTTGCCGATCTCACCTCCTTAGTGCAACAGCTCCGCCCATCTCCGACTCCTGAATATCCACGGGAGGTAACAGCCCCTGCAACGCCTGTGTATTCTGGACGTTTTGAAGCCCGCATTCCGTATCCTAAACCGTATTCAGGTAAGGCTGAATAATGCAGTGCATTCATCTCACAGTGTTCCCTGTTCTTTTCGTAGCAACACTCCACGTTCGCCTCGGACACCATGAAGGTGTCTTGTGCCATTACACTCCTCACTATTAGGGCTGGTGAATGGGGCACTTCTAAGGTCGGGAGGCGGCGAGGATTTTGTCTGGACTCTCCCAAGGAGATCTCACGCTGTGGGAGATCGCTTTCTGCACGGGCTTTCTGATGACATTTTGGATGAGATTTATTCATTGGATTTACCTCCAAGCTTCAATGATTTGGTGGCGGGGTTCTTCTTCGTGGAGAAGAAGGATGGCTCGCTTAGGCCCTGTATAGATTATAGGGGGCTAAATTAATCGTTATCCTTTGCCGTAGATGTCCTCAGCCTTCGAACTCTTGCAGGGGGCGTCTGTCTTTACGAAGTTGGACCTACGCAACGCTTATCACCTTGTCAGAATTAGGGAGGAGGATGAGTGGAAGACAGCATTTAACACCCATAGGGGGCACTTCGAATATTTGGTTATGCCTTTTGGATTGGTCAACGCCCCCGCCATCTTCCAGGGGCTCGTGAATGACGTGCTTCGAGACATGGTCGATCGGTTCATGTACATTTATCTAGACAATATTCTAATCTTCACCCAGAATATCCAGGACCATGTGCAGCACATCAGGCAGGTGCTCCAGCCACTGTTAGAGAATTGGCTTTTCATCAAGGCAGAAAAGTGTGCTTTTCATGTATAGTCGGTTCCGTTTCTGGGGTTCATCATTTCATCTGAGGGAGTGTGCATGGACCCGACAAAGGTAAAGGCTGTTTCTGATTGGCCAACCCCAGATCCTCGCAAGGCCTTGCAGAGGTTTCTGGGGTTCGCTAATTTTTATCGGAGGTTTATTAGGAATTACAGTCAGCTCATCACACCTTTGACGGATCTCACCTCCACATGCAATGATTTTTGTTGGTCCCCGGTAGCCGAGGATGCTTTTTCAAAATTTAAGAAGCGGTTTTGTACTGCACCTATTCTAATTACACCCGATCCCGCAAATCAATTAGTGGTGGATGTGTCCGAGGTTGGTGTCAGAGCAGTCCTGTCCCAGCGCTCCAACACGGATGGAAAGATGCATCTGTGTGCCTTTATTTCGCATCATTTAACCCCAACTGAATGGAATTATTGAACTGAATGGGGCAGTGGTGGCTCAGCGGTTAAGGCTCTGGGTTACTGATCAGAAGGTTGGGGGTTCAAGCCCCAGCACTGCCAAGATGTCACTGTTGGGCCCTTGAGCAAGGCCCTTGACCCTGTCTGCTCCAAGGGTGCTATATCATGGCTGACCCTGCACTCTGACCCCAACTTAGAATTTCACTATATATGTGCAAATATGTGATAAATATAATTAAATTAATTATTATTATGATGTCAGCAACCGAGAATTATTGGCTGTCCGGTTGGCCTCATGCAAGTGGCATCACTGGTTAGAGGGTTCGGGGGTACCTTTCATGATCTGGACAGATTGTAAGAACCAGGAGTATATTCGTAGCACCAAACGTCTCAACTCTAGGCAGATCCGCTGGGCATTATTTTTCACATGTTTTAATTTCGTGCTGTCATATTGCCCGGATTCTAAAAACATCAAGCCCGACTCTCTCTCTCTCTCTTTCAATTTTTTGAAGTCGAGACCTCTACTGTCCCACCGGATACCATTTTACCCTCCACTCGTGTGGTGGGCATGGTATCCTGGGAGGTGGAGTCCAAAGTTTGCATGGTGCAATGCAACACATCATCTCCAGCCGCATGTCCAGCAGGTCAGTTATTTGTTCCGCGATCACGTAAGCAGGGTCCCAGGTTATTGGACCATTTTCCATCTCCAAGGTCATTAGCCCGGTGGCGGATCATCTCAAACTATCTCCTCACCTCAAGCGTATCCATCTGGTTTTTCATGTTTCTAAAATCAAACCCGTTTTACATTCTGTGTTACATCCCGCCACTCTCGTCTTCCATGTCTTATTGATGGCTCTCCAGCATACATGGTCAGGAGACTGATTGATGTTAGGCGGAGGGGCAGAGGGTTCCAGTACTTGATCGACTGGGAAGGCTATGGACCTGAGCAGAGGTGTTGGGTCCCGGCTCGGACCACGCCCTCATGTTGTCGCGGTACTGGTAAGCCCGCAGGTTTGTTTTGTCATTTTCTTTCCCTTGCGTTTCGCAGGCGCACTCAACTGGCATGATCGGCGTTTCCATGGAAACATTCATTGTTCTTAGGGCAGCGCTGATCATGTCACTGATTGCTTGTCGAGCAACACCTGTTCCAGCCTGATTGCACTCCCTACATATGCCCTCATGTTTCTCTGTTTCTTTGCCAGATTATTATGCTAAGTTGAATACTAACCTCGCTCTCCTTGTCTAGCTGGTCCTGTCTTGTCATTCTGTTGGCTTGCCTGTGTTGTTCGGGTTGTGGTTTGCCTTCCAGTCTTCTCTGAGTTCAGCCTGGCAATCCACAAAATAAATCAGCTCTACGCCCACATGCCGGGGATCTACACTTCTGCTGTTGCTCGCATTGGCCACTGGACATCTCTCTCATCGCCAAGCTTCTACGGAGAATTCTCCAAGCTCCTCCTGAATTCCACAATGAACACACTCCACTGACGAACACACTACTTTCTACTCTGAGCAGTGGCACATTACTGACTTTATTAATAAATCTTTTTGGAACTGTTACCTCTGCTCCTGGGTCATTCTGTCCAGCACCTTCATGTTACATACTGTATCAAAACAAACAGCAAGTCTTTCTAAATTACACTAATGAACTACTTAATTAATGGAAGTTACACAATGAAAAAAAATATTATTAAATAAAGGAAATCTCTTATTTGATTTAGGTAAGTACGGGGCTGATGTGCTCTTCATCTTTGTATATAACCTTGCCTTTTGTGTCTTTTCAGTGTGAAATATTTAAATTATTAATTGCTTTGATAACATTACATAACTTTCTTTTCTTTTTGTGTGTGTTTTACAGTAGTTGATTTCCTTTACTGTACATGACACGTCCCACTTGAAAATTTGCTCTGCACATTGCCTATGGTGTTTCACTTTGCTTTTTTAAGTACTTGCAGTATGAATGCTTTTATGTGGTAGGCATATATCAGCACATGAGAGATCACACTTGACTCCACCTCTGCTCCAGGAAGAGGTGAAGTCAAGTGTGGTTAAGGGGGGATAGGTTTGCATTGCCCGTATTTGCCACACTGTATGATCACACACTTATGTGGTACATTTTACCAAGTACAATTTTTCAGAAATTAAAAAAATTAAGAAAGCTAAAAAACTGCTTCACAAATTAATAGTGTGTAATATAATAGTTTCTTTTAAAATGTGCACTGAGGATTAATATTAATTATTGATTATTTTATTGAGCATTTTAAGCTGAGAGAGTTTCTTGCAGAGAAAATATAATCTCAAACGTGTCAGAATCAGAATCAGAATCAGCTTTATTGCCAAGTATGCTTACATATACAAGGAATTTGTCTTGGTGACAGGAGCTTAGTGCACAACAATACAATACAGCAACAATATATATATATATATATATATATATATATATATATATATATATATATATATATATATATATATATATACATAGTGCAAATACAAATCTGTTATATACAGTGCAAGGGACTGTAATGGCAGAAGAGGTACGATGTGTTGTATAAATATAAAAAGACTAAACTGTGTATTGCACATAATTATTGCTTAATGGGTGGTTTTAACTGTTCATGAGATGGATAGCCTGAGGGAAATAACTGTTCCTGTGCCTGACGGTTCTGGTGCTCAGAGCTCTGTAGCATCGGCCAGAAGGCAACAGTTCAAAAAGGTAGTGGGCAGGATGAGTGGGGTCCAGAGTGATTTTTCCAGCCTTTTTCCTCAATCTGGAAGTGTACAGTTCTTGAAGGGAGGGCAGGGGGCAACCAATAATCCTCTCAGCAGTCCAAACTGTCCTTTGTAGTCTTCTGATATCCGATTTCGTAGCTGCACCAAACCAGACAGTTATTGAAGTGCAGAGGACAGACTCAGTGACTGCTGAGTAGAACTGTATCAGCAGCGCCTGTGGCAGGTTGAACTTCCTCAACTGGCGAAGGAAGTACAACCTCTGCTGGGCCTTTTTCACAATGGAGTCAATGTGGGTCTCCCACTTCAGGTCCTGTGAGATGGCAGTGCCCAGGAACCTGAATTACTCCACTGCTGCCACAGTGCTGTTTAGAATGGTGAGGGGGGTCAATGTTGGGGTGTTCCTCCTAAAGTCCACAATCATCTCCACCGTTTATTTTGAATTCACCAGACGGCCAGCTGTTCAACTTCCCTTCTGTATGCAGATTCATCATCATCCTGGATGAGGCCGATGACAGTAGTGTCGTCTGCAAACTTCTGGAGCTTGACAGAGGGGTCCTTGGCAGTGTAGTCATTTGTATACAGGGAGAAGAGTAGTGGGGAGAGCACACATCCCGGGGGGCACCTGTGCTGATTGTACATGTGCTGGAAGTGAATTTCCCCTGTCTCACTAGCTGCTGCCTGTCCGTCAGAAAACTGGTAATTCCCTGACAGATAGGCATGGGAACAGAGAGTTGGTGTAGTTTAGTCTGGAGAATAGCTGGGATGATGGTGTTGAAAGCCAAACTGAAGTCCACAAAAAGGATCCTTGCATATGTCCCAGGTCTGTCCAGATGTTGCAGGATATGATGCAATCCTATGTTGACTGCACCATCCACAGACTTGTTTGCTCAATAAGCAAATTGAAGGGGATCTAGAAAGGGTCCAGTGATGTCCTTCAGGTGAGCCAAAATCAGTCTCTCAAATGATTTCATGACCACAGATGTCAGGGCAACGGGTCTGTAGCCATTAAGTCCTGTGATTTTGGGTTTCTTTGGGACAGGAATGATGACTGAGCATTTGAAGCAGCATGGGACTTCACACTGCTCCAGTGATCTATTGAAGATCAAGTGTGAAGATGGGGGCCAGCTGGTTAGCCCAGGATTTTAGACAAGCGAGTGAAACGCCGTCTGGGCCCTGTGCTTTCCTTGTCTTTTGTTTTCAGAAGACAAGGCACACCGCTTCTTCACAGATCTTAAGTGCAGGTTGAGTAGCAGGAGGGGGGAGGAGGGGGGTTGCAGGAGGTAATTCCTTATTCAATGTGTTCCTAGCCTGATTGTACAAGACGTTATCCCCACCTCTGTAAGCATCCTCTTTGGCCTGACGAAGCTGCCTTAGTTCTGCTGGTCACCATGGTTTGTTGTTGTTGTATGTTAAATAAGTCCTAGTAGGAATGCACATATCCTCACAGAAACTGATATATGATGTAACAGTATCTGTGAGCTCGTCCAGATTGGTGTCTGCAGCCTCAAAAACACTCCAATCAGTGCAGTCAAAGCAGGCTTGTAGTTCCAGCTCTGCTTCATTGGTCCATCTCTTTACAGTCTTTACTACAGGTTTAGCAGATTTTCAGGTGACTCAGACAATGATCAGAGAGTCCCAAAACTGCTCTAGGGACAGAGTGATATGCATCCTTTATTGTTGTGTAGTAATGATCCAGTATATTTCTGTCTCTGGTTGGGCAAATAATGAGCTGTTTGTATTTGGGCAGTTCACGTGTGAGGTTTGCTTTGTTAAAATAATTATATAATAATAATAACTGAGTCCGGGTATTGTTGTTCTGTGTCTGTGATTTGATCTGCCAGCTGTTGCAGTGCTGCATTCACGCATGCATGTGGTGGGATATAAACACTCACCAGAATAAACAAAGAAAACTCCCATGGCGAGTAGAAAGGCTTACAGTTAATAAAGAGCGCTTCCAAATTAGGACAGCACATCTTCTTTAATGTTGTTACATCTGTACACCAAATTTCATTGATGTAAAATATGTTCCACCGCCTCTCATTTTACCCATTAAATCCACGATACGATCCGCTCTGAACAGCTGAAAGCCCAGCAGATTTAATGCACTGTCCGGAATGGCTTCACTGAGCCAGGTTTCTGTAAAGCACAAGACAGCAGAGGTTGAAAAGTCCTTGTTTGTACAGGTGAGGAGATGTAGTTCGTCCGTTTTGTTAGGAAGAGAGCGGAGATTCGCTAGATGAATACTTGGAAGGGCTGTTTGAAAGCCGTGCCGATGGAGCCTGACCAGCACGCCAGCTCGTCTCCCTCGCCTGCATCTCTTGAACAGTGCAGCTGCGCCTCCGACTAAAATGTCCAGCAAAGCATCTGAATAATCAAAAACTGGGAAAAGATTTTCTGGTATGTGCTGCCGAATGTTCAGCAGTTCGACCCTGGTGAAACTAATTGGAAAAATATTACTAAACACAGGACAAACAAACAAAAACTACAAAAGAAATGGAGCGCTCCACACTGAGGCTGCCATCCGCGGTGCCATCTTGCTTTGTGTATGTTTATTAGAGCATACTGAAAACAACAGAGTCCGATTACAATCTCATGTCAAATATCATGATGGTCACCACTGAATCTACATGAATTGTGATGCCTCAGAAAAAGAAAAAAAAAAAATTAAATCATACATACTGTAGTTACACTCAATTATCGTCAATTTACGGTGAGAAATAAATAAACAAATAAATTAAGGGATGGTAATGAGATCAACTACAACACAACAAACATTTCAACAATAATATCAACCACACAATATTCTGTCATCTGCACATGCTCAAGTTTGATTGTTGTGTGTTTCTCTCTCTCTCTCTCTCTCTCTCTCTCTCTCTCTCTCTCTCTCTCTCTCTCTCTATATATATATATATATATATAAATATTTTTTTGTTTTTGTTTTGTTTTTTTCACATCCTCTCCCACATATCTGACATCCACTTCCTTACGGCACAATCTTTAAACACTGTGATTTACTCTCATTATTTAGAGGCTACAGGCAAGACCAAAGGCAGACTTTCAATATCACTTTAACACACTCATGCAAAATAGCCATAAATGCAAGTGTCTCTCCACCTTATCATCAAAGGTCACTTGGAGAAAAAAGAAAATGCCAAATCCCACAAACAGGTTACAAGGAGAACATCAGTGAAAACTCAGTTTATGTGCCTAAATAAAGAACCCCAGGTACACCAGCCGTTTGTATTGAATAATGTATTTATTCCATTACGCCTCCAATGCATATTCAGTTGGAACACTAAATATGAGCGATGGCCTGACTCCGCATCAGCACATTACTGCATGTGCCTTTTATCATGGAATAATGTGATGTTTGACAAAACTGTGTCAAGTAGATTACAAATTAATATGCAACATGTCTCCTAGCACAGATTCTGTGCAGTCTCGCCAGCTCCAGATGCCAAGATAGCATTTCATTCGGATGACAAAAAAAAAAAAAAAAAGCTTGGTCCACGCTGTCTGAAAACAAGTAAACTTTGAGAGAGTTTCTGCATTAACCATTCTGAATGCTTTATAGTGCTCCATACAATGGCCCCCCCAAAATTAGCTACACTTCAAAATGAGGTCTGCATTATATGGCAAAATATCAAACCAAGTGGCATTTACTTTGGAAAGGTAACACAAGCACGCACTTCAAGCAGAATATTTAAAAAAAGTTTAAGTTTCAAATGATAAAACTATAGATATATTGTTCAGACTTATCTGGACACAAGCCAAACTTAGTGGAACATGTACACAGTTAATGGGATGAATTACACCTGTGGTTAATCTGCTAGGGTATCTGTTTAAACTTGAGGGTAAATAACTTACTTCATGGCCGTTAATAAAGTAAATTTTTAGGTATGCAGAGGTGAATGACATACTTTACATATTTTGGGAACATGGGCGTTGACTCAAATGTATGATGCAGTAGCAAAAACCGCAAAAACAATTTACTCTGGTTTTGTTAAACAAGTACATTTAACCACAAAGAACAAAGTTCTTAGTGTATCTAACATTTACAGTTTAAAAGAGATGTCCAATTTGTAGTTGTGTGTGTTGTAATTAGTCATGTCCTGACTCACTTGTGTTGTCACTTTCCTTGCCACGTTGATGTCAAAAGAATGGTGTTACTTGGAGTAAAGTACCTAGTCCTAGTTGCTTAATGTCCTGTCCAAAACACTTTTCAGGTCGTCATGCTCAATTATATGATATATTATTTAATTAATCGTGATGACAATCAGGGGGGAAATTGGCCAGTACGGCATTCCGGCACCTTCGATTCCAAACTGAAAAAAAAACCAAAATGCTTGTTTATCAATTCATCCCATTCATAGGCGTAATTTTAGGTAGGGATGATAGGGACATGTCCCTATCAACTTTCAGAAAATCGGAAATGTCCCGACCAACATTTGGACAATTTTACCACACAGAAAATACAGTACTTTAACTTTATACTACAGTATGTTTTTATTTTTTATTGAATGTCCTTAGTATAATTATTAATGTGTAAACTATTGTCCTACCTCTTCTAAAGTGGCCCATAAATGGTGTTGTCACATGCCAACTGTTACTTTTCTCAGCGCTGTTCAGGATGCATCAGTCACAGTCATTTGTAAGATTTCAATTGGTATTTTACATCCAATGCTGAAATTAGCAGATTTAAACAAGCATACTTTTCATGTACAAAATGTTTCCTGTCAAAAAGTTAAAAATGTCTTGTGTATTGAATGCAACCCAGTGGATGATTCTACTTTGTCGGCCGACAAGTGCCCTCCTCAGAAGACACCTTAAAAATTTAACAATTAGGGGGGCCTGGGTAGCTCAGTGGTAAAAGACGCTGGCTACCACCCCTGGAGTTTGCTAGTTCAAATCCCAGGGCATGCTGAGTGACTCCAGCCAGGTCTCCTAAGCAACCAAATTGGCCCGGTTGTTAGGGAGGGTAGAGTCACATGGGGTAACCTCCTCGTGGTCGCTATAATGTGGTACGTTCTCGGTGGGGCACATGGTGAGTTGAGCATGGATGCTGCGGTAGATGGCGCGAAACCAACAAGCAATGTGATAAGATGCGCAAGTTGGCGGTCTCAGATGTGGAGGCAGCTGGGATTCGTCCTCTGCCACCCGGATTGAGGCGAATCACAAAGCGACCATGAGGACTTAAAAGCGCATTGGGAATTGAAAAAAAATTAAAAATTACGATTGTGTCAGAGGTGCGGGATAAAATTCTGGTATAACTCCCTAAATTTTATTTTGCACATTGGAGAAGAGCATCCGGACTAGAAAATAATGTTTTGTCAATAAAATAAGGCATTTGTGATTTAAAAAAACAAAAACAAAAAAATTATAATTACATTAATTATAGGAAAAGCCTTAAGCATTCTTTGTTCAGGAGGCCTACTTTTTCAGATTAAAATGTAAGCACATATAAATAAACAATATAGGAAAAGATTATGGGGGTGTGAGGGGAGTTGGAAAGCAGAAAGTGGGGGAAAATGTCAATGTTCCAATGTTCCATTCTCCTCATAATTTGTTTATCTTGTGATGTAAATGGTTAATATACCCTTTGTTTAGATTTCCTGTTTTAGATTTTTAAATTTTTAATGCTGGATAATACATTTTACAGAATGTCACTTTATGTTCCTTGGATATTATTTTCTCGAGGTAAATCTTGAATGATTTTGACCCATTAACCTTTGGTTTATCGCATGGCATATCGCTGCATAGCCTATTATCCAAGTTTATCGCATATCACATTTTTCCTCCTAACTGTGCAGTGGTCAGTTCTTAATTTGTTTATTCTTTAGAAATTCTTAAAACAAAAAGCTAATATTTAAATGGTGAAGCAGAGAAATACTATGAGAAATGATACTTGTTATATGATGTAATAATGTTATTTTGTCTATATTACCAGACTGACTTTCTCGCATTTTCTTAATATCAACATTTTGAATATTATCCTATATGTCCCTACCAACTTTCAAACCAAACCTACGCCCTTGATCCCATTTATTGTATTCCGCTTCTGTAGCTATACTGCACCTTGGTCCGATCTCTGATTCATAGAAATCACGTAATATGGAATCAACTGCTCATCCGTTTCTTAGATCCACTGATATACAGTAGCGATTTGCTTAGTTTTGTTAAAAAACTGAATACCCAAAGGGGTTTTGAATCAGGAATCAGTCACATCCAAAGCCACATCAGATCAAAATATCATATGTCTACAACTTGAGAACAAAAGACCACTCGACCAAACACACTGAAAAATGTTTCACTGTTTTTTGTATATTGATGTGTAGGCTCCATTTTTGTTGATTCAGCATTTATTTTGATTTTTAATTTTTTTTACTAGCAAATATACAATGGGATTCACTATAGTGAAAATGCTTCATGAGGCAGTGAAAAATGTAAAACTCTTATAGGCTAATTTAATGCAAATGTTTTCATTACCAATTATATTATCAGAATAGCAATTTGAGTAAAAGGTAGTTGTGCAGAAGGTTTTTGTTTCCCCGGTTAAGAACAATGTGCATTTACTTTTAAATTGTAACATTAGATATAAATTTAGCCAGTTTTATAAGATGACTCCTAACAGGCAAAAAGGTAACTTTTCCCAGCTGTCATCTGATTTTTATAAAATGTATAAAATACATGTGATTTCATTCTTAATTTTTATTTATTTATTTATTTATTGTCATCTACTAAACCAAATTTTCCATGTAATCATGTAGGGATGTGCCCGAAGCCGAATACCTTATTTGGAAAGGCACGAATAATGACATCAAAACGAATAACGGATTCATCCGAATAATAATTAAAAAAAAATATATGTTATATGACTGATCATCCAAGAAGCACAAGGACATTTTAAATAAACATATCCAAAATTACAAAGAATTCATGAATCTGTGCAGCCAATATTTCTCATTCGTGTGAACCTTATGAATGAAAAGGTGCACGTTGTGATTTCAAATCAGATAGCCACGGACTCCGTTTGCGGTCTCTGTTAATTGTGCGCATCTGGAGCTTGTCAAATGTAACATTAATTAAGGTAGGACATCATGTACACATTCCACTTCTTGAAATGTCTATGTTAATGTATTACACGATTCACACGTGATTCTCATATATTCATGTAGGCCTATAGCCTAAACCTGAGTGCGATGTTAAATTCCTGACCTGAAGTGATTTCACGTCGGAGCCCGTCTATCAGTCTTTTAAAGTTGACCACATTAATATATATCCACATCAGCGATTAAGGTAATTAACTGGTTAAGATTTTATTCCAAAAAAAAAAAAAAAAAAAGTTAAAAATGCTCCATAAAGGTTTAAATGCTCCATTCATCTATTAGGAATATTTCTTCTTATGTATCTGAAACTCCGTCTTTTTTTTCTTCTTCTTCTTCATTAAACTGTGCTAAATTTGAAAATGTTAAGTGTTCTTGAACTCTGGTAAGGTGCTATATAAATGTAACATTATTATTATTATTATTATTATTTAAATAAATAATGGAGTTCTATCCTAAAAATTCCTGATAGACTTACGGGATTTTCACCTGTTTGTAGGCTATATTGATTTAATGTTTAATGTTTGAATTTGTATTTATTATTCACTGAAATATGTGTGCTTGACATTTCACATATTGCTTGACACCTCCTGCCTTCATAATGTTATACATGAACAGACAACCGAAAATTCTGTTTCATGCAGATATTAATATCTGAAATACCAGGAGAAAACACAACATATTCCACAGTTAATGTAACCTACAAATTCATCTTCATCTGGTAAGATTTTTTTTTTTTTTTTTTATAATAATTGTATAATAATAATAATAATAATAATTATTATTATTATTATTATTATTAGGCTATTATTATGAAAACGCATATACAAGGAATATTTTATTAACTATTAACTTTAAACTATAAATGTAAGAATAACATTTAAAAATGTCGGTTTCATTTAGTTTTTACACACTTCCGGTTTAAGCCCCTCCCACACCCGGTTCTATCCGAATACAGAGACAGATACAGATCATTTTGTCATATGAACAGATACAGATACAAATACAGATAATGGCTTTGCTGCACACCCCTATAATTATGTATTTTCACAATTAAGTTTAATAATGACGCATACATAATGATAGACAAATAATTAAAACAGAATCCTTCAAATCGATTTATCTGAAAGAAAAAACTTCTATGAATTACATACCAAACAGGCCTATTAATAAATCCATATTTAGACACGCATATATTTTATTAAAACTTTATTATACATTTTATTGATAATAAACCATACATACCCGATTTTAGAGTTCCCCCACCAATCCCAATTTAACCCCCTGATGGCAATTACACAATACTGAACTTGATGTACATAGGTTTCTAATGGTGGCAACTCCTTAATGCATTCTTCATACCTTCATACTTTACATTAAGGTACATTTTCTTGGGTTAGTAATGTTGAATAAGTGTTCTTAAGCATTTATAACATGTGGAACTCTCATAACGATATGTCCTTATACAGAGTTTTTGCCTGCGCCACCAAAACGTCCTCTTTGGTTCTTTGCCTGCATTACCAAAACGTCACCCTTTGTCTGTATTTTAAATGTCACCCAAATGCTAAAAATATTGATATGATAGTATAATGTAACTATACTAATATACAGTATGTAACCTGCTCCATCAATTGAATAATTTAACTTTATGTACATATGTTTCTAATGTTGGAAACTGCTTAATACATTCTTCATATCTTCATACTTGGGTTAAGTTTTGGGGTGGGGTTGGGTTAGGGGGTCTAAAATATTGATATGATAGTGAAGCCTGTGGGGCTGCAAATAACTACATTGGACACAAAAATATATATCTTTTTTTCATCATTAAAATTGTGTTGGACCTTCCCACTGCTGTTGCTCTCCTCTTTGGCTTAATTTATGCCCTCAACATGGACTACCCTAAAGAACTAAAATACACTTTTGAAACCATTCAAAAAGTGTTTATGTGCCTTGACCCCCAGTGCTCAGCAAGGGTCCAATCCTTTAAAAACAAGTTGTTTTAGTAGCTGCACTAATTTGTTATTCCAGTCGTTCCTGTTGTTTTATTGGATGTGGCAGTACAACATATGCAAAAAAAAAAAAAAAAAAACAACCAACAAAAAAGGAAAATTTGGCTTCCTAGAAAGTTATTATGACTCTTAAGTGTTGTTTTAATAGTTTAAATACTTTGCTTATTGATCCAGCACATATTTGTTGTATCATGAATGTGCTAAAAGTAACTGATGGATCAGGTTGAGAGGATATATGGTTTGTTGTGACTTCTGGTTTAGGATTTTGGAGTATTGTTTATTGCTGTAGCATTTTAAGATTATTATTGCTACATCACTCTGGCATTTTATGAAAAAAAATTGTGTTACTGCAGCTCTGTAAGAGCATTTGTGTTGTAAATGATCTTACATGTAAAATATACTAAATGCAGTAGATGAGAGGATTTTTTTTTCATCCTGATAAGTGGAGTGGAGTAGAACTGCATCACATTTTATTCCTTTTAAATGTGCCATTTTGCAGAATGCCAATAAATACAGGTGCATCTCAATAAATTAGAATGTCGTGGAAAAGTTCATTTATTTCAGTAATTCAACTCAAATTGTGAAACTCGTGTATTAAATAAATTCAATGCACACAGACTGAAGTAGTTTAAGTCTTTGGTTCTTTTAATTGTGATGATTTTGGCTCACATTTAACAAAAACCCACCAATTCACTATCTCAAAAAATTAGAATACATCATAAGACCAATAAAAAAAACATTTTTAGTGAATTGTTGGCCTTCTGGAAAGTATGTTCATTTACTGTATATGTACTCAATACTTGGTAGGGGCTCCTTTTGCTTTAATTACTGCCTCAGTTCGGCTTGGCATGGAGGTGATCAGTTTGTGGCACTGCTGAGGTGGTATGGAAGCCCAGGTTTCTTTGACAGTGGCCTTCAGCTCATCTGCATTTTTTGGTCTCTTGTTTCTCATTTTCCTCTTGACAATACCCCATAGATTCTCTATGGGGTTCAGGTCTGCTGAGTTTGCTGGCCAGTCAAGCACACCAACACCATGGTCATTTAACCAACTTTTGGTGCTTTTGGCAGTGTGGGCAGGTGCCAAATCCTGCTGGAAAATGAAATCAGCATCTTTAAAAAGCTGGTCAGCAGAAGGAAGCATGAAGTGCTCCAAAATTTTCTGGTAAATGGGTGCAGTGACTTTGGTTTTCAAAAAACACAATGGACCAACACCAGCAGATGACATTGCACCCCAAATCATCACAGACTGTGGAAACTTAACACTGGACTTCAAGCAACTTGGGCTATGAGCTTCTCCACCCTTCCTCCAGACTCTAGGACCTTGGTTTCCAAATGAAATACAAAACTTGCTCTCATCTGAAAAGAGGACTTTGGACCACTGGGCAACAGTCCAGTTCTTCTTCTCCTTAGCCCAGGTAAGACGCCTCTGACGTTGTCTGTGGTTCAGGAGTGGCTTAACAAGAGGAATACGACAACTGTTGCCAAATTCCTTGACACGTCTGTGTGTGGTGGCTCTTGATGCCTTGACCCCAGCCTCAGTCCATTCCTTGTGAAGTTCACCCAAATTCTTGAATCGATTTTGCTTGACAATCCTCATAAGGCTGCGGTTCTCTCGGTTGGTTGTGCATCTTTTTCTTCCACACTTTTTCCTTCCACTCAACTTTCTGTTAACATGCTTGGATACAGCACTTTGTGAACAGCCAGCTGCTTTGGCAATGAATGTTTGTGGCTTACCCTCCTTGTGAGGGGTGTCAATGATTGTCTTCTGGACAACTGTCAGATCAGCAGTCTTCCCCATGATTGTGTAGCCTAGTGAACCAAACTGAGAGACCATTTTGAAGGCTCAGGAAACCTTTGCAGGTGTTTTGAGCTGATTAGCTGATTGGCATGTCACCATATTCTAATTTTTTGAGATAGTGAATTGGTGGGTTTTTGTTAAATGTGAGCCAAAATCATCACAATTAAAAGAACCAAAGACTTAAACTACTTCAGTCTGTGTGCATTGAATTTATTTAATACATGAGTTTCACAATTTGAGTTGAATTACTGAAATAAATGAACTTTTCCACGACATTCTAATTTATTGAGATGCACCTGTACATTCTGTAATGATGACAAAATCTTGTTTTTGTTGTATTTACAGTATGGTTTGTACTCCATGCATTTGTATTTTTAAATGATGTGAGGAGCATACATGAATCTGGGTGAGAATCTGGATGTAAGATTTAAAACTATAAATTTAAAGGGAAAAAGGTAATTGAATCAATTAAAAAAAATTAAAGCAACTGGCTGCAAAGCTTTTTTGAGTTTACTGAACTTTAGGACTATGTAGTTGTGCCAACTCATTTTTTAAAGTTAGACTGGTAGTTCACTCAAGCACTTATTCCTCTTTCAACAAACTCATAGTGTATATTTAGATGTACTTATTGAGGAAGGTAGACTTAACTTAAACCAGTAGTTTTAGTGAACTTTCATATATGATTTGGCACAACTTCAACCACTGAAACTGAATAAACAAAAAAATGCTTTGCGGCCAATTGCTTTATTTTTTTAAGTTAACTCAACTTTTTATTTTTTGCAGTGTATGACCCGGTATACAGTAAGACCCGATGAAACCTGTATTTTGTTCCTACCCAAAGGTCTGTGATGCAAGTATACCCGCTGACCCACATCAATCACAGGGCAATAGACATTGTCATTCAAAGGGGTAAGTCTCTCAGCAGCCTTGTGTTCAGCGTATTCCCTGGCTTTGAGCTTCTTGGTGAATCACTAACCAATCATGTTTTCTGTCCACAGTTTGCTCTTGACCCAACATTGCATCTACTGGAAGATGAAGGTTGACTCCAAACAGCAAGTAATGTGGTGAGTATCCAGTGGTTGTATGTGGTGTTACATTGTAAGCATAAAACCACTCAGGAAGGTCTTCTGGTCAACAATTTTTATTTTCAGGGGGAAGTGTAATTAATAGATCATGGAGCGTTCTGTTAAAGCGCTTGCACTGAGCATTGCCCTGAGGCCGATAAGGTGTGGTGCGGGTTTTCTTTACACCATTCATCTTACACAGCTCAGCAATCATGTTGCTTTCAAAATGTCTGCCCTGATCAGACTGCAGTCGTTCAGGCACACCATTTTTCATGAACCACTCTTTTAGAAGGATCTTGGCAGTGGTATCAGCCCCCTGATCCTTGGTTGGAAACGACTGTGTGAACTTTGTGAAAACATCAGTGACAATTAACAGGTTCTCACAGCAATCAGAGGCAGGTTCAAGCACAGAAATGGCTTCAAAGGAGAATGTATCCTTGGCTGTGGCATCTTGTTTAAGATGCACCATTGACACTTTTTGATCCACCACTCCACATCATTATTAATGCCAACCCAGAAGCATTGCTGCCTCAATAGGTTTAGCGTGCGCTCAATGCCCTGATGTCCTATACTGTCATGAATACTTTCAAGGACCTGTTCTTTTAGACATGGTAAGAGCAGCTGTTGACATTCACCATGATGTTGGTGCAATATCATTCACAATGCAATAAAGCAAGCCATTCAGTTCTCTAATACACATCCACGGCTTCATCAATCTCTCAGTGGGATCTTTCAATTGAAAATCCTTCAGTTCAGCTTCTTCATAACCCGGCAGAGTAGGTGTACTTCCGTGAGGGTTTCTACCTTTCACTACTCCACAATCTGAAGCACAAATCTGTCTAACCCTACAGCACTTTTCACCAGCCATCATTAGGTCAGGCTCTAAGCCTGTTCCTTTGTTTATTATATTGCAGATGGTAATACAGTCATCTTGTTCTGCATCCTCAGAGTGGCAGGCTAGCCTGCTGATGGCTGCCTAGATAGGGCATCAGCAGCTGCATTATGCCGTCCTGGGCGGTATTTCACCTCAAAATCAAAGACGGCTAATTGAGCAATCCATCTTTGCTCAATTGCACCTAGCTTGGCCGTTTTTAGATGGCACAGAGGGTTTTTATCTTTGATGACCACCAATTTGGAACCCAGCAGATAACTACAGCATTTTTCAGAGATAAATACTAAAATTTCTGTCATTCCTTTCTGCTTTACGAAGTCTCCTACTGGCATAAGCTATGACTCTCCTACACTCACCCTGCTGCTGGTGTAAGACAAAAATCTGCATACTCTAACACAGGAGCAGAAGTAAGCTTCTCCTTCAGCAGCTCAAATGCTGATTGGCACTCGGATGACCACAAAGCACTAAACTCTCTCTTTGTGGCGCCAAACTGCTTGATACACAGATTACATAAATAATAAAGGGGGCCGTCAATTCTAGAAAAACCCTCAATGAACTTTCTGTAATAACTACAGAACCCTAAGGATGAGCGTAATTCCTTAACTGTACTGGAAATTTTCCATTGCTTGACTGCTTCATCTTTACCTGGATCTGGTAATACCCATGGTTTCAACCTCCAACTCAAGATAACCTAGGTAATGTATGTCTAAACCATTGGCAGCTGTAATCTTCAGCCAGTCTGCTGTGGACAGCATATCTTCATCCTCCCCAGACAGGTGTTCTCTGAAGAAATTCTCAGAAATAGTTCTGACTTGGCTTCCCGTGTCAAGTAAACAAGAGGCCATTACTCCACTAATCTTTAGATTAGCAACAGGGCATTTTCCCACAGCACGCTTGAGTAGTCGGTCACAACAAGTATCGATATTGGCTGAGCCTTTGGACTGCCCTCGCACTGCCTGGCTCACAGCAAGCGAGGGTGCAAGATTTCCCTGATGCACTGACGATTTAGCATTCTCTGTGACAGTCTGCTAGTTTTTCCTCACACACCTCTTAGCGATGTGTCCTACACAATTACACCGGAAACATATTGGCTGACCATCATCTGTAAACCTTGGTTGCATCTTGGGTTTACAGTGAGCTACTGGTTCTGACTTAGTGCACTGCAAAGTGAGTTTCTTGACAGCTTGTGTTAGCTCTCCTTTATTTTTCCTTGTTCTGCTACAATTTTTAAAACTTCTTCAAGAGTAGCAGGGTTTTTCTCAGGTATACCAACAGCAGCACACTGAGCTTCTGCTGTATCAGACACAACACATCTGTTGCTGACTAATTTTTTGACACAAGATTTAGGATCTTCTAGAGACCACATAAGGCTTCATCTCACACTTCAGTTAACTGTGGCTTGTCTCTCACAAGTTTACGAAGCTCCCTTCTAAGGCCTGCATCCCTAATTGATCTTGGATTGCCAAACTCACATTTTATACTGCATTTGATGATTGTTTCAGGATAGAAATTTGAGACAAAGCATGAGAGATAGCACGAACATCCTCTCCTTCCATTTGTTTATGTTTATGTAATGCTTGTAATATCTGAGACAGACTGCAGTTTTCTTGAAAAGCTTCTCTCAGGTACACAAAGAGGTTACATGGTCGTTTTGGTTCATTCCCCATCTGTAATCTAACCTCTTTTAAGGCTGCACCATTTAGGAGGGAGAGTATGAGGTCTAACTGGTCCTCGGTGGTCTGATTTCTATGTTAACACCCTCTCTACTTCTTCAATGAACTCATCAACATGTCTCCCATCTTTGCTGAAATTACCACAAAATGGTTGGATGTGATGCTCTCTTGGCACATAAACATAAGACATGGTTGGCTGTCTACTCAAATTGGCAATAGCTGCGATGGTCTCGTCATGCTTTCTGTTGAGTTCTTGAATCTGTCCCTTAACATCATGTATACTACTACCTGCACGTGTTCATCATCAGTGTTACTGGTAGTAATACTGGACTATCATCATCAGATTGTGACATTTTTAAAAGTTCAAATTATTTCAGTTCAACTCAGTAAAAAAACGGTGTCAGTTCACTTGTGGACAAAACAAAAAGTCTCTTAATCAGTCCGTACCATTGAAACCAAAGGTTATGTTGCCGAATACTTCCATTTTCTCTTGTAGACAGAACTGGATAGGTTTCTCCTCAAACAGAACCCTGTGGAATCAGCGGAAATCAGGTGCTCTCTCTCTCTCATCCAGCAGTCTCATCACCTTGCCATGTCACCTCTGGCTGACATCTGTACACTGAACCTCTGCACCATGGAAGACAGCCTCCACTCTGTGTCCCACTGGCACCTATCTTCACCTCTACCATATTTCGAGATGAACAAGCAAAAAAGAAAAAAAAAAAAAAAAAAAAAAAAAAAAAAGGGACCTAGAGGCTCCCAACAGTCAGATACTCCACTCCTGGTACAAAAAATTTAACCGCTGTGCTGCAAATCACACTGGACACAAAAATATATTTTTGGGGTTTTGTTCTGATGGCTGTTTATTAAAAAGACAGCGGTCGATGGGGCCGTATTCAAAAAGGGGATGAATGTTTTTTTTTTTTTAAATAAAAAAAAAAAAAAAAAACATTTTTCATTCTTCAAAAAAGTATGAAAACACATTTTATATATATAAAATGTGTTTTCATACTTTTTTGAAGAATGAAAAATGGTAAAATGAAATACGGAAATTAAATAAGGTACAATAAAATACAACAAATGAAATACAGTCATGAAATACGGTAGAGGCCAGTTATCACATGTGTGCACAGAATGTGGTCAAACTTCACACATGAAATCCATTTGCATCCTTCAAAACTAACCCAAAACAAACACTCAGTTTTAACATACAACTCTTCTGAACACATATTTGATGCAATTTAACAACATTTTGTGTAGAATTTTGATATTTACCCAAAGAATTCTTTACCGATGAACAAAACTGAGAGCTCTGTTGCACAAGGTCTGTTTTCACATCTCCAATCTACAGGCATCGCAATAGGACGAGTTCTTAAAGGGGACATGTCCAATTTATGACCAGAGTTAAATTACTTAAATTTCTCCATGTAACATCCGAGGCTGTTACCCATCCTACCAACCACCAGAGGGAGCCCTCTCCTGAATACTGATCATCACCAATTTCTTCTCTGCTCATTTCCTGTTTACCTCTTGTATAAATAGCCATTCATCTCCATTGTTCATTGTGAAGTATTGCCAGTTAACCCTGCCTTACCAAGTGTTTTGCCACTGCCACTGCCATTGCTATTGCCATTGCCACTGCCACTGCCACTGCCATTGCCATTGCCATTGCCATTGCCATTGCTGATTGTTTCATGTTATGACCATTGCCTGTTTTCTGGCCAAGATATCTCTGTTCAGCTGCTTCATCTATGCCAGGGTCATCGATCAGCAGCAGATTATGCAGTTCTGTACAGGACACTTGCGGCTCAGATTGGGTGGAATGAGAACTCTGAAAACTGTTTTTCACGAAGGGCTTAACCTAAAACTCAGGACGGAACTGACCTGCAAGGGTGAGGGTACTACTCTTTCTGAATTCATAACCATGACTATCAACATGGATAACCTGCTTCAAAATGCTCCACAGTCTCAGTTTCACTCTGCCTCTAATTCTACAGTCTAAGTACAGGCACAGGCATCCACTGTATCACCCGAACCCATGCAAGATCCTTACACTCGAATTTCTATGGAGGAACGCCAGCGTCGACGCAACAAAAAGCTTTGCTATTATTGTGGTTTACCAGGTCATCTCAATGCTGCATGCCCACACAAGAAATCAAGTTCCCCTGAATCAAGGCAGCGAGTACAACGAACATTGTATCACCCATTTTTCACAGTTTTCTATTACCTGTAGAGGTTTCCATTGGTGATCATGTAGGATGTTTTACAGTACTAGTGGATTCTGGGGCTGCTGTGAATCTCATAAATCAAGAGATCGTACAAGAACTCAACATACCCACCATTCAATGCTTCCCAACTATTAACATCACCACTGTTGACAACGCTCCAATTGGTACTGGTATAACCCAACAGACTGTTCCTATAACCATCAAGATTGGACTTTTTCATGTAGAGAACATTTCATTATACGTCATCAACTCACCCAAGCTATGATCATCCGTAGTTGGCCATCCACGACCCATCTATATCCTGGAACCAAGGTGAGCTCAAACAATGGTCAAGTTTCTGTCATGAACATTGTCTCCAGGTTGCTGTTTCCAGGCCTTGCTAACCACCAGTATTGAAAGCCCTGAATTACTAAAGGAGACCAGGATACCCGAGGAGTATGCAGAATTAAATGAAGTGTTCAGTAGGGTCAAAGCTACACAACTTCCTCCTCATCGTCCATGGGACTGCGGAAATTTTGTCCAATACAGCAAGGATTATCCATTGTCATGCCCCGAGACCCTTGCCATGGAGAATTACATCGAGGAAGCCCTTGCCTCTGAATACATCTGTCCCTCCACCTTCCCAGCAGCTGTAGGCTTTTTCGTAGAAAATAATGATGCAGGTCTACGTCCATGCATCGATTATCGAGGTCTGAACTCTGTCACCATTAAATACCGTTACCCACTGCCACTTATCCCCTCAGCCCTTGAACAACTCTGTGAGGCTAAGATCTATACCAAGCCTTTGTCTCCCTCAAGTCAAGCTTCACAACATCTCCTATACTTAAACATCCCAACCCCAATCTTCCCTTCGTCGTTGAAGTGGATGCTTCAGATTGCGGGATTGGAGTGGTCCTGTCACAACATCACGGTACCTCAGGCAAGCTTTATCCATGTGCCTTTTTCTCCAGAAAGTTGAACTCAGCAGAACAAAACTATGATGTGGGGAACAAGGAATTACTTTCCATGAAGGCAGCACTCGAAGAATGGTTTCACTGGTTAGAGGGGGCAGTCCACCCGTTCCAAGTTATCACTGATCACAAGAACCTGGAATATATCAAGGCAGCCAAGAGACTGAACCCACGTCAAGCCTGATGGTCATTGTTTTTCACCAGGTTCAATTTCACCGTCACTTACCACCCCGGCAGCAAGAATAGCGAAGCAGATGCACTTTCACGCAGGCATGATCCACCCCACATCCAACCTCATCAATTCTACCACCATCTGGCATCATTGCAGCTATTCGTTGGGACATCATGGAAGAGATACAACATGAACCATCCCCACCTAACTGCCCTCCAACCAAGCACTTTGTACCACAAGCTCTGTGTCAGAGAACCATCCAATGGGTCCACACTTCTTTGAGCACAGGTCACCCTGGCATCCAAAGAACTATTACCCTATTACGTAATTCCTTCTGGTGGCCATCTTTGATTCATGATGTTACTAACTATGTGAAGTCTTGTCAGGTGTGTGCCCAATCCAAGACCCCTAGAGAACTGCCCACGGTATTGCTCCAACCTCTACCTATACCTCAAAGACCATGGTCCCACCTGTCCATCGATTTCGTCACTGACCTGCCAAACTCCAACGGATACACCACCATTCTGGTAATAATTGATTGATTTTCAAAATCATGTAGACTTGTCACTCTCAAGGGTTTACCACTGCCATGGAAACTGCTAATGCTCTATTCCACCAAGTATTCAGAGTCGATAGATTACCAGAGGACATCATGTCCGATCGAGGTCCACAGTTAACGTCCCGAGTTTGGCAGGTGTTCTGCAAGCAACAGGACATCAATGTGAGTCTCACCTCTGGCTATCACCCTCAAGTCAACAGACAGGTGGAACGTTTAAACCAGGAGATAGGCAGATATCTTCGGAGCTACTGTAGCCGTGAACAGGAGAAGTGGAACAACTTCCTGCCCTGGGCCGAATCAGCTCAGAATTCCCTCACTCATACGTCTACGAGGCTAACCTCCCCATGTTACCCATCCTACCAACCACCAGAGGGAGCCCTCTCCTGAATACTGATCATCCATTTCTTCTCTGCTCATTTCCTGTTTACCTCATGTATAAATAGCCATTCATCTTCATTGTTCATTGTGAAGTATTGCCAGTTAACCCTGCCTTACCAAGCGTTTTCCCATTGCTGATTGTTTCATGTTATGACCATTGCTGGTTTTTCTGGATTTACTACCTTTTGGATTACCTTTTATTTTGTTTGCCTGGTTGGACTGTCTTTTTGGTTTATTGGATTTAATCGCCTGCTTAACAACTACGTCTCTCTCTTTTTTTTTTTTTTTTAGCTGTAACTTGTAATGAAAAGGAGTGCATAAAAACAACATTTATACTTTGAATTTCATGATTACACAAACATAATTTAAAAACTGTGACTTTTATCAAAAACAATAGATAACCCAAATCAAGTTTTTGACCACATTTTTATGTTTTTCAAAAAATGGCCCATTGCGACTTACAACTCTGTTTGATAGAGTGCTCACATGTTTATAAATATAATGAAACATATTTGTAATGTTGGGGTCTAGGAGTGGAAGAGAGGAGATGCAGGAGTAGATTCTTTAAATCTTTTAATATTAATCGCTGGAGTGGAAACACAAATCTTAACACTAGTAATCGCTGGAGTGGTACTAACATTAAATCATAACATAACACTTCACTAACTCAACGTGACAATTCAAGGACTGACAAAGGAGTGGGCAAAACTAGAGGATTTTTATACAAAAGGAACTAATGAGGGAATGGAATACAGGTGAGGATTAGAAACAGATGGAAGTGATGAGGGCAGTACACTAAGGGAAATGAAAACTTCAAAATAAGAGTCCTTGAAGAGAATGAGGGAGACAGACTGTGACAATATTGTGGTTAAACACTCACAATAAATGCGAAAAACACAGAGCCTATTACAGAAACGTCCGAACTGAGGTGAGGAAGGCATGACAAGGAGATTTTCATGATGCAGGCAAAAAGTCGCTACAGTGACATATTCATCATAATACTGACCTGACATTTGAGGTAGAATGGCACCTTACTGGCAAGTATTGCATGGAAGTCATCCTCTTTTTGCATGTTGTTATAACTGCATATCAATGACTCATAATGCATTTGTAAATGAATGAACCCCTTTATGAACCCTTAAACAAAGAGAACATTCATGTAAAGTGGTGTCATATATCGCAACTGCCAAAGCAGAGGACTAAAAAAGGAATTTTGTAACAGGGTAAAGTTCTGAAAAAGTGCACGTGTAGTTGAGTCTTCATATCTTCTTGTTCTAGTCACTACAAAGTTAAATGTGGCAACAATCAGCATATAGAGGGCTCCTACAAATTTCACACATGGGGTCCCATTCCTGCTTATTTGAGATTGCAGATGACATGATGCATCAAGAGTACAAGAGGTATCCACACAAATAACCATGTGTTTAACTTTCCCTTCATGATGCTCTTATTCATCTTCCACAACACACGGACAGACACTAACAAATATCCTCCCACGTGACAAGCTCATCCAAACATACACCTTAAAAATGCGATTAGCGTGGGTGGCTTTAGTGGGCCAATAACCCTGGCTGAACCAGGCAGAGCCTGCCAGTTGTGTGCAGACTGGGAGACAAAGTGGGTCACAGTGAGAGAGTGATGTAATGTTAAAGCAGAAGAGGGGCAGAGAGGATTGAGAGGATTGTGATTAAAGCTGTCTCTATTTCTCTCCATCTCTCTTTGTAAATCTCTTTCTCTTTCTGACTGTCTGGGTGTATCTCTATATGTCTTTGGCTCTTTCGTTGTATTTTCAGCTGTCTGTATAGATACAATAGACCGTCTAAATTTACAGCTTTGTTGCCATGAAGACATAACACAGTAAACACTAAATCCCTAAAACAACTGTAAAAATTACAATTTAAACAACTTTCCAGATCAAATAATATATAAGTTTTGAAAGAAGAATTAATGTAAGTGTCTTTATAACATTATAGTTTAACATTTATGCTTTAAAACACCCCCAAAATTGGCCCATTCACTTCCATTGTAAGTGGAATTTTATTTATAATTTTTTTTATGGTAATCAACATTATGCCACAAAAGTTGTTGAATGAGCTTAACTTGTACAGAACCCAGAATTTTCCTTTAACCCTTAAAAATTGATATTTTCTATAGTGGTGCATTGCTTCCACATACTTATTAGTTTTTTCACTCAGTTTTGTAGTAAAAACAACATCTTTTCTCATAATAATGAGAAATTATGTCATAAAAAATGACATCTTCTGTCGTTTTAGTGAGATGTTTTGAGCATCTCACAAATTAACCAAGGCTACGTGTCAATTTTCATGTCCCAGCCCACCTGTGCTTCCAGTTCAGTGTAGGCTACTCAGTGGTAAATGAATCCTACATGTAAATATTGTTTTATTTTGTAACATTTTGTCAAGTCAGCATGGATTTTTCTCTAGAACATACACTGGCAGACAAAAGTTTGGAATAATTTACAGATTTTGCTGTTTTGGAAGGAAATTGGTACTTTAATTCACCAAAGTGGCATTCAACTGATCACAAAGTATAGTCAGGACATTACTTGATGTAAAAAACAGCACCATCACTATTTGAAAAAAGTCATTTTTGATCAAACCCAGACAGGACCCATTTCCAGCAGCCATCACTCCAACACCTTATCCTTGAGTAATCATGCTAAATTGCTAATTTGGTACTAGAAAATCACTTGCCATTATATCAAACACAGTTGAAAGCTATTTGGTTCATTAAATGAAGCTTAACATTGTGTTTGTTTTTGAGTTGCCACAGTATGCAGTAGACTGGCATGTCTTAAGGTCAATATTAGGTCAAAAGAAGATTTCAATACAAAGGTGTACACTACAGTCTTCAAAGACAAAGGACAACTGGCTCTAACAAGGACAGAAAGAGATGTGGAAGGCCCAGATGTACAACTAAACAAGAGGATAAGTACATCAGGGTCTCTAGTTTGAGAAATAGACACCTCACATGTCCTCAGCTGACAGCTTCATTGAATTCTACCTGCTCAACACCAGTGTCTTGTACAACAGTAAAGAGAAGACTCAGGCGTGCAGGCCTTATGGGAAGAATTGCAAAGAAAAAGCCACTTTTGAAACAGAAAAACAAAAAGAAAAGGTTAGAGTGGACAAAGAAACACAAACACTGGACAACAGATAATTGGAAAAGAGTGTTATGCATCTTAACCCTATTGAGATTTTGTGGGATCAGCTAGACTGTAAGGTGCATGAGAAGTGCCCGACAAGACAGCCACATCTATGGCAAGTGCTACAGGAAGCGTGGGGTGAAATGTCACATGAGAATCTGGACAAACTGACAGCTAGAATGCCAAGGATCTGTAAAGCTGTCATTGCTGCATGTGCAGGATTTTTTGATGAGAACTCTTTGAAGTAGTTTAAGAAGTTCTGAACTTTTTTCAAATTGTAATAGTAATTTTTCACGTTATTAATGTCCTAACTATACATTGTGATCAGCTGAATGCCACTTTGGTGAATAAAAGTACCAATTTCTTACCATAAGAGCAAAATCTGTACATTATTCCAAACTTTTTGCTCCCAGTGTGTTTCAAAAAAATGAATCTGGGCAATGTTTTCTGAACCGTGTTAGTGTAAACTGCAGGCCAAGATGTTTTGAAGTGTTCGCAAAAAGGACGGGAACATAATATTTGTTTTATAAAAAATATATGATAGTGTAAAATCGCAAAAGTAGCTATTTTAATGACAAATAGAAAAGAATGCAAGAATTTTATCGGCCACTTTTTAAACAGATCATGTTACAAATGATTGCATATGATAAATATATTGAACTTGTTTATGAAAGTTTGTTCATCGTTCGTGCACGTCACATCAATTATTCTTTAAACAACGAATATATAAATATAAATGCAATCTAATGTTTTGTCGGGCATTTAAACGAATAAAACTACAGAGGCATTGTGATGAAAATAGTAAAATAAATTATTGTTTTTTGATTGACATTTTATTTGCCACTTAAAGTGTGCAATGAATAAATTTTTTTAATTCAAAACTGTTAAAGCTATTGTACATCAATATTTAGATGCATTTTATGAATTTAAAAAATCTCAAAAAAATATTTTAGCCTATTTTTAAGATTTATTTTATTTTTTATAAAAAATTACTCAATTCAATTTGATTGAATTTTTAATGAAATTGAAATGCATAAGTTTAATTTTTTTTTTAGTACCAATTTTTTGAGGATTACAGCTCAACAACCAATTCACAAAAGCCAAAGTCAAAAACGTTATAGTTTACTTCCGCATTGTAAAATTTCTTTATAGCTTAAACAGAGAAGAAAATAAAGATTATTGATTTTAAATAACTGTGCCAACGTCATATGTTGAATTAATTTGCCGTTATTTATACAGGCTACAGAGCAGAGCTGCAACTACCAACAAGTGCACAAAGTGGTTAATTACTGTAGGAACTGTCAGTTGTTAAGTGTCATAATTTAGTTATGATGATAAAACATATAATTTTTATGATAAAATATATCATTAATATGAGAAAAGATGTCGTTTTACGAAATAATATCTTGTTATTTCGAGACAATTTTTAGTTTTTATGACATATCTCGTTATTACGAGAAAAGATGTCATTTTTACAACATTATATCTCGTTATTATGAGAAACTATGTCGTTTTTATAACAATTACGAAAAAATATGTAATTTTTACAACATATTGTCATATCCTCTCGATCTGTTCCCACAAGATCCCCTTCCCCTGAGTACTAACCTAAACCCAGACTACACTTCCCAGAATCCCCCTCTTTCCACATTGACTCTCACACCTGATCTTCACCCCGTTGTTTTGCATTTCTGAGCGTTATCTACTGCCTGCCTGCCTGCCTGCCTGCCCGCCCGCCCCTTGGATTACTCCTTTGTTTACCGTCTTTGTTTTGTTACTTTGCCTGGATTGCTTACCTGGTTTTGACCTCTGCCTGTTTGATTACAATTGTTATTAAACTCTGCACATGGATCACTCTGTGTCTGACTCTCACTCGTTACATATATCTTGTTATTATGAGAAACTGTGTTGTTTTTATAACATAATATCTCATTATTACGATAAAAGATGTCATAACTACATAACTGAGTGAAAAAAATAAGTACATGGCAGTATTGCACCAACGTAATGTTCTACCACATTACGTCTCAGATAATACAATCATGTTTTTCTTTAAAACATTGCTTTGATTTCAAATCTTTATGTAGCTGGTGGGTTGAAAATAATCACAGGATACAAAATATATTTTGGGGTTTTAAACTGATGGCTGTTTATTAAAAAGGAAAAAAAAACAGCGGTCGATGGGGCCTTATTATATAAAAAATAAAATGAATTACATTTATTGAAATATGGTTCAACGAAATGCGGTAGAGGCTAATGCCAAAAGAAAATACATGCTTATATCATTCACAGCATTTCATGCATTTAACATATTCTTAAACACTCACAGTATTTTATGCATTTAACACATGCTTAACTCTAACCAGGCACAATTCTCAATTACACGTTTACTTAAATGGAAAGCACTCTGGGCTATAAATCATCAAATGAGATATGATTTAAACTAAATTTAGATACCCAGTCCTCACATGTGTGCACAGAAGGTGGTCAAACTCCACACTTGCAGTCTATATGCATCCTTCAAAAATAACCCATAACAAACACTCAGTTTTAACATATGACTCTTCTGAACACATATTCAATGCAATTTATAAACATTGTGTAAAATTTGAAATTTACCCAAAGAATTATCAACCGATGAACAAAACTGGGAGCTCTCTTGCACAATGTATGTTCTCACGTTTCCAATACGATAGAGTGCCGAAAAGCGGGTATTGCAAAACTCTTAAAGGGACCACGTCCAATTTATAACTAGAGTTAAATTACATTAATTTTCTCCACTTGGCTACATTAAAGTTTGAATCTCCCATGAAAATAACAAATAAAATATAGAAACATTTACCTTGATGTCAGCTGTCTCCTCTCAGCATGCTGCCATGTTACTTCTAGACAGTGTTGGGTAAGTTAGTCAAAAAAGTAATCCATTACAAATTACTCTAAAAAATGTTAGTCAGATTACAGTAGTAATTACTTGATTGAAAATGTAATCACATTATTATTACTTTACTTTAATTAGGTACTTTCTAAACACTTTTTACAGAAAAGTTTGTTTTTCCCAGCCTGACCTCATGAACAGCATGTAACTGTGGCAACATTTTTGCAAAATGAAATTACATGCCTCATTACATGTTTTGCTGAAGTTTCCCAGTGAAATGTCCAGCATGGGGTGTCAAAACCTAGTGAAATGGTGTTGTAATCAGACATGGTTTTTAAGGTGAATATTGAATCTACCACAAAAGCTAATCACATTGGAATGGGTTTGAAAATGAAGGTGGGTCTGTAATACAAGTGTTAAAATATATAGTTTTTCAAATGATGCGTTAGAATATAAGTGTTTATATATTATAACATACTGTAGCAGTGTGTTAGTAATAGAACAAAAAATAAGTTTTAATAAAGTCATAATCAGCCGACACCACTGTAGTGGATAAAACGTACAGTTGAGGTAGGGCCTCTAGTGGTAACATCATCAGGAAACTTTGACTAAGCATAGAACGCAGCACATAAAATTCAGTTTGCAAAAATGTGGTTATAGGCCGCATTCCAGTTAAAGTTTTTATGCCCTTCCCTCGCTAACTTTCCTCTGTCTCATGGACTCAGATGCACATCATTACTTATCCTTGCAATGAGTTTTAATGGAATGGACTAAGCCCATGATCACTTCACACACTATGGTCCCACTATCGCTGGTGCAATAATGCAGATGTCATTTTGTGGTTATCTGGCCATTTTTTGCAACTGAGAAGACAGCATTTTCTGAGATTGATGCAGTCCCAGATTCAGGTAAAGTTTATTTGTAATTTCAGAGGATTTTTTTGTCTGTTAAAAAAACCTTTTTTGTTAGAAGATTGTTAGAAAGAATTATTGTTGATTCGACCTATTGCCTCAAAAGACTGTTTGCTGTTTGACTCTAATAATAAATGACAAAAGACAGGGGTGGCATCACTACTCCAAAAGTGGTGGGGCAAAAAATTCTGAGCATGCAGGATTAAATTTAGATTATCATAATCATATAATCTGTAAAAATATGAAAAGCTGAGAGTCTTACCCCTGCAATGACATAGAGACATCCATATTTAGACGGGGATAAAAACTATGTACATTATGTTTTGTATTCCATGTAAAATTAATCTATCTAGTCAAATACTGTTCCTTTATTTTGTAGGGAGCAAACATTTATATTTTTATTTTTTAAAGAATAGCACCAAAGCATATGATTTTAGTGATTTGGGAACAGCATTTCTAAATTTTATTGTGTAGCTTGAATGTAAAAATGGGATATAATGCATCTCTAGACTTAAAGTATTCAAATGACCACACTAGCAGAGGTTTTTCACAATGGCTTAAAAAATAGACAGTACCATGGTAAAGTGATGGTTATATAGAATGGTATATAATTTCAATTATATTCTAATGTATCTGAAGTATTTCAGTACTCTGAGTTATTTTCCATTATCTAAGCATTTGTAGCATTTTTTTTATTTTTTTGTTTTTTATTTTTCTTTAAGGTGCTATATGAAATTAAACAAAATATTATTAACACCTTATTTCTATGAGACTAGTTATAATGTTCTGACTGTACCCATGAGTAGATCACAACTGAGTTGGGACTGTGAATTTTTTTTTCTACTCCATAAAAATGATATATATATATATATATACACACACTACCAGTCAAAAGTTTTGAAACACTTGATTGAAATGTTTCTCATGATCTTAAAAATTTTTGATCTGAAGGCGTATGCTTAAATGTTTGAAATGAGTTTTGTAGACAAAAATATATTTGTGCCAACATATTAATTTATTTAATTATAAAACTAAAATGTAATTAAAAAAAAAAAAAAGTTTTTGAAATTGATGACTTGGACCAAATAATAAAGAAAAGCAGCCAATAAGTGCCCAACATAGATGGGAACTCATTCAATACTGTTTAAAAAGCATCCCAGGGTGATACCTCAAGAAGCTGGTTGAGACTACTTTGAAGATGCTAAAATATAACACAGTTTTGATTTATTTTGGATTTTGTTTAGTCACAACATAATTCCCATAGTTCCATTTATGTTATTCTATAATTTTGATGACTTTACTATTATTCTAAAATGTGAAGAAAAAAATAAATAAATAAATTATAATAAAGAATGAGTAAGTGTTTCAAAACTTTTGACCAGTAGTGTGTATATACAGTATATATATATATATATATATATATATATATATATATATATATATATATATATTTTTTTATATATATATTTCACTGGGCTCTTAATGATTTAACAAATCTGCAGGAATATCTTAAGTCAAAGAAGGCCAGTTAATTTATTAAACATTCATACAGAACATATATTACACAGAAGGAAATATTTGTCCATAATTTTCCCATACATCTTGGATGTCCAGACTTAAAAGCCCTTTATTTACTTGTCCTTATATTTACAGTGCAATGTCCAGGTAAATACAGGTAAGACTATAGATGGCTCTTTATGACTGTGGTTAGGGACTGTCTAGCCATTTGTGATGTTTGATTTCCTCCATAGCATTTTAAACGAAATAATTCTGAGTAGAATTCAAATGGGTAGCAATAGTTTTGTGGTAAGCACCGCTACCGAGACATCAAGAGAAGCCCAGATGACGTATGCGCTACAGAAATACAGTAAGAAAGAGCAGAGCTCATCACACGGTTTGTTTTGTGATGACTCGCTCAGCACTCACACGAAAACCAGGCTTTAATCGCGTGTTTCAGATGAGATGAGAAAGAATATTTAGTGTGTATAAAGCACTGAATGCCAGTTGAATATACTTGAATTTGCAGGAAAATGTCTTGATTACCTGAAGCGTAACCCTAGGTCCCTGAGTGGGAACAAGATGTATCTGCTCGTGCATAAAGGCACGAGCTTATGCGGCTGCTATAGAGTATGGCCAGCTTATGCAGCACCTCGTTCCCACTCAGGGAACCAGGATTACACTTCATGTAGCCGAGAGGTTCCCTTTCGTCAGAACTCGAGCTGCATAATCGCTTTGGGAACAATATACATTCACACCATGCGAACAGTAGCTGCCAACTGTCTATGCCCGTGTGGCAAGCATATAGCGGCACATAAGCGAGCTAAAGTGTCTGAATAAAACAGGGAATTATGAGTTTATTCCTGTTCCAACAGAGAGAACCTGGGAAGCAGGAGTCAAACCCTTGTCCAGATTATAAAATCTAACAAATGTATGCGAAGAGGACCATCCTGCTGCCATACAAATGTCCTCCAAGGACGCACCTCTAGCCAAAGCCCATGAGGATGCCATGCTCCTCATAGAATGTGCTTGAATACTGAAAGTGAAGGTAAACCACATGCTTTGTAAGCACTTGAAATTGCATCTACTAGCCAATGAGACAGTCTTTATTTGGACACCGAAACACCCCTGTTGTGGCCACCAAAGCACACAAACAACTGCTCTGACGTATGCCACTGGCTAGTTTGGTCAACATAAACTCGCAGCGCCTGAACTGAGCAAAGTGTATACAATCTTTCATGCTCCTCCGACTCAAATGTGGGAGGATAGAAAGCCTGAAAATTAATAGTCTGTGAGCAAAATTATGTAGAAATGACCTTGGGCAAGTAGCCCATGCAAGGTCCTAACTCCACCCTTGAACACCATGGCGCAAAATCCATACATAAGGGATTAATTGACAAGGCATGCAAATCACCAACCCTTTTAAATGACGGCAAAGCCACCAGCAGGGCCGTTTTAAGAGTCAGAAACTTATCAGCGACTGTTGCCAAGGGCTCAGATGGAGCACCCATGAGTGCCTCTAAAACAACAGATAAATCCCATAAAGGAACACAGACAGGACAAAAAGGTCTAAGACTGCGTACCCCACACATAAAATGAGAGATAAGAGAATGTCTACCGACAGAGACTCTATCAAAGCTGCTAAATGGCTGTGGAACTGGTTGTATGGTTGGTAACACTATCATCAACCACTTGATGTACGCGGATGATTTGGTGATTTTTTGTCCATATAGTGCTGGCCTTCTACAGTTACTGAGGGTTTGCTCTCAATATGGCTCAGACTTTGACATTAAATACAATGCAAAGAAGAGTAATATTATGATTGTTAGGAGTAGGGAGGACAGAAAACTGTCATTTCCTGACTTCTCTCTGTCTGGTATTGTCCTTAAAGTATGTGATGAGGCTAAATACTTAGGACATTATATAACTGATGACCTGTCTTATGATAGGGACATTTACAGACAGTGTCATATGATGTATGCCCAAGCTAATATGTTGATTCGCAAATTTACTATGTGCTCAGGATCTGTGAAAACTACACTTTTTAGAGCATATTGTACCCCTATGTATACTGCCCATTTGTGGCGGCGCTACAGAAAGAGCAGCATGCAGAAACTCAATGTAGCATATAATGATGGAATGAGGCTGCTGCTTAAGGTGCCACGATGGAGCAGTGCAAGCCAAATATTTGTCAGTGTTGGCGTGCCCACCTGCTCTGCGCAATATCATGTACAGATGTATGTGTAGGTTATCAGACTCTGCAAACAGTATAATTTCAACAATGACTATCCCAGCACTAAGTTCAGTAAGGTTCTTCTCCAGTATGTGGAACCACTGGCGTTTTAGCCTATATGTAAATGGTTGATATTGTGGACTATGTTTTTTTTTTCTCTTGTATTTGTCTGTTTTATTGTTTGTGTTTTGGACCGTGTGTGTCCTTAATAAAGCTTTGATTTGATTTGATTTGATTCTATAGCAGCAACATAGACTTTAAGCATTGCTGAGGCAACCCCGTCCCCAGAATGCTTTTGCAAAAAAATCCAGCACTGTACCGACAGGGCAGTGAACTGGATCTTCTCCTCATGCTGTACATCAAGAAGCAAAAATACACCATTTGAACATATAAAGCTTCCTAGTTGATGGAGCTCTAGCATTCACAGTGGGGGATAACCCATCATTCAAAAGTGTGCCCCGCTGAGGGGCCATACCCCTAACTTCCACAAGTCTGGCCAGGGGTGCCAAATGCTGCCCCGAGCCTGAGACAACATGTTCTGACTGGAATTTCCCAAGGCACTTTCTCCAGATTTTTTCTATAATCTGAGGATGTAATGTCCACTCTCTGGGCATCAAGCCCTGTCTGGACAGGAGATTCGCCCCCAAATTCAACTGGCCCGGAACATGCACGGCTCATAGGGACAGCACATTGTCCTGTGCCCACAGAAGAATGCAACATGCCAGCCTCAGCATGGCATGAGAACACACTCTTCCCTGGCAATTGAAGCTGGACACTAACATCCTGTTGTCCGACCGGATAAGGACATGACTGTCCTGCTCCAACAGAACGCCTGACATCAGAAGGCGGGTCCGTTTCCATGGTGACAGAGTTCGGTCGCACCCACGCATCACTTTGAAGAGACGGAACGCATGCGTCAGTGGTTGAAGTCCCTTTGTGGAGTTCATCCAGCACTGAAAAGGTCTCGCATGCAACATGCCCAGGGGAAAGGCAGCAGAAGCCGCGATCATGATCCCCCAAAGCATGTGAAATGTTCTAGCAGGGAGAACGCATCCCAATCTGAACATCGCTAGACACCGGCAGAATGACAGAACGTGAACTGAAGACAGACGCGAATCTAGCTCCACCCGTAGAAGCAAAGTCTGTTGCCTTGGCAACAAGACACTCTTGTCTAGGGTTACACACAGCCCAAGATTTCTCAAATGTCTGAGAATGACATCTTGATGTTGGGCAGCCAAAGTCTCCGAGTGGGCTAGCACCAACCAATCATCGAGAAAATGCGGATGCCCTGAAGCCTCAAGGACGTCAAAGCCACATCCATGCATTTTGTGAAAGTGCGTGGTGCCAGGGCATGTCCGAATGGAAGGATGCAAAATGAATATGCTTTGCCCACGAAAGCTGAATTGACATTTCATTAGTCTGGAATTCAAACGTCTCAAATCCAGAATGGGTTGCAAGCCACCGTCTTTTTTCGGGACCAGAAAAAAATGGCTGTAAAAGCCGTACTTTCTCTTAGAAGGGGGAATCTACTCTATTTCCCCTTTTTGTAAGAGAGAATGAATTTCCCGAATTAAAAACGGGGCTTCCCGAACAGAAACTTTGGTTGGAACAAGAACACCAGCGGAGTTCACCTGAATTGAATTACATAACCATGCTTTATCGTTCGAAATACCCAGTTCAAAATGGCCTTCAGAGGGATTAATGCATGGCTCTTGCCTGCAGTGTGACCTGTAACCACAAGATGGTGCGCTTGGCTTACTTTTGGTGACTGACCCCAAACCAGTGGCACAGCGGAGGGAAGCTTTCACTCCTCTAATACTGTGGCTGATTGAAGGGAATTTGATAATGTTTTTGCTTTTATTGTATTTAGGCATAAATGTTGAGTGCCCTGAATGTATCTACAGCAGGGACACTGACAGAATAAACCTTTTCCCTGGTATTTGAACGGGGAAAAGTGAATGAACATTGGGGGGAATGTTTATTTCAGAAAACTGGTTCGGCACAATGGCCCCGGCATTCCTTATGGGGAGACAATGTGTGATGCTTATGTTCACAGTATGTTCTGTGTACACTTGTGCCCGATGAACATCAAATTCTGTGATGCGAGACCCTTGGTCATGGAGACAGAGGCTGAATTTGGGAAGCATTTTTTAAAAAGTTTTATTTTATAATGTTCGCTCCCCAGCAAGCTGCGGGGGAAAACTGAACCATATTCTGGATGTCGGATGTTCAAGGCACATATAATGGTGAACTCATCCCGATACTGACCGCAGGGCAAACAGGAGAGAAACAGATACATTTATATTGTCCAATTTCGTTCACTGAATAGGGGCTCATCCTTTGTTACACAACAAGCCCATCAGGCTCGTGTGTAGACCTATTTTTATCGTACATTGAGTTATATTATGCGTGCCCCAAGACCCTTGGTCATGGAGGCAGAGGCAAAACTCAAGCTGAAAATATTCAATGCTCATTCGCAAGTATAAATTACGGGGGGAGACTTGAGCTAAATTAGTGTACTGAAAAAATGGGTTAGAACTAAACTGGTCCCAACATATAATGGGGGAACAACACATAGTACCCAGATAGCGCTAAACACCCTCGCAAACAAAAGCCTCGCCATGACCAACTCATTCCACAGCGTGAGCCGCAGGTGAAAAATGAGGGAAATTCCAAATGGAGCCGATATTAGCTCAAAGTCATTCCTTAACACGATGCGCTTGGTTGGACTGGAAAACCATTGTGTGTAAATCCAACAGTTGACTGAAAAGAACGACATCCATGCCGCCACTGAAAGATCGAGCAGAGATAGCAGTGCATGTCTCTTGTCTCATCAGAACGCCCACGTGGTCCATGAATGGGCGAAAGACAAAAAAAAAAAAAAACGAGTGGAAATACATCGCATCTCTTGATAGCATCCCGAAAGAATAATGGCACCGACGAAGTGCTGGCGCGTTGGTTTGCTGTCACTCCGTTGGGGAATATTCTCTTATTCCAGCCCCCTCGTTCTGTGGCCGGGCTCATGCATGATCCCCTCCGCCGTGAGCAGTTCGCTTCAAACGGGGAGGGGAAAGAGAAAAAGGCCTAGGCCACTCCTTCATTGCCTTATTCATGTACATTCTCCCAGAACCTTCATTGTTTGCTATGTGCATTGATTGCAAATTTCAATATGACAACTCAGCTATATTACAACTTCTCCATAGATCTCTCACTCTATCTCTTCACCAAATAAGAGGTGAAATAAACTGAGCAGAATTCAGTTGAAAGAGGACAGTACAAAACTGTATAAAAAATACTGTAACAATAACCATGTTGCAATTACACAGGGCTACACACAACTCAAAGGTAGCTGTGGGCGATCTTTGCTTTCTGCTTCCTATAAAAGCCCGTTGTAAATACAAGAAATACCAGCAAGGACAGTTATACTAATTACAAATCAGCTGAAATGAAACCATGATGGAATATAACACACACAATTTCCCTCAAACATTTGTTTTTTTCTGTCTTTGCTTTCCCTACCTGACAAAATGCTGTCTAAAGTATATAGAGTGAATCAGACATTGAGCCTAACTGTTTGAAATTGTAACTGGCTTGTCATCAAACAAGATGACCATCCAACCATCTTCTATAGCCGCTTGTGCTATGTAGGGTCGCAGGTAGTGCTGGAGCCTATTCCAGCTGTCTCGGGCTGAAGGTAGCCAGTCCATCACACACAGACATACACATTTTCACTTACGCCTACAAGCAATTTAGGGTCTCCAATTAACTTAACCAGCATATCTTTTGGACTGTGGGGGAAACCAGAGCACCCGAAGGAAACCTACGTGAACATGGGGAGAAAATGCAAACTCCACACAGAAAGGCACAGTTGAGGTAGGACTTGAACCTAAGACCTTGTTACTGTGAGCCAATAGTGCTACCCACTGAGCCATCATGCCACCTTATCAAATATGATATGCAGGAGATTCAGGCAGAAATCTGTAAAATTCCAATAAGTTGTTTTGGGTAATGTTCCTTACGCACTGATCAGTAGTTTTAATTAATCAGTGCTTTATTTGGTTGGCAGCACTGTCTGTTTTCAATGTCAGAGTTACCTGCCAGAGTGTCCTATATTAATTGTTTATGTTGGAAAATTGTTTTAATTCTTTACTTCCCTGTCTTAAATAGCTAAGAAATCTATACGGTAGTAAAATAGTATGATCTAATATGAATTAAATGAAAAGTTGTAAAATTCACCTTTTTTACATTGCAAACAGCAATACATGACAACAAGCTGTTTATTCAATATAAAAATAGAAAGATCTCTGAGGGAGATATTTCTTTTCATCATTATTCTGCTGCATGCAATAAGAGCAAGTGACTCTTTGATGCATTTCCAGGAGATAAAATGCTTATTTTAGACATTAAGAAAAGATCTCCCCTCCCAATATGTAAACATGATTGGCCCCTGGATTTAGTTATTAAACAAAGAATACATGTCAAAGCAATTAGGAAAGAGATAGTCACAGCATCAGGATTTAGAGCCATTTAAGACCTTGTCAGCCAGATCTCTTGGCACAAAGATGTGAACACAGGTCTCTGTATTCACTATTTATGACCTGGTTTTGATGTCTTTGATTACTCACCAGCTTGGATGATAATTAATACTTTTTTAGAACATGATACTGAATTTGTCACTGGCAAATTTGTTAATCTTTATGCAAACTAAATAGATTTTCTCTAAAGCTTTGAACATCGGAACCGCCTGCCTCTGTCTTAAACCTATTAAGACAGAGGCATATTCAGTCAAGTGTTTCCAATATGACCAGTGCTGAACATTTCCCTCATTACTTCATAATTACAATGAATACTTGCTAATAGTAACTCCATCAAATATACACTACATAATCCAGACTGAAACTGTGCATAAAAGTTATTAGGACTTTTTCATTTTATCATTCGATATGGATTATAAAAGCAGTCTGCCAAACAAATAATGTTGACAAGTGGTGAATCATTTCACGGGAATCATTTTCCAAAGTGTCACTTGCAATTAGCAGCCAGCGTTGCATAACATGCCATTCAATGTGTCAAAGTCGGTGACACCAGACTCGTCAGAATCGTATCCAGCCCACAAGTCTGTTTCAGATTTGACAAAACTGTTTTGTGATGACTTATTAACACCTTTCATCTGTTTCTCATCACTGAGGATGCCCTGTTGGAAACCTCTATCACAGAGATGGAGGTGTTCAGTTGAACAGCATTGTTTATTTTTCGTGTTAAAGACCTCATGAAAACAAAATGGTCGTTTTGTGGCTTTTAGTGCATGTCTGTTAGCTTTGAAGCTATCTACAGTATATGCGAGTGTATCCCCTAAAGTTGACAAAATGAACTTAATTAACAATATGCCCATTTAAAATGTACCATATTTCTCTTTGAGGAAAATAAACCAAAAATATTGATGACTCATGCTGCACTACATGGATTTTTGTTTAATAATATGCTCTCTAGAATGAAAATGTCCCTTTCCCCACAACTGACTAGCAAGTAAATCATGGCTTTGATGTGACTTACTGTAAATCTATTGGCTATTTAACTCTTTTAATAGGAAACACAAGATCAAAAACTGATATTAGGCTACCATGTTGTGATAAGCTTCAAGCTACTTTGAGTTGGGTCTTATTTAATTCTTAAAGCTTAACATGTTAATGTTTGAGTGAGCAACCAAAACCATTCTTTGAATAAAAAAACACCACTGAACTCATGGTCATGGTCAGACAGTCAAAAATAAACAATGGTATATAATGCATTTAAATGAACACATATTCAGATTTGATCTGCTTGACAGCTAGTCAAACAGTCTGCATCAGAAGCATGCACCAGGAGCAGACGAGGACACCCATTCTAGGTCAGATTTGGCAAATCTAGGACAAGCCAGACTCTCCCAGAGCCTTGCCGCTGGTGCTGTCATGTTTTAAACCATTTTCATTTTCAGCAGGAAATGCAACTAAACATAGACTACCTTCCTTGCTTTTCTATTTTTCCTTTTGTCAGTTCTTTCTGTTGTACCTTTATGTAAACTAAAACTGAATGTCCGACTGTTACCATATTTCATTACCTCTTCCCATGTTTTTGCTGTATATAACACAAATCAGGGATTTACTCAGTTTTATCTGTCCTAAATACTTTATAAGAATACAATAGGTTACCTGAGCTTTCATCAACAGCAAAACTCTCTGTGCTCTGCTTGTACATCTTATGAATGCACTCAATAGAAAAGTTACAATCTCTTTTCTCCACACATAATTTAGGTGTAATTGTACCTTGTATTATATAAGAGATGAGCAATGCTAATCAGTGACTTACTAAAAGTTTGAAAACGGGCATCTGAAGCCCAGCTTTCCTTCACTCATTATTCATAACAGTAGTCTTCATCTGGGAAAGTGGCAGTCTTGGCTGCCGTCCTTGTCTGTCTACACTACAGAGTAGGATCTGGGACTTTGTTTGATTGAAGATATCGTGATATTTGGCTACAGTGTAAATTTGTCTGGCAACCATGAGATTTTTCTTTAATATCTCATTCCATTTTTTCTCCATCCTCCTCCTTTTTGTGAGTTGGCATAAACTTTATATCTACAGTAATGTGGAAAAATTATGCTAGCAAAATAATTTAAAGACAAAAAAAACTTTCTTGTTTTTGTGTTACACATTTCACATGGTTTCTGTACTTGATGATTTTAAATATGCTTCAATAAAAAAGGGATAGTTCAGGTGCTGGATTCTGATTGGTCAATAAAATATTCGAGCTGTGCTCTCTATGGTTTTTCTGACCAACCACGGGGCACCACCATGATAACTCTGACTGCTGCTGGACTGTTTTCTGGTTCCGGTTTCTATAAGAAGTTGGGCTGTCAGTTGATTAGAATAGATAATATGATAATTAATCACACTGAATTAACATGTTAAATCAACAGCCCTAATAAGAAGCAATGTAAAAACTACTTTAACAGTTCAAGGATGGGCAAGGAGGAGGAGGGAACCGGCTGAACAGTCAACATAAAGATTTAATGATATAAATTAACTTAAAACAACATAAAACATACACGAACACAGACACACATGCAGCACGGCCGTGCACATCTCTCTCTCTCTCTCTCTAACTGGTGCCTCCTGCTCATCTTTATCCCCCTCCCGGCTGATTAGCACAATTCAGAGCCGGCCATGTCCTCACGGCCCGACCCCACCCTCCTCCTCATCACAACTACTAAAATGAGTGATCCGGATGGTAAACAACAATCATTTTAAGCTTTATAGAACATTTCAAGCATGTCAACAATAACAAGGAATTCGAAACCTGCAGCACTTCCGGTATCCTTAACGGATCCATATCAGGCTCTGAATTAATACATTTTCCTCAAATAACATCAAACATTTACCTGAAGTGACTTATCCAGACATGCTGTTGATACTTAGCGTCTACGCGAGGGAGACGATGAAAATGTATCGTGGTTTAAATGCTCACAATTATTTCCTCAGCCGAGAGCTCGGGAATGGTCGCTCCTTTTATAACATAGTCTTTTTAGGCAAGTCAGGTCACTCAGCGGACATCTTTGGAATGCTCTTGGGCAGCTATTTTCTATGTAAACAAGTGCAGCTACAATCTACTTAAATGGGAAAAGACCAAAATCCCATGGTTGATCAAGATTACTATCAAATAGGGATGTAACGGTTTCAGGGTTTCACAATATACCTCAGTTTTAAAACGGACGGTTATCATACCATTAAAATCTTCTCATTGATGGTATTGCATGAATATAAAGACTAGAGATTGAATATAAATCTGAATTTAAAGACTTTTCAATACTTTTCTAAAATCCAAATCAGTTTACTTAAGACATTTTCACAGCATCATATAAACTTGGTGAGATCAAATAAATCTTTAAATTGTGCCTTTCTTTTGTTACATTCGACTGTCACTAAATTTTAAAGGTGGCATGCAGGTGTCGTGAGCACAGCGCATCACGAGCACATAAGAAGTGCAGCACGAGCGTATCATACAGACATGTCCGAGCCTGAACCTTTATTTCTGCCACCAAAGCGGTTGAAGTCCGCTGTCTGGGATTACTTTGGGTACACTAAAGACCCACGAGGCACCATCAATGTTGATGGTTACCCAGTCTGTAAAGTTTGTGGCAAAAAAATATCGGCTCAAGCGGGAAACACTTGCACCATCTCCGTGAGACCAATCCCACGGAATTTGAGTGGATGAATGTAAGTGGAAATACAGTATACAGGATAATAAATGATAGTCCCTGTTTCATAAAAACACCAGATTCAATGTAGTTTTACATGATTTGTAATGACTAGGTAGGCTAAAGTTAATTTTATGCTTTCTGTCACATTCACAAATGCAGCAAACGGATTTAAGCATTCGTTCAACATTACGACGTGCCAACTGTTTGTTCATTTGCCTAAGTGCAGTGCAACAGTAGGCCAACAATGTGTTTGATACTTCTAATAATATGTTTTATTTGTAAAACATATTGTAGTACTAAATAGGGTGTATAAAGTGCATGGCTTTTAGTGTGCAGGAAACTGACAGTGAAACTGTGGCAGAAAATAGACAGTATTGGATAAAAATACCAATAACAAAACTGCAAATGAATAATATACTGTATTGTCAGTTGGTATTGTTTAGAATTAAACTAAATCACAAATGCAACAAATTTCTGAATGCATTCAAATGTATATCTGAAGTGTTAACCTGGACAATAATCATCACAAATTATTACAATTCAAGTTCATAAATCATAAAATAACATTAACAAAATATTTTTTTAGTTATCATAATCTGACTACTGTAAAAAAAAAAAAAAAAAAAAAAAAAATATATATATATATATATATATATATATATATATATATATATATATATATATATATATAATTGATGTTATTATTGTTTTACCTGTTTGTAAATTTTTTTCTTTCATTTATTTGACCATTTAGAGTTTCCTGATGTTCAAGATCAAAAGATAAAGAATTAAAGTTGAAGACATATAAAATAAAATTCAAGAATCGGTTATAACTGAAATATTTATCTGTGTGTTTATCAGACATATTTCATAACCAAATATTAAACTACTAATAATATTACCAATACATCTCAATACCGTGATACCGTAATACTGTGGTATTTTTTGTGACAGATATCTTACCATGAAAATGTCATACAGTTACACCCCTTCTATCAAAGAACATATTTCAAATCCACAGCAAAATCTGACAACACTGGCATCATAAATTGTGCTTCTTTACCTCAGATACTGCTAAAAAACGATTTTCTCAAGTTGATTGACAGATGATGTCTGTATCTAAAAAGTGATTGGCTGGTTTACCTGTAAGATGGGACTTCCTTTCTACATCCGTTGACCATTGGGTGTTCCAATTTCTCCCATTAATTTTAACAGAAGTGACCCATCTCTGCTAAATAGTCTCTGGTTATAATCAATAAAGTCGTTCACGCTGTCAGCGTGACCCACGGACAAGGTAAGGATTTATGTTTTTCAATAATTAAAATACTTTTCTTGACGACTTTTTCTGGATAAAATCGTCTGCTAAATGTTTAAATGTGGAAGTAAATGACTTGCGGAGCTTGGTAACTATGTTAAAGTCACCATGAATGAAGTGCCTCACGCTGTTGTTTTGAATGAGGGTGCATTCTATTCAGAAAAGAATCATCCATATGTACTTCGAAGACTTTACCATACACTGTGAGAGCTTTGAAAGACTTAAAGGGCTCAAAAATACAGATCATTCGGAACTCACTTTTAAGTCATTTTTATTGGAAATTCAGTTTGAAGCGATCTTACAGCATGACTATCATGATTGTTCTCCCTTCAAATTGCCCTTTGGAAGGTGATTTATCCCATTTGGAAATGTTTAAGGAACAGAAAGACATCACTTCCTTAAAACATCTGGAAATGGTCTATAGTTGAAATTAAAGTTAGTTCAGGCTCAACTTGTACAGTTGTTGGTTGTTATAAAGACTCAAAGTAGTTAATGATCTCAACCTAACTAACCACGGACCACTGCTTAACTTGGAGGGGTGAAGCAATGTCAAAAAATTGTTATCACGACGGCTAAGAATATATGTCAATGCATGTGGATAATAAGAAACCTGAAATTATGTCAGTTAATGGATTTGCTTAATAAAATATGTTTAATGAATATATTCACAGTATACCACATTTTGTGTACCTTATTGCTTAATTGTACGTCAAAATGTATGACACCAGGATAAAGATGGTTCAAAAGAGCTAGTTAATCTTACATCATTTAAACTAGTGTTGACAGATGGATAATTAGTTATGTATAAGTATGCAACTATTCTCATTCATTCTCCTGTATTGCTGTACAGCACCATTAATATTTACTAAATACTTCTCTCCTTCAAATATGTAAATGATATTTAGCACTACAGCAGTCTCCCCAGACGCACCCTGAACCTTACCTTGTGGCCCAACTGCCAAGTTATATTACTTGCAAAGGGGGAGAGCTGTTAATATTTCACTGCTCACTGTAAAGAGCGTGTGAATGGCCTGGAGTGTGAGACAGCACCTTCTGTTCAATATGAGGCCTTCAGTAAGCAGACTTCTCTCACAAACACAGTTCCCAGTTGACTGCACTGCCTACAAGTTATATAAAGACTGATCTGAACTTTTTGAAAAATGGCTAAACTTTTGACAAGTTTTCCATTTTCTTGCTTGTGTCATAATTTGGGTGTGTCTGAAGTTTTTTCTTTGTTACCTCCTGGAAATATTAGCTAAATTTAAGGGTGCTAAGGAAAGCTTTGGACATAATATTATATTAAACCAAATGGAGATATTAAACTCTTGGCTGTTTAAATATGAAAGCATGTCAAATTATATTTTGTAGCACAAATAAATTCCTCTGTTATTGTGTGTTTTCCTTAGATTTCTAAGAAACTCCCTTGTAACCTAAATGCATGTTAAACTATGTATTCATCAGTGGCGAATTCTCAGGGCCAGCAAAGCCTTCTCTGCTGGCATAACATGCCAAATAAATAAATATTTTTCATCCTTTCATTCTCAATCACCTTTTTGCCTATGTATTTTTAATCGCTTTCCACTCTTAATTAATCTATAAATAAATAGAGAAAAACAAAAAGTTTATCCAGTCAGAATGTAATCCTTGATGCTTACAAGCGAAGTGTGACAACTGTTTCACAAATCACATGCCCAAAGCCAAGCTCGTTAGCCGAAGCAGCACATGAGTTTGAGCTCCACCCCCTCAGGCCTTCAGAATTTCCACAGAATCCCTCAACAGTGCAAATGAATGGGCAACTAAAGTCAAATTATCAGATTCATCGGCCAATCAGATTGATTTATTTGTTCTTGGTGGGTGTGATCTTTAGGATATGTCCCAGTCGAGGCCATATAGCTGGCCTTGAGTGACACAATCACGCTTTAAGTGACGTAATTTGAAAGTGAAGAGTCATTATCAAATCAAATCAAATCACTTTTATTGTCACACAGCCATATACACAAGTGCAATGGTGTGTGAAATTCTTGGGTGCAGTTCTGATGAACATAGCAGTCGTGACAGTGATGAGACATATACCAATCTAAAATAAACATCAAATTTACACAACACAATTTAAAGTCTAATATACACATAATTACACACAACACAATATACAAATAATAACATACACTGTACAGTATACAATAAACACAATATAGATACACATTATTCAATAAAAAAAGTATATATAGTATATATAGAATGTACAGTAGTTGGTGGTGTTAAACTGTCCTTCAGTCTTGTTCCTGTACTGGCGTTTTGCTGTTCTGATAACAGCAAAACTGGCTTGTTTATGCTCCTCCGCGTTCCCGGAATTAAAAGCGGAGGTCCACACATTAAATGCCGCGCGAACATCGCTATTAATCCATGGCTTCTGGTTCGGATAGATCCGTGTTGTTCTAGTCGGAACAACGTCCTCTACGCACTTTCTGATGAAACACATTACGCTATCAGCATAAAGCTCGATGTCGTCATCAGAGGCGGACCGGAACATCTCCCAGTCCGTGTGATCAAAACAGTCTTGTAGCGTAGAGTCTGATTGGTCCGACCAGCACTGGATCGTTCTGAGGGTGGGTGCTTCCTGTTTCAGTTTCTGCCTGTAAGCGGGCAGAAGCAGAATGGAAGAGTGGTCCGATTTGCCAAATGATGGGCGGGGGAGGGATTTGTAGCCATCCCGGAAGGGAGAGTAGCAATGGTCCAAAACCCGGTCCCCTCGTGTGTTGAAACTAATGTGCTGGTGGTATGTTGGTGCGACTGATTTGAAACTGGCTTTATTAAAGTCCACGGTCACACTGAATTTGGCCTCAGGGTGCGCGGTTTCCTGTTTGCTTATAATCCCGTACAGTTCCTTGAGTGCCCGGTCTGTGTCGGCTTGTGGGGGGATGTGCACAGCAGTGATAATGATCGCTGTGAATTCCCTCGGTAGCCAGAATGGTCGACACAGAAGCATGAGAAATTCCAGATCAGGAGAGCAGAAAGCCTTGATAGAATGTACGTTCCTCTGATCACACCAGGATTTGTTGATCATAAAACATACACCACCACCTCTGCTTTTACCTGAGAGAACTTTCGCTCTGTCCGCTCGGTACATGGAGAACCCCACGGGTTCAATGGCTGAGTCTGGAATCTCTGCATACATCCAAGTTTCCGTAAGGCAGATAATGCAGCAGTCCCTCGTCTCTCGTTGGAAAGAGATCCGCGCTTTCAGCTCGCAGAGCTTGTTATCCAGAGACTGAACATTTGCCAGTAGAATACTGGGTAGCGGGGGTCGATTTGCACGGCGTCTTACTCTGATGACAACGGCGGCTCTGTTTCCCCTTTTCCTCCTGCGTTTCCGCGGCCGTGCTGCCCAGACAAAGGGCTCCGCTTGCGTGTTTGTAAACAGCGGGTCGGCATTGAGGAATTTGAAGTCTGGTTTACGGTGTGTAATCGCTGAACCAATGTCCAAAATTGTTTGTCTGTCGTAGACAATAAGGCAGACAACATCCAAGACAAAAAAACATAAGAATTGTAAATAAAACAAAAAAAAACACTATCATGTTGTGTCGGAGCTCGCAACGCAGCAGCCATACTTGGCGCCATCTTGAGTCCATTACTGCCGCTATCGCCATTGAGAAAGAGATCCTTATGGATTTACAATAACCTGAGATATATCTGCATAACCGATTGCTTAATTTATTAAACAGGAAAGGAGGACTGATTTTCACTTCAAGCAAATTGGTAAGTGTTTTTTGCATTGTTATAGCAACATCAGGAGTTTTCTAAGTGTAAATTAGGCTGCTGGAGCATTCAGTGTTGGATCAAGTTTTGAAAAGTAGTGCTGCATTCCATTCAACTCGGAAAGTTGGATTTTACAACTTCTTACTAGGAAAAGTGCAATGGAATGCATCTTGAAGACAGAATTACAACTTGTAGGCTCGTGCAGAAATTCTCAACTCTGATTTCGCCGAGATGCAGGGGCATGATGTCACACAAACATTTCGACACTCAGGGAGATATACAAAGTAAGTGATAAACATTCACTTTATTAAGTAATATAGATAAATGAGTTCGTTTCCACATTACATGATATTAAAGCTTGTTTAACACACACTTGCAGAAACAGGTGTATAAAACATTATAATCTCTTTTGATAATTGTACACCTGAAGCACAAATGCTAGCGTTGCAGCATTGTTTATCAGTTGGGTTGCTAGGAGACATCTCTAATGAGAGTCAAACCCCTGCTAAGCTAACAGGAGCGTTGCAGTTCTGAATATCGGGGAATGGAATGCATTTATGGTCGGAGATATCAAGTAGGAATATTCCACATCCAACTTGCATGAAACGCAGCATAACCGTGTACCCTGACGAAACGAAATTTATTGCAAGCAACATTTAAGTCACAAATATTATTAGATAGATTTTTCCAGTTATTATAGACCTCCTTGGTAGATACATATGAAAAATTATGATTTTTGAATGTCTGTTCGGGAGATGTTCATTTCACAAAACAGTCATGCTGCAGTTAAAATTAGGCTTGCTTGAGCATTAAGTGTCATTTCAAGTTCTGGCTTTTGTGTGTGGATGTGTTTTTAAAATGTCAATTGGTATTACTAGTTAGTTGCGACATAATGTATGATGCCTAAAAGCATAGGGTGTCTTATTCATGGAAACTGTGTTTTCTTAATGGCAAGAATCACACTGAAGGCCTAGACTTTTAATGCACGGCCCGCCACTGGTATTCATATATTGTTAAATAAAGAAGTTAATAAAATATCCATTAAAAAATATTCCACTACTGACTGGTTAATTAAACCTCTTGACATTACATATTACATACAGTACATACATTATTCAACTGAATTTCTCCTGGGTTTTAAAGTGAAACAATAAACTAGTGTGCCTTGACACATTTCTACCCATGACAGCAAAATTAATATTTCATGTTTGTTAGTTGCGCAATGGGATACGCCTAGAATTTTTAATTTTTTTTTCATAATAGTCTAGATGTACACGCTGACTGCGGCATATTTTTGTGATAAGTTTCAGTGATAAGATTCATGATTTCACTGACTCTCTTCTAAACAGAAAGGGTTAAACCTCAGTCTCCTTTCAACCATTCAATAACCGCCATATCACTCTATTTTCATCATCTGTCTTTAAAATCCCATAGTACACGCTCAACTTCATCAAAACAAAATTCTCATTTCCTGCTACAATCTCTTTACAAACTTCTCAGTGCGAGACATTAGGGACTAAACCCTTTGACTGCCGAGCAAAGAGTTGGAAATTAAAAGCATTAAATCACAATTTGTTGTCTACAGTGACACATCCTTCATGGGCCAGTGGGCAGCAGTGGAGAGGTCATCCATTGGCTATGAGTGATGTGCTTCATCAAGGTGGTCTAGCGCAGGATATTTAGGCTGATTAACTTCCCTCCAAATGACATGATGTGTTTGTCTGCACATTTGTTACTGTTGCGTGCCAAATTAAGATTGACAGTCTATGGAGTTGTATTACATAGTGGGCGACAAAGCAACATGATCTCATTCGTTTGCCATGAGTGCTGGCAACTTCCGGAGACATGAGTGAAAGTGACCATTGGCGACTAGATTTGGCTTGTCCAGTGACTAGAAAACTTAAAGTAGATGAGGAGCGACTGTCGGCAGCAACTATCAATAGGAGTGAGGAGTCAGTGGAGCTCATTATCCGTCTCCTGTGGGACACTGGAGTCAAGTGCAGGCAAGACAGAGGAGAAGTTCAAGTATTTGTGAGCGTTTTTACTGTTCTAAATGAGGGCAGTCTAAAGAAGTTTGATTCATTCATTGATAGATTGTTCATTTTGTTAGTGATATGATGCATTGAGCACTGCTGCAGGTTATAAAAAAGCATTCTCCATGGCAGAATGTTCATTTTTAGCTATAAGAAATTAAATTCCTTGTTAATATAGAATGAAATATTAGTTTTACTGGCAATATGTCTCATCTGTGATAAGATTTTCAAAAGCTTTGATGAAACAATATTGCTGTCGAACTTCAGAATGCGCTCGAGAAGATTCCATTAATTATATTCTCAGCTATACCTACACACCGTCACCAATCAGCTTATTTATGCCACCACTGCCAGCATGTTTCCTGCAACAATGTGTGATGTATAACGTGTCTTTACGAAGCCTGAAAAAGTGGCATATGGCAAAAAGCCATTTGAGATCTCAGAGTGGTCAGACTGAAACAGATTTTATGAAATGTGAGTTGAATGGTATTTCAAACCATATATGAATGTAGCTTGAAATGGATTTGTAAAAATTGTATTTCATGTGATTTGTTTTTAGCCATTCAGACTTGCTAAACATGATCGGATTCCAATCGAATATGCACAATAATCAGATTTGGACTGACACGCTGAACATAGCCAAAGTTGCTGCATGTGAAAACTGGGTGGGTATTGTCAGTTCGTTCGAAATCGCATTGATTTTGCTACATTTATGCCTCTCATCCACACTAGAACGTTGTTTTCCTCAAACAAAAACAGAGATTTTTGAAAACGGTATACATATCTGCATACTTTGGAAACGATGACAGCAGGAAACTGAAAACAGAGGTTTCAAACTTAAACAGATTAGTGTGTAAGACTTTTGGGCTCCATTGTACATACAGTAGTTTGAATGATGGATAGAAAATACACATACAGTACATACAACATAGTATGTTGATTGTTACTTTGTTTTGGTACAGATGTCACAGAACCAGCCTTCCAGCCTTAGACCTGATTTATATTACATTGCATTGAGTTGTTATCAACTAAAAATTATTGTAGAAAAATGGACATTTTCAATTCATACGAAACAAGTGATATTTTCTTCCTGCAACTCTACAGACTTTTTTGCAATCGCTGTCTGTCCTGAGGAGTATTGACTCCACCTGATAAACTGTAGCTGTGAGACTATTTTAGTTTGGAATCTCTTGGCAAGTAAAGAGTGATCAAGTCTGTTTAGAAATAGTAATCTATTTGAGCATAATTTGCAATTCAGTGCATCAATACGTCATCACGGAATCAGTGCTCAACGAACTCTGCAGAAAGCTCCACAGATTTCCGCAGAATTAGAATGCCGAATTAAAATGTAAGCTTCAGAACTCAAAACGTCCTCCTCACTACAAAAAGAACATTTGTTGAAACCAAGCTGCCAAAATGACTCATTCTCTTCTTCCTCCACATTGTGATGTCACTCTATGGTAGACATTTGCATCTGACCACCTCCACAACAACACATCAATGCCTACTTAAATGTTTCACTTCCGTAGCACCTCCCAGTAGTAGTGAGCAGTGAGATGGCTAGCTGGCCAGTCAAGAGCAGAGAGCTAATCATAAAAGTGGGTGTTTACTGTCAAGTCTTAAAGGAGAAGTTGCACCAAAACGTGTTTTACAAATATATGACTGTTTTTAGTGCAAAAACTTTACTAATATTATAAGTGAACCTCAAGGAACATGTTAAAATAATAATAATAATTTAAAAAAAACGCATTTCATGAACCCTTTAATACATTTCCACAGAATTCCACAAATTCCCCCCCAAAATCAGTGCAGAAAATGCAAAACAAGATCTAATTCCCACTGATTCCACCCCTCAATCTCTTTGGTCTCCTCCAGCATCAGACCAGCTCCTCTCAAAAGACATTTAATTGAGAATCCAGTTTTAAACCCTGTCGCTTTAAAGTACAAGAACAAAGCTATCTTTTTACCATCATCATTATCTCGCTCTTCTAAGAGCTCAAATGAGGAATTATATCCCACCAGCACAAACCCCTTTAATTTGAACCTCTTATTAGCTTTAATTCCATTTAAAATTAACTCACAACCTGACTGAGAAGAAGGCAATTAGCACGTGCTGGCCCAGTGAATGGGAGCAATATGGGAGATGTGCCTCTTTAGCTGATTTACTCATTCACTTCCAGCGGTGTAGACTGTTTGTGCCGTCTGCACGTCCCAGGTGGGCACCCACCAGGCATGCTCTTGACAGAGGGCCAGATCTCCGGTTATCAGTTTAAACAATTAAGCAGCTATTTCAGGAACAAGGAACTACCATCCACCCACCAACTGACTTCACACTGTCTTATGGGACACCATGGCAACAGTCCATTTTAATCTTGAACAATAATAATAATATTGTGGTGGTTGATCTGGTACACATCTTTAAAAGATTCTCAGTGTTTTCAGAACAACTAAAACAAAACAAAAAGCAAACAATGATACAATCATGAAAATTGCTGTTGTTCTTGCAATATTGATTACTCAGAGAATCTGTTCTTTTATTCCTTCATCTAATTCCCCTTAAACATGATGGCTATTTCTTTCCCTATAGGAAATTTCCAATAAATCAACAATGTAAGAGAATTTTTCTTACTAGTGACTGGCATAAGAAGCCAATATCAATGTTTTGATTTTATATATCTATATATATATATATATATATATATATATATATATATATATATATATATATATATATATACACAGTGCATCCGGAAAGTATTCACAGCGCTTCACTTTTTCCACATTTTGTTATGTTATAGCCTTATTCCAAAATGGATTAAATTCATTATTTTCCTCCAAATTCTACAAAAAATACCCCATAATGACAACATGAAAGAAGTTTGTTTGAAATCTTTGCAAATTTATTAAAAATAAAAAATGAAAAGAAATCACATGTACATAAGTATTCACGGCCTTTGCCATGACACTCAAAATTGAGCTCAGGTGCATCCAGTTTCCACTGATCATCCTTGAGATGTTTCTACAACTTGATTGGAGTCCACCTGTGGTAAATTCAGTTGATTGGACATGATTTGGAAAGGCACACACCTGTCTATATAAGGTCCCACAGTTAACAGTGCATGTCAGGGCACAAACCAAGCCATGAAGTCCAAGGAATTGTCTGTAGACCTCCGAGACAGGATTGTATCGAGGGACAGATCTGGAGAAGGGTACAGAAAAATTTCTGCAGCATTGAAGGTCCCAATGAGCACAGTGGCCTCCATCATCTGTAAATGGAAGAAGTTTGGAACCACCAGGACTCTTACTAGAGCTGGCCGCCCGGCCAAACTGAGCGATCGGGGGAGAAGGGCTTTAGTCAGGGAGGTGACCAAGAACCCGTTGGTCACTCCGACAGAGCTCCAGTGTTTCTCTGTGGAGAGAGGAGAAGCTTCCAGAAGAACAACCATCTCTGCAGCACTCCACCAATCAGGCCTGTATGGTAGAGTGGCCAGACGGAAGCCACTCCTCAGTAAAAGGCACCTGACAGTCCACCTAGAGTTTGCCAAAAGGCACCTGAAGGACTCTCAGACCATGAGGAACAAAATTCTCTGGTGGCCCAGCCAGAGCCCAGACTTGAACCCGATTGAACATCTCTGGAGAGATCTGAAAATGGCTGTGCACCGATGCTCCTCATCAAACCTGATGGAGCTTGAGAGGTCCTGCAAAGAAGAATGGGAGAAACTGCCCAAAAATAGGTGTGCCAAACTTGAAGCATCATACTCAAAAAGACTTGAGGCTGTAATTGGTGCCAAAGGTGCTTCAACAAAGTATTGAGCAAAGGCTGTGAATACTTATGTACATGTGATTTATTTTTTTATTTTTTTATTATAAATTTGAAAAGATTTCAAACAAACTTCTTTCACGTTGTCATTATGGGGTATTGTTTGTAGAAATTTGAGGAAAATAATGAATTTAATCCATTTTGGAGTAAGGCTGTAACATAACAAAATGTGGAAAAAGTGAAGCGCTGTGAATACTTTCCGGATGCACTGTGTGTATATATATATATATATTACACTGGGGGCCAAAAGTTTGGAATAATGTACAGATTTTGCTGTTTCGGAAGGAAATTGGTACTTTAATTCACCAAAGTGGCATTCATCTGATCACAAAGTATAGTCAGGACATTACTCGTGTAAAAAAAAACAGCACCATCACTATTTGAAAAGTCATTTTTGATCAAATCTAGACAGGCCCCATTTCCTGCACCCATCACTCCAACACCTTATCCTTGAGTAATCATGCTAAATTGCTAATTTGGTACTATAAAATCACTTTCCATTATATCAAAAACAGCTGAAAGCTATCTGGTTCGTTAAATGAAGCTTAACATTGTCTTTGTGTTTGTATTTGAGTTGCCACAGTATGCAATAGACTGGCATGTCTTAAAGTCAATATTAGGTAAAAAATGGCAAAAAAGAAACAGCTTTCTCTAGAAACTTGTCAATCAATCATTGTTTTGAGGAATGTAGGCTATACAATGCTTGAAATTGATTTCATACAAAGGTGTACACTACAGTCTTAAAAGACAAAGGACAACTGGCTCTAACAAGGACAGAAAGAGATGTGGAAGGCCAGAGATACAACTAAACAAGAGGATAAGTACATCAGAGTCTCTAGTTTGAGAAATAGACACCTCACATGTCCTCAACTGACAGCTTCAATGAATTCTACCCGCTCAACACCAGTTTCATGTACAACAGTAAAGAGAAGACTCAGGGGAGCAGGCCTTAAAAATGCCACTTTTGAAACAGAAAAACAAAATTAAAAGGTTAGAGTGGGCAAAGAAACAGACCTTGGACAACAGATAATTGGAAAAGAGTGTTATGGATCTTAACCTCATTGAGCTTTTGTGGGATCAGCTAGACTGTAAGGTGTGTGAGAAGTGCCCGACAAGACAGCCACATCTATGGCAAGTGCAACAGGAAGTGTGGGGTGAGATGTCACCTGAGTATATATACAAACTGACAGTTAGAATGCCAAGGATCTGCAAAGCTGTGACTGCTGCACATAGAGGATTTTTTGATGAGAACTCTTTGAAGTAGTTTAAGAAGTTCTGAAAAAAAAAAAAAAATCATATTGTAATAATCATTTTTCACATTAATGTTCTGACTATACATTGTGATCAGTTGAATGACACTTTGGTGAATAAAAGAACTTCAAATGTTCAAATAAAAGATTTAGTGATGTAGCCAAGTGGAGAAATTTCATGTAATTTAACTCGTCATAAATTGGACGTGGCCCCTTTAACCTGTTAATGTGCGTCCCCTTGTTTTGAGCACAAGCCTATAAGGACATACTCAAAATACAATGGCTGTAGTTCATCCCCACATTATATTACAGGCATAATTTTAGTCTCTTTTAAAGGAGATACTTGGAAGTTTGTTGTTAAAATGTACAAATCAATAAAAGTCATGAAAAAAATTAGTTAGAAAAGCTCACATTTATTGGGAAGTGATCAGCTCATATTTTTTTTTTCCATAAATATTTATATGAAATAATATATGTCACTGACCTTGTTGATGCATAGAAACATAATGGAGCGAAGCCACAAGTCTGATAATGTTCTGTTTCAAATTTGAGTATGATAACTTTAAAACTCTTAGTAATATGAATCATTCAGTCTTGTGATTCTGGCTGCAAATAGTATTAGCCGTTAGCATTAGCGCCTAAATAAAGAATAGTAAACATTATAAAATAAACATTATCTTGTGCATATATTTTAATTCCAATCATAATTGAGTTGTTATGGCAGTGTGTTTTAATGCTCTCATGTGGATTCCAATCATATATTGAGGCAGAAAGCAGATTATTGGCAGGTGAAGATGATAGAAAGTGTACAGCTCTTCTGCAGTTTCAGCTACAAAACTGTCAGTAATTATATACAAATACCAGAGACTGCATGGAAATTATAGACAAACCATATATTTTTGTAATCGTCTATTTAATTACAATAAGTCTCAGCAGTCAACTGATTTGTTTTATGCTTGATATGTGATTTCTCCTACTATGGGATGGGATGGGGAAGTCACTGTCATGTGGTCACTGAGGTATGCATGATGTTATAACTTCCTCTTTATCCTGACCGTATTTGTAATTAGAAATGAACTTGTGCAAATCAATTTATGAAAGAATTACAGCGTGTCAGCGGATCATATCACATAATTTAGTGGAAAATTGACAAACAATAATTCTTTATGAGTTAAATATGATAATATATCAAAATTTCCATAACCCTAACCCTAACCCCTAACCCTAACCCTAACCCTAACCCTAACCCTAACCCTAACCCAATTTGGTTGCTTAGGAGACCTGGCTGGAGTCACTCAGCACACCCTGGATTCGAAATTGCGACTCCAGGGGTGGTAGTCAGTGTCAATATTCGCTGAGCTACCCTGGCCCTCGCTTTGATATTTTGACATAAATTAAAAATACTCAGGCAGTAATATTTCTATTGTGAACCCTTACAAAAACACCCTACATGAATCCTGCAGGATTTCATTTTATCTGCAGGCTGTTTGCAGGTATCCTGCAGGAACAATGAAATCCTGCAGGACACATGGACAAATTGTGCAGGATATTCCTACATGTTTTAGAATGGAACTTTAAAAACCACAGAGACATGCAGGAATAGCAAGCGCACTTCCTGCATGGGAGACAAATCCTGCAGGATTTTTTTTCATTTCTACAGGACAACTGCAAGCCTCCTGCAGGAATAAAATAAGGTTCTAACAGGTTTAATCGATCCTGCGGGACACCTGGTTATTTCCTGCAGGAATAAAACAGTATCATACAGGATACACAGGAGGACACACTGATGTATTAACTTATATTAACACTGTTGTTATATGTAAAAGTACCTGACTGTATTTTCAAACACCAAGAGAATTATTTACTTAAAAAAAAAAAATACCAGTCAAAAGTTTTGAAACACTTGACTGAAATGTTTCTCATGATCTTAAAAATCTTTTGATCTGAAGGCGTATGCTTAAATGTTTGAAATTAGTTTTGTAGACAAAAATATATTTTTGCCACCATATTAATTTATTTCATTATAAATCTAAAATTTAATTAAAAAAAAAAAAGTTTTTGAAATTGATGACTTGGACCAAATAATAAAAAAAAGCAGCCAATAAGTGCCCAGCATATAGATGGGAACTCCTTCAGTACTGTTTAAAAAGCATCCCAGGGTGATACCTCAAGAAGTTGTTTGAGGAAATGTCAAGAGTACATTTCTGAAACTTCTAGGCAAAGGGTGACTACTTTGAAGATGCTAAAATATAACACAGTTTTGATTTATTTTGGATTTTGTTTAGTCACAACATAATTCCCATAGTTCCATTTATGTTATTCCATAGTTTTAATGACTTTACTATTATACTAAAATGTGAAAAAAAAAAATTATACTAAAGAATGAGTAAGTGTTTCAAAACTTTTGACCAGTAGTGTGTATATATATATATATATATATATATATATATAAAGAATAAAGAAAATACACAAAATGATATACGGTGTAATGAAATACGAAAATGAAATGCGAAAATGAAAGAGGCTAAGATGTTTGATCTTATCAGTTATCAATTTTATATTTGATTAGTATAAAATGTTTTTTTTTTTTTTTGGGGGGGGGGGGGGGGGGGAGGGAGGTTGGGGGACATGTAAATTTAAATTAACGTTGAATGCATTAAGGCATTCAAGTAAGGGTATTTTGGATATGTCAATAATACACCTCATACCAGCTCATAACCACCATTTTTTCCATTAGATTCACAATCTGCCATCTTGTCCATATTGGTGTGGCTGAAAGCCCAACATCTAATCAAAAACATAAGACATTACAACACAGCACAACAAAAAGGGGATAAGAGGTTAGAATGATATGCACAAATTTGTCTAGAGCATTGTTTTCCAACCACTGTGTGCCATGACAGACTGTCAGGTGTGCTGTGGAAAATTATTAGATTCCGCAAAATAAATCAGGGCTCCAGACTGAGACTAATTTTGAGACCATTTTTCCTAACAGTGTGATTATACTTAGCAAGAGGTCGCACTGGTGCGACTACAAAGTTGGCTGACTTTCTGATTATGCGCTGTCGTTTTTTTGCTTCATATGAGAATTATCAAACGGCAAATGTTCCAAAAGCGAAAGGAAACAGCTTTACCCGGATCAGTCAGCGCGGTTCAATGGACAGATCAGCGCAGAGACGTGCATTTACAAGTGGACCGCTCTCGAGCGGTCAGCCGCGCATAGATCATCATAAACAGAGCTGCGGATGCACGGGCTGGGTTGCGGATTCGGCATTGATTATTTGTTTAAAACCCTCTATGAAAGCCCATAATGTGTCGATGATTAAACTAGTTTAAAATTATATTAAACAGCCCTTATTGAAAAGGAATAAAGGAGAAATCTGCACAATGAACAGACAAAAATTGTAAGGTTTCAATCCACACGTCACAGATATGAAAAAATATATATTTACCGGGGGCCTGGTTAGCTCAGCAAGTAAAGACACTGACTACCACACCTGGAGTCGCAAGTTCGAATCCAGGGCATGCTAAGTGACTCCAGCCAGACTTCCTAAGCAACCAATTGGCCCAGTTGCTAGGGTGGGTAGAGTCACATGGGGTAACCTCCTCGTGGTCTCTATAATGTTGTTCTCGCTCTTGGTGGGGCATGTGGCGAGTTGTGTGTGGATGCCACAGAGAATAGTGTGAGCCTCCACACGTGCTAGGTCTCTGCGGAAACGTGCTCAACAAGCCACATGATAAGATGCATGGATTGACTATCTCAGATATGGAGGCAACTGATATTCGTCCTCCACCACCCAGATTGAGTCACTATGCCACCAGGAGGACTTAGAGTGCATTGGGAATTGGGTATTCCAAATTGGGGAGAACATTTTTTAAAAAACATTTTTTACCATGAACTTATATCAGTATATTGCAAATACCACAGTTAAAACTATGTATACAATGGAACTTTCCTTCTGTGTAAAATCTTTTCTAATACCCTCTGATTGTAGAAAAAGGCTTTGTGTGTCTTCAGATGTCTGTATTTTAGGATCCTGATAAAAAGAAACTGTGTAAGAAAACTAATTTTCTTTCAGTTGGACCGGTGCGACCAACTCAAGTGCTGATGCGACCATCTTGCTAACACTCTTATATGTTAGTCTGGAGCCCTGTAAATAAATAGATAAATAAAAAATAAAAAATTCTTTGCTGTGGCATTGCAAGAATTAATTTGCAAGAACAAATCTACAAATAAGAAATGATGCAAATTTGTTGTTTTATTCATTACCAATTAGCACTCTTGCCAACTGTGATCTTAATATTTGCATAGCCGAATTTTAACATTATGAGTAAACATGCAACTAAAATGGCAGAAAACATGGATAAGTTCTTGACCAGGAAAACTGTCAACAATGGTTATGTAGAACAGTGGGATAGAGGTGTGCCGTGGGATTTTCTAATTGTAAAATGTGTGCTGTGGCAGAAAAAAGGTTGGGAAACACTGGGAGGTGAAGCTCTATAGTCTGGTATGTAGGGCCTACCGTCAAACAAGACGTACATAAAGGACGCGTTCGCGTTCAAAAACCGATACGGAGCGCAATGAAATGGAACAGAACATAGCGGTCTGAAATACGTTCTGAACGTTAAAATACTGTTTCAAAAGCATAGCCACAAGACAATAGGGATATGCGTGTAAACATGATTTTAGTGTGATAAAATCACTTACAAACCTTTTCTGTGTAAAGTTATAGCCGGTTTTACAACTTCTTTACCATGATGATGTAATGTCAACAAACTCTAAAATGACTGGAAAAATTATGTTTTAAACAACTTTACGGGTCAAATGATACACAAGTTTTAACAGAAGAATTAATGCAAGTGCTTTTATAAAATTATAAGCTTCACATTTCTGTGTTTGAACCCTCCAAATATTGGCCACATTCACTTCTGTTGTTAGTGTCTCACTGTAACCTCGATGTTTTATTAATTTTTTTCATTTTTTTAAGATAAGGAGGGACAAGTCGAAATAATTTTTGTGGTAATCAAGATTATGCCACAAATGCTGTCGATTGATCTTAACCTGTATTGAACCTGGAACATTCCTTTAATATCCTTTCTGTTATTTACAGTGAGTTGGCGATAAAAAAGATAAAAATTAACATTTCTAATCATACATTGCACGGATGAGGGAAAAACAACCATGCAACTTCTCTCTTGTTAATTTGCTTTGCACTCATTCAACAGTAAATGCTTGCTCGCTGAGCAGCCATTCTCTTAAAGAGACAGTACCCATTTAGCGCAAATACCAATGTAAACTCAATGTAAATCGCACAAGTGCATATAAACAAACATGTTACAAAATGTAGTAAGTGTAATAAATGTGTAAATACATAAATATTTAAAAGGCACAATCATATATCACATATCATAGAGAGAGAGAGCGAGAGAGAGAGTAGAGAGAGAGAGAGAGAGAGAGAGAGAGAGAGAGAGAGAGAGAGAGACATTCTCTTAAAGAGACAGTACCAATTCAGCGCTTGTTATACATACCAATGTAAACTCAATGTAGTAAGTGTAATAAATGTGTAAATACATAAATATTTAAAAGGCACAGTCATATATCACATATCATAGAGAGAGAGAGAGAGAGAGAGAGAGAGAGATTCTCTTAAAGAGACAGTACCAATTTAGCGCTTGTTATACATACCAAAGTAAACTCAATGTAGTAAGTGTAATAAATGTGTAAATACATAAATATTTAAAAGGCACAATTATATATATATATATATATATATATATATATATATATATATATATATATATATATATATATATACAACAGTTAGTTCCGGTCCTTGAATCTGACTGGACGAGAGACATTCCATAATTACTGATAGTCTCTTACAGGGTATCACTCCGCTTGTGTTCATTCCTTTCTAAACTAAAGTGTAAGAGCAGTGCAGATGTGTTAAGAGATATGTCTCTTTCCATTTAATTTTGTGACATACATTTTTAGCCAGCAGGTGGAGGCAAAAGACCATTTTTGTGTGTAATATGTTGGTGACGTGTAGTGAGTCAGCATCACTCAGTGTTTATATTCAACAACACTCCGTGATTGCTCGTATTACTACTACACTACTAAAGCTAAGAAATAGCTTTAAATGGCTTTAAACGAACAACTTAAGCATTAAGGCTCATTAAAGCTGAGAGGCGCAACAGACTGATTAATTACACAAACTCAAGGTGCTTACCTCTTACCGGACTTTCCATATTGGAGAGGACAAAATGGCGGAGGAGATTGCGGTTTCTATAGTGAAAGACTCTTGTGCACCGGCTACCGCTAAATAGAGAGGAATATCCCAGCTTAGACATCTATTTTTCCACTGAGAAAATAGTTTGAATTTCACTAATATGACAATATCTTCAGAAAGCTGACTAACACACTACATTATCATCAACAGGTGATCGCACATGCTCCATCTCTCTCTCTCTCTCTCTCTCTCTCTCTCTCTCTCTCTCTCTCTCTCTCTCGCTCTCTCTCTCACACACACACACACACACACACACACACACACATCCTTGTTTCTCCAATAACATGTTAGAAACTGCCCAAGCTGTGATACTAGTATTTCTGAAGTGTGATATTTTTGAGAGGCTTGGATGCATCATTTGGTTTGAACCAGCAATGGCAGATTCTGATCCGTCGCATAAGAAAGTAGTCCCATGCACAAATGCATTTTTTGTGACCGTACTCAGTTTTTCCTAATTTTTTCAAATGTACTTGTTCATTGAACTGTTGCATATAAGCAATATCACACTCGCGATCGTGCTATATGCCCTAAATCAGCACTGCTGTGATTACCTATGGCACTGCAGTGCTGATATAGGGCCATATCGCACTCTTGCTCATGTGATATTGCTTAAATATATATACACTGCGTGCCCAATTATTAGGCAAATTGTATTCCTCAGGATTAATTTTATTGTTGAACAAACACAATGCTCTCAGTCAATCCAAAATGTTATTGAACCTCAAACCTGAAGTTTAACAAAGAAAAAGTGAGTTTTGGAATATGTAAGTGTGCACAATTATTAGGCAACTATTAGTGTACACAATTTTTAGGCAACTAAATTACAAAAATAATTTCTCCCCAATTTTTAGAGTAGGTGCAACAAATAAGTAACACAAAATGACAATTAAATAACATTTTTGGTCTTTCAAAAATATTCAGTGACCAATATAGCTACCCTTCATTTCAATAACTGTCTGTCAGTTTCTTGATCTGTTCACGATCAACTTTCGCTGAAGCAGCAACCACAGCCTCCCAAATGCTGTCCAAAGAGGTGTATTGTCTTCCATCACTGTAAATCTCACATTTGAGAAGGGCCCACAAGTTCTCAGTAGGATTTAAAGTCAGGTGAGGAAGGGGGCCAAGTCATTATTTGGGCATCTTTGAGGCCCTTGCTGGCTAGCCAAGCAGTGGAGTGCTTGGATGCATGTGGTGGAGCATTGTCCTGCATAAAGATCATGGCCTTCTTGAATGCTGAGGACTTCTTCCTGTACCACTGCTTGAAGAAAGTACTTTCCAGAAACTGGCAGTAGGTTTGAGAGTTGAGTTTCAGTCCATCTTCAACTCAAAAAGGTCCAACTACCTCATCCTTAATGATAGCAGCCCACACCAGTACCTCTCCTCCACCTTGCTGGCACCTGACTCGAAGTGGTGCCCTGTGTCCATTAGTGATCCAGCCACGGGCCCATCCATCTGGTCCAATAAGAGTCACTCTCATTTCATCTGTCCATAAAACCTTTGAAAAATCTGTCTTCATGTATTTCTTTGCCCAATCTTTATGCTTCAACTTGTGAATATATCAAAAATCAAATCAAATCAAATCACTTTATTGTCACACAGCCATATACACAAGTGCAATGGTGTGTGAAATTCTTGGGTGCAGTTCCGATCAACATAGCAGTCGTGACAGTGATGAGACATATACCAATTACAATAACATCAAAGTAACACAGCACAATTTAAACGTCTGATATACACATAATTACATACAACAATATACAAATAATAACATACACTGTACAGTATACAATACGCACTATATAGATACACATTATTCGATAAAAATAAAAAATATATAAAAAAGTATATATAGTAGTATATATAGAATGTACAGTAGGTTGCTTTGTACTGTATTGACATTCAGGCTGTCGGTTGATAGTAAGTTGTTAAGAGAGAATATAATATAATAATAATATAATTTATGACAGTCCGGTGTGAGATATAAGAGTAAGGGTAATAAAGTGCAGTGCTGATGTATTTTGATCGTGGGAGATCAAGAGTTCAAAAGACTATTGCTTGGGGGAAGAAGCTGTCATGGTGTCGGCTGGTGCGGGTCCTGATGCTGCGATACCGCCTGCCTGATGGTAGCAGTGAGAACAGCCCATGGCTCAGGTGGCTGGAGTCTCTGATGATCCTCCAAGCTTTTTTCACACACCGCCTGGTATATATTTCCTGGAGGGAGGGAAGCTCACCTCCGATGATGTGTCTGGCAGTTCGCACCACCCTTTGCAGTACTTTGCGGTTGTGGGCTGTGCTATTGTCGTACCAGGCAGAGATGCAGCCAGTCAGGATGCTCTCCACAGTGCAGGTGTAGAACCATGTGAGGGTGTGGCAGTTCATTCCAAACTTCCTCAGCCATCTCAGGAAGAAGAGGCGCTGATGAGCCTTCATCACAACGACTTCAGTGTGGATGGACCATGTGAGTTCCTCAGTGATGTGGACACCCAGGAACTTGAAGCTGCTGACTCTCTCCACTGCTCCATATTCCACTGAATATATTCAGTGGTGGTCGTGTTTCAGCCTTCTTGACCTTGGCCATGTCTCTGAGCACTTGACACCTTGTACTTAGGTTGCAGTTCTGGAATATGGTAGCGTTGGAGGATAATGGGTTCCTGGTAGCTTCACGTTTAATTCTTTTCAAGTCTTTTGCAGTTAATTTGCGCCTTTTCTTCTCCATGCGTTTTTTGCGCCCCAGTTGACTGTTCGCAAAAAAAGTTTTTTGACCTTGAGTAATCTAACAAAATGTGTTACAAATTACATTTTACAGCATGTATTCTGTAATCTGTAGTGGAATCCATTTCAAAAGTAACCCTCTCAACCCTGTTGATTTATGGCAGATTTAATGGGACCCCTGTCTTCCAAACAGTTCCACTTTCAACTCATCAGTCCACAGAACATTCTCCCAAAAGGTTTGGGGGTCATCAAGGTGTGTTTTGGCAAAATTCAGACGAGCCTTAATGTTCTTCTGGTTTAGCAGTGGTTTTCGCCTCACCACTCTTCCATGGATGGCATTTTTGGCCAGTGTCTTTATGATAGTGGAGTCATGAACAGTGACCTTTATTGATGCGAGAGAGGCCTGCAGTTCCTTGGATGATGTCCTTGGCTTTTTTGTGACTTCCTGGATGGGTAGTCGCTGTGTTCTTGGAGGAATTTTGGAAGGTCGGACACTTCTGGGAAGGTTCACTACTATGCCAAGTTTCCATCATTTGAAGATAATAGCTCTCCCTGTGGTTCTTTTGAGTCCCAGAGCCTTTGAAATAGCTTTGTAACCCTTCCCAGACTGATGTATTTCAATCACCTTTTTCCTCATCATTTCTGGACTTCCTTTCGACCATGGCATAGTGTGCTACTGGGTGAGACCTTTAAGCCAACTTCATGTTGCTGAAAAAGTTCTATTTAGGTGTTGATTTGATTGAACAGGGCTGGCATTAATCAGGCCTTGGTGTGTTTAGTCCAGCTGAACCCCATTATGAATGCAGTTTCATAGATTTGTGGATTTAGTATTGGAAATTTTTTGCTTCAATAAATAACATTATCATTTAAAAACTGTATTTTGTGTTTACTCAGATTGCCTTTGTTTTATGGTGAAACAATTTCGTATGAGATATACATAAAAACAGAAGAAATCATGATGGGGCAAATACTTTTTCACAGCACTGAATATATAGATATAGTAGCACAAAATTATAATTTTTATAATATATTTATTAATTCTATTTTCATTAGGTTCCAACATTTTTCCCAACCTAATCATTTGCATGAAATTTCAAACAGTGACAACAGCTTGTATCATTATTAAAAATGTAATTTCATGACATCATATAAATTGATAGAATGTGAAATTTGTACATTTGTACACAAGCTAAAATGTGATTAAAAGGATCAAAAGCGAAATATGAAAATAAAATGTACAGTTTATATATTATTAGAATAAGATTATGTCATATTACATGATGATGCCCCTTTCTCGGTTTTCTTAATATCTTTTTTAGTTTTCAGTTGCATTACGCTTACACGTTGTCAAAAGTCTGGTGAGTAAAAACAAAAATGTACTAGCCAATTGCGATTCTTTTTCCAACGTGTCCGTAGAGGGTTGTGGTTAGTGTTAATTTCAACATGTACTAATACACTTTTAAAAGTAAAGCTGTGTTAGTTAACATTTGTTATTACGTTATAAACTAACATGAACTAACAATGAAAAATTGAATCTTTATGAATTACTGTAATATTATTAAGATTAATAAATGCTGAAGAAATATACAGTATAGTTTATTGTAAGTTCATGATATCTAATGCATTTACTAATGTTAACAAGAAGAACCTTATTGAAAATATTATATTATATCTATTTAATTTATCTTGCATAATGTAAATTTCAGAGTGGGAATACTTTAATCGTACTTAATGAAAAAATCTCAACAGTATGATCATTCATTGTCATTTAAAATGGTTAGATGACACTCTTCCAATATCCAGTAGTTTTGTCTTGTTTCATTAATAAAACAGTTGAACAATAATTCTTTAAATATTGCTAAAATCACAGTTTTGCTCTAATAACTAAAAGTTTATTTATTTATTTATTTACTCAACATTTTCCAAAGCAATTGATCTGAATGGATCTGTCTTATACAACTGAAATGTTTGAATTTTTCCACCACAAACCAAAGACCTAAGAATTGTTCTGGATGGAGTAAATTGCACTAAGACAGTATGTATCCTGCTTGCCTTGTAAGCTCAAGCATTTTAGTTAAAAAATGGTTCTCAGTGGATGAGCAATGTAATATGTCTGTAGTAGACACAGCAATAGATTTAAGAGTAACGAACAGCAGCGAGGTTAATAAGACTGCAAAACTGTATAATAGACTTAAGGGGAGTGGGAGTGTTTTTTCTTGGTTTTACTATTTTGGTAGATGTATTATAAAATGACTGTTTACTGTTTTACTGAAAGTCTGGGCATTCTGCTAGGGAGAAAGCCTGAATCCACTGTCAGTCTTCAACACTTTAGACATGTTCAGGTGAGATTTCCATTTGATTCATTTGTAATGGACCGTTACTTTGAAACCCAAAAAAAATGCAATAACTCTACTGCTACCGAAGGAAAACTACAAATTACAGAGGAAAATTAATGACATAAAATTAGTCAGTCATCAGTCCTTCAGTCATGGCTGACTGGACCACTGATTCATTTGGACTGTTTCTGGGCTGTATACAAAGCAATGATCATGGTAAATTAATGTTGATTTATTGGTGATAGGCTAATTATACATTTATTCACATCAGCCTGACTGAATCCCAGACTGTCCTATGAAAATAAAGAAATGTCATTTTTTCTTTCATCTTTATTCAAATATCAGTTATTATTTAAAAGTGTACCATGCCACACAGTGGCCAGTTACTGTAGGGTTTAATGCCACAAAATATAGTTGAATGGCACTCTTCCAACAATAATGGATTTGTGATCGTGTTATATCATTTAAATTGGTGAGTAGTCATGGTTTGAAGACCATAAAATCACTTGATTTAGTGTAATTTTCTTTCATGTGTTGTTGTTCCTATTGGAACAGGAAGTTTGGGCTGGACATTTCAAAGTGCTCATCCATTTTTTGAATAGCCAATAGGCTTTAGTTACGTCACAACCATGAGCCATGATTTGCTACTTGCTAGTCAGTGGCAGGTGGTATTGGGGGAGGGACATTCTCATTCAAGAGAGCATTTGAATGAACAAAATCTCTGTAGCATACTATGAGTTATCAAAAATGTGGGATTTTTTCTCATAAGGAAAGAATGTAAATTTTAATCTGCTAAAGATTAATTTAGTAAAAGAGTACACTAGTATAGGCTATAGGTGGCTATGAATTCATAGCTGATATACGTAGACTTAAAGCCACAAAACTCCAGTTTCGTTTTCATGGGAGTATAACATGATGGTTATAATACAGGTTTTGCAATTTAGTCTGCAGTATTCCTTTTCTTTTTTTTTTTTATCCCCTTTTCTCCCAATTTGGAATGCCTAATTCCCACTACTTTGTAGGTCCTCGTGGTGGCACGGTTACTCACCTCAATCCGGGTGGTGGAGGACAAGCCTCAGTTGCCTCTGCTTCTGAGACAGTCAATCCGCGCATCTTATCACGTGGCTCGTTGTGCATGACACCGCGGAGACTCCGCATGTGGAGGCTCATGCTACTCTCCGCGATCCACTCACAACTTACCACGCACCCCACTGAGAGCGAGAACCACTAATCGTGACCATGAAGAGGTTATCCCATGTGACTCTACCCTCCCTAGTAACCGGGCCAATTTGGTATCTTAGGAGACCTGGCTGGAGTCACTTAGCACACCCTGGATTCGAACCCGCGACTCCAGGGGTGGTAGTCAGCATCAATACTCGCTGAGCTGCCCAGGCCCCCTTAGTCTGCACTATTCTAAGCAAAAATGTAAAATAATTAAATATTGTTTTGTATGAATAAGTGATTTGTATAAATATACTCATGTTTTACCCCCACTCTACCTGTGCTAGCAATGCACCCTATTGTTCATGTAAAATGTAGGTCAGTCGGGTTCACAGTATTACTCCAGCGTAGGATACTGACCTTGCACTGTCCAGTACCTGAGATAAATGACAGGATTAGGAGCCTCACAGGAAGAAGGATTAGTAACCCTGTTGTCGTTGTCTAAGGATGCCTGGACAATGTGTACACAGTATTCACGTGACATATGGAAGCGGCTTAAAGCTCTCGAGGCTCTACTGAACCCAACTAAAGGTCGATCTGCAGGAAATGTTCAATATGGCTCAACATCTACAGAGCAAACCTCTCCCAATGTTGGAAATACATTATACATTATACATTAAAACACCACTTTTCATTACATAAGATTGTAAATTCAGCAGCATAACTGTTGAGAAGCATCATATTGTCATGATTCTTATAACTGGTGACTTATAATTAAACTGTGACCCTTAATCTGAAGAGGGCATAGTGATTCAAGGTAGGAAGCTGATGATTTGACCTTTAAGGCTGACCTGTAAGCGTTTGGTCATTAAAAGATTATTCTGGTTTGTATGGGGCTCTTTTAGGCAGCACTTTTCTTTTTTCTTTTTTTTGGTTTGAAATATTATTTCTTGCCATTGCTCATGGAAAGATAGGGCAAGGGGCCACAGCAGCAGGATTGGACAACTTGATTGGCTGGAGAGGCCCTCAATCTGAAACATATTTATGAAATATTTCACCCAAAAAATTATTAAGGGCACAAAGGGGCTAAAGGCTCCACGGGGTAAAAGGCTCCATTAATTATATTTTCTCTCAAAACACTAAGCAACAAAAACTACCACAGGACTTTCCTAAACACCTGTACATCACTATGCACTGCAAAATCTTCCTGTTCCATGAGATCTTTGCGTGTGATGTCTAAAGGTTGATTTTAAGGCAGTTTGATCAAATTGTTATTATTTTTTTTAATGTTGCAAATTTATGTAGCTTATGAAAATCCCTAAAATTAACACATTTCTTTTGAGACAAAATACTTATTTATCATTTTCAGTTTTGTTTAAGGTAATTAAATCAAACATTTTTCAATGACTGCAACAAGTGAAAGAATAGTATTTGGGGTAAAAGCCCCCCTGTTGCAAGGGCTAATTGCCCCTATTAAACATGTTGTTTTTGTCTTTTTTTAAAGTGGAATAGATTTGTTGTGAAAAAAATTTCAAAGTGGGCTCACATTGATCCATTCATAATAGAAATCAGTTTGTTTATAGAATAATTGAGATGTAAATAAAATGCCAAATGTGTTTGAAATTAACAGGAAATGGCTGACTTTTTCTGAAGTAGTTATTTTGAGTAAGCCTCTTTTTTTGTTACTCTGTCTTAAAATTATTTGCATTCATTGACAAACTGTGCCCTATAACTATTGCTCTGGTATCTACACGTTCTCACTTTAAACTCCCTAGGGGCATTTTACCCCAAGTGAGGGAGCCTTTTACACCAAGTGTGGGGTAAAAGGCTCCCTCACCACTTTTTTTTTTATTTATTTTTTTTTTTATTACTAAACTAAATTTTAATCGAAACACCCTAACATTATTATTTCTTTTCACACAAATTATGTTGCTCCATCAATATTAAATACAATAAGTAATTTTTTTTTACATTGATACATTTTGTGATCAGAAAAAAAGCTACATTTCCTTAAGGGGTGCCTTTAGCACCGTTGTACACTACTTACCCTCATGTCGTTCCAAACCCTTATGCAGCTTTTTAAAAGAAGCTCTAAAAGAAGGACAAAAGAAGCTCTAAAAAATAGGACAAAAAGCACACACACAAAAAAAAAAAAACAAAAAAAAAAACCTTGGCAATAAATTACTTAAGAAAACATTTAAAATGTTGCAAGTGAAATGAATGATTTTTCTTTTTATTATTAATGTAATATTACTGTTAGGTTAATGGTAAGATATGACTACAGATGGCACACTGGGATAATGTAGTTTCCAGAGTACTAAATAGAAATGTGTTGAGGTTGAGGTTGGCTTATATCCAGCACTTGCCAGTAAAGAAGTGGATGCGGTGAGTACCTTGCAATAAATTTGACCTTACTCTGACTGCACTTGCTTTGTTTGACCTCGTATGAGATTTAATTAGTGGAGATCTTGGAGGAATGAGGAGGTGTTGTGAGCAGATTGAAATACATATCTATTTTAAGTTACTTTAAGCTACCATTTTAAGTTCCTCACTATTTTCTGAAGCTACAGCAATATAATAATCTTATTTGTGAGTTTATGCTTAGTGAATCTTTCCAAATGTTATTAAATAAATAGTTCACTCCAAAATAAAAATGATATCATGACTTAATCACCCTCATGTCGTTCCAAACCCACATGACTTTATGTTCTTTTTTATAGTAAGAATCATTTTTATAATAATTTAATCCAGTCCTCTTGGCTAAATTCAATACAATATCAGTAGAAAGTGACTCACTTTAAATATTAAAGTATTCCTTGTGACTTGTGCATCATATTCCTAGTCTTCTGAAGGCATACATTTACTTTCTATGAAGAACAGACAATAATTTCAGGTGATTTTCACTCTCAAATCAAATCAAACCATTGATAACTATAAACAAAGCTGAATCCATTATGGTGACACTTTGAAAACATAAAACAACATTGGTTCTTACCTGTCTTCAAATGCTATCAATGATGTCACCTGTGAAGAAATTAAGATAAATATTTCTTGTGAACAGTATTTGAATGTACGTCATTTCCAGTCAAGCTGTAATTTTGTCAAATTATGGCACACAAAAGGCTAGCTAGGACATTATACACAGCAAGAAAAAAAGAGTTGGAGTTATTCCAAAAAAGATTTAAATGTCATTTTCACAACTGAATGTTATCAAACAAAATACATTACTTAAGATGTGGTTGCCACAGGGTCAAAGAAACAACCTTAAACTAAAGGAATAAAAACTCTAAAACTGTTCGTCCAAAGAAAACACTTTAAGACACAAAATAGTAAGCATAGATTGAACCATCTCGAGATCTAGTAGTAGTGATTTAGTGCAACTATTATTTACAGTAAACAGTCAGATGCTTTAGCCCAGGGCCATTACAGCAGTAATATAAAGTGCAGCCTGTATATCTCACACTATGTATCATGCTGCAATCAATTTGATGAGTATTTCAAGTGTTTGCCTGCAGTTTCAGGAGAGACCACTCTATTATTAAACTCTTTGCTCATGACCCCTCCATGTTTTCTGTTTTATCTTTCTTTTCGTAGGTATTGGTTTGCACAAAGAAACAACAATAATGCTGAATCATCTTTCACCAAGGTCAATATATAAACTCTGAAATTGCTGTGAGCTTTGTTTCTAACCCCAAAACTTATCCCTGGAGTTCAGACTGTTTCAACAATTACATATAGCATCGTTGAACCAAGAGTCAAGACGAATAGATTTATAAGAAAACCGTGCAATGAAAATTTCATGTAAAATTATCATTATACATCAACCACACAATTCATTTTATCTACTGATTTCTATCTGAAGAGGGTTGTGGCTATTTTCTTTTGTATTTCCTTGCTGCTTAATACAGTTTCTGCTTTACAGCTGAACAAGCACTCGTGATTTCAGTTTGTAAAATTTGTTGTAAAACAAACTAGCTTGTGCATGCACAAAATGACCATTAAAGGGCTATTTACACAATTTCTATAAGGAATTATAAAAAAGCAAACTTACTGTCAGAACAAAGTTTCACAGGAAATTACATATACACACTTATATAATGTTCATGTTTCATGCTGATTAAGACAATTGTGACTGCAGAAAACACACACCATGATTTGGGTTTCTTTTTTTTTTTTTTTTTTTTTTTTAAAGGAATACTTCACCCAAAAATCTCAATTCTGTCATCATTTACTCACCATGTTGTTCCAAACCCAAATGTCTTTCTTTCTTCTGCGGAACACAAAAAGAGGATTTATAAAGGATGTCCTGTTAGCTTATTTTAATACAATGACAGTTGAAAGTGGTTTACTTCAAAGCTTAAAGGGATAGTTCACCCTAAAACGAAAATTCTCTCATTATTCACTTACCCTGATGTCATCTCAGATGTGTGACTTTCTTTCTTCAGCAGAACACAAATGAAGATTTTTAGAAGAAGATAGAGCTCTGTCAGGTCCTTATAATTAATTGGGTGCCAGCACTTTGACGATCCATAAGTCACATTTAGGCAGTATAAAAGTAATCCACACGACTCGAGTCGATCAGTGAATGTCTTCTGAAGCTAATCGATATGTTTATGTAAGAAACAAGTCAATAATTAAAATGTTTTTAACTTTAAATCAGCGCTTCTGTCCAGGGCTCTGATGCTGTTTGAACATTCACATGACGTTCGTTCTTCTGTTGTAAATAAGCGTCGCTTCCGACAGCGACAACTTACGTCATGCGACAGCTACGTGATGCATCAACTGCTGGCAGGAAGCGCTTTTTAAAAGTTTATAACATTTTAATTATCAATTTATTTTTTACACAAACATATCGATTTGCTTCAGAAGACATTCATTGATCGACTGGAGTCATGTGGATTACTTTTATGCTGCCTAAATGTGACTTTTGGACCGTCAAAGTGCTGGCACCAATTTACTTGCATTATAAGGACCTGACAGAGCTTCTTCTAAAAATCTTCATTTGTGTTCTGCTGAAGAAAGACATTACTTTTCCTCATTGGTAGTGAGGAAAATGGTGGGCAGGCAAATAAGGCACTGAGAAGCACTGATGGGCACAGAGACTACTAAAATCAATTGTGATAGAGAAAGAACTTTAGCAACAAAGGAATGAGATACAGACTAGGTAAAAGCATGTGTTCCTGACAGCTTTCACTCAGGTGAGATTGAAGGAGAGTGTCTGAGACAGAGTAAGAGATGGATAAAGCAAAAGAGACAAACAGAAAAGGTGTAGTGATGCTGAGGACTCTGCTGCGCAGTGTTTGGAGGGCCTCCCCTCAATTACCCATGACATGGACGACAGATGCCAGCTCGACTGCCAAAGGCCTCATCACTCTTTGCACCCACAGACAGGCCATCATGGTGGTGGGAAACTAGTAAACCTGAATCACCCTGCAGCTGTCACATCTCATCCATCCCAACCTAATTAAATAATTAGGACAGTTCAGTAACAATCACTCACTATGACAGCAAGAGCTTGGGATGCACACATGCCACTCACAGGAGTCCAGTCAACAGCTAAGAAGCTGATATTTGTCCAGGCACCATTAAAAGAAGACAGAAGGACTGTGTTCAGAATTATGTGGCTTTTCATACTTTCTTTAGAGCAGTCAGAGTTAGAATCACATTTATCTATAAAGTTGTATTACAAAGACTTGGTTCTATTTGACATTTTACTAATTTAATACAGCTTTTTCTTTCTTTTTTTTTTTTCATGACAAATTTTAGGCATAATTTGAGCAAAAATTATTATTATTATTATTATTATTATTATTATTATTTGCAAATTCCTTAATCTCTCTGACTTTTGAACCTCACCATATACAGTATGTTCAATTATCATGATATTCATTATATCAAATGACCGTTTACAGTGTTTGAGTAATGGGCTGTAACTGAAACAGGGCTGTGGAGAGTAAGTCAAAAGAGACCAGTTTACAGCGTGTGGACTGATTGGATTTAATCACGGTAAAACGCACCACATAGTGCTTGCCTGCTTATTAAGTATTTTAAGTCAAAATATTTTATGAGAGAAACTGGTCTGCCACGAACAGACTATGGCAAGGCCAGCATGCTCTCATCCAAAACAAACCTTCTACCGATCTGACCACCACTCACTGACTCACCTTAAGTGTTCTCCCTGGACATACTGTGGTAAGGATTGCAGAACTCTCTTGCCTTCTGGTGAGCCAGACATTTTTGACTTGATGAGTATGTGCAGAGTCATTTTAGAAGCAATTTAAATGCCTTCCAAATTTGAAATACTGACATCATAATCAATTTGATCTTTCTGCTATACATTTAACACACACACTCACTAATGTTGAAGACCTAATGAAACTGCTTGAAGAGTGCAGTTTTCAGTCCTGTTACAATGTATTTCCTATTGAAACAGGAAGTTTGGGCGGGGCATATTGCCCATTTTTCGGGGCTTGTAACACATTTTTTAAAAAGCCAATAGGATTTAGTTTGCAGCGTGGACCAGGATTTGATACTTGCTAGTCAGTTGCAAGTGGCAGTGTTGGGCAAGCTACTCAAAAAAATTTTGCTAGCTATGCTACCAACTACTCAACAGAGAAATAAGTTAAGCTAAGCTAAAAGCTATACTTCAGAAAAAGTAGCAAGTTACACTGCAAGCATTGCTACATTTAAGATACTTCATTATTTTTCAACCACAGATGTACAAAGCATACTGTCGTTGACAAAGCACCTAAAAGACGTATTTCACATGACATTTATCAAAGCCATGGTACAGTATATTACATTTTAGTACAATACTGTATACAAGTATACAGTAGGTGCAATACGTATGTGCACGTAAAAACAAACAAACATGTAAATTCATATTTAGACATGCTACCTATACAAACCCATGTGTTCAACATGTAAAATCACTATTTTTATATTTTATTTTTTCATATTTATACTACTACCTCTACAAACATGTGTTCAATATGAAAAATCACTATTTTTTTTTTTTTTTTTTTATATTTATACTACTACCTCTACAAACCCATACCCATTTAAACGTAATTTCATTAGCACATTTCTGTTTAAAAACTCTGTGTACATACAGTATACTATTCAAATCATCCTGTAATTCTGTGTCTAGCTGTTGTATTTCTATATGTACTGTACTGGAATTCCTTGTGTGTGTGTGTGTGTGTGTGTGTGTGTGAGTGTGTGTGTGTGTGTGTGTGTGTGTGTGTGAGAGAGAGAGAGAGAGAGAGAGAGAGAGAGAGCACATCTGGGCAATAACAATGTGATTTTTGATGGTATCAGATGGTAATACCATGGACCTTTGATATACATCTATTTATGCACCATTCTGTAGTTGCATGGTGCTTCAAAGTACTTCAAAGAATAACATTTTACACTATGGTAATTTGATATATGATTACCATATTCATATACTTTTGTATTTACATGGTGCATCAAGGTACATGTCCAAAAAACATGGTAATGTTATGGTACTTTTTTAGTGTTTTTGTGTAGGCTAATAAGTGTTTTGATACTCTTTTGGATGGAAAATGTCTTTACCTGCAGAAGTCGTTAACAAGCTGCACACGTATTTAACTTAAATACTTTTTTCATCACTGGCAAATAGGCTGTATTTGCAGGTTTGGTTTCCATTGATTGATTGTAGATCCATTGCAACAAGCGTTATCTTTGTTTGCTGTGTTATAAAATGTTCCATGAGCTTGTGACAAGTGAGAGTGTGAGGCAAATGACTCAGCAGCACGAGCGCAAGCTTTCTGAGTCATTCAGATTGAATCGCAAACCGATTCAGACTGCTTTACTATCACGTGTGACCAATTCATTGTAAAGAACCGACTCAAATGAGCGATTCCTTTGTGATCGGACATCTTTAGTTCTGATTCAAAACTGCCATTAGTAAACACCAGGTACAAGGCATGATTTAGCGGTATAGCTTTTGTCAACACTACGCCGCTACCTTGTCAAAAATATAGCTTCGCTACTGAAAAGCTACTTGATTTAAAAACTAGCGAAGCTACCATCTCGTTAATCATAAATGTAGTTAAGCTAACAGCTTCACTATTTGTAGCGAGGCTACTGCCCATCACTGGCAGGTGGTATTAGAGAGAGGGACATCATCATTTGACTGGACAAAAATCTGTGTAGTGCAGGATGAGTCATCAATATTTTTATTCCATGTTCTCGAAAGACAGAGACTGTAAATTTGAAATGGGTATATCTGCTAAAGGTTAATTTTGTGAACTTTAAAAAGTACAATATGTAGACAGGCTAATCTCATAAACATTATGTGACTGTGGCTACATTTATGGAAAATGACATAACGTGGTTCATTACACATATCACAACAGTTCTGAGGTGAAATGTCCACTGTATGGCACTAAAAGTGAAGTTAAATGTTCTCCCAACACAAACAGATGAGATTCTTTAAGGTTAATGCTGTATCAAGTTTTAAATCAACAAAACCTACCTCCCTACCCTAAACCTTGAACCTAAACCTAACCAAAAGTGTCATAAAAGCAAATGTGAGATGAAAAACAGATGAGGTTCCCTATCTGTCACTCACTCGACGTTGTGTGGATGTAGTGACACTAGGGGTCACTCTTGGCAGCCCCAAACACCTCTGATCTTTTTTTTTTAATTTGCTTGCCACTCCCCTGGACATACGGGTATAAAAGGAGCTAGTATGCAACCACTCATTCAGATTTTCACTTTGGAGCCGAGTGGTTCTCTTCATTGAGCTGAATTCATCCGCCGAGTTCATTCACCTCTCTCTGCTGAATTTTACGGCGTATTTCAGCGGCTTCTCCCCCTCTGCATCTGTGGTTTGCAGAGAACGCCCCTGGGCGCTTCGGCAGAACATATTAAAAGAGTATATTCTAATAGAGTATATTTTCTTTCTAAAAGAGCGGCACACACAGAACGTCTTTTTAAAGGCGTGTCTTTTTAAAGATGTCTTTCCATTTGTGTGTTATTCCTGGTTCGGTCGTTATCGCTCCGCTTCCGATGGCCACGATCACTGTCTTATGTGTCTGGGCGTTGCCCACGCGGAGACATCATTCGTGGATGGTTCATGTCCTCATTGCGAGAACATGACCATGGCAACGTTGCGGTCGTGGCTTGCATTCGTAAGAAAGCAAGCCACCCCAGCGGCTCCCCGCACCGGTCCTTCTACCTACAGGTTTGAAGGCTGCGTCTGTTAGCACTGGGGGCGATTTGGGGACCTCAATGGGACCACCTCCGCCGGGTATCTCCCCACGGACCTCCCATTCCCCAGCACACTCGCTTGTCCTGATTGTGTGCTCGGACGAGATCGCCGGCTCGTCTCAGGGCGAGTTCGACCTCTCGTTCAGAGCCCGGGAAGTGGATGAGTTATCGAACTCATCCGGACGCGGAATCTTTGAATGGGCTTCCCTCTTCGGGGATGGTCACCCAGTCCCAGGCCGACGCGGAAATGACGGACATGCTTTCCCGGGCGGACACGAGCGCCGGGCTAGAGTGGGACCCTCCACTCCCCCCTGAACCCTCACAGCTCAACGATTGGTTCCTGGGCTCAGGGGGCCACCCACGGCCACGCCCCGCCGCCAGTTCCTTTATTCCCAGAAGTGCATGAGGAGCTGACAAGATCGTGGGAGGCACCTTTTACTGCCCGGTCCCGAACTTTCAGCTCCCCTGCTCTCGCTACCCTCAATGGCGGAGCGGCCAGGGGGTATTCGGTGATCCCCCAGGTGGATAAGGCGCTCGTGGTGCACTTATGTCCGCAGAGTGATGCCACCTGGCACGGGTGCCCGAAACTCCCGTCCAGGGCCTGTAGGTTTATGTCGTCCCTGACGGCTGAGGCCTACGGTGCTGCTAGACAAGCCGCCTCCGCCCAAGCCAAGGTGCTAAAAGAACTGCACGAGGGAGTTCTGTCCCGGGATTGATGCAGGAACTGCGCTCGGTGACCGACCTCACTCTCTGGGCGATGAAGGTCATGGTGCAATCTCTCGGGCAGGTGATGTCCACCCTGGTGGTCCAGGAGCGCCACCTTTGGTACAACTTGGTCGAGATGGGAGAGGCGGACAAGGCACGGTTCCTTGATGCCCCCATTTCTCAGGTGGGCCTGTTTGGTGACACCGTTGAGGACTTTGCCCAGCAGTTCTCATGGTGAAAAAGCAGATGAAGGCCTTACAACATATCCTGTGGCTTAAGACCGAATCGTTCGTTAATTCAGCGAATCGTGCCTGGAGTTCGGTCCGGGTTACTCTCACGTGATCCTGAGACCCTGACCAGTGCAAGCTTTACGCATCTATTTGGATCGCACGCAGAGCTTTAGAAGCTCCGAGCAGCTCTTTGTTTGCTTTGGTGGACAGCGGAAAGGAAGCGCTGTCTCCAACCAGAGGATCGCCCACTGGGTCATTGACGCCATCACGATGGCATATCAGGCTCAGGACGTGCCACTCCCTGCGGGGTTACGAGCCCACTCTACCAGGAGTTTGGCGGCCTCCTGGGCCCTGGCCAGTGGTGCCTCTTTGGCAGACATCTGCAGAGCAGTGGGCTGGGCAGCTCCCAACACCTTTGCGAGGTTCTACAATCTCCGGGTTGAGCTGGTCTCGTCCTGAGTAGTGGCAGGCACGAACAGGTAAGTTCCGGGACAACTGGCCGGCTTGCGCATAGCGCCTTTCCCCTCCCTTGAGGGGAAGACGTGCGCTCTTGACTCCCAGTAGTGTTCACAGACTGTGATCCCTGGATGACTTTCCTCCTTAGCCCTGTGGCAGTCAAGTTTGCGGAGAAACTCACTGCCAGCTCAGTAAGTGTGCTAATGAGGCCCTGTACTGAGGTAGGTGCTCCACATGCAACCCCATGTGATATTTTCCGCAAAATCGTTTCCCTGTCGGTAAACTGCGTCTTCCTTGGGCAGGGGCCCCTCTGCCCCCGGTCGCCATGCTTTGTAGAAACTCCTCCCCCTTTGGGTAGGACCTACCATGGGATCTCTCCACATGACATACTTCCGACAAGGCTCGGTAAAGACCATGTGATGTATTTCCACTTAAAATACCCCCCCCCCCTCCTTTTTTTGGGCGGGGTGTGGTCTCCGCGGTGTCTTCCCCTTGGGAGTGGTTACTTTCGTAACCTCCGTTCCCTGATGGAGGGAACGAGACGTTGTGTCCCTCTTGCCACAACGCTGAACTACCTGCTGAAATGGCCGGGACCTTATCTCTGCTCCTCAGCACAAAACCTGTATGAGTGGTTGCACACCAGCTCCTTTTATACCTGTATGTCCGGGGGAGTGGCATGCAAATTCCACTCATCAATTCTCATTGGCCTTTTAAAAAAAAAAAAGATCAGAGGTGTTTGGGCTGCCAAGAGTGACCCCTAGTGTCACTACATCGACACAACGTCTTGTTCCCTCCATCAGGGAACGGAGGTTACGAAAGTAACCATGACGTTTTTCATGTAAATGCTCTTTAAATCAGTGAGTTTTAAATCAGCATAACCTACCCTAAACCTTAAACCTAACCAAGTGTCATAAAAGCAAATGTGAGATGAGAAAATGCTAAAGCAACCACATCTTTTTGTGGTGCTTCTGTGACACTTTTGCCTGGCATGTCAACTCATATGCTCTTCTGGACTATCCCAATCTTTTGCATTATAAGGGTAACACTCTATCAGTTAAGCGATTGCACAATGTAATTGCACCTGAATAAGCTTGTAAATGTAGCCGGTGGTTGTAAAGAAACAACACAGGATACAAAAATATCTTTTTGGGGTTTTATTTCAACAGCTGTTTTAAAAACAAAAGAAAAAAACAGCGGTCGATGGGGCCATATAAAAACTGATAAAAAATGAAATATGGTAATGAAATACGGTAGATACTAATGTTAAATGAAAATACAAGCCTACCCATATGCTTCAGTATACATAATCTTAATACATGCTTATATCATTCACAGTATTTTATGTACTTGCTCAAACCACTCAAAGCATCTTCTGCATTAAACACATGCTTAAATCAAGTATTTTTCTTATTTTTTAACCAGACTTTAAGGAAAGTTTAAACAAAATTCTCATTAGACATATTTTCACATAAAATACGTATTACATTTATTCACTAAACTGGAAAACACTCTGGGCTATTAATCATTAAATAAGATATGATTCATTCTAAATGTACATACCCAGTCCTTGCATGTTCTCCAAAATGTGTTCAAACTCCACACATGCAATCCATATGCATCCTTCAAAAATAACCCATAACAAACACTCAGTTTTAATATACAACTCTTCTGAACACATATTTAATGCAATTTATGATCATTTTGTTTAAAATGTTATATTTACCAAATAATTATCAACCGATGAACAGAACCAGGAGCTCTCTTGCCCAACGTACGTTCCCACGTTTCTAACACAAGAGAGTGCCGGAAAGCAGGTGTCACAAAACTCCGGTATCGTGAAACTCCGGTTCTTAAAGGGTGCAATTCTCCACTTGGCTACATAAATGTAGTTGATTATGTAATGCAAATGTTAAAATTAGGGATGTCAATCGATACAAATTTTTAAACCTTCTGTTATGTTTAAAAATAATTACATCTGTGATGTTCGGGTCAAAAATTACCCATAGAGTTTGTGACAAGGAGGAGGGCGGGGCCGGGCCGTGATTATGCAGGTGACTACCAATCTGGCTAATCAGCCGAGGAGAGGGATAAGTGCAACGAGATATGGCAGTTCGGGAGAGAGAGAGCTACAGGCAGCTGCCCTGTATGCGTTTATGTTTGTGTGTCTTTGTGTTTAAGTTTATTAAAAACATTACTTTGATGCTTCGTTCGGTTCCCGCCTCCTCCTTTCCATTGAACCCTGTTACAGTGTTCAATAGATTGCAGATGATATTTCAGCACACCCATCTATAAATTATGAACATGAAAAACTGGCATAGGCTTACCACATGTTTTCACACTGACTGAGCACAGGCTTAAATAGTAGCAATTTAACAGTAAAGAGTGCCACCTATATGCCAGTTGTGGTACTACTCGTGTACAGTAGATACACAGAAATCCTTAGCTTTACTTTAAGGATTTACAGTACTTAAAATAAGCTGATACTTAGATTACTTACAAATTTGATCTGAAAGAAAAACAGAATCATGGTTTATATTTGGCAAAATTACAACCCATAGGAATACTGAAAAAAAGAGTATTTGTAATTGAATAACAAATACATTGTCAGCATTGGATGAGCACTTTGCCAGTTGTATGGAATGTATTACATGTCTACTGCCTCCTGGTGAAAGTTTCTGTGCTCTGCTGTAAGTAGAAGACCTTGTAATATCATTTCTATAATGGCCACCTTCATATTGTATTGTATTGCACATGTCTTTCTGCTGTGAAATTTTTGCTGATTTTGATAAAGTAAAAATAACAACAACTAAGTGATAATCTGACATGGTGCGAGCTGCGAGGCAATCGTCTGTGTAAGAAGGTGGACTTTCTGGTGCCCCCGTAGGGAGTTGATAGGAAGGTCAGCCGGTGGATTTTCTGGTGCACTCCATGGAGCCGGTGAACGCAGACTGTGTAATATGCATATAAGGCGATACTGTACATGTGCGTGCTCAGACAGACGTGCTTGGGGCGTGTCACTGGTATTCAGCTTCATAAACGCCACATATTTATAAAGCTGTGTCAAGTTAAAAGTAGAGGAAACTTTTGTGTATATATATATATATATAAATGCATTTGGCAGAAGAATTTAAGGTACACATTTTATCAATATGCGTGTTCCTTGGGGACTGAACCCATGACTGTGGCGTTGCTCTACCGGTTGAGCCATGGGAACCTTCAATAATTATTCAACTACATGGTTTTCAGCTACTGAACTCTGTAGCACTTTCAAAGAGACCATCTCTTTAGCCTCTCTGTAGCTTCTCTCACAAGTGTACTTGTTTGTTTCCTGATAATTGATCATTGATTACCCACAGAAGTGTCCAAACATTGTTTTTAACCCCTTTTCATGTAGTTGTTTTACTTTATCTTTAGTATCTTCGGAATGTTTAACTCTTCAGTATTTACTGCAGTCCTTTAGATTTGCATCCTGAATCATTATCCTTTAACTCTGGAGTTTTTTGTTCTGAAAATGTGAAAGTTATTTAAATGATTTGCAGGTAGAGGCCAGTAGTACAGTAATTGTTTTTCATCTGTGTAAAGCTTTTCTTCTTAGATTTGTTGTTAAGTATTTCTTGTTACTTGCAACAATGTGGTAATAAGTTTGAGCTTCAGTGTTTAGAAATACAACTATCATAGAAATCTAATAAAAGCAATGAGGTAAACAATTACAATTTTATTTGATATTTATTTGCAGATTAAAATAAAATAATCTGAAAATCTGAAAATAAATGTAAAGTTGTGTTTAGGTTATTTTTTTATTATTATTATTATTTTATTTTAGGGTTATTCACTATTCCTTGTCAATTATTTCAACAAATTAGGTATAATCAACAACAGGCTGTGTGCTTTGAATTACATTGTTGCTTTCTTGTAACACTACGGTGTCTTTAGCCCTATATATTTAGAAGTATGGCTCACTCTAATTATAACTGAACGTTAACCATATCAGTAATTGGAAAAAGCAACAATTTAAAATGGTGCATGCAGCATTGAAGAGGGCTTCTTCTTTCTGCCACAAACTGAAGCAGAAGAAATGGAAATGAGCAACAGATGGATGGCAAGAAAGAGAGGAAGAAAAGAAATGAGCGAAAGACAGAGATTTGAGAAGCATAAATTAATAATTTGCCACAAGCGTATTCTAATATCACACACATGAAGTGGCTTTGGACGTTAGCACTCTATCCACAGAATAACATTACATTGAAAGTGATTAAGTGGCCATACATATTTCTCCTCACTTTGAAACCAATTTTCGTGCAGGGACGTGATTGGTCATTAGAGGCACCTCATGGAAGGTTGGAGTCCAGCTGAGGAGATTGAGGTGCAGGTTTCCTAGCAACCTGAGGAACCATTGTCTTGGTGAGGCGGTGAAACATCTGAGTGAGATTCTGTTCAGCCCGTTTGAAATGTATCTATAACACTGAATCAGCTGAAAATCTGGTCATGAATATGGGCAAGCTACTGTATATGATACTGTATTTATCCAGTGATACTGAAGTTCTCTCTCTCTCTCTCTATCTCTCTCTCTCTAGGGTCACACCTAGAGCTGAGTTTTCAAAGTGTAATGTTCTGTACTATTCAGTGCACTACTAATTATTTGCCATTTTAAATAATTACATGTTAGAAGACATGGGTGACCGAGAGGACAATGAGATTTTTAATTAATTTTGGGTCTGTATAGGTCCCTAAAATTAGTCCAATAGAGTGAAAATCCTGCAAAAATGTGAAAAACATTTCTTCAATGTGCAGTTGACAGTAAACCAGGACATGAAACACACATTTAAAAGTATAAATGATATCATGAAGAAAAACAGAGGATTTAGAAACCGCTCCATCTATTGAATGATGAATGACTCAAATAGTACAACTAGTTTACCCATTTCTTTTTCAGCCTTATGTAAATGTACATATGCATTTGGCAGATCAAAAGCAACATACTGTAAAGTATATGTATACTGTGCATGTGTGCATTTGTATACTTTGTGTTCCCTGAGAAGTGAACCCAAGGTGTCATGCACAACCATTTGAGCTTCAGGCTTTTCACATTTTAAAAATGTTCTCTATTGTAATACATTTAACAAATATTGTAGATTTACATTGCCATTTGATTGTCTTGAGTTTGTCTAATATCTTATATTCTGCAATGGATGGATACATCAGAACATTTTGATAGATGACATGACAGGTACAGTTGTGCTCAAAAGTTTGCATACCCTGGCAGAAATTGTGAAATTTTGGCATTGAATTTAAAAATATGACTGATCATGCAAAAAAAAAACTGTCTTTTATTTAAGGATAGTGATCATATGAAGCCATGTATTATCACGTAGTTGTTTGGCTCCTTTTTAAATCATAATGGTAACAGAAATCACCCAAATGGCCCTGATCAAAAGTTTACATACCCTTGAATGTTTGGCCTTGTTACAGATACACAAGGTGACACACACAGGTTTAAATGGCAATTAAAGGTTAATTTCCCACACCTGTGGCTTTTTAAAGAAAAACAAAGAAAGAAAAACCCACAGCTAACCTCAGGAGAAATACAGGCTGCTCTGGAAAAATATGGTGTGGTTGTTTCAAGGAGCACAATGCAATGATACTTGAACAAAAATGAGCTGCATGATCAAGTTGCCAGAAAGAAGCCAATGCCACAAAAAAGCCCGACAACACCTTGACATACCACACAGCTTCTGGCACACTGTAATTTGGAGTGATGAGACCAAAATAGAGCTTTATGGTCACAACCATAAGCGCTATGTTTGGAGAGGGGTCAACAAGTATTGTGCTCCTTGAAACAACCACACCGTCTTTTTCCAGAGCAGCCTGTATTACTCCTGAGGTTACCTGTGGGTTTTTCTTTGTATCCCGAATGATTCTTCTGGCAGTTGTGGCTGAAATCTTTCTTGGTCTACCTGACCTTGGCTTGGTATCAAGAGATCCCCGAATTTTCCACTTCTTAATAAGTGATTGAACAGTACTGACTGGCATTTTCAAGGCTTTGGATATCTTTTTATATCCTTTTCCATCTTTATAAAGTTCCATTACCTTGTTACACAGGTCTTTTGACAGTTCTTTTCTGCTCCCCATGGCTCAGTATCTAGCCTGCTCAGTGCATCCACGTGAGAGCTAACAAACTCATTGACTATTTATACATAGACACTTATTGCAATTTAAAAAGCCACAGGTGTGGGAAATTAACCTTTAATTGCCATTTAAACCTGTGTGTGTCACCTTGTGTGTCTGTAACAAGGCCAAACATTCAAGGGTATGTAAACTTTTGATCAGGGCCATTTGGGTGATTTCTGTTATCATTATGATTTAAAAAGGAGCCAAACGACTATGTGATAATAAATGGCTTCATATGATCACTATCTTTAAATAAAAGACAGTTTTTAGTTTTTTTTTTTTGCATTATCAGTCATATTTTCAAAATCAATGCCAAAATTTCACAATTTCTGCCAGGGTATGCAAACTTTTGAGCACAACTGTATGTTGAAAGAATAGTTCACCCAAAAATGATAATTCTCTCATCCTTTCCATACCCTCATGACGTCTTAAACTGGTATGACTTTCTTTCTTTTGCAGAACACAAAAAATATATATATTTTAATGGAGATTCTTGCCATTGCAGTGTCTAAGCACGACCATGATTTTAAGTTCAATTACACTTCCTAGCACTTGATGCACTAAGAAGTGTAATCGAGCTTGAAATCATGATCGCCAGGTGATCGGAGTCTTATGGATTAATTTTATGATACCTTTGTGTCCTTTTTGAAGCTTGAAAATTGGTCACAATTCACTTGCATTGTATGAACAAACAGACATAATATTTCCATTCAAATATCTTCCTCTGTGTTCCACAGAAGAAAGTCATATGAGTTTGAGATGGCATAAGGGTGAGTAAATTATGAGAGAATTATCATTTTTGGGTGAACTATTGCTTTAATGGCCATTTGTTTGACATCATGCTTTTCTCACAAGTGTGTGATGCAACATGAATCATGTAAACTTAACAAAAGTAACGTTACAACACAAAGAACAACGGCATTGATTTGGTCAAGCACTGGGTGACACATGGTCTGTAATGTTGTGAAAAATGTTAGACAGCAGTGAACTGACCAGATAGCGCTATCCCATAAAGACCACTTGATATTCATTGTGAAACTAGCCGTCAATGAACTTGACTCATCCTGAAGCAATGGAGCAAATGAAAACAGCATATCAAAATTAAAGGGATAGTCCTCTGAAATTTCTCATAATTTACTCACCTTCATTATATCCCAGGTGTATATTACTTTCTTTCTTCAGCAGAGCACATTTTTCTTCAAATGTGTTCTGGTGTCATACGCACCTGGGATATCATGAGGGTGACTAAATAATGAGAGAATTTTCATTTTTGGCTGAACTTTCCCTTTAAGCCACAACACTACAGAAAGGCCACAACACAATGGAAATAAGCTGCAACACAACAAAATTAAAGGGATAGTTCACCCAAAAATTTTAATTATCTCATAATTTACTCACCCTCATGCAATCCCAGACATGTATGACTTTCTTACTTCTGCTCAACTCAAACAAAGATTTTTAAAATAATATTTCATCTCTGTCCATACAATGCAAGTGAATGATGGCCAGATCTTTGAAGGTCCAAAAAGCACATAGAGACAGCATAATAGTAATCCAGTGGTTAAATCTATATCTTCACTATCAATCTCCAATTTCACTTTCAAATTCTTCTTATTTGTTTGGTGATTCGCATTCTTAGCATATGCCACGAATTTAGTATTAAAAAGGACTCAAATATTGACCTGTTTCTCACCCACACTTAACATATGGCTTCTGAAGATATAGACTTAACAACTGGAGTCATATGGATTACTTTTATGCTGCATTCATTTGCATTTTGAAGCTTCAAAATTTTGGTATCCATAATATTCTTCAAAAAATCTTTGTTTGTGTTCGGCAGAAGAAAGAAAGTCATACACATCTGGAATGGCATGAGGGTGAGTAAATGATGAGAGAATAAACATTTTTGGGTGAACTATCCCTTTAAGCCACAACACAACAAAATTAACAACAAATAAATGAGCACTTAATTGTTTGTTGTGTTGTGGCTTTTCCGTTGTGTTATGGATTTTCTGTTGTGTTGTGGCATATTTCCATTGTGTGGTGGCTTAATTTTGTTGTGCTTTTTTTATTTTTATTTTTTTTCATTGTGTTTTCAGCTTTTAGTTGCTTTACTAATTTTGTTGTGTTGTGCATGCCTGGGCCACTGTACTGTATGTGTGGATGTCTTGGTTGTCTCACATACACTTCACCTTCGTGTCTCATAAACATATTATTAATGCAAGTATGTTCTCATCTGCTTGAAAAACTACCATATGTGTCCCAGCCTCATGGCCATAGCAGACATGCTGTTATTTCTCAAGGGAGAGTTTTTGGTGTTAGGCGTATGATGAGAGGGGCTGCCCACTGAGACCATCCTGAAGTGTGTATAACCTTGCATCACTTTTAGCCACACATGAGACAGATGTGGCTTAGTAACAAATGCACTGAAAGACAGATTGATGGCATTTTTAACGGACAGATATTTTACCAGCTGCTAGAGTATGCCATCAGCCAAAACGTTCATTTGTAATGAAGACCACACTACTTTTCTGATGTATCGTTTACACAAAACCAAGGCCACCTCAGAGTAATGAATGGCCCAGTGAAGTGTTTGTTTGTCTGTTATGGGTTTATGTGAGCGTGTATGTGTATGTGTACCTACTTACAGTAGATATAGTTTGGGTGCAAAATTATCACCAAAAGTCAGCTAAATATAACAAAACTTTCTTAACTGGAAAACTGATAATGAAACATATATAAAGCAAATACTGTTTTTAAAATCCTAAAAATACACACACACACACATACATGTTGGTGCGGCTATCCATATGAGGACTCTCAATAGACAGAATGATTTTTGTACTGTACAAGCTATAGATTCTATCCCCTACCGCTAAACCTAACCCTCACAAAAAACTTTCTGCATTTTTACATTTTCAAAAAAATACATCGTTTAGTATGTTTTTTTTTTAAACGATTTGAATTATGGGGACACTAGAAATGTCCTCATAAATCACATTTATAGCACAATACCCTTGTAATTACCAGTTTGTAACCTAAAAAAATGTCCTCGTGAACCACTCAAACCCGCCCACACACACACACACACACAAAATGTAAGAGTATGGTTTGTCCATAGTATTTACAAGCTTTATATACATTCAACAGGAATGTCCTATTTTGATTGTTTTACTTTAGCTTTATTTAAGTAAACGTGTGCTTATGCATGTATGTGCATTTTTCATGACCTCAGCAGGGAGCAAAGACCCACAGAAATTATTTGCAGTGACAAATTTTCTTTATTAACCATGTTAACCAGTTGAGAATAATTCTGATCAAGATGCATTTATTTATGACAAATACATGTACTGTTTCCTAGAAACCACAGTTTTCTGACCCCACACTTTCTGTCAAACAGCTGATATCAAGTGTTTCAAGTGCCTCCCCATGTGGCACTATTTGGAAATGCAGGTGTTGTTGACATCAGCAGGGAGCAAAGGGGCAAAAAGACGTTTGTCAGCATAATTTGTGTATAAACGGTGGAAACGGTAAAAAATAAAAATAAAAAAAATAAAAAAATGGTTTGATTTCAAATCATGTACAAATAAACTAGGATGTTTAACACAACACTCTTGCAAATACCTTTAGAATATATTGAGGAACATTTAAGTAGGCTACATACTTAATCAAAATAACCACTTCAACAAATGCTGTACCAATTATTAAAATTATACCAATTATAAATATCATCTCAAGCATTTTTTAAGAGGCCCCGTTTTATTTTGCTTTTACAGTACCGTGTTGGATCTACAGTACAGTGATAGGACAGGCATAGTTCACAAAATAATCTCCATTGGAGCAGTTAATGTGGGCCCACTTTGCATATCTTTTCCAATAAATACTGTATATCAACCTTTTAGCTTTTAGTCCCATTGCACTCTATCTTTCTATGTTTGTTGCCCTGAATATAGGTGGAAGATATGTGTAGATAGCAGTGGAGGGCCGTGCATTTAAAGTCTAGGCCTTCAGTGTGATTCATGCCATTAAGAAAACACAGTTTCACAATGAATAAGACACCCTATGCCTTTGGGCATCATACATTGTGTCGCATTTAACTAGTAATACCAATTGACATTTTAAAAACACATCCACGCACGAAAGCCAGAACTTGAAATGACACTTAATACTCAAGCAAGCCTAATTTTAACTGCAGCATGACTGTTTTGTGAAATGAACATCTCCCGTACAGACATTCAAAAATCATAATTTTTCATATGTATCTACCAAGGAGGTCTATAATAACTGGAAAAATCTATCTAATAATATTTGCGATTTAAATGTTGCTTGCAATAAATTTCGTTTTGTCAGGGTACACAGATATGCTGCATTCCATTCAAGCTGGATGTGGGCTATTCCTACTTGATATCTCCGACCATAAATTCTTTCCATTCCCCGATATTCAGATCTGCAATGCTCCCATTAGCTTAGCAGGGGTTTGACTCTCATTAGAGATGTCTCCTAGCAACCCAGCTGATAAACAATGCTGCAGCCCTAGCATTTGTGCTTCAGGTGTACGATTATCAAAAGAGATTATAATGTTTTATACACTTGTTTCTGCAGGCGTTTGTTAAACAAGCTTTAATATCATGTAATGTGGAAACAAACACATTTATCGATATTACTTAATAAAGTGAATGTTTATCACTTACTTTGTACAGGTGCATCTCAATAAATTAGAATGTCGTGGAAAAGTTCATTTATTTCAGTAATTCAACTCAAATTGTGAAACTCGTGTATTAAATAAATTCAGTGCACACAGACTGAAGTAGTTTAAGTCTTTGGTTCTTTTAATTGTGATGATTTTGGCTCACATTTAACAAAAACCCACCAATTCACTATCTCAAAAAATTAGAATATGGTGACATGCCAATCAGCTAATCAACTCAAAACACCTGCAAAGGTTTCCTGAGCCTTCAAAATGGTCTCTCAGTTTGGTTCACTAGGCTACACAATCATGGGGAAGACTGCTGATCTGACAGTTGTCCAGAAGACAATCACTGACACCCTTCACAAGGAGGGTAAGCCACAAACATTCATTGCCAAAGAAGCTGGCTGTTCACAGAGTGCTGTATCCAAGCATGTTAACAGAAAGTTGAGTGGAAGGAAAAAGTGTGGAAGAAAAAGATACACAACCAACCGAGAGAACCGCAGCCTTATGATTGTCAAGCAAAATCGATTCAAGAATTTGGGTGAACTTCACAAGGAATGGACTGAGGCTGGGGTCAAGGCATCAAGAGCCACCACACACAGATGTGTCAAGGAATTTGGCAACAGTTGTCGTATTCCTCTTGTTAAGCCACTCCTGAACCACAGACAGTGTCAGAGGTGTCTTACCTGGGCTAAGGAGAAGAAGAACTGGACTGTTGCCCAGTGGTCCAAAGTCCTCTTTTCAGATGAGAGCAAGTTTTGTATTTCATTTGGAAACCAAGGTCCTAGAGTCTGGAGGAAGGGTGGAGAAGCTCATAGCCCAAGTTGCTTGAAGTCCAGTGTTAAGTTTCCACAGTCTGTGATGATTTGGGGTGCAATGTCATCTGCTGGTGTTGGTCCATTGTGTTTTTTGAAAACCAAAGTCACTGCACTCGTTTACCAAGAAATTTTGAAGCACTTCATGCTTCCTTCTGCTGACCAGCTTTTTAAAGATGCTGATTTCATTTTCCAGCAGGATTTGGCACCTGCCCACACTGCCAAAAGCACCAAAAGTTGGTTAAATGACCATGGTGTTGGTGTGCTTGACTGGCCAGCAAACTCACCAGACCTGAACCCCATAGAGAATCTATGGGGTATTGTCAAGAGGAAAATGAGAAACAAGAGACCAAAAAATGCAGATGAGCTGAAGGCCACTGTCAAAGAAACCTGGGCTTCCATACCACCTCAGCAGTGCCACAAACTGATCACCTCCATGCCACGCTGAATTGAGGCAGTAATTAAAGCAAAAGGAGCCCCTACCAAGTATTGAGTACATATACAGTAAATGAACATACTTTCCAGAAGGCCAACAATTCACTAAAAATGTTTTTTTTATTGGTCTTATGATGTATTCTAATTTTTTGAGATAGTGAATTGGTGGGTTTTTGTTAAATGTGAGCCAAAATCATCACAATTAAAAGAACCAAAGACTTAAACTACATCAGTCTGTGTGCACTGAATTTATTTAATACACGAGTTTCACAATTTGAGTTGAATTACTGAAATAAATGAACTTTTCCACGACATTCTAATTTATTGAGATGCACCTGTATATCTCCCTGAGTGTCGACATGTTTGTGTAGACATCATGCCTATACATCATGTTTTGACTATAAAAACTTTGCCAGTACAGTAAGACAAAATAAAAATACATTCTCTGAAAAACCTAAATATCTTATGCAGTGTTGTTTCTAAAACAAGATAAATCTAATTGATCTTATTTTAAGGATTTTTAGATATTTTTACAGGAAAACAATAAAAAAAATTATTATCAGGAATATGATTTTTGCCCTAATATCAAAGGTCTTACTAGAGAAAAATAAATTATGATCCAATTATGATTGTGCCTGGTAACATGTGCATGTAAAATGGCTAGAAATAAAATTTTAACTTAGCGTAAAGCTGACAATTTACACAAGGTTTATTTCTATTTCTTCTGCTCCAGACTTACTTCAAACTTACTTCTCTGTCTGCTCGTATGAATGTAACACATCATAAGAAAGTGTTTCACCGCTGTTCAAATGCACTTTGGATCACATCATTTATATGTATAAATGTTTTCCATCTGAAAGGACTAAATATTAAATGAAACAAATGTCTATAATATGCAAAGTAATCTCTTCAGTAATCAAAATACATTTTGAATGTAATTTTATTCTAATTACCAGTTATTTAAATTGTAACTGTAGTGGAATACAGTTACTTATATTTTGTATATTAAATATGTATTCCCGTTACATGTATTTCATTACTCCCCAACCCTGATCATATATGAATCACCAGGCATGTTTCTTGAGTGGCTATGTATCTGCTCTATGCTGCTTTGTCCATGGTAGCTCTCTCTCTGTTCTTCCGGGTTCAGTAGGCCAGTATCCCACTCCTAATGGAATTTGAGGGATCTGGGTCATGGGAAATGGCTTTCCTCTACAGGATGGCACTAACTTGACTGCACAGCCACCTGCAGAACACGAGCTGGTTGCACCATGTGGTGGTTTAAAATCAGTGCTGTCAGCTTTCAGAATGGTTAAACTCAGGATTAAACGGGATAGTTCACACAAAAATTAAATTTTTTTCATCATTTACTCACCCTCATGCCATCCCAGATGTGTATGACTTTCTCTCTTCTGCTGAACAGATTTTTAGAAGAGTATTTCAGCTCTGTAGGTCCATACGATGCAAGTGAATGGTGGTCCAAAAAGCATATAAAGGCAGCATAAAAGTAATCCATAAGAATCCAATGGTTAAATCCATGCCTTCAGAAGAGATATGATAGGTGTGGGTGAGAAACAGATACATTTTAAAGTTATGAATCTCCACTTTCCCTTTCACATTCTTTTTTTGTTTTTGACAATTTGCATTCTTTGTGTACATCGCCATCTACTGGAGCAAGGTAGAGAATTTATAGTAAAAAAGGACATAAATATTGATCTATTTCTCACCCACACCTATCATATAGTTTCTGAAGACATAGATTAAACCATTGGAGTCTTATGGATTACTTTTATGCTGTCTGTATGTGCTTTTTGGACCTTCAAAGTTCTAACCACCATCCACTTGCACTGATTGGATCAACAGAGCTGTGATATTCTTCAAAAAATCATCATTTGTGTTCAGCAGAAGAAAGAAAGTCATACACATCTGGGATGACATGAAGGTGAATAAATGATGAGAGTATTTTAATTTTTGGAAAACAATCCCTTTAAGGAAGAATATGTTGGTCCTTTTTTAAGCTTTGCAAAGATTTCTCCTCTGACATTTGTGGACACATCAGACTCAGAAATCCTGCAAACACTAAAATTTAATTAACCTTGGTATAACATGGAAAGCCACCTTTCTCTTTTATTTGATTAATTTGTTATAGAGTATGGAAGCCAAATGGAGATGCGTGTGCTTATAAATGTGTTAAATAGTACTCAAATTTGGTTGCTACTCATATATTTGATACACCCTTTGTAAACTTTAGGTATATGCTCGAATGACACTGGAAATTCATCAGATTTACTGATATTTCATTTATATTATTAATAATAAATGTAATAATAATAATTTAAAAAACCTAGATATAAAACTTGCCCTTACTTGTAGCACTTGTGTCATGTGAGTCTCTTTATAGGATACCTATTATATCTGTGTTTGTGTACTTGTACACCTCCTGGGTCCTAGCAACATTTTGCATGTTGTATCAAGGTCTTCAGGTATAACCATGAAACCCAGTACATATGATAAATTTATTACTCAAGTATCTGTTAACAAGATGAGGCTAAATACATCTAAACAATGATTAAGTGTTTTTTCTGAATAGTTGCTTAAATGTAACACTCTCTTCTGCTCTCTTCTTCTTCCTCTTTTTTTTTTTACCATTCTGTGCATGCACAGGTCATGCACTAGATGGCAGACATGGATATTTCTTGTAAATAGGTAGGTGCAGAACAAAATGTTGCAGAAAGATTGCTAAAGCTGAAAATTTGAGCAGACAACTCTTTCCACTTAGATTACAGTGACTGACCTCTCTTTTACCTCACACCGTTCCTTACTTGACCATTTACTTTTTACCTTTAATAAATAAATAATAAATAAATCTTCCATGGCTGCTTCATTAACAAATAATATGAGTTATTTTATATAGAGACTGTTTGTGCTGTTTTCACCTCAAGAAATTGTTTAATATGAAATTGAAAACCAATTAAACATTAAAAATATAACAAGTGACATAAAATGCCAATTTTATTTTTGACCACAATGGCTTCATATAATTTGAAACACATAAGTGAATATTTAAGCTTATTGTTTCCCAAGTTGATTCTCTCTTCATTCGGTTTTAGAGATTATGTAAAACCAGGCCCTAGGTAGATCCTTCTTTGCAGTGAGGGGAGTGTCCTCTTTCTCTCTGTCATTTTTGGTGGAGGGATTGTTCTCTCAGCTGCAACTGTTATTGTCTTCAGGATTTCCTCTCTCCGGTGCTTTCATTCCCCTTTACTTCCTCTTATGCAGTCTCAGCTGTTTTTATTCTTCCTTTAATTCACAAAAGAACCGTCAAGTCACAGTTTGCTTTCACAGTGTCTCAGGAGGCTGATACTTACAAAAGAGACATCACATCAGAGATATTTCGCCACATCTGTGTTGATATTATTGTCAGCAGTTTCAGAGCTGGAGAGACTACAGCCTGTGCCACATAATCAAGAGCAATTGCTTTATTGAAGCTTGAGTGTTAAATTGCCCTGAATGATTAAAATTCACCTAAAATGAAAATTCTCTCATCATTTACTCACCCTCATACCATCCCAGACATGTATGACTTTCTTTCTTCAGCAGATTTTTAGAAATATATTTCAGCTCTGTTGGTCCTTACAATGCAAGTGAGTGGTGATCAGACCTTTGAAGCTATCACATAAAGGACACATAGAAGTAATCCATAAGACTGTGGTTAAATCCATTTCTTTAGAAGTGATGTAACAGGTATGGGTGAGAAGAAATTCAGAATGTAAGTCATTTTTTAATATCCACTTTCACTTTAACATCTGAAAGTCACATGTGGTGCCTGTTTAGTTTCACTTTCACATCTGAATGTGAAAGTTAAAGTGGAGCTTTAGAGTAAAAAGGACTTAAATATTGTTCTGTTTTACATAATCTCTAAAACCATTCAGAGTAAGGACTATATCCACTTTATAAAGGGACAAGTCACAAAACACAATGAAAGAACCTTTTTATACAGTAAAATTGTATGACTATTTTCTGACATAGCAATATAACAAAATATAAATAAAGAAATGCCATAATAAGTGGTCACATGAGAAAATATGAGTCTATGAGTCTTAAACTTTGCACTTACAGCCAACAATCTATTAAATCAGCACAAGAAAGCACATTCACATTAGCAGCTACACTGTTTTTTTTTTATTTATTTTATTTTTTTTTTTTGTTAAAACATATCAGCTTCAACATAACATACAAAGGAGTGACCAAACGCTGTTCTCTTTAGAATTTTTATACAGCTAAAATACGTAGACCCTAAAAAAAATGTTTAAACCTTAACTAAATAAAAACATTCAAAAGCACATAACTAACCACACAAGTAAGATGAAACAGAACTTCTTCTTTTTTTTTTTTTTTTTACATAAAATATGTGATATATGTGTGAACAGATGTGATGGGTCATGCAGAGACTTCTGAATGTCCATTTCTAAATAAATGATAAAAGTAACTGATACTTTTTAGATATTTAAGAAATTAAAAAAAAAAAAAAAAAAAGCACACAGGCTATTATTTTCTTGCAAAATAGAAATATATTAATATTAATATATAAATATTATTATTATAATAATATTATACGTTTATTCTTTTTCATAATTTGCAAGCCTACTTCAAAATGCACAACAATTTACAGTAAAAGATTGTCTTTTTAAACATAATATAGGCTAGTTTTCATTGTGGTATATGATAAGGTAACTTAGTTACAGTTAAACAATTAACAGGTTTTCACTGCCTTTTTTATTTTTTTTTTTATTTTTATTTATTTTATTTTTTTTACTATAGGCTTCATAATCTGGAGCTTTTTAGGACCCAGAAAAGGAGGAGCTCCTCTCTTCTCCTCCAGTGGCCTTGATGTAGGTGTGTAATGTGTGTGTGTGCCAGTGGAGGGATGAAGAGAGCAGCGGACTGTCACGCGTGTCCAGCATGCGCACATACATCTCTTTCATCATTTGGATGACCGGGACTCACCCCATGGATAGTATCTGTTCTTGAGAGCAAACATTTCACTTAATATTACATTTCTTGGATTTGTGGACTGCTGAGATTTTGCCGACCTAATTTATTTAATCTCAACCTATTTACTTTAAAATCTTTTTTTTTTTTTTTTTTTTTTTGCTTTTTTTTGCTTTTTTTTTTTTTTTTTAGCTATATAAAAAGTCTAAAAAGGACAGCTTTTGGTCACTCCTTTGTATGTTATGTTGAAATAAGTGCATTCTATTTGATCAAAGCCATTTACGAAGCAATAATACGGTACAGCATCTTACAGCCTGGACAGGACAACACTATTTAGAAATAACAGGACATTACAATAAGCTCCTCTGTTGTAAAGGATCCGCGCTTTGTCTCCAGGAAAATAAACATGTCCAGCAGAAGTATCGAGTGGGAGCATTTCGAGGAGCGCGACAAGAGTCACCGGTCCCCGCGAGGCAGCGCCCGTTCTCACTCCGGCTCGCGGGGTAACGGACTCGTGCCCAGTCCCGCTCACAGCGCGCACTGTAGCTTTTACCGCACGCGCACGCTGCAGTCGCTCACCTCCGAAAAGAAAGCGAAAAAAGTTTGCTTCTATCGGAACGGCGACAGATACTTCAAGGGCTTGGTGTACGCGGTCTCCAGTGACCGCTTCAGGTCATTCGATGCGCTGCTGATGGAGCTGACCCGCTCCCTGTCGGACAATGTGAATTTACCGCATGGAGTGCGGAGCATCTACACTATAGATGGGGGGAAGAAGATCACCAGCCTGGATGAATTACTGGAAGGTGAGGTTCAAGAATGTTCAGTTGCAACCGACCACCTAGCCTATATGCCTGCATACTTATCTCCATATAAGACACCCCATTGCCTTATTTATATGGAGAAATACGATAAAGCACCACTGGCATGATCATAATAGTAATAGCAAGGATTTATTGTTGGATTAATAATGCTTAAATGCTGCAATATGGCATCACAGTTTAAGGATAACTTTTCCATGGATAACTCTCTCTCTCTCTCTCTCTCTCTCTCTCTCTCTCTCTCTCTCTCTCTCTCTCTCTCTCTCTCTCCTGTATCTGACATTTACTGTTAATCTTAGAACATTGCTAGCATGAACAAACCAAGAGCTGTGGATTTTTCCTGTTTATGACATAACATCTCAACATTATCAGTCATCTGACCCCTTTTCTTCTCTCTGTTTCTCCTTACAAAACAAGCTCATTGACCATAGCAGTAACTGACACATTATTTTACTAATGGTTACTGCATACTTGAGCAACTGATTCAAAAGTATATTGAGTAAGTTGCAGTAATGTATGTCTTGGTATAACTGGGCATTTTAAGGTTTGTCACAGTCACCACTAGCTCCATTCCTTCCCTGATTGAACTACACTAGACTGAAAATCAGAATCTTAACTCTCCTATTAAAATTATGCTCTGCTATGCTCTACTTGTATAAATAAACAGATTTTTTGTAATTAGGTTTTTTTTTTTAAATTATTATTTTTATTGTTATTATTTTCTCTTTTTTTTACAATTGGTTTCACGCTTTTCTCTATATGATATTCAGAATGCATTCAGTGACCGCATCTTTCAAAATACATTAAATCTTTTCTCACTCAGTCTCAACCATTAGATAAACTTTGTGTATCTACAGCCAATTTTACTCACATATACATATTGTTTTGTATATACAGGACTGTTAAAACAGTAAAATTAACTGAATTAGACAACAATACGCTTTAGCTCTACCATATTTCATATTGAAGAATACTCAAGGTATACAGTAAAACAAAACAAAAAAAAATCTATATTAAAAGGGCCAACTTTGTAATGAGTGTGTTATGCAAACATGGCTGACAGAGCAGGTAGGTTGGTTGGAAGCAGACGAGGAAGAGATAGAGGAGTACACATGCAAGGTTCAAGACAACTGAGAGAAATTATACATCAAACTTTACCAGTATTTAGTATTTTTCTTCTTTAGGTCTTTGGGTTATGCATGACATACTGTGTTTGCTGGGTGAGAATGTCTGCAAATTTATGGTAGAATGTGCTGATTTTGAGCCATGTATGAAGTGTTTTGGTGGTGTTAGTGAATTTTGGAAGAGAAATTAACTGATGTGTTAAGCTGCATATTGCAAAAGACAGTTGTGTGAAGTGTTTGCAAAAAGTGTAATTAGTATTGAGAAAAGCATGTAACCAATTGTAAAAAAATAAATAAATAAAAAAATACTGCATGAGATATTTATACTTTTATGTAAAAATCTTTTGTCATACCACATGACTATTTAAAAGAACTACAAAAACCTAAAAGAAATGATGACCTAAAATAAACAGTAAACTTTCACTTATACATATGTATACATTTAAAAAATGTTAATGCAAAAAAAAAAAAAAAAAGTTATTTAAAGCTACACACATATAACTGTACTTTACAAACACTGTATGTACAGTTTGGCAAATCCAGCTGCTTTGACTATGCAGCATGTGAGGCTGTGACGCGGAATGTGGCTCTGTGTTTGCTCAGTGATGCAACTGTCCATGAGCTTTGCATTTGAAGTGCCGAGCTCAGCATCTCTTCACACAGACTGAGGGTTGGCTTAGTTCTCTTTTTTGTTTCGAGACTGTATAAAGTCTTATACACACATGTGATCAAAACTCTGAATGCCATTGCTTCTGATCTCCAGCAAAAGGCAACTCTGTGGAATTTTAAAGCGTGTTACATTATAGCTGGTGATACTGCTTACAATGCTGGCCAAACAAACTTTGTTGAGTGATGGGTAAATTGACTGATTAAAAGAGGGTGATGGAGGGTTCATAACCCCTGTGATTGTTCCACACCTGAGTCCCATGTGAGTGGGATCCGTATTACTATATTTCCCAGATTTGTCTCTCTCCACACACACTGTGTGTCAAATAGCTGCCATCCCATTCTCATTTTGGGTCAGTTTTTTTCCATCAGTATTAGTGACCCCATCTGGAGTCTTCCTGATTAATTAGCCTTTTGTTAATTTCTCAGCTTAATAAAGCCCTGTGCCTTGGGAGTCTCTCCCTCCCATTTATTTTTGAGGCAACTGAGTGAAATTGAGATTATATGATCCACGTGGCAATGAAATGACATGGATGTTTGTGGTTCCGGGTCAGTGGCGGAACCAAACATTGGGAATGAAGATCCTTAAGGATTTATGTGTATGCAGTGTTGATGAATTATTTGCCTACTCTACAGTCAAATTGAATTGTGTAATGTTTAACACAATTAAATGAATAAAACTTAAAATATTTCATTTTAATTTTATTTTATTAAATATTACTCAATTCAATTTGATGGAATTTTGTTATGAAATTACGTAATTTGGACTTTTTAATTTGGACTGCACACTAAACACAGTATACCAGAACAGAAGTTTTAAGTATGCATCCAAGCCTGAGGCTGTGTGTGATTATAACACACTTATTCCCATACGCTCATGTGAATAAACAAATGTTTCATTCACACTAGGCGAGTCATCTGTTCTCAGTTGCCTCTGACTTCCTTAGTAACTGAGATAAGATAAGAAACAATATATATATGATTTTTTCCTCTCAGATTTAGCCCACCAGAGTGCATGAGTTTTGTATAAATCAGATCTGTTTAGGTTGCTTTTTTAATTCTTTAATTGTTCCGCAGTTACATTTTGTCACATTTAAGCTTCCTGCAGTTTCTCCCAAGGCTATAGACATTGCAATTCAAATTCAGAAGATATCTGAATGTTTCTGAATAGATTTTGCTTGTGCAATGATGCTCAAAATTGCGTAGCTGGGAGCCATATTTCACTTCCCATGATTTGTGCTGTGCGCAATTGGTGACCTATTGACAAATGTTTCATATTTGTTTAATAAATTTAAACCTTCACCTTACAATGTATTTGGGCCAGACTCAGAGATTTTACAAAAATGTATTTTCCTTCAGTCCGAAGCTCTCTTTAATTTAAGTGACATTAAAATATGAGGAAGAACCTTTTCAGAGCTATTTGGATTTAAAATTAGATTTATCTTTCCTATCTTGTTTTGGTTTTTAATTATTTGCTTTATTTTGTGATGTACTGGCTGCTCGTTCTAACTTGACCCCGTCAACCTTAATATCAGGATCACTTTACGTTTGTTACTTCTACCTAGCTCACAGTTTTCATTGCTGAGTTATGTCTCACCTACTTCAACAAGAGCATCATTCATCTTGGAATCATAGTACAGTGAATATTATGCAAACCTTTTAGTCATCCTGCATAGTCATGGATGGTCAACTGTATGTATAATTGCAGCCGGTATGGCCTTCATTTAATTTAGCATGACTTCGTAAAGTGTGCAAAATATGTCACACAAATTCAGCACTCATGTTCACCCAAAACTGAAAATTATTTCATCATTTACTCACCCTCATGCCATCTAAGATGTGTATAACTTTCTTTCTTCTGCAGAACACAAAGATTTTTAGAAGAGTATTTCAGCTCCATAGGCCCATTCAATCCAAGTGAATGGTGGCCAGAACTTTGAAGGTCCAAAAAGCAGATTAAGTCAGCATAAACATAATCCATCAAACTCCTGTGGTTAAATCAATGTCTTCTGAAGTGTTCCAGTTGGTTTTGGGTGAGAACAGATCAAAATGTAACTGTGGCATTCCTACAATTTGGTGGCATTTAAGTCTCCAGTGCAAGTGTGTGGTCTTTATAGTGTTTAATTTCAACCGATTACAAGTTTGATAGGCTTGTTAAAAATAATAAATTCTATTTATAATGTCACACACTTCTGTTGGCTTAAAAGTTCAATTTTAAATAATTGAAATCCTTTTCAACTATTGCACTCTGTCATGGATATATCCGCAAAACTGCACGTCAAACATTTTTGACAAAAATAAGTGCTAAATCATTGGCTTTCTGTTTTTTCTGGACATCTGAATTTTTTGGTCATTTAGCTTGACCAGTATGACTAATACAATCTTTAACATGTCCCTGTAATGATGAAACATGAATGTACTTGTAAAAATACATTTTTTATTTTTTCCTCCCAAAAGTTTCAAAGCCGGAATTACACCAAATTGTAGGAATCACCCAACTCATTTTTCACAATAAATCTTGACAGCAGTCTCCATGGTGATCGTGATTTGAAGCTCGATTAGACTTCCTATAGTGCCATCTTGCGTTCTGTGCATGTGTCAAGCACTAGGAAGTGTAACCAAGCTTGAAATCATGCTTGTGCTTAGAGACTGGAATGGCAAGATGTACATTAAAAGATGTTATATTTGTGTCTGTTCTCAACTTCTCATCCAAAACCATATGGATCTCTTCAGAAGACATTGATTAAACCACTGGAGTCTTGTGGATTACTTTTATGCTGACTTTATCTCTTATCTCCTGGCCACCATTCACTTGCATTGTATGGACCTACAGAGCTGAGATATTCTTCTAAAATCTTTGTTTGTGTTCTGCAGAAGAAAGAAAGTCATACACATCTGGGATGGCATGAGGGTGAGTAAATGATGTGAGAATTTTCATTATTGGGTGAACTATACCTTTAAATGCAAACATGTGTATTTTGTGCTAATTCGTCAGAAGTCATATGCTATGAATGTTGCATGCAGAGATTCTTCTTCTGAGGCAAGGGAGAGAGCAGGAGTTGAGGGATGTTTGTCCTGTTTTGATGCACTAGCATGCCTTTTGTCCTGACAGATATTCGCTCCTTAGGATGACAAAGCTCCATTTTCAGACCAGCTGCCTCTGCTGTAGTGCCAAGATGTGCCATTACACACAACAAACATGCCCTTTATTTTGTCTTACACACATTCATTGGCTTTAAATACAAAACAATGTCTATCAAACATGTTTAATTATGCAAAATGCCATGACCTCTCAGTTAAAGCATTTTATAAAACATTTGTTGGGCAGTAATGTTTATATATACAGTATATATATGTGTGTGTGTGTGTGCTTGCAAAGGAAGCTTTTTATTCTTGTGGTTTTATTTACTAAGGCCCTTTGTGTTTTGAACAAAGTAGCACTGGAACATGGGAATGGATACTTGCTAGCAGTTGCATTGGAATTTGTGCAAAATAGAAAATACTTTGCCTTGGACCTTGTCCAACACCATAGCTGAAAAGTGTAGAGAAAGAGAGAGAGCAGGGTCATGAATGGGCTAAGGGCACTTTTCATTCCACCCAGTGCATTAACCCTATGCAGTCTTTGGTCTCTTGGATGGTATTCAGATATTGGTAGTGTACATGTGCATAGGTGTACCAGCTTTGCTACAATTAATTTTAGATATCTAGAATTTTGTAAAATAGTGCTGTGATTACTAGTGTGTTCTCTTTGGTCAGTATTACATTAAATAAAGTAAAAATAGGTCCAAACCCTCAGAAAATGTCAATGTTTACTTCATGAAAATATACAAATCTCCCATTTGAATCAGTCTGAATCAAATCTGAATCTGGAGTCTTTACTTCAAACATAAGCCTTTTTGACCTTATGTTTGAATTGAAGAGGAAATATATGGATGATTCACATTTTCAATAAATCAGTTTTTTTGTTAATAACCAATCACTTCATCAGCATACAAAGAATTTTGTGCTAAAACATCATTCCATTCATCTTATTCCTTTCTCTTTGACAGGAGAGAGCTATGTATGTTCTTCCAATGAACCCTACCGTAAAGTGGACTACACCAAGAATGTCAATCCCAACTGGTCGGTCAATGTGAAAACAGGCACATTCCGCTCGCTACCATCTCTTACCACCTCAAAGAGCGACCTTAGAGAACGAGAGAGCAAAGATTTCATCAAACCCAAGCTGGTGACGGTCATCCGGAGTGGCGTCAAACCACGCAAGGCCGTCCGGATCCTCTTAAATAAGAAGACGGTTCACTCCTTTGAGCAGGTGCTTACGGACATCACTGATGCCATTAAACTGGACTCTGGAGCTGTGAAGAGACTCTACACTCTGGAGGGCAAACAAGTAAGTGATAGATATAAAAAGCCATTTATAAAGTCATTTTAATAAAGATGTTAGACAAAGCCAAGGGGGGTTAAATTGGTCTCAATTCTGCCAAAGGGCATCATTATTCCAAATGTTTGCTGAGTGAGTGAGTGAGTGGGTGGTCAGTTTATTGTCTCTCATTCTCAATTATGTCAAACATGGTCCCAGTACTGTCAATTCAACATTATTAAGGATGAATGTAAACATATTTTTTCGTCCTCAGATGTGCCAGATTGTCCTTTTGCATTTAATTGCTTTTAATAAATGTGAATGCTTCCATGTCACCACTCTCAAGGGAGCCTCAAATAATGATCTGGACTGGTGCATGTAGTATTTACATATAGATAGTTCAGAATTATACATCACGAGGTGGTAATGATCACCTGAACCCTTTTTAATGCTGAACACGCTTGAGCCCTACTGGACAGGAAATCCAGATGGGCCGTGTCTTTAGTCACGTCTGTGGTTGTTAAGACAATAATACTTTGTTATGCCATCTTTGTTTTATTTGTATGGTTATGGCCCAAAACCCACACTCTAAAACAGGGGTTCCCAACCTTTTATTTTTTTATTTTTATTTATTTTTCAGCTGAACCCATATGACCTAAATTACTTAAAATCTCAGGGGTATCTTTTAGTGGTCACATAAATGAATACATTTAATTTCTGTCATACTTTGGCTTCATATTATTAAAGGAATAGCTCACACAAAAAATCATAATTCTTTCCCCCTCATGTCATTTCAAACCCATATGAAATTCCTTTTTATGCAGAACATCAAAAGAGATTTTTATTTAATTTGATTGAAGATGACCCTATCTATTTTTAAGACAATGGCAGTGGATGGTGCCTCACATTAAAGCTCACAAAAGGACCTAAAGTATCATAAAAATAGTGTTGAGAATTATAAAAGAAAGTCATACGGGTTTGGTACGACATGAGGGTATTTTCATTTCTGGGTGATCTATACTTTTAATTGAAATCCTGTGATTTTGATTTTCATATTAATTTTTGTAGGTAAACATATTTGTTTTGTCATTTAGGTAAAAAGTACTTAAATAACTCTGGTTATTTACAGCAATATCTGAACAAAATCAGACAGGAGGACACATTGGAGTAGTTCTTAGTGTCTCTTGGCTTTGTATAATGTTGAGGATTGGCAGAAAGCACAATTGACCTTTATATTCAGTTAGTGACAGGGACACTGAGAATTCAGCCATGGTCTTCCCAACAGAGACACTATTCAAGACAGAGTGTGTCCCAGTGTTTATACCTTCTCTTTTCATCTGTTCACCTACGCATTCCTTCCTGTCTATTTGCCTCTCTGTGTTGTTTGCTTTATGTTTTAAAGCTTCAGGCACAATTGGTCTGTTCCAAAACTTAGTGAGCTGCCTCGCTGTTTCCAGGCAGCTTTCTTCTTTGGCAGCATCCTAACTGAAATAAAGCCTCATAAGAGAGCCATTTGGAACGCTCTAAATAGGCGGCAACTCTGTGCATCATTCAAATAGCGCTCCTCACACGCAGCGCACAAGACTCGACTCGCAACTGATTTCAATACAGGTGAAGAGAGAGGGACAGTGTTTACTACAATGATAATAATTATGCATAGCACACACACATTTGGGGTTAAAATAGTCAGTTTTCTATGATATTAAAGGGGTCATGACATATTCTTTTATTATAATTGTATTATCTTCCCTGAGGTCCACATAGAATGTCAGTAAAAAAATAAAAAAATAAAAATTGCACCAAAACAGTCAGAATTTAATCATATATGATCACTTTCCACCCTGTCTCTGCCCCTCTGTCTGAAACACTTGGTTTTAAGCTATCTGGCCAAAAACTGTTCTCAAGTAAAAGTATAATTACTTGAAAAAAATAATGACTCAAGTAGAAGTAATGATGTTAATAATTACTTAAGAGTGAAAAAGTATCCAATTAAAAGAATACTCAAGTAGCAAGTAACTAGTTACTATCATATGTTACAAAATGGATGTTTAATCTCCAATATTCCATTACATAACACACATTTAACATGGATTACATAATAATAATAATAATAATAATGTAATAATAATAATAATAATAATTGTTATTATTATTATTGGATATTCTTTCATCATTCACACTTATGTTGTTCCAAACCTTTATGAATTTCTTTCTTCGATGCAACACAATTAAGGAGATATAGAGAGAATTTTAGTCACCATTTACTTTCACTGCATGTTTTTTCCTCCATATTTTTAAAGGAAATGTTGACTAAGACTGTCAACATTCTGACTAACATTCTGTCTAACATCTTTTGGGATCCACAAAATACAGAAAGTCACACAGGTTTGGAACAACATGAGTGCGGGAAAATGATGACAGAACATTCATTTATGGTTGAACTATCACTTTAAGGATGCTTGTCAGATTTGGACAAATCTGTCAATTAGAAGAGAAGTTTAGAAACCAGTTTCTAGTAATTATTATGGTGAAAAAACGTGAACAATATTCCACAGGGCCAATCATATATAATCTGAATAAAACGAAGCAAGATCATGCTTTTATTAATGGCTACCTTCGCTATGTCACAGTATGGATTCTTAGTTTAGTTACAGTATTTTCAGTATAGAAAGAATTTAGATAATTAGTTCTGTACAGTAAGTGTAGACTGCATCTTATCTCTGTATTTGGAAGCGTCTTAGGCTTATTTAAGTTCAGAGTTTGTTCTCTGTTGTCCATGAGAAAAATGCTCCACATCTGTCAAACAAAAAGTTGTGCTGTGAAAGCTGTCAGAGGCACGGCGAGTAGGCTTTAATTGCGAATAAACCTACGATAGAAATTAGCGAACCCCAGAAGCCTCTGCAAAGCCTTGCGGGAATCTGGGGTTGGCCAACTGGAGACGGCTCTGACCTTGGCAGGGTCCATGCGCACTCCCACGGACGAAACTAAATATTCTAAATATTCGAAGTTCCTCCTATGGATGTCAAAAGCCATCTTCCACTCATCCCCCTCCTTGATCCGGACAAGGTGATAAGCATTGCGTTAGTCCAACTTCGTAAAGACGGACACTCCCTGAAAGAGTTTGAAAACTGAAGACATCAATGGCAAAGGATAACAATTCTTCACTGTGATGTCATTCAGTGATTGGCTTGGTGGAATGGGTGATGACGATCAGGGGCGTGCCGCTGAGGGTATGGTCTGTGATAGGTTCATCCAACTGGACTGTCGGAACTTGCCACTTGGAAGCCATTTCGATGTCCATAAAGTTCCCTTCGGCTCTGGAATACAGCAATGCGGAGACAGCATGGCTGGTTGATCCATACTGCAGCCGGGCCGGGAGAAGAGTGCATAATCCGTGGGTTTTGTCCAGGGGTGTTGCACTCACCAGTAACCCCCTGCCTACTGATGAGCTGTGTCTTTTACTGGACAGGAATCTGAGAAATGACCAGAAGGGTCACAATGAAAACAAAGTCCTTGAATGAGGCGTTGCTGCTTCTCCTTATGAGAAATACGAGCCCTCCCAACATGCATGGGCTCTGCCTCTGACCGTGATTCTGATGACCTGGCCGAAACTGTGGACTGGGTATGGTGGTCAGCCACCCGGGCAGGTAGAGAATGGTGGCGGCGGCGTATGGCCAGACGTTGATCCACTCGGATCCACCAGGTCCACCAAGTCATCAAAGCGGGAAGGCAGGTCCAAGGGATAGATTTCATCCTGGATGTCGTCGGAAAGCCCATGCAGAAACAGGTCCCACATGGCATGATTGTTCCACTCACAAGATGCAGCAAGGGTGCGGAACTCTATGGCATAGTCCGCAACCCACTGATCTCCCTGAGACAGTCCGGATAAAACCCTTGCCGCCTCACAACCTTGAGCCGAGTGATAGAACACTCAGTGGAGCTCCGTGGCGAATGCTTGGAATGAAGCGCAACAGGGATGTCTATTGTCCCACATGGTGGTTCCCTATTCACCGGCCCTTCCGGTGAGGAGCATGATAATGCCACTTTCATTTTTTCCGACAGGAAAGCAGAGGGCTACAATGTGAAGGACAAGGAACATTGTGAAAGGAAAGTGCTGTAGGACCCTTCCTCACCTGAGAACGGGGCTGGAGGGTTGAGACGAGTCTCTAAGCATCCAGAAACGTGGGGAACCACCAGAGCCGGTGAGGGCACTTCCTGGGTGGGACCGGCATCAGGAGGCTGGCGGAGTTGTTGAACGACAGAGGTGAGCTCAGCAAGCTGCAATGCCATCATCTCCAGAGCCCAGTTAGAAGCAGAGATCTGATCCTGCTGACGTCCCAGTAAAGTTCCCTGCTGAGACAAAGAGTGGATTCCTCCGCTGGGTCCATCCTGGCTAGATTGTTCTGCCAGAATGAGACAAAGAGACCCAAGAGCAGAGGAACAGTTCAAAGAATTTATTCACAATAAATAATAACTTCAACTGGGCTGGTGAAGCGTGGAGAACCCGGCACCGACTGCAGTATGAAGGCAATGGGTGTGTTGTCGATGTGTGCGTCGTGGTCATGTGGAGAGCAGATCCATGAGAAATCCTCCATGAAGAGTGTGTTCATATGCGAGTGTGTGTGTCGTGGTAGTAAGGAGCAGATCGGTGAGGAATCCTCCATTGAAGCGTCATGTGTGCAGAGAACAAGCACACAGCAAACTGGAAGGTAACCATACTCCCAAAATGCGGATAGATAGCAATATAAACATTTAGATACACGAGACAGGACCAACTAAGGCAGAGAGAGCGAGGTGAGTTACTTCAACACACAACAACAATCTAGCAAAGAACATGACACAATGAAGGGATTAAATAGGCAGTGAATCAGCAGAGAATTCCCATGGAAACACTGATCACGCATGCCGGCAGCGCCTGAGACACATGAGGGAGAGAAATAAAAAAACAAACAGAACAGACCGACGAACTCACCGGAACCGTGACAGTTGGTGCTTCGCGTCTGTCCGGGACACATCAGGACGCTATTTTAAACCTCAAATGCGATGTGGTTTTTGACAACCTCTGTAAGTTATTTTTGTGATCCAATCACAAAACATTGGTTAGACTTTATTTTAATGTGTCCTTGTTACAGTGTAATTACAAAAGTAATTACTGATTATTACTAATTAACAACATGTACATTCTATAGGTTTAGGTTTCGGGTAAGTGTTTGGTTTAGGGTTAGTTGCTTGTAATTATGCATAACTGACTGTTATTACTATATAAATACATGTAAAATGTGTAACAAGGACACATTAAAATAAAGTGTTACCAAAACATTTTACACCCCGTTTACAACTATATTTAGCGCTGACCATTTGTGATCAGATAATCCGAAATGTGTCTTATTACCTGCTGTAAACAGGGTCTAAAATGACTGCAGCCAGAGTTAGGGAATGTTATAGAACGACATCCGGCGGAAGTCCCACCCACATTCGTTTCTCCAGTAAGTCCCCCAGGAAAAAGGTGGATAACCTGTTATGAACTGTTGACATTTCTTTTAATTTTTGCAGGAACTTGTGGGTTCCATTTTGTATGTTCTTCAGTAAACTGCCATTTTTCAAACCATTGCTCAAATTTCTCTAAAAGGCTCCACCAGTATGATAATCTTAGGGAGCCTCAAATGATGCCTGAAGTATGTAAGAGAATGAGAAACTGATCAGCGAATCAGATCAGAAAAGTTGACCGCCCCCACTTTGTGCTTACACTGTACTATACTGAATGCCAGATTAGTAGTTCTGAACCATCTTTTCCTTTTGGTCAACCCTGTGGTTGATTTACCTCAATCGAAACTACTGTTCCTTCCTTTACAACATGGCTATGTCATAGTAAACCTAGAATGACTTCCTGCATAATCTGAGATTTATTTTTATGTTAAGATGTTGCAGCGTTATTCTGCATGTGTTTAGAGGTATTTTTCTTTCAAATCAGGATACCAAGACTGCGCAGCCTCCACATTCTGATGAAAGATGGTATATGCAGGGTTGGGAGGGTTACTTTTGAAATGTATTCCACTACAGATTACAGAATACATGCTGTAAAATGTAATTTGTAACGTATTCCATTAGATTACTCAAGGTTAGTAACATATTCTAAATGACTTCTTCAGCACTGGTAAATTTTTTCACTTGTTTTGACTAAAAAAAACCCTGCCAGTACAGTAAGACAAAATACACATGTTAAAAATAAATTCTTTGAAAAACTTAAATATCTTATGCAGTGTTGTTTCTAAAACAAGATAAATCAATCTGATCTTGTTTTAAAGATTTTTAGATATTTTTACAGGAAAACAATAAAAAAAATTATTATGAAGAATAAGATTTTTGGCCTAATATCAAATGTCTTACTAGAAAAAAATAAATTATGATCTAACGTGAATTTTCTTCATAAAAAATATGATTGTGCCTAGTAACATGCATGTAAAATGGCTAGAAATAGCATTTTAGCTTAGCGTAAAGCTGACAATTTACACAAGGTTTATTTCTATTTCTTCTGCTCCAAACTTATTTCAAACTTACTTCTCTGTCTGCTCGTATGAATGTAACACATCATAAGAAAGTGTTTCACTGCTGTTCAAATGCACTTTGGATCGCATAATTTATATGTATAAATGTTTTCCATCTGAAAGGACTAAATATTAAATGAAACAAATGACAATAAAATGCAAAGTAATCTCTTCAGTAATCAAAATACATTTTGAATGTAACTGTATTCTAATTACCAATGATTTAAATTGTAACTGTAGTGGAACACAGTTACTTATATTTTGTATTTTAAATACGTAATCCCGTTACATGTATTTCGTTACTCCCCAACCCTGAGTATATGATCATACAGGAGCAAACAAAAAAAGCAGTTGGGTGTAGGTGAATCATCCCCTTCTGTTCTCCTTCAAAAAAGCTGGGGTATGCACTTAGTGGGATAGCTGATGTGTCTTCATGATTTTGTCAGGGATTCGACCCAGCAGTGGTGAATTGTATTTGGAGAGCTCCTGCCTGCCTGTCTGCCCCTCTAAATCTCTTTGGAATTTAGAAAGGTAACTCATCTGCATGTTCAAAATCTGTCCCGACTTGATCTGCCTTAATTATGCAAAAGTGCATGCAAGAACTGCTTGGCAAAGGTGAATGCAGAATTATTATGGTAATATTTTAGACTGGTTTGCATAACTTAAGAATGCTATGGTTGAAATAAGTCCCTTACTTTGTCTTGTTAGGTGTGTGAGATTGATGTCAGGAAGAGATATTGTTTTTATTCGTTAAAAGAACACAGCTATGGAATACTTGATTCTGACTGGGTAATTGTGGCATTCTGGGGTCAGTATTTTTGTATGACTAATCATTCATGTTTATTTGATTTACTTAGTAAGAAGCAATGCAGGGTTTATTTTAGGATAATGACTGTTCAAATGTACAGTATCCATTACTTATGTTATTCCTACCTTGAGACCCTTCAATAATCGATAAAACCTCACATCCTACAAAGTTTACAGTCTTAATATTGGAGATCATTTGTATACAATTAAATTGTACCATATGTTGGATAGTCTAAAACAGGGATACTCAATTAAAGTTCCAAGAGGTCCTTTCCTTCCCAGTAAAGGTCTGAATAATTGTACGTAGCTTACATGGTGTCATATGGCTATGAAATGATATAAAATATATTTTTTAATAGTTTTATAACTTGCCATGTTGGCAGCAAAAATACTTTGTAAAAAAAAGCAATAAATAAATAAATAAATAATTCTAAACATTCAAAATAGTCTCTTCAAAACTGGGCAGGGTTGAGGACAATGGGGGCCCAGAGACAGCCAAAGTAGTGGGGTCTGTGGGATCTTCTACCAAAAGGTTAAAATATTTAATCAAGACTTCATCAGTCGAGGGCACTTAATGAATATTAAAAGATAAGATCAACAGTTCGTTTTGAAGCTAAATGACAGCAGTTCAGTTTTTGTGTTTAAATATTTTTACATTCCTAATATATATGTATGAGAGAGAGAGGCATTTTGATGGATAAAAATATGGGGGATCAGGGGTATCTCCTGAGAGAACATTTATAAATATGTAAAAGTCTGAATGGACCATTTTTATATTTTCCTTAAAGTGAGAATCTACTAAGTTACAAACAAAAAAACAAACAATTTACATAACAACAATGAAGCATTAAAATACTGTTTGTTTATATAAATATAAATAGGCTTTCCTTGCCACCCATGTCATGATGACATCTGTGATTAATTTTCACAAAATTAGAACAGGAATCTGCATTAAAAATGCTTAATTAAACATGCTGATTAATTAAGCTAAATTTAGATGGAAAAACGTTATAGTCTAAAGGCAGCACATTCACTTGTCCTGACACAAACCTGGCTTTGCTGAACTGTCTGAATCACACATCAGATAGATGAAGATAGTTTCTCTTTGCTTCATTTTTGGTTTCTGCAATGTGTTTAAGCAAAAGATGCCAGTATCTGTAGTGGTGTCTTTGCTACTGTTTTTAAAATAACTACGTACAGTGAATCACGCTTTATGTGGCACCTCTATAGCGGGGAGAGAGGCAGTGTATGGAGAGCAGGAATAAAAGGGCGTTCAGCGCTAGGGAAAAAGCGCATTGCGCTGGACACACTCCACTCTGCGCGTATAAACGTATGCTTACATAATAACTTAGCAAGGTGTCATATAACTTGCACAAAGGTTTAGATCCTGGTCCGGAGTGAATTGTCCTTCGGTCCAGATCCAGACCCGGAGTCTGCCTATTGAGTACCCCTGGTCTAAAACCTGTGAAGTAGACATTTAGCCTAAAGTGCTCTTTTGCATTATTCATTGACATTGAGCTGAGGATGAGCAGACAGGGTAGTTTACAACTAAAATATAATGACTGTAGTGTTATCCGTGATTGTGATGAGCATGCCATCTAGCCTGCAGCTCAGGGGTTCTTGATGTCTTTGAGTGGCTCTGTGGGAGTAGCTTCTGGCACACACATCAATGGGATTGTCACAGATAAGCATTAAAAATGTATGATGGGACATCACTCCAGTGGTACTCACACCTTTTAAGTCATTTTAAGAAATTCCTTTTTTACTAAGGTGAGAATTTCACTAATCTCGACATCAGCAGCTGAGCATTTTAGTTCAAGGTTGCAAGATCAACTCAAAGTGAATAGATTTGAAAGACAAAGATAAAATAAATGAATGATACAGTTATAGGATTCTTTTTATTATTATTATTTATTTATGAGCTTTTGCAATAATAGATAAGGACACTCAATGAGGCATGAGAAGAGGAGGGGGGTTGGAATTAAGAAACAACATGATCATACAAGTCAGCATGTTGTTACCGAGAGTTCCAGTACCCTAGGTTCAGCCACGAAATGCAGGCTTACTGACAAGAACCATCTCCTATCAAAAAATGTTTCATCAGCTCAAGTGTCTTTACCTTCCCTTGTGGCATGGCCAAAAGCTTGTTGCATCAGCAGCATGGAATACCTAGGTTTTGATCCTGTGTTGAAACCAGAAAGTAATCACATTCACATAATCAGTGACAAGCGTGATTCGGAGGTCGCATTTTTACCACATTTACCACAAAATTTTTACTCCACTGATGGGTATTTTTGTGGCTTGAGGGTCTAGTGTATTAAATATGCTTCCTCTTCCTGCACAGCAGAAAACAATTTTGGCACCCCTCTGTGGACATTTCACATGTGTTGGTATGCCCAACAATACTTACAGCTTTGGCCACTGGGGGCAGTGTTTTAAAATTTCATAGTAGCAACAGAACGAATTTAGCTAAAGAAAAGTCAAGTGCTGCGTCCAAATATCCATACTTCCCTACTATAAAGTATGCCAAAAACAGTATGCCAATGGACTAGTATGTCCGAATGCACTGTATTCTTGAAGCAGTAAATAAACAATTACCCGGATGACCTACTATTTTCAGTGAGATTCTGAAGTGCGGATCGACTGGACACTTTGATCCCATAATCCCTCAGGAGCTGAGGCGACATCACATTCAAAACGCTGGATTTAAAAGAACGGCGGTGAATCATGAGTCGGATGGTTCTTCTCAACTGTAAGTGCTATTTATACACCAAGATAATGGTTCCCTGTGCTTAAATGGTGCTTGTTTAACAAAACCTGAGCGGATATTTTTTGCGGTTGTGTTCTTACGTCATATATTCGGGTCACGAGACAATGCCCACGTCCCCGGATGAAGTATGTCCGAAATCTATTCATACTACTCGCATGTATACCTAAAAGAACGTACTGTTTTGCTGGCAGATAAGTGTGTCCTTCATCAAATACAGTACATGCTGTGACAGTACGTGGTTTCGGATGCAGCAAACCTTTTGTTTTTGATTTCACAGAGAGATCAGACTTGAATTCAAACGAGCGGGATGGACACTATGTCTCTGACCGTTATGATTTTCTTCTAAAGTTTGGCTTGTAAACATTTAATATATAAATAAAACTTGACATTGCCACCGACAGCCATTAACTTGCATCTTGCAAACCCTGAACTTGTTTGTTAGAACATACCAGTGCAGAGTATAAATAATGTTCATTATAATTACATATGTGCCCTTAATATGTTAGGATTCAGAATTAATTAAAAAAATACATAAATGTATAGAAATAAATACAAATTATTAATGAATCAGTTTTTATGAATTGGATAGTTCTGGTTCTGGATGCTGATTGGTCAATAAACCATTCCAGCTGTGCTAAAATACATGATTTATTACACACCTTATCAATGCTCAGCTCCCTTAGCGGATATTTCGTTCAGTTTCGTGAGGGATTATAACTTCTAGCAGAGAAGATATCGCAAAGAATACTCTTAATAAAATAAAATTTTTGTCCTTAATATTTTTATTATGTAGTAACTATTTAAGTCATAATATCTAAAAGCCATAAAGCACTTGAGGTGATATATTGTGAATAAAGTCATACTGTACAAAAATGTTTTATCAGGTAACCTGAATTGTGCTTAATGTGGAAACATATCTAAATTGACTGGTTGTATTCATTCTTACTAAATCAACCTGACTAATAAGGTTACAACAATGAAAGTCATTTTTATGAGTTACATCAAGTACAAATAGATTCTTGAGAGAACAATTGCAGGTTACCACTTTTTTAGTGTAGCCTCTCATATCTTTTTGCTGAATTATAGTAGATTTATGTTCTTAGCAGTCCTAGGACTTAATAAGGGTGATCATGTGCTCACTGACTGAACCTTATGTGTCCTCTGCAGAGTGAATCATACCACTGACAGATTGAACATCTTGAAAAAAAAATATTAATTAAGTGCTTATTATTAATTCAGTTATAAAATGATTATAATTGAATTAAGATATCAGTTAAAAATAATTGTGTCTGGTTATTGTTAAGTGGTGAATGTTTTAAGTAAATTGGCCCACTCTTGCACTTCTTTGCAGTTTATCCTCTGTGCTGGTATCAGCCCTCACCATGTTGGGGTGAGGTTAGATGAGGCTCAGTGCCACTGTACTCTCACTGTATTTCTGTTCTTAGCCTCATAGTAAGATTAAGGTCTTTGATTAATCTCTTTATCTCTTTAACTGAGGTTTGAGCTAAACAGATAATACAATCCGATTAATTTTCAAAAATTGGCAGGAAAGTGTTGATGGAAGAAAAGAATACTTTTTCTTAGAATCTTGTATGTGAGCACTGCTGAGTCTACTAGATGAAAATCCATTGAAAATTCATTACAGTTAAGCTGCTTTTCACACCCTGACTATACCTTGTTGCTTTCAGGGTGTTTATGTGTATGTGTGTGTGTACACGCATGTGCTAGAGAATTTCCCATGGCATTGTGTTGACTTAAGAGCTGTTTTTGTTGGTTCAAGTCAAGCAGGGCATCTCTGCATGTCATATGTGTTTACACCTGGCACGTCCTCACTAGGACTGTGAAGAGTTTGAGGTGGCGTGTCCCCAATGCACAGCTGCAAACACACCCAATAAAAAAGACACCCCCTGCTTGTCTCATTCCAGAGACTATATCGCATTGCCAGAAATGTACTTTTTTCTGAAGGTGCCAATATTTGTCCCCTGGAATTGATTTTCAGGGGCATTTTTACCTTTATGGGGTCACATTTTTGCTGAGTTGAAAGACCCAAATTCAGAGATGCAGGGAAAAATCTTTATTAAAGGGAAACCAAACAAAATACATACAAAAACTCACTCAGTGGAGGAAAAGACCAAGTAGAACTAATAGAAAGTTTGAAAAAAGTAACATAAACTGACCAAAGCTCTAGTTAGCTGAACCAACCAACAGGGCAAACACACTAAACAATAATGCACAGGACTCAACATGAGGGGAGCTTAAATAGGAAGAGGTTAAAGGGAGGCAGGTGCCATGGATAATCAGTTGATTGAAGTAACAATCATTGCCATGTCAACTGGGGCTGACACCCTTACATGACACCTGCAAAACACAAGAGGAAGGGGGAGAAACAAGCAGACAAGACAAAGTGACAGATAGAGGGGGCACAGTCATGGCCAGACTGTAATGGTACCGGGTTCCTCCATCTCCTATTGGTCAGCAGCAGGCTCCTCCGCCTCGTGGAGGTCAGCAGCAGGCTCCTCCGCATTCTGGTAGTCAGCACTGGGCTCCTCCACCTCTTGGCGGTCAGCCACGTGTTCTTCTGCCTCCTGGCAGTTAGCAAGGGGCTCCTAGCCAACAACTTGTGATATCATGTAAACGCCTTATACGGATTTCTTTTATTGGGGTAAGGTCATAAACAGTTCATGCATAAACCGGTAAGCACACATAGATATTTGCCTATTAACACGATTTTGCTTTGCATGTAAACATCTTTACCTATGTTCTTAGCAGCTTAGCCAATGTGCACAAGCGTTGTGCGCATGACTGTTTGCATTTTGATGTCAAAAGCAGATAATAACCCAATGATTTAAAATATTATCTTGCATTGTCACATTTTTTTGAATAAGCTGATTTTTGGTTGTTATCAGTGTATTGGTATGCATGTCAATGCACATTGTTTAAAATTTGACAGTTACTATAAGACAAGCACTAAGCACTGAATAAGCCTGTAAGGGAGTCACACATTATGAGAGAAGGAGGACACTGGGGCAGGATGTTTCAGGTCTCAGGTGAGATTTTAATCACAAACACAAACACAGTCACAACTGGCACAGTAACTTCTTCAGCTTCACAAACTCTTTAGCGTCACAGGCTAGTAGTCACTGCCTCTTAATCAACACAAAGTCTTTATCACAACACTTTAGCGTCACAAACTCAGTAGCTTCACCGTGAGACTCTCATGCCAGTCTCTCTCTCTCTCTACTGGTGGTGTGGCCGCTTATATGCCGCTCTCCCCATGCTCACTGAAATTAGAGACAGGTGTTAGACATAATCTAGCTCAGGTGTAAGCACCCTTGCCGCTTTCTCTCTCTCTGGACGGATGCTCGACCACACCCCCGCTGCCACCAAGCCATACCACTTAGTCTTTTAACAGGGTCAAATAACGATCCAAGCCTGACCATTAACCAGGCATTGCCTAAAAATCAGAAAAAAAATCCTTTCATCAAACAATGAATTATGAATATTTAGGGGTAACATGCATGTTAACACAAGAGCCACTGGATGCCATCTGCTTCCGAGCCTTCCAAGTCTAATTCATGAGAGGTGGGGGTGGGGTGGAGAGGCGTGGGCTGCCCACTGAGACTCCATCCAGCTCTGCTGTAACTGAACCTAAAGACTGGGGGATTTATTGTGCAGCTGGCAGGTGTGGGCCATGTTTGGGGGGGCTCACAGATCTGTACTAGCCAACACAAGACTCTCTCAGTCAGACACGCTCCTTAACGTCTAACTCCATAAATGCTGATTGCTCTTTTCCTTTCTTTTTTTTTTTTTTATTAAAGAGCTTTGCTTGGTTTTACATCTTAGAAGCAGATTGAGAGAAGCCACACATGTTCTTTGGCAGGAGTTTTGATTTGCTTTGCCAATTTAGTAATCTGTAAATAAGACTGACCAATTTTGATATATTATAGCTGTTGACGTGAGTCACGTCTCCAACCAACTGCATGCTTGGTGATTAGCTGATAATGGCATCCAATGACATGGTAATAGAGACCCATGACCCATAATCATTTTGTAAGTCTGCATGAGGACAAGTCTGTCTCCAGGGAAACAGCAGAAGGATCGTACCCTTAAGTTATCATTCCTATCCCATATGCATCTTCCTCCATGCCACACCTTCAGTGTCCTTACAAATAGCATGAAAGTCACTTAAAGGGCTCATGATTAGATCTCTGTAAGCTTTTAGAATCATTTGCACATTCATGGAAAACATTCTACATACAGTTGAAGTCAGAAGTCAGAAGTCAGCCAAGACCTCAGAAAACAAAATGTGGACCTCCTCAAGTCTGGTTCATCCTTGGGAGCAATTTACAAATGCCTGAAGGTACCACGTTCATCTGTACAAACAATAGTGCGCAAGTATAAACACCATGGGACCACACAGCCATAATACCGCTTAGGAAGGAGACGCATTCTGTCTCCTAGAGATGAACTTAGTTTGGTGCGAAAATGCAAATCAATCCCAGAACAACAAAGGACCTTGTGAAGATGCTGGAGGAAACAGGTAGACAAGTATCTATATCCACAGTCAAATGAGTCCTATATCGACATAACTTGAACTGCTGCTCAGCAAGGAAGAAGCCACTGCTCCAAAACCACCATAAAAACGCCAGACTACAGTTTGCAAGTGCACATGGGAACAAAGATCTTCGTTTTTGGAGAAATGTCCTTTTGTCTAATGAAACAAAAATGTAACTGTTTGACCATAATGACCATTGTTGTGTTTGGAGGAAAAAGGGTGAAGCTTGCAAGCCGAAGAACACCATCCCAGCAGTGAAGCATGGGGGTGGCAGCATCATGTTGTGGGGGTGCTTTGCTGCAGGAGGGACTGGTGCACTTCACAAAATAGATGGCATCATGAGGAAGGAAAACTATGTGGATATATTGAAGCAACATCTCAAGAGATCAGCCAGGAAGTTAATGCTCGGTCGCAAATGGGTCTTCCAAATGGACAATGACCCCAAGCATACCTCCAAAGTTGTGGCAAAATGGCTTAAGGACAACAAAGTCAAGGTATTGGAGTGGCCATCACAAAACCCTGACCTCAATCCAATAGAACATTTGTGGGCAGAACTGAAAAAGTGTGTGCGAGCAAGGAGGCCTACAAACCTGACTGAAAGGAATGGGCCAAATTTCCAGAAACTTATTGTGAGAAGCTTGTGGAAAGCTACCCAAAATGTTTGACCAAAGTACAAACAATTGAAAGGCAATGCTACCAAATACTAACAAAGTGTATGTAAACTTCTGACCCACTGGGAATGTGATGAAAGAAATAAAAGCTGAAATAAATCATTCTCTCTACTATTATTCTGACATTTCACATTCTTAAAATAAAGTAGTGATCCTAACTGACCTAAGACAGGGAATGTTTCCTACGATTAACTGTCAGAAATTGTGAAAAACTGAGTTTAAATGTATTTGGCTAAAGTGTATGTAAACTTCTGACTTAAACTGTAGATCTTAAAGCCTTCATCTTTTCTAAATATGCTTGGAATTTAGAAATATGCATGTAATGTTACGTCACAAACACCACATGTTTTCTGTACCCAAGCCAGTAATCTCACTGTATACTTGCAAAGAGATCGGATTTACATAGCTGCAGATTTTAGCCGAAGGATAAGAAGAGTGGCCTTTAAAGTCAGCATGAAATGGTTCGCAACCCATTTTACTTCCATAATGTGATTTCAGAATGAAACAGGATATTCAGTGAGAAAAAAATATCGGGTGGGACATGACTTTATGCATCGGGATATTGTTTGGATTGGTAAATGGACTCTAAATGACAGGCGGTTGGAGAGGAGGGTCTGAAAAATAAGAGGGCTTGTACATAATGAATACTGATAAATTGTGCACAATAAGAACAAGAATGTGTATAATGAAAGTAAAAAGGGTAATGTAAGGTGATTTTATGTTGACTCAAATACACTGTAGGTTGTGATGACATTGATGAGCCAAGCAGGTGTGTGTAATTAAGCCAGTGTTTGTGAGAAGCTCAATAAGATTGTTTGTTTGCATGAGTTGTACCCTGAAGAAGGCAGCTGTGCCGATATGCATGGGTTTGCAATCCACATTTCTCCTTTTTTACTGTTGACAGTTTTTTTTATTTTTTTTATTGTTTCTAATATGAAATAGCCAACTTAATAAAGGTAGTTTTAATTAAGAACTGAAGAGTGCCTTGGAACCTACTTCTTGATCTTTTGACACTGTAGGTAAGGTTCTAAAAAATACATACAAAATAAATAACCTAGATGCAAAACTGCTTCCTCAAAATTAGGTCATATTTAATTTTAGATCTACAATGACTGTAAGTGACATAGAATGAAACTAACTTAGACAAATAAAATAACCTCAGTTATAGTCATTGACTGAGTTATAAATATTTGCTATCAAGGGAACCTGATAATTAGACAACAGTATGTAGATTATGATGCGATTCTGCTACATAACTGATGACATTTTGTTTTATGGTTTACTAAATTGTTTGTTTCTGTCAGTGAGTATTTTAGCAGATCTCCATAGTTTTGTTCATCACAGACAGATAAATGCAGAGATGGAGGCAGAGTGCAATTTAATGAAATGTCTGAAATGAGTGCATGTCAGTTGTTATGGACAGTGATTGGGGTGGTGATTGACATGTAGCCCCTAGATTGCATTAGCATAATAATAGCCTTGCAGTGTTCTGTGTTTGTATGACATCAGAATAATGTGCACAAGCAAATCAGAAATCCCCTGCATACAGTCTGATGGCAGATCACTTCAGGACACAAGTCTTTTAAATCACATTAGATCAAGATCTCACAGCAATCAATATGACATGCTGTTTTCAACACATTACAGTCTGTCTGTGGGGGTTTATTTAATGTCTAATCTAATCTCTTTGACCTGTCAATCACCCATGTTGGTTGGGGCCTGGGTAGCTCAGTGAGTAAAGACGCTTACTACCACCTCTGGAGTTCACAAGTTTGAATCCAGGGCATGCTGAGTGACTCCAGCCAGGTCTCCTAAGCAACCAAACTGGCCCGGTTGCTAGGGAGGGTAGAGTCATGTGGGGTAACCTCCTCGTGGTCGCTATAATGTGGTTCGCTCTCGGTGGGGCGTGTGGTGAGTTGTGCGTGGATGCCGCGGTGGATGGTGTGAAGCCTCCACACGTGTTATGTCTCCGCGGTAACGCGCTCAACAAGCCACGAGATAAGATGCGTGGGCTGACGGTCTCAGAAGTGGAAGCAACTGAGATTTGTCCTCTGCCACCCGGATTGAGGCGAGTCACTACACCACCACGAGGACTTAGAGCGTATTGGGAATTGGGCATTCCAAATTGGGGAGAAAAAGGGGAGAAAAAAAATCACCCATGTTGGTTTTATCTCATTATTAATGATATCTCATTATATATAGCATATACTGTATATATATATATATATATATATAATTGTAACTTAGTTGCTTTTTAGTTGCAGATACACACGAGATGGTTTTAAAGTGGTCCTCCTTAAAGTGGCTTTGGGTCCTGATAGGCACAAGTGGACCTCCATACAGCATTATTTGCTTGACTTGTTTTAAGGGCAGATCAGGATTAAATAGAATAATTGAGGTCAAACATACTGTATCATGAATCTGGATAGCAATTATTGTATGCCTTCGAATTAATAAACAGCATCTGCCTCCGTGCCATTAATGCAGCTCTTTTGCATCACACACAGACTGTAAGTAGCAGAAAAAAATAGAAAGTTAAAGCCAAAGCGTCTGTGGCTTGTCTGACCGGCCTACCAGCCACAGCAGGCATCGCTAGGAGACATAGGGCTGGCACACGACCAGAAACGTGTCAGTGGAGCCAGTCAGGGTCATTGTGTGATCTCAATGTCCTCTTTTGTTTATGTCTACCCAGTCTGGAAACTTTATCAAGTGAGCCCAATGGGATTTCCACGTTTCTCATTGTTTTCCGGTATCAGTTTCCTGTTTGTTGTCATTTTTCATTTCTTGTTTCTACACATTCCTTTACAATCACAAGCTCCTGTCACACATGAGAATACTTTTTTCACATTTTCTGCATTTATTTTGTGGGCAAATCTGCGATATTTCTGTGGAATTACTTTATATAAACAGAGATGAGAGTACTACACTCTTATTGATAGTTTAAAATATAAAAAAATATTGCCACAATATTTAATAAACAAACAAACAAGGTGTGGGGGATGTGTCAGCATGACCAGAAGAGACATCGACATGTTGCTACTGAATGTTCCAGTGTCCTGAAATCGACCCCATTCTGCCTTATTACTGACAAGCACCATCTCTCATCAGACATTTTTGCATAAATTTAAATGGGTTACATTTTTCCTGTGGCGCTACTGATAGCCAGTTGCACAAGCAGCCTCAGAAACATGTTTTCTGGTCCCATTGATTCACGCAATCAATGATAAGTGCGATATTGACATTGCATTTTCCTTTATAAGTTTACATCTGTACTCCACTCCACCCATACGTTCAACAACACTTCCAGCTTTGGCAACTAGGGGCAGTGATTGAAATTTCGGTATACCGATTTCAGTGGAAGAACTTCTGACCTACTGTCACTAAATTCACAGTGAAATTGGTCTAGATGTGTAAAACTTTGTGGAAAAACAGGAATTCAAATTCTGCTGAACTCAGTGGAGCTTTCTGCAGAGTTCTGCAGAGTGCAGATTCCGCCTGCTCAAACGTTTTTGAAAATAAATTATTCAAAGCACCAAACACAATGATATTTTGAAGAGTTTTGAACCAGAAAGATGAAGTTGGGAAGAATAAGCCAAAAGTTTCATGATCCCTATATATCAGAGTCTGAATCTACAGACAAACTCTAATATGTCTTTCATATTTTAAAGCGTAATGTTAGAATCCTGAGAAATTGTTACTCAAACAAATTTAGCATCATCGGGTTTACTAATTCTACCCAGGTACACGATTAAAATAATAATATTAATATTCCATAAGTATAACTAAAAGTTATTAAATCTCAAATGTTAAATATTTTAGTGACATATAAGCCTTCACAGGAAGCACTTTGATTGACTGTAACCCACAAAGTGACAGTAGCTCTAGTGTGGGTCTGATGTTACTGTGGTTTGACAGCTCATCTCACTGCAGTGAGAAATGAAAGCTGATGTCCCATTCGCCACCATATCCTCATCAGTTATGCCTCCTACACACCACATGACTTTCAAGACGTCGGATTGTGGTACTGTTCACATTACACAACTGTCTCATGTTTTCCTTTGTCCATTGTCAGGTATTGATTGTTTGTATGTAACTTTGTTGGAGAGTCAAGTCTATGTCAAGTCTAGTTATGCCAAGCCAAGTTTATGTTATGTCAAGTTCATGTTTATGTTTACTTCATGTTTGTAGTTAGGGTTTATGGAATACACGTTGGAATGCACGTCATTACCAGTGCCAGCTACATCGTTACAGAGACAACGTTACAGAATACCTGACCAACAAAAATGAACCCCGCAATCCAACTCCTATGCCTACGTCAGGGGAATTGTCCCCTGGAGGATTACGTGGAGGACTTTTGCACTCTGGCATGCCAGGTGGACTTTAATGAGGTTGCCCTCAAAGACATTTTCCATTTTGGATTAACTGAGTCAATCTGCTGATGCCAGGCGGTCAGAGTACCCACAGCCTGACTCAGTATATTGACCTTGCCCTACAGATTATTGGTTCTACGTTCACTGTGGGGGAGGCAGATGCCAAGCCAGAGTTCCACGTCATGGCCGCCAAGCCAGAGTTCCATGTCATGGCCGCCAAGCCAGAGTTCCACGACATGGCCGCCAAGCCAGAGTTCCACGTCATGACCGCCAAGCCAGAGTTCCACATCATGGCCGCCAAGCCAGAGTTCCTCGTCATGGTCGCTGAGCTAGTGCCATCTTTTGCCCCGGATCCTGAGTCTGCTTCATGCCATGTCACAGCCATGCCTCAGCCTGCTTCATGCCATGTCACAGCCACGCCTCAGCCTGCTTCATGCCATGTCACAGCCACGCCTCAGCCTGCTTCATGCCATGTCACAGCCATGCCTCATCCTGCTTCATGCCATGTCACAGCCACACCTCAGCCTGCTTCATGCCATGTCACAGCAACGCCTCAGCCTGCTCCATGCCATGTCACAGCAATGCCTCAGCCTGCTCCATGCCATGTTACAGCAATGCCTCTGCCTGCTCCATGCCATGTCACAGCAATGCCTCAGCCTGCTCCATGCCATGTCACAGCAATGCCTCAGCCTTCTCCATGCCATGTCACAGCAACGCCTCAGCCTGCTCCATGCCATGTCACAGCCACGCCTGAGCCTGCTCCATGCCATGTCACAGCCATGCCTGAGCCTGCTCCATGCCATGTCACAGCCACGGCTGAGCCTGCTAAATGCCACATCACAGCCACGTCTGAGTCTGTTCCACACCTTGTCATAGCCACATCTGAGCTATTGGACCTGGAGATGGTTCCCGCCCTTGTACCACCCTATGGACGCTTCCTCAGGATCAGACAAGGGGAACTTCCGACCCTCTGAATTCGCCTAGACCCTCCGAGCCCTGGACTCCGCCCTTGGTTCTCCAAACCCTCAGTTACACCTTGGCTCTATGTCCCTTCGGCTCCACCGTAGTCCTTCAGCCATTCGGTTTCTCTGGGGTCCCTCGTCCCTCCAGCTCTGCCTTGTTCAGTCGGTCACCTGGCTCCGCCTGAGCTCTCCAATCCCACAGCTACGCTTCATCAATCCGAGCCTGCGGCTCCACTGGGGACCTCCTTGCCTATGGCTACGCCTTGGTCATCAGTCCCACCGGCTCCGCCTCTGTCCTCCAATCCCCCAGCTCCACCTCGGTCCGCCGAGCCTTGGGCGCTACCTCGGTTCTCCGAACCTCCGGCTCCACCATGGTCCTTCGAGCCGTCGGCTACTCTCCGGGCACCAAGTTCCCTGGTGTTGCCCCTCAAGTCTCTCACGGCCCCGCCTTCCACGGCTCCGCCCCTCAAGCCTCTCAGGGCCCCACTTTCCATTGACTCTGCCAGGCCATGTCTTTTCTAGCCATGCTTCAAGACCCCCCCCCCAACTCCCTATAGAACTTTGGGTTGATGCCATGTTTTTTGTGTTTTGTTCATGTGTTGGGGCATCGGGAGCTGCCCTTTTGTGGGGGGATATGTCATGTGTATTTTGTTGGTTCATGTTTTTCATGTCTTTTATTTTGAAATTCTAGTTCCTGTTTCATGTCATGTGGTTCCCTTGTCATGTGATTTCATGTTTTCCCTCCATGTTCATGTGTCTTGTTTTTCATTGGTTGATTGTCTTGTTATCTTATTTAGAGTTCTCAGTGTATATTGGTTATCTTTGTCATGTGTTCTCCCATGTTCATGTATTTAAGCCTCATGTTTTCCTTTGTCCATTGTCAGGTATTGATTGTTTGTATGTAACTTTGTTGGAGAGTCAAGTCTATGTCAAGTCTAGTTATGCCAAGCCAAGTTTATGTTATGTCAAGTTCATGTTTATGTTTACTTCATGTTTGTAGTTAGGGTTTATGGAATACACGTTGGAATGCACGTCATTACCAGTGCCAGCTACATCGTTACAGACGTTACAGAGACAATGTTACACAAGCTCTGGTTTGCCTATGATTTCGGGCTTTTGTCAGCGATCTCAACAAAACTGTCAGCAAGTGAAAATCGGGCCTAAAATCGTGTAGTGTAAACTTGCCATTTGTCAGCAGCCTATCACCCTGCAGCTCTCGCCTGGTTACCCACTGAAGCTAAGCAGGGTTGAACCTGGCTAGTACCTGGATGGGAGACCTCCTGGGGAACACTATGGTTGCTGCTGGAAGAGGCTGCTCACCCTGTGGTCTGTGTGAGTCCTCATGCCCCAGTATAGTAACTGGGATGCTATACTGTAAAAAGGCACCATCTTTCAGATGAGATGTTAAACTGAGATCATGACTCTCTGTGGTCATTAAACCCAGGACATTTCTTGTAAAGAGTAGGGGTGTAATCCTGTTGTCCTTATATATATATATATATATATATATATATACAGTATATTAGTATATATGAATTGGCTACATCATTGTACTCTCCTCTCCACCAATAGCTGGTGAACTATGGCTGCTGTTGGACCAGGTTGATGCTGCACACTTGTGGTGGTTGAGGAGATTCCCCCAGTACTATGTTAAGCACTTTTAGTGCCTAGAAAATACTATGTAAATGTAAGGAATTATTATTATCAGTTGGACTTTTGATGACCAACTTCTAAGACAACCTACTGTATATTTTAGGTTTGTGAGCAGTTGAAGTTGTGGGATCTGCTTAATTCAAACAAGAATTTAAGATGGTCCATTCTGTGTACTTTACTACTTTCATACTAAGTTAAATTCCTGCAGAAAGATCTCACTGGGAATTTGGTGACAGTAGGTCAACATTTCTTCAGCTAAAATCGATCTGTGCTTACTGAAATTCAAGCCACTGCCCCCAGTAGCAGAAGCTGGAAGTGTTGTTGAGTGTATGGCCAAACGTGAGCTTCAGTTTCTGGGTGAAATTTCAACAGAGTGGTGCCAAAAACAAGTAAAGCAAGTTGTATTTTAGTTATAAATGATGCAATACAGTCAACAGTAATTCATATTTTATTAACCATACGCACTAACCCAAACCTCCACCCTGAACCTAACCATCTGTGCAGTAAAAATGAAATCTTAGAAGGAAAATTCAACCTCAGAATCATGCTCTTCATTGATTACGTGAACACGATTACTTCCTGGTTTCCATGGGACCAGAACCCGTATGTTTGAGGATGCTTGCACAATGCGCTATGAGTAGCACCACAGGAAAAGGTAAATACATTAGAATTAATGCAAAAATATCTGATGGAAGTCAGCAGTTGTCAGTAACATGCCAGAATGGGATTGATGTAAGGGTACCGGAACAATCTTTAGCAATACCCATTTCCCATGTGACCATGTTGACACTTCAGACTAAAAAAAAATAGTTGAATTGCTTCATTTTTGTTCCAATCTTTGGTGCTTTTTGACTTTTTCATACAATTATATGTAAATTGTTGCATTCAATTGAACGTAAGAATGGATTTATGTACAAAGAAATTCGTTCTGCTTGTGTTTCATGAATGAGGGCCATGTGCTTGCAAATTTTTGACTCATTTTGAACCCACTGAACTCTTTGCCTACAGAAATGCCCCATTAAATATGCCATTAAACTTATCAGTCTCTGAAAACACAATCGTTACTGGAGTACTCGCCGTGACAGACTCATTTGTCAACACTACCTTCAGTGGCATCCATTATTGATGGCCCTTCAAGCTGTGCTGAGGTGAGGAGAGCATTTTCCTCAACTTCCACTCCTGTGCTTTAGTAGCTAATTGTTGACAAACTCCTCCAACCCTAGCTGATGTCATGTCTGATTCCATCCCATTCAAATCCTTTATTCGATTTTGGCTGAAAGAAAACAGCAAAGCTAACAGTATATTAGCACTAATCGGACTTGTGCTGGAGCTAAATGTAATGTAGAGTGTTGTATGCATGCTGGACTGTTTCTATCCCCTGTGCTTTTAGCCATCAAGTTTGCACTGTAAAAAAATTGTTGTCAGGTATCCTTAAAAATGTGGTTCATGTGGTAACATCTACTGTGAATTAAATGGTTTAGTCGAAAATATTATTTAATGTGACTAAATCAACCCAACTACATTACAGTAAGGCTACAATACACCAATGTAGGTCATTTTTAAGAGTTAAATCAAGAAGGTGGTTGTCTCTCTTTTGAGCCTAGAACTCCCACATCCCATTTTTATGCTTTCTTTTTTTTTAATCCCTTTTTTCCTTCTGTCTTGACAGTGTTAGAACAGCACTGCCTTTAAACCTTTCATTATTGTCAGCCAAATAAAGCAAGGCTGTTATTACACTCAGCTCCCTGTCAGGTCTCTCTCTGCACAGGCATGTACTTTACTGAGCTTTGGAGGCCAGACGAGATGTAGAAGAGCTTAATGATACAAGCCTTAATGAATATCTTTTGAGATTCTTAAAATAAAAGGATAAGTGAAAGACTTGTCGTTTAAAAATTCTGCAGGTTGTCTTGAGTATAATGAGGAGTCACTATATTTTATTTGAAAGTTTTTACCATTTCTATTAGGTTTTTTACATTGTTTTGTGGCTCTTTGTTTTTATTTCAATATTCAAGAACCCCCTGCTGAACAAAAGCCAGCTTAGACCATTTTTGGAAGGTTTAAGATGACCTTTACTGATTTTAGATGGGGAATGTTGGATTATAATTGGCACAAGCTGGCTATTGTTACAGGTAGACCAGCTTGACCATTCTAGCCATGCATGAAACCAACATGGAAATTCCCCAAAACAGAACTTATACTGGTAACCAGCAATAAGTTGTATTTAACTAGTCATTTAAACTGGTCACCAAGCTGTTTATTTGTTTGTTTTTCCAGCAGGGACATGTATTAATAATTCCAGAAGGCCATTTTAAAATACAAGGCTTGTCAAAAGCTTTACGAATCTGCATGTTTTACTGAAAAAATAAATAAATAAATGTTCTAGCTAAGTCAGCTGCAGCGTTTATGTTGCCATGTTACAAGTCAAGTTTATCTTATGCTTCCTCTGGGTTTTATTTAAGAACCACAACATTAACAGTACACACTTTTAGCCCTACTCCAGACTGTACTTTGTCATACAGATCCAAAATGTCAGCTCAAACGCTTCAGGCATGTGTAATAGTCTCCCAGTGTGGCTTTAGTATGTCACTGTACTCTGGCCAACAACTGGGTCCATATGCTTCTCTGATCTGCTGACTGATGGTAATACTGTAGATCTTAAGACCCATCCCACAGACTGGCAAGACTTGTTAACAAAGAAACCCCTTTTAGGTTCAGATGCAAGTATTTTCTGTGTTGCTTCAAAGTGATGCCTAATGTATGATTGTAAAATTATTAGTAGAGCAGGTTTGAGCAATAAAGGTTTTTTATTTTATTTTTTCTGCTGGACTGGTCAGTTCATTAGTTCAGATTTTTACTTGCCATGCCAACATTTTCACTGGTCCCACCACTAATATGATTTTGATTATTAAATAGTAGATTTATGATTGAACAGTTTATCCATTATAACTGATGCTTCCAATTTCTAATTCCATGTCACTCTTGCAATTTCGACAAAACCTCATCGACTCTATGTTAGCCAGCTAGCTGACATTATGCTGGTGAAATTTTTAAATAAGCACAATTTGCAACAACAATGTTCAATAAATCACATACAACCAAATATTTAAGGGCAAGTTACAGTGCCGTTAACTGTCCCTAAACTCCCTCACTCTGGTCATGGGTCATCGGGCCATCTTTATTGTTGAGCTCTGAAGAGAATTAAGAGTACTAACCTAAGGGGGCCTGGGTAGCTCAGTGGTAAAATACACTGGCTACCACCCCTGGAGCTCACTAGTTCAAATCCCAGGGCATGCTGAGTGACTCCAGCCAGATCTCCAAAGCAACCAAATTGGCTCAGTTGCTAGGGAGGGTAGAGTCACATGGGGTAACCTCCTCATGGTCACTATAATGTGGTTCATTCTCGGTGGGGCACGTGGTGAGTTGAGCACAGATGCCACAGTGGGTGGCATGAAGCCTCCACAAGCACTATGTCTCCATGGCAATGTGCTCAACAAGCCACATGATAAGATGCACAGGTTGATGGTCTCAGAAGCAGAGGCAACTGAGATTCATCCTCCACCACCCAGATTGAGGCAAATCACTACATGACCACAAGGACTTAAAAAGCACACTGGGAATTGGGCATTCCAAATTGGGTGAAAAAGGGGAAAAATCCAAAGAAAAAAAAGAGTACTATCCTAAGAGGATATCCACTACTCACCATCAGACAATTTTGGAACTCTGCATAGGGTACCAGTTTGACCAGCTCTGACTGGCCCTGTTCTCTACCATCTATTGTATGAATTTTCAAAGGGTAGTACTTGATGTTTCAAATTAATGTAATGTAAAGGGGCTAGCTTTAGCACATTCAGCCCTTAAATATCAAATAATGTACATATTCACACAGCATCGGATGATGACAAAGCATTCAACTCACATTTGTAAGATGCTGTCTTTACAGAAGTCTCACTAGTTGCCACATTCATTAGTAAACAGGTAACCCCACCTCTTCTGCTACGTAAGGAAAGCCACGACCGCAGACTGCGTGAAGTGTCCAAAATTTCACACTCCGTTTTTTTGGTTAAAGAAGTACATCATCTGGGTGCTCATTATACTCGCACTACTCAAACTACTTACACTACAAAATGGCCTACGGAGTGCAGAAGTTTGAAATTTGGGATGCCGTTTTACACATTCTGGAGCTGCCTTGCCATTTTAGGCTGTTGAATAGTTTATTCATCAATAGCATTATATTAACAAAGTACAATCCCCCTCCCCCCCCCCCCTTTGTCTTTAGAGTGGCAGTGTGTCAGGCTCATAAAGGGAAAAAGGGGGCTCTGTACCACTGCTCTCCATCTGTCTGTGATCATTCTCTCAGTTCTGTGTGGATCAGTGTCTGTGTGTGTGCATGTATGTGTGTGTGTTTGATGGAGCTCCACATTGGGGCCATCTGTTTCTTGCTGCCCACCTCCATGAGTGGAAGAGTGGGTTGAAATCCGGACATCATTCCTTGCCCACAACCACTGTTGCTGTGTGTGGGGGGTGTGTTTGCAAGTGATATGAAAATGTTTCTTTTATTCCATTAGTTTATGTTACTCACCCTGAATGCCTATTTGGTAAATTTATCTAAAAGACCATGTATGGCAGGTCTTCCCAGGCTTTATTTTCTATGCAGAGAAATACTGAACCAAAAAATCAGATGGCAACGTCAATAGTGGATTTAAGCAGGCTTTCCATTTTTGTTTATCTATTTGTGTTTTAAACACTTTTCCTGCTCTGTATCTTCTTTAGCAGGGAATTGTGAACTAGCCTACTACATGCTTCTTCAGTTAATAAGTGTAACAGATAGCTGTTGCGGACACATGGCAACTTTCATTCACTTCTCAAACAGTGTTTCTCTCTTTTTCTCCCCCCACCTTTCCCTTCTGTGTCTAGATTACATGTTTGCAAGATTTTTTTGGGGATGATGACGTGTTCATCGCATGTGGTCCTGAGAAATTCCGTTACGCACAGGACGATTTTGTGTTGGATCACAGTGGTAAGGCTTCCACAGCCTTTCTAACTGGTAGGCCCAGCTTAACACTAACTTCATTTTAAACCATTGTCTTTCATACTGAACTCTAATAAAATCTTTAATCCCTCCACTATATATAAGCAAACATATCCAGCAAACATACTTTAAAGGCCTTTGCACACCAAAGGCGACACGATTATGAGAGGAGAATTGGCAACGAATGGCCCTTTCACATATAAAGCGACACAAATGATCGCCATTAACACATTCAAGCCTTCTCAATAGGTGGCACTAATTTTACCGTTGTATAGTACGTGGCGCAAAGCACCAGTCAGCTGGTCTGCCCTCCGCCCATCACGAATGATAAGAAGAAGGAGCTAATAGCTCCAGAAGAACATGGCCTATGCATACGCTCGCTTTGGGTAAAACTAAAACAATAAAAAATAACTTGTTTTTAGTTTTTCCAGACCAGGGCTGCCTTTCCCAAAAGCATCGCAAGCTTAAGTTGATCGTAGAGACCACTGGCGCCAATGGTCTACTTAGGATTACAATGACTTTGGGAAATGCAGCCCAGGTCGCATGTTTCTCTTGCGAGATTTGGCCACACAGCAACTGGTATATCACCCACCCTTAGCACAGAATACTTAGTCTTTTCAAAAAGAACGTTATTAACCTTTCTTTTATTTTGTTCTAACCGGTTACCATTTGGAAAGGAGTCTGCTGAACTCTAGAACCATAACGAATAAAACACTGTTTCTGCTCAGAACGAACTGAAATGAAAAAACATTTTGGTTTTAGATGCAGCAATATCATTTGATGCAAATGAAACAACAACCAGGATGTGTATTTCATTTGCATCAAATGATATTGCTGCATCGCTGCCTTGCATCTCCTTTAAACATTATCTGATATTATGTGGATAGTCTTCTTAATTTATTCTATATTGCTGCACTTTTTGCCTTTGAATTTAATCTTACGTGAGTTCTCTTATATCTCAAATATAATATATAGCGCAGCATCTTTGCCTTTGTATCACCCTTTTTTTTTTTTTTTTTTTTTTTTAAACAGCTTCACGGACCTTAAGTGTTTTTCTTCGCCATATGTTATTACTATTGCTTTAACTTACAGTGCACTGTATATACCTATGTCTTTGTATTCAAAATCAGGGACTAAAACCAAAATGTTTTTTTCATTTCGGTTCGTTCAGAGCAGAAACAGTGTTTTATTCGTTACGGTTCTAGAGTGATCACTCCCATGCTCAATTCCCTATGAAGATTTTACCATCCACTGTGAAAGCTTTGAAAGGCTAAAAGGTGTGGGGCTCAAAAATAAGGGTCATTCAGAACTCCCTTTTTAAGTAATTCTAAATGGAAATTCTGTATGAAGCGATCTTACAACATGACTATCATGATTGTTCTCCCTTCAAAGTGCCCCTCTGAGGGTGATTTATCCCATTTGGAATGCAGTCCCTCTCTACTGGTTCAGGATTTCTTCCTCGAGTTACTTCAGTTTAAAATGTCGGTGGTCAAAACAGCTTTCTGTGCTTTAGCGCCACCTGTTGCGCTGGTTTTGGTAACTGCAACGGCTTCCAAAGCTCAAACTTAATGGTCAGGGCATTTCATCATACCAGTGAAGAAATTTTTTTTTGACACACTCGCCGTTAAAAAAGCATTGCTTTGTCGGTGCGCGATTCAGCATGAATGTTCGCTCCAGGTATGAATGGCTCGTAAGGAATCCATTGTTTCTGTTCAAAATGTTAATTGCAGTGAAAATTCGCATTTGGTGTGCAAAGGCTATAAGGCTGTTTTAAATTAATTTAATCTGTTGTGTAGCTTGCATGTCTTAAGTAAGAGTATTATCTCATAGCCTATTATTTTATTGTTACTGTTAATATCTTATCATATGCACATGACAAAATACTACAGAGTTGCTTGTTATAAGGAAAAAATGCTGGGATCAAGTGTGTAATTTCTGTTTTCAAACAGGTTTCCCAAACACTCCTCTCATCTGCCATTAGTTGAACAAACCAATAGTCCTGGCCCAAACTCAAACCAGTGGTTGTGTCAGGCTGGTCAGGATGCTTAAATGAAGAGCAATATTTTGATAGCATCACAGAGCCAGTGTTTACAATTTGTTTTTTTACACTTTGAGAAATCAACTTGTAGTTGAAATACACTGGATATTAAGCTGGAATGTGAGAAAGTATTTTAAAAATGAAAAAATTGTGGTCAACCGATATGGGTTTTTTAATGGCCAATGCCTATATCCACAGAGCAGGGTGGCTGATAGGCCAATATAATACTGATATATCACACAATTTAATATAGTAAATAACATAAACATAAAATTGCCAAAAAAATAAATAAACTCTTATTTAGCACTATATTTACTCAATTTCACACAAAACTTTAACTTTGTAAAAAATAATCTAAAAAAATTGTATTTTAAATGGTAGATAGCAGTTTCTTCTGATTTCAGTTTAGTCATCAAATTTTAGTCATTTATTTGCACATGAAGAAATTGTTAATATATTAGGAAGAAGGAAATAACAGTACACACAGTAGTCCACGTTAGCAATCGCATTTTCTCAAAAAATACTGAATCAAACCAATTGCACATACAGTGCATAATGAATAAGACATTTACTTATAGCACACATGAAGCGCATTTACTTTGAAGTTGTACTCACGCACTAGTGCAGATCCAGCGCGAGCAGCAATCTCCTGACAGTTTAAACTGCATGGATTGCCTGCTTGGATTGTCATGGAGTGACCGTCATGATTTGTGAATCAGAGGAACTTTTGATTCTGATGCCGATATTTTGATTCTGGCTGATAGAATATGTGCTTCAGAGGAAGATATTAGATGAGCACTCGACGGGAAGAGGTTTGTGAATTACATCTGCTTAAATTAGATATCTGCATATTTGCAAACGGTATATAATAGAAGTTTTATTGATATTTGCCTTTTATCATTAGAAAAGAAAGTTAAAATTGACAGGGAACTGCTGAGGAGAGGCTGATAGAATACGTGTTTTAGAGGTAAATAAATGATGGATGCTGGAAGTTGTGTGAGGTTTGTTTATTACATCTGTTTGAATGAGATATGCACATATTTGCAGACAGTATATGATATTAGTTTTATTGATATTTGCCTTTTTATTATTAGACAAGACAGTTAAAAGTTACAGGGAACTGTTGAGGAGGGAGAGGGAGAATGAAACAGGCGAGAACATTATGAGCTCAAACACGTCTGCCGTGGCTCCGCTGATATGTGGACCATTTAAATGAGACTGTGTTGCACACCGGTCTATTATTGTAGTAACACGATGGCACGTAACAACAAAACAAACCATGACTGGTCGATTACATATCTCAGTCGCTTCACATGCAAGCAGGACATTTTCGGCGTCCTCAAGAAACAAATTGGCTAAACAGAAAAATGTATAATTAAAAAAGTCAGAATGCTGGCTGATTTATTGGTCTCTGTGATATATCAGTCGACCACTGGAAAAAAATACACAATTCACCTTTAAATAGTACCCAAATGGGGACATTTATTCACTTATTGGGTTGCAAAAATGAATCCTTTTTCCAGAATGATCCAAAAAGCATTAGACAGATGATTACCATTCCTCATAGGAAATTACCTTGTTATCAGAAGTTCCTCACCATTCTTCAATGTGCAGTTTGTGTTTGTCTATTGGCGAACATGATTGCGCAAGCGGGAAAGTGAAGAAAGTCTCTTTGAACCACTTCCCTCTTTTAGCCAAATTCAAAATAAAATTATTAGAGTTTGTGTATAGTTTGCATCCTGCTATGATGAAACACTTCCAGTTCTTGTAGCATGTACCACACAAGCACTGTGATAGCTTGATTCATAGCTGTGTGAATTTAGTTCAGCTGCTTGGCATTATGTCCTAGTTTTTATCCACTGCCCCACTTAGACTAAGTAGGACTTTTCCAAAAATATAAAGAAACGGTAAGTTTGCATCTGACGTTATTTACTGCTCAACCTCTTCTTTCCGCAGCACAAGTGTAATGTCCTCAAAACTCAAGCCCACCAGATTTCTTAATCTTCTGTAACTAAAGATCTCATTACACATGTTGTTAAATGCTTAAGTTAAGCCTCATAAAACAGATTAGCTGGGCAGTAACTGCATTTAAATAATGGCATTCAGCTTGTTTTATCTTCGCCATTTAACAATCTGGTGCTTATCATAGCCCAGTGTGATTAACAGATGCCGTGTAATCAACAGGACAGATTGGGCCCAGCCACTGCTGAACTATATGAATCATTCTTTAGAAAAAAATAAATAAATAAACACTGTAAAGTTCTGCATCCACTGCTCTCAGGCTGTTCTCATAGGCCTCGGCCAGGCAATTCAATAACTTCACTGTCTTTGCACATGTAAAATTGGAATATGTTTACAGATGTCCTTTTACCACTCATTTACTCTATAAGCTTTTAAAAATCTTTTAACTGTGTGAAGAGCAATCTGGCATTCAATCATTCTAAAATTCTTAAAGGGACAGTCCATCCAAAAATGTAAATTCTCACAAATGTGGATGTTGTTACAAACGTGTATGACTTTCTGAATTTGGTGGAACACAAAAGGTGAATATTTAAAGAATATCCCGGCCACTTTTTCAATGTAATGGAAGTAAATGAGGACCAGTGCTGTTAAAGGTGCACTCTGTACTTTTTTCTCATAAAATATTTTTACGCTTAAATAAATTAATTGTAATTTTTAAACATATGTATAAAATCATAACCACTCAGATTAATATACCAGTAATATCAGTAAACTTATAAAAGCTGTTTTATGGAGAGGGTCCCCTCATGGGGGCTGCTAACCAGATGAAAACTACTCACTTGTTAGAAACTTTCTCTCTTGAAATAAACTAATAATGGCTGTCTGTGAATGGTAAATTTCTAATGAAAACTTTTAATTTTGAATGATGCTGGATCCACAACTTTAGGTGTCACTGTAAGTCCAAGATAATATTAACAAAAAAGTTACTGACTTTAAGCTCCAAAATGACAGTAAAATACCATAAAATGCTCAGAAAGTTGAACTCATTCAGACTGGTTTTGTGAACTGGAACTGATTAAAATCATTGAAAAAACTAGTGCGGATGTCAAGATTTTTAGCAAATAATGACTTGAATTGAATCTGTTTCTCACACAAAACTTTCGTATGGCTTCAGAAGACTTGAAACGTAGGGCATGAGTAGTAAAGGCCACTTTTATTATTCTTTCATGGTTTCTTTATTTCATGATGTAGCTTGACAGCCCCAGTCCTTCATTATATGGAAAAGAATAGCAAGGGTATTCTTCAAAAATCCACCTTTTGTGTTTCACAGGGAAAAAAAGTACATCATATGGGTTTAGAACAACATGAGGGTGAGTAAATAATGACATCATTTTCATTTTATAATGAACTATCCCTTTAAGCATTTTAAATCGCTTTGGTGTGTGTGAACACAAATACTGAATTGCATGTGTGTCCTTTGTACTGAATTCAAAGGGTAAATGATGGTGGCACATGCTATATTTTAGAATGAGGAAAGCAACTAGTCAGCCACTTAAGGTTAATCTTGGAATTAAGACAATAATTGCTCTTAATTCTTGTGACTGTGTAAATCCTCTGAAACCACTGATTCATATTAAACACCAAGCCCATAAACCCCAGAAAGTCATTAAATCTTTAAAACTGTTATTATGAGACATCAAGTTCATAATTCCCTCCTAATCAATAGTGCGTGTTGGTTTCTGATGATTTTTTTGCAGAGTGTCAGGTGCTCAAGTCCTCTTATTCTCCTCGTTCTGCTGCCCCTGTGAGATACTCTGGTAATAAAAGTCCAGGGTTGACTCGCCGCAGCAAATCCCCTGGATCTGGTGAGTATACACTGCACTATCAGTGTAGTAGTTACAATCACAAACACAGATTCACAGAATACTGGATGAAAATGTGTACAGATCGCATGAGATATTCAAGCATACAGTGGCCCAAAATTTAATTGTGCACTTAAACCACACTTAAAAATGTCTGAGTCATTGCATTAGATAATAAAATATCAAAGCATTCGCAATTACAGTATTTAAAAATGTAATGCCCATAAAAAGAGACATTTCTCAGTAGTTCTCAATAATAGAAAAGGTCAAGCATCATGTGTTTGAGATGCCACTTATATTTTTATCTAACGAAATTTAATTTATACAGTTTAAGACTGGCTTAAGTTTTGGTCACTGTGTGTGCTTTTCATTGACCAAACCACTTGGAACAGCTGGTTCTCTATGTTTCAAGCTAAGCAACTAACCTGCTTTATGGTTGCAGCAGAAAAGTTTGGAAAGAATAATAAGTGATAAAACTGAATCTCTTCCTGTCCTTTTTCTCCTCCCACTCCTGTCTGGAACATTGTGCTTTTCAAAGTGTTTGGTTCTTCTTTCCCTTCCTCACATGCTTTTTGTTTTTTTTCTCTCCCTCTAATCTGCTCTACAGTGAGAAGAACTGCAGGGCATTTCTCTACAAGCAGTCAGTCTCCAGTCAAATCACCAAGTAAGTTTCTTTGGTAATACCACTTTCTTAAAAATGGGTCATTGGATAAATCTTTTTAGCTTAATATGCAGAGACAATTAAAAGTATGTAAATAGGTCAATTCTCCTGAAAAGTGCAAGCAATGTGGCGCTACCAGAACATTGTTCTGATTGTTTGAGCATCTCAACCAGCCCAACACACAGTAGCAACATTGTCTCAGTCAAAGGTGAGAGTTTGGGCTGGAACTATCTATTTCCTCAACCAATGGCAGACAGTTTTCTTGCACCAAAAAGCAGCCATTCTTTAGTTTTACAGAACAATTTCCCACCCTTTCTTTGACCCCTTTGAATTACATGGGCTGTTTTTGCTACTGTACTTTTAAGACTTCTACATGTAAATGGCCTCTGTTATGACAAGTTAACTTCTTCACATATGAAATAGGTAACAATGCCCCTGTCAAGTGGATGAATACTGAATAGACGTTGTTTGAAAATGGTGGCTGTCATATGTTTATGTGCTGATACGAACCCTTTAATCATATCCATTGTCCACTACATTATTAAGTTACAATAGAAGTTACAGTGCTAGTTGTTGTTAAATTGCGCAATATCACTAGATCTGAAAGATAATTGTCCAGATATCTAATAAGAGAATCGGGCATCCTATCAAATTCTAATGCTTCTTCAGAGGAATTTTCTAGCTTGATGTTGAATTGACCTAAAGGACATTCATCTGTGGAATGAGCTGTATGTGACCTCTTGCCCTTCCGTGCAGCATTCAATCATGCTAATAGCTCTCCTCCATGGCCTTTCAAATCCGTCAGCTAGTCCAGAGAGCTATTTAAAACTCTCTCACTGGCCACTGTCCCAAACCCTGGCATCCACACACTCTAATCCAAGCAGACATACCAATTGGATGTGTATGCTAAATTCAGGCATCCTCATCTGCTTTCTGCTTAGACTGGCTTATGCAGTATACATACTCCCTAAATTCCTGTGCCCCTGAACTATAAGGCCTCTGTCACATGCCTGGAGAGAAATCTGCTCATGCCACCATTAAAGCACCCTGCAGGAAACACCAAGAGCAGCTTTTCTATGAAGCTGCACCCCCTATGGAGTCTGATGCATAACAGATGCAGTCCAGAAACCTTTATTGCTGTTGCTGTTACTGGTACAATATGATAAATTAACCACGAAATGATTATTTGTTGGATTGTACTGGATTTAAATAGCCTTCTCACATTTATCTTTGTACAACTTTTGTAGCATTATAGATTTGAACTCAAGGGAGTGGTGCATGTAAAGCCTTGTTGTGTCTCTGTGTTAATGGACTTATTCTGGCACAAGGTTACAGCTGATCTTGCTGCACACACAACCACTGTGTGGTGGTTATGTTCAGTTGTGTTAGGGACAGGGCCATCATCATGAGAGGGGACAACCGGGGAAATTGTCCCAGGCCCTGTGACAATGAGAAGGGCCCATTAAGCTTCTCTATGGCATAACCTACTCATTGGGCCCAGATCAGAGGGGGTTCTGTTAATTTAAGTGACAGCAGTCAACAGGAATTAGAAATGTATGAACCATACACACTTACCCCAACCCTAAACCTAACAGTCAATGAAGTGAAAGTGTAATTTTAATCAAAAATGCTACCTCCAAATTGCGCACACCATTGTTTATGTGAACATAATTACTTCCTGGTTCTCACGGGGCTAGAACCTGTGTCTTGAAGGTTGCATGTGCAATGTGTCATCAGTAGCACTAGTGGGAAATGTGCTCACATTTGAATTGACTGAGTCTGATTGGGGATGGGGCTTGTCAGTAATTCCGTTGAATGGGGTTGATTTCAGGGTACATGAAATTTCTGAAGCAACATGACGATTTTCTGTGTGGTCATGTTGGAGAAAAGTGTGTATTTATAATATTTATTTACAATTTTAGAGACTCTTTAGATTAATTGAAAATATATATATATATTAGGTGAGGTTTATGGAAGCTTAAAGGTGCACATAGTACTGTAAGAATTTTTTTCCCACCAAAATTTTTTTTTTACACAGAAAGTAAATATTTTTTTTTAGTTTTGGCAAACCATGGTATGTTTGAATTAGTTAAACAAGAGTTAAGAATAAGAATAATTAATTAATTGTAATACATTAATCATGGGTGGCAAAAATTCCTGTGAATAGGGTATTTCTACAATGACACTGGTAACAGAAAACAGGTCACAGGTGTCAGTATAAAGTCAAAGATCACTGTCGATTGTTTAGGAAGACAAATAAGAGCCAATAAAACATTACTTAGTGCATCTTTAAATCTTACTGCATCTTTAAAGTTTTGGAGAGGGCAGTTAATATCATCTGATATATTCAAAATGCCTTATCAAACAGCTTAAATATGTTCAGCACTGTTTCTGAGGTCTTATACATGAAACAGAAGGTAAGGAGCATAAGAAGTAATGTTTAATGTTTTAGTTTTTTCTCTCTCTCTCTTTGTGTCTCTCTGTTCAGTAAATGGAGTACCCAACAACCAAATTACTACCCCCAAATCCGGCAAATCCTCCAACTCCTCCCCGACCAGCCCTCACAGCATGCGTAACATCAAGGTAAACACGTTGGCATGGCAACAAGCTTCGTCTGTACCACTAATCAGTTTACTGGCAAAACATCCCTAGTTTTAGAAAAGATTATTCAATATCAAGTCAAAAATAAGATCAGGCATCTGGATGCTGACTCGTGGATGACAGCATCATAACACTCTCAATCTTGAGTGCTGTGATAAAGAGAGATCTGAAGAATTTAGCTGGATAGCCTAAAATGTCTCAATCAAACAGTGCTTTGGGGCATGCCTAATTACTTCACAACACATGGGCCAAATGCATAAAGCATTTAAGAGTACAGTCAGAATAGTAGTAATTTAGTATCAATATAGTTGTGTCTACATCATCTTATATAGACATAGACCTCTTTATCCAAATTTGAAAAGGAAAATACACTCTGAAACAGCTAATCACACTTGCTGTATTTATACATTATAAATCGAGCCACTGATGCCAAGATCTTGGAGCACTCTGTAGTTAAAGCAAGGGTCAAAGTCAAGTTCAATCATTGCCTCGAGAACTCCTGGTGTTAATCTCCTTAACTGACCTGCCGGTCAGAAAGCCACTGTAAGCCTCTTGTTGTATCTCAGGGATGCCGTCTTCAAATGTTTTCAACAAACCACAAGGAGAAACAACACGAAGAGTACCTACTTTCCCTCACAGAGTCAACCCATAGGAAATACAAATCCCAAATGAGATCTCTTTAATGACTCAGTTGTTTCTCGTGCATTGACAGAAATTAGATTAAATGGAGAGCAAATGGAGACTTTCGCTCCAAGTCTTCTGACTTCTGCTTTTCAGGTATTTCTCCTGAGAAAAACACATTAGTAATCTTGTGTGTTTTGTAGAGTCTAAACAATGTCACTAATTGTGGTCAGATATGCCAAGATACCAAATTCTGCAATCAAAAGTCAGAGATGTCGATATGAACATAAACATTTCTCATCTAAATCCTAAAATAAAAAGAATGAAGAGAAAAATTCTGAGCAGTGCTATCCACATTCATTTTATAGTTCCCTACCTGTCACTCACTCGATGTTGTGTCGATGTAGTGACACTAGGGGTCACTCTTGGGAGCCCGAGACACCTCTGGTCTTTGATAAAAGGCCAATGAAAATTGGCGAGTGGTATTTGCATGCCACTCCCCTGGACATGCGGGTATAAATGGAGCTGGTATGCAACCACTCTTTCAGATTTTCTCTTCGGAGCCGAACAGTCATGCTCACTCAGCTGAATTCTCACGACTATTCATTTACCTCTGCTGGATCTGACGGCGCATTTCAGTGGCTTCTCCCTCCTCTGCACTGGTGCACTGCAGAGAATGCCCCTGGGCGCTTCAGCAGAAAAAAAGAGAGTACACACACAGAACGTCTTTTTAAAGACGTGTCTTTTTAAAGATGCCTTTCCGATTGTGTGTTTTTCCTGGTTGCGGTCGTTACCTCTCAACTTCAGACAGTCACGATCGTTGTCTTTCGTGTCTGGGCATGACCCACATGAAGGCAGCATTTGTGGATGGTTCATGTTCCCACTGCGAGAACATGACCATGGCAACGTTGCGGTCGCGGCTTGCTTTCGTAAGCCACCCCAGCAGCTCCCCGCCTCAGTCTTTCTACCTACAGGTTTTAGGCCAGCAGCCGCGCCCTGCTCCAGTGCCTTTCTTCCCGGAAGTGCACGAGGAGCTGACAAAATCGTGGGAGGCACCTTTTACTGACCGGTCTCGATTTCAGCGCCTACAGCGCTGCTGGACAAGCCGCCTCTGCCCTGCACGCCATGGCTCTCCTGCAGGTCCACCATGCCAAGGTGCTAAAAGAACTGTACAAGGGTAGTTCCACCCCAGATCTGATACAGGAACTGCGCTCGGCTACCGACCTCACTCTCTGAGTGACGAAGATCACGGCACGGTCTCTCGGGCGGACGATGTCCACATTAGTGGTCCAGGAGCGCCACCTTTGGCTCAACCTCAACCGCCACCTTTGGCTTGGTCGAGATGGGTGAGGCCAACAAGACACGGTTCCTTGCTGCCCCCATCTCCCAGGCTGGCCTGTTCGGCGACACCGTCGAGGACTTTGCCCAGCAGTTCTCGACGGTGAAGCAGAAGACGGAGGCTATCTGGCATATCCTGAATCTGGCTGGGTTCTGGCACCCGCGACCAGACCGTGGGTTCTTGGCTGGCCACCAAGAACTCATGAAGGTCGTCAAAGCGCCCCTGAGAAAGGCGACCCAGGGTCGAAGAAACCAACTGCACTGGAGCTGGTAGTAAGACCACTCCATCCCCTGGTGGAGGGCCGGGTGGAGAATCTTTTGTTGCCTTTTCATTTGATTTTGCCGCATGCCCAAGAGGATGCGGTACCCAACAAAAGAGTGGTTTCCTCCTTCCCTGGGTCACATACCCGGTGTGCACGGTCATCATCACGACCACCGTCCACCTTTTTTCCCTTGCAGGATTGGTGCTCCAGCGGCGGTCTCCCCGCCCCTACGTGCCCAGCTGTGGCACACATCCGCCCCCGATGTGACAGTCTCCACGGGTTGCGAGGACAGGCCTCTTCCTCCCCAGTCCCAGGCTGTTCCGGGGGTGGTCACAAGGAGCCAGGTAAGTGCTTCGATGTCCCTAGACTCAGCATGGCCACGACATGGTGTGGCACCTTGGGCTCCACCCCGCCGTGAGGCCCCACCTGCCGGTACGTCCGATGACGTTGTCCCTTTGGTCCCCCTCGCACGGAACTTGGATGCGTGGCTTGCACTTTCCAATCCATCATGATGGCTGGTCCGGACTGTCCGACTCGATTACGCGATTCAGTTCGCCAGGCGTCCGCCCAGGTTCAGCGGTATCCACTTCACCTTGGTGAAGGACAAAAACGATGTTACCTTGCGCGTGGAGATCGCCACCCTCTTGCGGAAGGGTGCGATAGAACCTGTCCCTTCGGCTGAGATGAGGAAGGGGTTTTACAGCCCCTACTTCATCGTACCGAAAAAAGGCAGTGGGTTGCGGCCAATCTTGGACCTGCGAGTACTGAACCGGGCATTACACAGACTCCCGTTCAAGATGCTGATGCAAAAACGCATTCTGGCGAGCGTCCGGCATCGAGATTGGTTCGCGGCGGTAGACCTGAAGGACGTGTACTTTCAAATCTCGATTCTTCCTCGACACAGACCGCGGTTTGCATTCAAGGGTCAGGCGTATCAGTACAAGGTCCTCCCTTTCGGCCTGTCCTTGTACCCTCGCATCTTCACGAAGGTCACAGAGGCAGCTCTTGCCTCGTTAAGGGAAGTGGGCATTTGCATTCTCAACTATCTCGACGATTGGCTAATCCTAGCTCACTCTCGGGACATGTTGTGTGCACACAGGGACTTGGTGCTCTCACACCTCAGCCGATTAGGGCTTTGGGTCAACTGGGAAAAGAGCAAGCTCCTCCCGGTTCAGAGCATCTCTTTTCTCGGTTTGGAGTTGGACTCAGTCTCATTGATAGTGCGCCTCATGAACGAGCGTGCACAGTCGGTGCTGACCTGTTTGAAGGCATTCAAACAGAAAACAGCGGTTCCACTGAAAGTCTTTCAGAGGCTCCTGGGGCATATGGCATCCTCAGCGGTGGCCACCCCGCTCAGATTGATGCATGTAAGACCGCTTCAGCACTGGCTTCAGACTCGAGCCTCTCGTTTCTACGGGCAGGTGTTCCCCTAGAGCAGGTCTCCAGGCATGTCGTGGTCATGACATATGCCTCCAAAACAGGCTGGGGCGCTGTTTGCAAAGGCACGCAGCCACTGGCTTATGGACGGGCCTGTGGCTGCATTGGCACATCAACTGCCTCGAGCTGCATTCTGCTCACCCTGCGGAGGTTCCGGCCTTGATCCAGGGCAAGCACGTGTTAGTTCGGACAGACAACACGGCAACGGTAGCATATATTAACCGCCAAGGTGGTCTGCGCTCTCATTTTATGACACAAGGTGAGACGTGGTTCTCGGACCTCACGCTCCTCGCGACAGCCCCCCCCGGTGAATTCCCCTGAGGAAGGACCTTCTTTCTCAGGGACGGGGCACCATCTGGCACCCGTGACCAGACCTCCGGAATCTCCATGTCTGGGCCTTGGATGGGACATGGAAGACCTAAGCGGTCTACCACCTATGGTGGTAGACGTGATCACTAAGGCTAGGGCCCCCTCTACGAGGCGCCTGTATGCCTTTAAGTGGCGTCTGTTCGCTTAGTGGTGTTCTTCCTGACAGGAAGACCCCCAGAGATGCACAGTCGGATCGGTGCTTTCATTCGTACAGGAGAGGTTGGAAGGACGGCTGTCCCCTTCCACCTTGAAGGTGTACGTTGCTGCTATAGCAGCACACCACGACACAGTGGACGGTAAGTCCTTAGGGAAGCACGACCTGATCATCAGGTTCCTGAGAGGCGCCAGGAGGCTGAACCCCTCCAGACCACGCCTCGTTTCCTCATGGGACCTCTCTGTAGTTCTTCAGGGTCTACAGAGAGCCCCCTTTGAGCCTTTGCAGTCAGCTGAGCTTAAGGCACTCTCCTTGAAGACTGCCCTCCTGAATGTGCTCACTTCCATCAAGAGGGTAGGAGACTTGCAAGCGTTCTCTGTCAGCGAAACATGCCTGGAGTTCGGTCTGGGCTACTCTCATGTGATCTTGAGACTCTGATTGGGCTATGTGCCCAAGGTTCCCAGGACCCCTTTTAGGGACCAGGTGGTGAACCTGCGAGCACTGCCCCAGGAGGAGGCAGACCCAGCCCTGTCGTTGCTGTGTCCGGTGCGTGCTTTACGCATCTATTTGGATCGCACGCATAGCTTTAGGATCTCTGAGCAGCTCTTTGTCTGCTTTGGTGCACAGTGGAAAGGAAGCGTTGTCTCCAAGCAGAGGATCGCCCACTGGCTCATTGATGCCATAGCTATGGCATATCACGCCCAGGACATGCCACCCCCGGTAGGGCTACGAGCCCATTCTACCAGGGGTGTAGCGGCCTCCTGGGCCCTGGCCAGGGGTGCCTCTCTAACAGACATTTGCATAGCAGCCATCTGGGCAACACCCAACACCTTTACAAAGTTCTACAACCTGCGGGTGGAACCGGTTTCATCCCAGGTAGTGGCACGCAATACAAGCGGATAAGCCCGGGATAGCCAGCCGGGTGTATCGCTTGCACATAGCGCCTTCCACCTCCTCTGAGCTGAAGACGTGCGGCATTAATTCCCAGTAGTGTTCACAAACTATGTTCCCTGGTTGACTTCCTCCGAGCCCTGTGGCAGTCGAGTTTTCGGAGAGACTCGCTGCCGGTCCAGTACACGTGCTTACTAAGAGCCCTATTCTGGGGTAGGTGTTCCGCATGTGGCGGTTCCCTGTAAGGTAACCCCATGCGATGTATATCTTTTGCTAATTCGTTTCGCTGCTGGCAAACTGCGTCTTCCTTGGGCAGAGCCCCCTCTCCCACAGTCTCCATGTTTGTAGTAACTCCTCCCCCTTTGGGTAGGATCTACCATGAAACTTCTCCACATGGTCGGCAAGACCATGTGACGTATTCTTCCACTTAAATATCCCCCCCTCACTTTGGGCGATGTGTGGTCTCCACGGTGTCCTCCCCTTGGGAGGGACACCCCCCAACTAGACCTGGCAGCCCAGTCGGATAATCCCTCTTGTTTTTTAGGGAGTGGAAAAAAAGAAGGGGAAAAGAGGCCACGACTGGGTTAGCCTGTCTCTATCTTTTGGGTAGTCAACTTGTCTCCAAAGGGCCGTTCGACACTCATAACTATGTTGGGGGAGGTTACGTGTCAGCCTGGTGCTCTGGCTACGAGGCACACAGTTGTCTGCCCATCACACACCGCCAGTTCATGTAACACAGTTCAGCCAGTTGCGGCATTTTGTATAGGGACCCCTAGTGTCACTACATCGACACAATGTCGAGTGAGTGACAGATAAGGAACATCCTGGTTACTTGCTTAACCTCTGTTCCCTGATGAAGGGAACGAGACGTTGTGTCCCTCCTGCCACAATGCTGAACTACCCACTGAAATGGCCGGACCTTGTCTCAGCTCCTCAGCATAAAACCTGAATGAGTGGTTGCATACCAGCTCCTCTTATACTCGTATGTCTGGGGGAGTGGCATGCAAATACCACTCACCAATTTTCATTGGCCTTTTATCAAAGACCAGAGGTGTCTCGGGCTCCCAAGAGTGACCCCTAGTGTCACTACATCGACACAAGGTCTCGTTCCCTCCATCAGGGAACGGAGGTTACGCAAGTAACCAGGACACTTTATACTCTCGTATGTCATCAGTTGTCTCATCATTATCATCAATATTTGTCATTTATTTCCTATTAGGAATTTGGGGAGAAACATCTGAAAGTTCCTTTGGGAACAATTGCAATTGTTCAGTTTTGTAAGATGTGATAATTTAACTTCACATCAGCTAAATAAGAAGGACATAATACTGTAGGCTTTGTATGATTCTAAAATTTTATGATGCTCGTACTACCAGTTCTATATGCAAACAAATAATAGCAATGTGACAGCATTCACAGCCACTCACTCAAACAGTTCTGTTAGGAAAATCACTATTTTCAGAGGCCAGTGAATGTGCATAATGAAACAGGCTTCAACAAATTATTCATAGTAGTCAACCATTATCTCTTCTCTTACACTGAAAATATAGCTAAATAAGTGGTTTGGTGGAAAGCTGCCTGTCAGGATGGTTCTTTGCACATTGTTCCTGAGATTTCAAGCATATTTTAGACCAAATGTTCCAATGATGTGGTTACATAAATATCTTCCCACTTGCTTGTAGTTTAGTTGCAACAAGCGAATGGGAGTCCCCGTCCATCTGACTGTACAGGTATTATGAAACTCTGCCTTCTATAGCAGCATTTAATTGGCTGCAGTGGCCTCAAGGTATTGATGTTTTCAGTTGGGATCTTACATATACAGTACAAGTTACTTATCATGATTCTAGTGCTGTAGTTCATTCAGCTATGCATTGGTGTACTTGATTCTTTTAGAAGACCATTGTAATACCCAACTGTTACCTGTATACCTAGAGGAATCCTCCAGCCTCTATCAAAACAGCTTTAACCAGAATGCTGCCATTATTTGTCTCCATTGGCTTACTAAGTCTCAGTCTTTTCTCACATGTCACTGTCACATCAGTTTAATTCTTATTTTGCTGCTGAATCAAGATAACATGTAGGCTTTTTAACTGCACAGATTACCAGATCATTTCAAATCTTTGAAGAATAGGTGCATTTCTTGTTGTGTCAGTTACACGCAGTTTGTCTGCCAGGCAGTTGTGTTCTTAGTTTAACTCTTTTTGTCTCTTCATCAACCATTTACTTCACTAAGAATGATGCTAAATGTAAGAAAGCAGTTTGTTGTTGATAAAATATTGCTTTTTTTTTCTCTTGAGTTTGAGTGCAATTGCATAGTTTCTATTACCAGTTCACAATGCTTTTCATTTTAGTACTGTATGTATCTCATTAATATTTGTAGGTTTTTTGTAGCATTTTCACATTTGAATAGACACTGAAACATAAAATATCAATGAATTGACAGCATGTAAAAGTAAACTCTTTCACAGATCAACAAATTTATAAACATATAATCATTTATGAATCCTTTGAGGTTCATAGAATATTGAATTAAAGGGATAGTTCACCCAAAAATTTAAATGCTCACATTATATAATCACCTCATGATATCCCAGGTGTGTATGACTTTCTTTCTTCAGTAGAACACATTTGAAGAAAATTACAAAAATATCTTAGCTCAGTAGGTCTTAAAATGCAAGTGGATGGTAATCAGATATTTGAAGCTCCAAAAATCACAGACAGTCAGCATAAACGTCAACCATACGACTCCAGCTGTTAAATTAATGTCTTCTAAAGTGACACGATAGCTTTTGGTGTGAAAAAGATAAATATTTAAGTACTTTCAGGGTTGGGAGGGTTACTTTTGAAATGTATTCCACTACAGATTACAGAATACATGCAGTAAAATGTAATTTGTAATGTATTCCATTAGATTACTCAAGTCCAGTAATGTATTCTAAATACTTTGGATTACTTCTTTAGCACTGGTAGATTTTTTCACTTGTTTTGACTATAAAAACTCTGCCAGTACAGTAGGACAAAATACACATGTTAAAAATACATTCTCTGAAAAACCTAAATATCTTATGCAGTGTTGTTTCTAAAACAAGATAAAACAAATTGATCTTCTTTTAAGGATTTTTGAGATATTTTTACAGGAAAACAATACAAAAATTATTATCAAGAATACGATTTTTGCCCTAATATCAAAGGTCTTACTAGAAAAACAGAAATTATGATCCAACGTGAATTTTCTTGATAAAAAACATATGATCATGCCTAGTAACGTGCATGTAAAATGGCTAGAAATAGCATTTTAGCTTAGCGTAAAGCTGACAACTTACACAAGGTTTATTTCTATTTCTTCTGCTCCAGACTTACTTCAAACTTACTTCTCTGTCTGCTCGTATGAATGTAACATATCTTAAGAAAGTGTTTCACCGCTGTTCAAATGCACTTTGGATCGCATCATTTATATGTATAAATGTTCTCCATCTGAAAGGACTAAATATTAAATGAAACGAATGACAATAAAATGCAAAGTAATCTCTTCAGTAATCAAAATACTTTTTGAATGTAACTGTATTCTAAATACCAATGATTTAAATTGTAACTGTAGTGAAATACAGTTACTTATATTTTGTATTTTAAATACATAATCCTGTTACATGTGTTTCGTTACTCCCCAACCCTGAGTACTTTATTAACTCTTAATCATGCTTCCGGACAGGAGCAGTACGTGCGTGTGACATAATCGCATTGGCATTTGAAACATGTGAGTACTGACACGCGTGAGTCACAGCCGGAAGAGCAGCGCTGTTTACAAGTGAGTAGGAGGGACACTGTACAGTAGCTTGGTTGGTTTTGGTTTACATCTGTATTTATCTGTTTCTTTACTCACAATGATGCGTTTGTTTGCTTATCCTGGATGTCTCTACCGAGTGGAGACAAGAGATTACCTCTGTATCATGGCAACGTGAATACGTCACACGAGAGACCACTTGAACTCCACCCTCTCGTGAAGCTTACCGGAAGTGATGATTAAGAGTTAAAAAGTAACTTAAATATTGATATTTTTTTTGCACCAAAAGTGATCGTATCGCTTTAGAAGACACTAATTTAACCATTGGAGTCGTATCGATGACGTTTATGCTGACTGTCTGTGATTTTTGGAGCTTCAAAAATCTGATCACCATCCACTTGCATTTTAAGACCTACTGGGCTGAGCTATTTTTCAAATTTTCTTCAAATGTGTTCTGGTGAAGAAAGAAAGTCATTCACACCTGGGATTTTGTGAGGGTGAGTAAATAATCATTTTTGGGTGAATTATCCTTTTAATGGAATTAATAGGTTAATTGTATTTATGAAAAAATAGACTTATGAAATAGTTTTAAAGGCATCACATTTATTTAATGCAGTTAATGCACATACTTGACAATATCTGACAAATATTTGTTTAACTTTTTTCATACTTGTCAAGGTTTGCTGATAGTTAAAATCAAGGGTGCAAAGGGTGCAAATGACTTTACTTTTATTTGTCCCATCTGGATTTCATTTATAAATAAATGAACAATTAAGACAAAGTTTCTATATCTTTAGCTGATAAATTTGTTTCAGAGTATTGAACTCATTCCCCTCCAGTGGTAACCTTGCAAAGGTTCTGGGAATTTCAGTTCCGACCAGTTGTCAGAGGATGGGTAAAAATGTCTCTAAAGTACATACGTAAAAGTGTTTATGTTATAGATGCTTTCAATGCACAGAAATTGTACGTTTGTGTGTCTGCCAAAACATTAAATACTGCCAATACTAATGAGATCACCGTGAAATTAAAAATCTGTGGTACTTAATGATATCTCCGTATTTTGAATGTTTTTAAACATAACTCATTCTATCTTTGCCTGTTTACAGATTCCAGCACATCACTCTTCTGCAACCAATGTGAACGGCTCCTCTGAGCAGCCTCAGCAACATACCAACAGTGTGAGCCCTGAAGGTATAGGTGTCAACCCTCTCTCTCTCTCTCTTTCTTTCTCATTCTCTCTCTCACTCTCTCTCTCTCTCTCTCTCTCTCTCTCTCTCTCTCTCTCTCTCTCTCTCTCTCTCTCTCTCTCTCTCTCTCTCTCTCTCTCTTGCTCTCTCATTCTCTCTCTGCCTCTTTGCTTTTCATCACTGTCATGCACTCATGCAACTTGTGTCTCAGTGTATGTTTCCAAAAGTCCCCAAAGGGCATTTCAGGGACATGAGAGGCTTTGGCAGTAAAAGTGCTGACACATGCCACTCTGTGCCACATTTGCACAGGCACTCACCCACCACACACTCTCATGCATTGTGCTGGCAGTGTATTAGCAAATGTCCCTGCTCAGCAGTGCATGAGTCAGGATGACCTTCAGTTGTTTGTCTATATAATACACTGACCAATTAATACACCAAATGAGGATATTTTTTAAATGGTATATTGTTTGGAGATATTACAAAACATTCCTCTGGTGCAGTTTGAACTTTGCAGTGCAGACGTCTGACGTTTGACAATAGGAGTGTGTGTGTGTATGTGTGTGTGTGTGTGTGTGTGTGTGTGTGTGTGTGTGCATGCATGCGTGTGTGTGCTATATGTTAAAATCAATATAAATAAAATATGTCTTCAAAAAATTTCAAGTGGACAGAAAACCTCTGAAATTAGACATGATCAAAGACATTAGGACAGTGCAACATTATTGAACACACCTCACCGCCAGTTTTCATTTGCGTCAAATAAAGTATGATATCTACCCTGATTAAGGACTATTGTTTTGTTTTTTTTCACAAATCATGTGATATGAAAGTTCTGCTTTGGTATTGTGTGTCTCAATCTGATATATTAGTTTAACCTGTTGGTTTGTTCTCTTTAGTTAATGGCAATCAGAACACTGCTGCCTCCACTGTTTTGGACAAATACAAAATTGGCAAAGTTATAGGCGATGGAAACTTTGCCGTTGTTAAGGAGTGTGTAGAACGGTAAGAAAACACCAATTACAAAAGGCTTATTTTAACAAGAATGTCCTTGGGGATCAATACAACTGTATTTATTTTGTACTGAATTGTTTGGTCTGTTTTTTTCCTCTCGTCAAAGTATGTTATTGTCATGATGTCTGATCAGTAAATACAGTACTATCTCCACCTGGATTCATCCAAAGTTTCCCAGTTCATATTTTTAGGTTAAAAGGTTCAAAGCACATCTCTCATGCACTGAAAGGACGTCATCCTTATAAATGGGTCCTTGAGGCTCTGAAAATTCCTGAAACAAAGTCTATTGTTCTGTTTTCTCTTTCTCTCCACAGATCCACTGGAAAGGAGTTTGCATTGAAGATCATTGACAAAAACAAATGCCGTGGCAAAGTGAGTTAGACCATAGAGGCATGCATTATGCGTAGAAGTGTGGGATATTGAGATGTGAATTATTTATTTCACGTTAGGCTGCTGTTGAGTCAAGTGTTTTTGGTCCATTTAATCTGTCTGAATTAGATTTATTATTTATTATTAGATTATGGTTTATTCATTAGTGTTCATTCGACCTGCTACTTGGATACAAGTTTTTGCAGACAATGGGACAAATGCTGGCCAACAGCTGAGAGAACACAAATAGTTAAAATGCAAATAGTAGTTGTTTCTGAATGTTTTGAATGCTATTTCCTTCAGCTATAAATCTCTCTAATGAGTAGAATATGTAAACGATAGTAGATGTGTATCATGTCCATTACCTTTTAATAAGAAAAAGTGTATATTTTATGTTCTAACCTTTTTTTGAAAGTTTTTACACCATTTCTAATACAAATTAGTTTTGATTTACCTGTACAAATATTTTATGTAGTCTGTCAACTGATATAAGCTCATGTTGATACATAATAATTATAAAAGAATGAGCAAAATGCTGATTAAAATAGTTTTAGATTGAGTATAGCCTGTCACATGTCAACTTCCCAAAAGTAATTCATAGCAACAACCTCATAGCAGTTATATTTGGGCAGAGGTCAATGCCTCATACATTGATCTAGATTCCGGCTGTGCTTTAACTGAGGAAGTTTAGTTTCCTGTTTGCATTGTTTCCTACCAGAGCAGACCTCAAGAATTCATGTGGATTTATGCTTTAGCAGCTAAAGACAAAAGACTACTGAGAGATGCTGTATGGTTGGGTGTTTTTTGTGACATGTGTTTTGAACACTTCAGGAGCATCTGATCGAGAATGAGGTGGCAGTGTTGAGGCGTGTTAAGCATCCTAATATCATCATGCTGATTGAGGAGGTCAATACGCCCACTGAGCTCTGTCTAGTCATGGAACTTGTGAAGGTCCTGTTCATTAATCGACTCTTTTATCACTCATCAACATGCTGGTATCACACCACAGTTGCATTTCAAGACAACATGAAATCAAAAATCTGTTTACTTTTTTTGTTTGTTTTCCTTCTTCTCCCAATTTGGAATGGCCAATTCCCAATGTGCTTTTAAGTCCTTGTGGTCATGTAGTGATTCACCTCCGTCTGGGTGGCGGAGGTCGAATCCTAGTTGCCTCCGCGTCTGAGATCGTCAACCCGGGCATCTTATCACGTGGCTTGTTGAGTGCATTGCCACGGAGACATAGCGTGTGTGGAGGCTTCACGCCATCCACCGCGGCATCCATGCTCTACTCACCACACGCCCCACCGAGAATGAACCACATTATAGTGATCATGAGGAGGTTACCCCATGTAACTCTACCCTCCCTAACAACCGGGCCAATTTGGTTGCTTAGGAGACCTGCCTGGAGTCACTCAGCACGCCCTGGGATTCGATAGCGAACTAGCGAACTCCAGCGTCTTTACCACTGAGCTACCCAGGCCCCACCCTGTTTACTTTCTTAATAAATGTCCCTGGTCTCATTGTTCGTGATTCAACAGTGCACATTATTCAAAAGTTTGTTTTCATAATATTTTATAAAACTGTAATCCATTTTCTTTGCCTCTAAATGCCTCTCTTTTCTTTTCTGCTGACATAAACACAGAAGGCCACACAGGCGGGGAACAATATCATTAACCAGCAATATTGTAATAGTTATAGTAACATAACTGTAATGTAATACTTTTCACCATCCAGTCATATCCTGATGGATAAAAACAAGTCAGACATTATTCTTGTTCACTCAGAAAATGTAAATGCTGTTTCATGTTGTCTTTAATCTCTGCTCCTTATAAAGAGAGAAAGCTTACCCGCACTACCATTCAAACATTTGGACACACTTGACTGAATTATGTTTCTCATGATCGTATAAACCTTTTGAAATAAAGGCATGTGCTTAAATGCTTGGAATTAGTTTTGTTGAGAAATATAAATTGTGTCTATGAATATCTGGTAACACTTTACAATATGGTTGCATTTGTTAACATTCGTTAACTACATTAGTTAACTAACAATGAACATTAAATTTACTTTTTAAAATGTAAGGCCATAAAAAGTCTTAAATATCTTAAATAAATTACATTAATTGGCAAGACTGTGAATAATACAATATTGCCAAATGAACAATGAAAAATATTTTTAAGCACTTGTTAATCTTGGGTAATGTTAATTAAAACAAAATGATAATAAAAAATGTTTATATTTAAGATATTTTTGAGTTCTTTAACCGTTTTGGTCACTGCATTATTCCTATTCTTCAATTGTGTTTTTCATAGTTTTTCATTATTATATAAAATAGTAATAATAAAGAAAGAGTAGGTGTGTCCAAACAGTATGTGGCAGTGCGGTAAAAGTGTGAAATTTCTTTAGTCAATCGTGAAAGTTTGAATTCAGCTTTTATTTGTGCTTTATATACTGTATGTGTGTGTGTGTGTGTGTGTGTGTGTGTGTGTGTGTGTGTGTGTGTGTGTATTAAAATCTGTGTTTCTCACCAGGGTGGAGATCTGTTTGATGCCATCACCTCCTCCACAAAGTACACAGAGAGAGACGCTAGTGCCATGGTATTCAACCTGGCTGCAGCTCTCAAATACCTGCACAGGATGTGTATTGTCCATCGAGACATTAAACCTGAGAACTTACTGGTATGCAAATTCATAAACACACACACAAACATCTTCAACAGCGACATCAGATATACAATATACAGATATGCACACCCACACACACCTGCTCAGAGACAATAAATCGGAGAATACTTAGGCCTAAACTCACCAACGCACACCTAGAGAAAACATCAAACATGAGAATCCACCTGTCTTTAACGTACACACACACACCCACACCCACAGCAGTACAGAGACACTGAATCTGTGAATCATTAAGTACTGTATATATACACACCCACACACACCTATGCTGAGGCATTACACATGTGAATACACTGGTGAGTACACACAAACACACACCTTCTGACATCATTTCACTTGAGAAATACCAAATATAGAAAAACACTTTGCACTTTGTACATGAAAAATGACTAAAAAGTATTTCAAGTGGAAAAAATGTAAATGCCGATGGATAAAAATAACTTGTGTCATAGGTGTGTGAGTACCCTGATGGTACAAAGTCTTTGAAGTTGGGGGATTTTGGCTTGGCCACAGTGGTTGAAGGGCCATTGTACACTGTGTGTGGAACACCTACTTATGTTGCCCCAGAAATCATAGCAGAGCTAGGGTAAGATCAATTTTTTAAATCAAGATAAAGGACAAATATCTTATTGTGAAATGTTTTCCTTAAATAGTGTGCTTGAAATAAATTATTTGAAAAAATGCCACTTGTTTTGATAGTTTGTTGTCTAATGCATTGACATTCATACATTTTCAAGTGTGGCTTAAGTGTCCAAATACTTTCTGGGGCCACTGTGCAAGAATCAGATTAGTTTCCAAGCCTTTAAAATGTTGAATGTTATTACTTCCTTGGTCCTCTATTAATTTTCTGTCCTTTTTGTCCTCTGGCCGGGCGTTGCTGTAGCTATGGGCTAAAGGTTGACATCTGGGCAGCTGGTGTGATAACCTACATCCTACTGTGTGGCTTTCCACCTTTCCGCAGGTATCACAAGCTAAAAACAGCTCATATTACCACTCTGAATCACAGCCACTACAATAAAACGAGTACTTCTAAAATGTAGAAAATGTAGAAATTTACAAACACAGCTTGTCATAAAACATTTAAATGTAGCATAAAATCAGTATTGCAAACTATTGTCCATACAGCTGATAATCAAACTTCACTAGATAGGAAAATTCTTAGTACTTAATGTATGTGAATAAATATACTGTATGTGTCTTATCTATTGTCAGGTGTATTCTGTTGATTCATGTCTTTTATTTTGAAATTCTAGTTCCTGTTTCATGTCATGTGTTCCTGTTTCCCTAGTCATGTGATTTCTGTTTTCCCTCCATGTTCATGTGTCATGTTTTCATTGGTTTATTGTTTAATTATCTTGTTATCAGTTCTGTTTGTTCATTGGTTTATGTTCTCCCATGTCTTGTATTTAAGCCCTCATGTTTGCATTGTCTATTTGTGGAGTATTGAATGTTATCGTATGTGTTTGCCAAGCCATGGCCAAGCCATGGCCAAGCCATGGCCAAGCCATGGCCAAGCCATGGCCAAGCCAAGCCAAGCCAAGCCAAGCCAGATTATAGTCAAGTTTCATGTTATGATTGCTTCATGTTTGTAGTCAGGGTTAATGGTTTTCACGGTCTCTAAATAAACTGCACTTGGGTTCTTCATCTTCACGTCCTCGTCATCATCATCATTGTCAGCAGTTCCAGCCAACATACGTTACAGAATACTCCACCAACCATGAACCCAGCAGTTTCACTTCTGCGCTTACGTCAGGGGAATCGTCCTCTGGAGGACTATGTTGAGGACTTCTGCGGTCTAGCCAGCCAGGTAGACTTCAATGAGGTTGCCCTCAAGGGTTGTTTTAGATTTGGACTAAATTAGTCCATTTCTTTTTTGATGCCTGGCGATCGCAGTTCCCTCAGCCTGGCTCAATATATCAACCTCGCCCTTCGATTCATCGGTTCCCCGTTCACTGTGGGGGAGGCGGATCCCGAGCCAGAGTTCCATGACATGGCTGCCACCGAGCCAGAGTTCCACGACATGGCCGCCGCCGAGCCAGAGTTCCACGACATGGCCGCCGCCGAGCCAGAGTTCCACGACATGGCCGCCGCCGAGCCAGAGTCCCACGACATGGCCGCCGCCGAGCCAGAGTTCCACGTCACAGCGACGCCTCAGCCTGCTCCATGCCACGTCACAGCGATGCCTCAGCCTGCTCCATGCCACGTCACAGCGACGCCTCAGCCTGCTCCATGCCACGTCACAGCGACGCCTCAGCCTGCTCCATGCCACGTCACAGCGACGCCTCAGCCTGCTCCATGCCACGTCACAGCGACGCCTCAGCATGCTCCATGCCATGTCACAGCCACACCTGAGCAGTGGGACCTGGAGATGGTTCCCACCCTTATACCCACCTTTAGTTCTCCTGAGCAGGCAAGGGGAACTTTCGGCCCTCCAATCTCGCCTGGACCCTCTGAGCCCTGGACTTCGCTTTGGCCTGTCGGTCCCTCGACATTGCCTCAGCTCGGCGTTCCCTCGGCTCCATAATGCTCCTTCAGCCTGTCGGCTGTGCCGGGGTCCCTCGTCCCTCTGGCTCCTCCTTGGTCTGTCGGTCACCTGGCTCCGCTTTGGCTCTACGATCCCTCAGCTCCGCCTTGCTCCTTCGAGCCTCTAGCACCGCCTTGGTCCTCCCTGCCATCGGCTCCACCCTGGCCCTTCGTGTCTTCGGCTACTCTCCGGGCACCACGTTCCAAGGCTCCGCCCCTCGAGCCTCTCATGGCTCCACCTTCCATGGCTCCGCCCCTCGAGCCTCTCATGGCTTCACCTCCCACGGACTTTGCCCTGGTCCCCTCGCCCTTTCTTGCAATGCCACGCCTCAAGACACCCCCCCCCCCCCCCCCCCCGCTCCCTACAGAACTGTGAATTATGTCATGTATTGCGTGTTTTGTTTATGTGTTGGGGTGTCAGGAGCCACCCCTTAGTGGGGGGATATGTCAGGTGTATTCTGTTGATTCATGTCTTTTATTTTGAAATTCTAGTTCCTGTTTCATGTCATGTGTTCCTGTTTCCCTAGTCATGTGATTTCTGTTTTCCCTCCATGTTCATGTTTCATGTTTTCATTGGTTTATCAGTTCTGTTTGTTCATTGGTTTATGTTCTCCCATGTCTTGTATTTAAGCCCTCATGTTTGCATTGTCTATTTGTGGAGTATAGAATGTTATCGTATGTGTTTGTCAAGCCATGGCCAAGCCAAGCCAAGCCAAGCCAAGTCAAGTCAAGTCTAGTCTGGTTATAGTCAAGTTTCATGTTATGATTGCTTCATGTTTGTAGTCAGGGTTAATGGTTTTCACGGTCTCTAAATAAACTGCACTTGGGTTCTTCATCTTCACGTCCTCGTCATCATCATCATTGTCAGCAGTTCCAGCCAACATACGTTACATCTATATAAATTGTATATATACAGTATATATATATATTTATTTATTTTTTTTTTTTTTTTTTTTGTAGTGAGAATAACCTTCAGGAGGACCTTTTCGATCAAATCCTGGTTGGACGTTTAGAGTTCCCTTCACCCTTCTGGGACAACATCACTGATTCTGCTAAAGTGGGTACAGTCAGACAGATAACCTACACAAGATCATCCTGCAAGTACTTACATTGACTGTTTTCGTAATAAAATACTATCTTACTACTTACTGAATACTGCTTAGTATAAACTGTATACAGCATACTGGGTTTTTTTTTTAATAGTATTAAAACTGTTGGTATTATTTAACGATAAACACTTCATTGTTGTCACATGACCCCATAACACTGCATGTGAGTGGTGTCCACTCACACATAATCACCTTGGCAATAAAAAAGGCAATTTTGCTTTTTTCTATTCTGTTTTTTATTCAGTTCGGTTTTTGTCAGCCTAATGAAATAATGAGGAAAAAAAGAGATGTTAAAAATTGTTGTGGGAATTACCTGCAGTTCAATAATCACACTATATAATGAAGGTCAAGTCGGGTGCATTGAACTGGGGGATACAGTATTGCATGCAGAGTGCTCTGTTATATACTCACATACAGAAAATGTACATACTGTGCACAGTACACTTACTATATACAGAAGAAATAGTAAGATTATTATATTAGTAAGGTATTCCAAACATTGCCATGCATTCACTCTTTCTTTCGCTCACTCCCATATCACCACATCACTTCATTCCTTATTCTGCATTTCCTGTCCCCACTGCATCCCACTCTCTTTTATCCTACTCACTCCATCATCTCAACTCATTCACATCCTCCCCCTCTTATGCTCTCCTCGTCCCGCTTTAGATCTGTGTTTCTGTGTGCTCAATTTCAAACATCTTTCGCTGCACCAAATTGCAGAATTGTTAGCAGTGTTTGCAAAAATGCCTGATTTTAGAATTACTCTTTTTTTGCACACTTTAACATTTTGGACCGCGTTTGTGGTCTAGTGGTTTTTGAAAGCAGGGTGGTTTCTCTTTTGGCTGGTGTTAAATCAGCCCCATGTGCCATAGTTAAAGGAGGGGGTCAGCTTGCTTGTCTGAGCATATTTTATTGTAAAACTAACAGCAGAGAGACCAAAGAACATTCTGCAAACTTATGACCTTATAAGCCACAATACATAAGCAATGTAATTACTGTATATAACTGAGATATAGACTAAATGTTTTCAACAACAACAAAAAAAATACAAAAGTGGTTCAAATGGCCCTTTGCCAATGTTTGATATTTGGAGGCCTTGCATATCTGCTTATCCAAGTGATCAAAATAAAATCCTTAATCCTGTATCATAATTCCTAGCTTTAGAACATCTAATATTTCAACATGTGTTGTCATAGGAGTTGATTGGTCGCATGCTGCAGGTGAACGTGGAGGCCAGATACACTGCAGAGGATGTGCTCTCTAACCCTTGGGTCACGGTAAATGTGTGTTTATGTGGATGTATGTTGTGTTGTGTTAGATGATACTTTAAACTAAAATATCAAAATACTTGACAAATCTAACAGTTTAAATTTCAGACATTATTACATACTGAGTAACAGGACTAGGCACAAGTGGTGTTCCTCAGATATTTACTCAAACAAATATTAATATTACCTAACTTTTGAATATACATACGGTCCTATGAGTAATTAAATGTCCTAATCAAGCAATTCACTCTGTATTAGCAGGTTCAATATGCCTGTGATTATCTTCAAATGAGAAAATTCCATTGTTGAGGTTAAAGGGGTCATGAAATGCTCTTTTTTTATATATAGTTTTATTATCTTCACTGAGGTCCACTGATAATGTTAGTGAAGTTTTTTTTTTTTTTTTACCAAAACAGTCATAATTTAGTAATAATTTATATGATCATTTTCCACCTCCCTGTCTAAACGCTCGGTTATGGCCTCAGCTCCTCCTTTAAATGGCAATGTAAACCCCCACTTTTCTGATTGTCTAACATCGCACAGCACCACAAATACAGCCATATTTGAAATTCAATCGGAAGAGAATGAACAACTCCACAATATTATAAAACTACATTTCAGGATTTACACATAACACAGATGCAACACATTGCATCCAAATATACTAAACTGTTCATCTCAAGAATGATGCTTTCTACCATAGACGCATCCATATCAGTAAACAGTAAACAGATCTCCCATTCCATTTTGTGCTGCACGCTCTGGCACTACTACTGCCAACAACAACACAAACAAAATGGTTTAGAAAGTTTTTGTCAACACTCCCGGTGTAGACAGCCTCAAGCCATTGCGTCAACGAACTCGCCCGGTGTAGGCAAGGTTTCAGCACCATAAACTATCAAATAGGGATGTGCCCGAAGCTGAATACCTTATTCGAAATGGCACGAATAATGACTTCAAAACGAATAACGGATTCATCTGAATAATATAAAAAATATTTGTATGCCTGATTATCCAAAAAGCACATGAATAAAGCGACATTTTAAATAAACATATCCAAAATTACAGTGAATTTATGAAACTGTGCAGCCAATATTTCTAAAGTGTAAACCTTATGAATGAAAATGTGCACGTTGTGATTTCAGATTGGATGGCCTCCGTTTGCGGTCTCTGTTAATTGTGCACGTCTGGAGCTTGTCAAGTGTAAAATGACGTGCACTGACCTTAGCAAGGGCAGGGGTGAAAGGAAATAGACAGAGTGTGAAGAGAAATCTGGGGGGGGTTAAAGACATCTCCGCTTAAATCTCCATGCTCTTAAAGGCACCTCCGCTTAAAAGGACACCTTTACATTTGTGAACGACACCTTTAGATTTGTGAATGAAAGGGGCTGGGGCTTGCTCCACTGTAGCCCCCGTTTTGTGCACGTCAGTGATATACACGGTCCACTTCTTGAAATGTCTATGTTAATGTATCACACGATTCACACGTGATTCTCATGTATTCATATATAGCCTAAATCTGAGTGTGATGTTAAATTCCAGACCTGAAGTGATTTAACGTCGGAGCTTGTGATCCATCTCTTAAAGTTGACCACATTTATATCCACATCAGCGATTAAGGTTATTAACTCGTTAAGACTTTATTCCAAAAAAAAAGTTAAAATGCTCCATAAAGGTTTAAATACTCCATAGAGTATTCATCTATTCTGAATATTCCTGCTTTTGTAAATCGAAGAAACTGAAACTTGCTCCGTCTTTTTCTTCTTCTTCTTCTTTAAACTGTGCTTAATTTGAAAATGGTAAGTGTTCTTGAACTCTGGTAAGGAGCTATATAAATGTAACATTATTTTTATTATAATTATTATTTAACTAAGTAATTGTGTCCTATCGTAGAAATTCCTGATAGACTTACGGGAGTTTCACCTGTTTGTAGGCTATATTGATTTTATTTTAATTTCTTTTAATGTTTGAATTTATATTTATTATTCACTGCAAAATGTGTGCTTGACACCTCCTGCCTTCAGAATAATGTTGTTATACATGCACAGACAAATGAAAATTCTGTTTCATGCAGATATTAATATCTGAAATACCAGGAGAAACCACAACATATTCCACAGTTAATGTAGCCTACAAATTCATCTTCATCTGGTAAGAAAGAAAAAAAAAAGAATAAAACAATATTTTTTTAAATAATAATTGTATAATAATAATAATTATTATTATTATTATTATTATTAGGCTATTATTATGAAAAGGCATATACAAGGCAAATTGTATTAATAGAAACTATAAATGTAAGAGTAACACTTAAAAATGGGTGTTTCATTTACAGTAGTTTTGATGCACTTTCAGTTTAAGCCCCACCCACATTCTATCCGAATGCAGAGACAGATACAGATAATTTTGTCATATGAACAGACACAGATTCAAATACAGATAATGGCTTCGCTGCACATCCCTACTATCAAACAGTTATGACATTTCAGATGTTCAGGAATGGAAATGTTTACTCACGTTTTTGATCTGGTTTTTAACTGCCCCATTCTTCAATGACAATTCCTTTGCTAAGTTTGAATTGTTTTATGACTGGTTCACAAGGAATCGATGCTGAAATACGCTGAAGACACATCCACATGACAAACATTCATAGTCCAAAGCACAATGAAGGCACACATCCAGTTTCCAGTATCATCCTGTAGTGAGGTGCACATCGTCAGAAGTGCATCAAAACTGTTAAAGATATCCATTTAGTGTGTTTTTAAATACACCAACAATTTAAAATAGCTCAGATGGGTGAAAAAACAGTATGTTGAGCAGTTTGTGCACACAACAAGTGGCAGCAGCTGAATGTAACCAAATGGCTTAAAACTGAGTTGTAATAATCTGACACTGTGTCTTTTAAAAGCGGCACCAGAGACATGACAACAGTCAAAGATGTCTGTGTAGTCCATGTTTATATACAACAATAATTCAAAATAGGCCAGATGGGTTCCATTTGGTGTTTAGGAATAGTTAGACCACACTGGGCCACACTGTTTACCCTGCTCTCTTTCTCTCTCTCTCTCTCTGTTTATGAATTGACTCCCAGGGCCAGTGGGCTGGGCCAAGGGTGCAATGATGTAAAGTTGGCAATAATGTTGTTGCTGTAGAGGCGGTCATAAATTAATGAGTACCCTTTGTGACATCACAATATTACGGGAGTAGAGAAAGAGGCGTTTTGACAGCTTGGTTTCAATAAATGCTTTTATTGCATTGGGGATTAAGTTTTGAGTTCTGAAATTTACAGTAGGTTTTATAGTAGAAAGACCTCTTATATGTCAAAATATCAAGGAAAATTTGATTCCTCATGACATGACCCCTTTAAACAAATACAACTAATAAAGAAGCAGCGAGAATTACAATAATTATTTTGTAGGATGGGAATTGTTTCCATATTTTGCCAGCATTGTACTGTATATACATAGCATTACAAACTAGCCAGTGATAAAGCTCAGGTACTCAGTTTGGGACCTTAGAAATGGAATGAACCAGTAAGACAAAACAAGTTACCAGAAAATTTTAATATTTGAAGGGTTAGTTCACCCAAAAATGAACATTCTCTCATAATTTACTCACCCTCATGCCATCCCAGATGTGAATGACTTTCTTTCTTCAGCAGAACACATTTGAAGAAAACTAGAAAAATATCTTAGCTCAGTAGGTCCTTAAAATGCAAGTGGATGGTGATCAGACCTTTGAAGCTCCAAAAATCACAGACAGTCAGCATAAATGTCATCCATAATCCAGTGATTAAATTGATGTCTTCTAAAGTGATGCAATCGCTTTTGGTGGAAAAAGATCAATATTTAAGTACTTTTTAACTATAAATCTTCTGGTCAGCAACAGTATGCGCGTTCACATAACGAGAGGGCTGAGTTCACGCAGTCTCTCGTGTGATGTATTTGCATTGGCATGTTGCGGACGTAATCTCATGCTTTTCTCTCGATTTAGACATCCAGAATAAGCACACAAAAGCACTATTGTGAAAAACATACAGATACAAATACAGATCTAAACCAAAACCAACGATGCTTCTGTTCAGCGTTCCTCCTTCTCAGATGTAAACAGCGCTGCTTTTCTGGGTGTGTTGCACAGGCGTCAGTTCTCGTGTGAACATGCCAACGCGATTACGTCACATGCTCATACAGCTGCTGACTGGAAGAGAAGTTTATAGTTAAAAATAACTTAAATATTCATCTTTTTAACATCAGAAGCGATCTTATCGCTTTAGAAGACATTAATTTAACCGCTGGAGTCGTATGGATGACGTTTATGCTGACTGTCCGTGATGTTTGGAGCTTCAAAGGTCTGATCAATATCCACTTGAATTTTAAGGACCTACTGAGCTGAGATATTTTTCTATTTTTCTTCAAATGTGTTCTGCTGAAGAAAGAAAGTCATACACACCTGGGATATCATGAGAGTGAGTAAATGATGAGATAATTAAAATTTTTGGGTGAACTATCACTTTAAAGTGTTTTGTTTGTGTTGTGTTGTATTTGGACTATATTCGAACATTAGAGCTTATTACTATTTATGGTTTTCAAATTACTTTTTGGAACTGACAGATAAAATGTACTTTGACTGATCTGATGGACATTAATTGGCATATCCTAATGCACTCTAATAACCAACAGGAGGATGCTGCAATGGAAAACAATATGAAGATGGAGGTGGCAGGTAAACTCAAAAAGCACTTTATCTCTGTGCAGAAACAGAGCAACACAACCCCTGGAGTCTCTGTTATTATGGTGAGCACACAAACACACACTAGCACATACATCCAAGATACAGTCTGCATATCATAACTGTAGCTGTTGTAGCCCACTATGCACAAGTATACTTTCAATTTGACCATTTTCTTTCTTGTGGTCCTGAATGATTAGTACTTGGATTACATATAATTCCAAAGCACAGCCGTCACTGAAATTACAGCCACTGTGTACAACAGAATCCTGCATCAAATCAATCGGTTTGTCTCCCTCGGAGCTCATGACTTACATAACTGCCAAATGTCAGACCATTAGAGATTACTGTATTGTAAGCAAGCAAGCACAAAATATGCCAGAGCGATGAAATTAGAAAATGCTACAGAGAACATTGGCCCCTGAAATTTCGTAGGACGTGGAATAGTCTGACTAAGGCAGAACGACTCATAATGGTTGGCAGAATGTTCTGAAGAGTTCTGAGGCATTTACAGCCATTTCCAATTCCACCCTCATGTCTTCTTAAATTTACATCCCAATGCACTGATGGCCTCATTTCCTGTCCCTGTAAGACTGGACAGGAAGTTATGGTGTTCACTCTGCACCATACACCTTCACTGCTAGCCCTCTCACTGGCAGCACTTGTTAGTTTCTCTTTATGCACTGGCTTCAGTGTTTCAGTGGTGTTTACATTGTCTTCATTGTCATGATCACAAATACTGTCCATTGCTCATTCTTTGAACTTGAACCATCATGCAGGAGGATAAATTATTATTGGAAATAATTATATTTATATAAGAAGGTTATTATAATTAACAAGGATTCATTATTCTTATAATTTGTTAGTTTTGAAATTAAATGATCTCAGTCTGTACTTAAATAACTCAGGCAAAAACACATTAAATAACTCAGCAGGACATGCAGGCATATAGATGAATAGATGATAGGGTTTTTTTTTTTCTTTTTTCACTGCATTCAAATACAGTGGTGTTCAAATGTCTGAACCACTAGTGAAAATTTTGCTTCTATTTTATATTTTTCAAATTGAATAACATTTTACATATATAAATTACAGTATATTGTCAGTGTACCAATTTGTTTTTGTTCACCCCTTTTTCTCCCCAATTTGTAATGCCCAATTCCCAATGTGCTTTGAGTCCTCATGGTGACATAGTGATTTGCCTCAATCCAGGTGGCGAGGACTAATCTCAGTTGCCTCCGTGTCTGAGACCATTAATCTGCGCATTTTATCACGTGGCTTGTTGAGCGCATTACCGTGGAGACATAGCGCCTGTGGAGGCTTCACGCTGTTCTCCGCAGCATCCACGCACAACTCACCACGTGCCTCACTGAGAGCGAGAACCACATTATAGTGACCACAAGGAGGTTACCCCATATGACTGTACCCTCCCTAGCAACCAGGCCAATTTGGTTGCTTAAGAGACCTGGCTGGAGTCACTCAGCACACCCTGGATTCAAACTCGCGACTCCAGGTGTGGTAGTCAGTGTCTTTACTCGCTGTGCTACCCAGGCCCCCGTCGGCATAACAATTTGAGTGAAATATTGAATTTAAAAAGACATTCCAAAGAGAATTGAGAATGTTTCAAAGATCATCTTGTGTGCTTCAGTGGAGGCAATCACACCTTTTTTCAGGATCTGTAAGGATTTTACATGATCAATGTCACAAATTTGCTTATTTGATTAGTGACCAAGAATCCCAATTATTTTATATCATAACTGTTCTTTATTTTTACACTTTTTAAAATGCTACTTTTTGGAGGACTAACAAACTTTGTTTATTTTCAGATTTAAATTTTGGACACCACTGTATTTGGGGTCAATTCTGTTAAATAATACATTTTATTATAACTTTATTGGTACAGTAGTTATAGTATAGCATCTCAGTCTGCAATTTTAGCAGAAATAACAGCATTACTGTAGGTGTTAAAACAGTTTAAAGGCCTCATTTTTACCATAAAACATTCTGAAAAAAACTAGACCTTTTAAAAATCTGATGGCCTTTTTATGAGTCATTTTTCAGTAGTGCACTACATCATTTGAAAATGCAGCAGTGGGGACTCTCAGCCTGAATGTGTACTGATGTGAATCTCATTTGACAGTTTGAACTGTAAGGGCAGGGCTGTATCTACACCCCACTCTTGTGGTCCCAAGATTTGCTGTGATGTCTGCAACTGGATATTGGGTATTTGACTCCAAACCTAAACCTGCTTTTGATAAGCTTCAGCTCTCTACTCTATACTAAAACACTATAGTCTGCCTAAAATTCGGTCTAAATCTAGAACTATCTGCATCCTGACTGCCCTGTGTTTACTCTTGCGGGTTTTTCTCTTCAACATTTGCTGGTCTTGCTAATAATTCTAAAAGACAGCCATTCCCAGTCTGCATCCCATCTTCATATCTTCTCATTCCACTACATGCTCATGGTGGCTCTTTGGAATACTTTATTGCTGTAAGAATCTGTGCCACATTCTTTTTGTTGAATACTACTGTTGTATATTTCTCTCTGGGCTCTCAAGGTTTGTATTGGCATGCATGCATTACTGACTGCTTGGAATATTAACACTGCAATCCGATGGCTTCTCTCTCTCTGTCACGAAATCTAGAAAAGGTCTATTTCATGGCAGCTGCCAATGTCCTCAGATTGAACCTTTTCTTTTATCTGAGATTGTGAAAATCTGCCACTCGCTGGCCAAGTGCTATAAGCAAGGGATAATGTACAGTCAGCCAGCCATTATGGCAAAATAAATGCTAAAAGTGTGATCAGGACTTGTATCATCCTGAAGGGGTTTGTTTTGCGATGATGACTGACTGACTGTACAATACTGTGCTCATTACATGGCTACTTGCTAAATAATTAAATAAATGGACATGAGAGATTAATTGGAGTTAAAATGATTTTGTAATGTGAGAAGAAAGAGATCATGGAGTTATATGGGGAAACTAGCAGATAAAATATAGTATAAAATCGGTTGCCTAGGATAACAGTCAATTAATGTATATAGCTTAGCAGTCATTACACAAAAATATAATGAACAAGCAGAATCAAGTATTTCAGAAAGCTGTGTAATAATATAAAAAAATTAAATCCAACAACCTAGTTCTTTAAATGACTGTGTGGGAGAGAGAGAAGCATAATTACTGTATGCACAAAAATTGCCTTGGATGAGATATTTACCTGAAGGTTTTAAAAAGACTTTAAGACACCTACATTCATGTTTTTATTTATTTATTATGAGTTTTAGTAGGCGGTATATTGATTTATCTAATTATTTATTTCAGCTCTATTTGCATCACTGATTTTAACCACAGCTGAGGAACACACACACACACACACACACACATACAAAATGACCACAGATCACAGTTTAAGTAGCTTTCTCCTGCTTTAATCAAATATGTCCTAGTTTAAGAGAGGAATATAGTCTTTCTTATGTTTTCCTTGTGAAATGTCCCTCAGCTGAGGTGTTAGAGTTTCTTATGTTACAGTGTTGTGTATAGATTTGTGCTGTATGTGCTCTGTGAGTAAGACTAGTCTCTGTCCTCTGCTTCTGCTCTCCCCATGGCATTGCTATCCTCTGACTAGCTCCAAGGCAATGGTATGTACTAACACTAACTGCTTTGCTCCTCCCTCCCCGCCTCTGTTTCTACACACATACTGTACACCTTTTAAGCAGAACTGGGAGAAAGTGACAGTAACACCACTGAAGAGACAATATTTCAGTAAGAGAAAAATAAATGCTGGGATGGACTGGCCACAGGGGGCACTAGGACTTTCTTGGTGGGCTGATCAACTTGTCGGCTGTGTGTCCGAATATGTATTTACAGCATACATATAGCAGCCTGATCTCTGATCTGAAGTGTGTGCCGAGTTTTCTTTAGCCGAAATCGGTATATGTTTACCGAATTTGAAAACACTGCCCCCAGAGGCTAAAGCGGTAAGTGTTTCAGAGCTTATAAACAAGTGTGACATCCATTTATATCCAGGAGAGGTCGCCAGAAGCCAGTAGTAAAAATAATTATTTTTAAGATGAACAGGGTGTAAAACAGTGAAGAGAAATGCAAATTTTATTTAATCTACCACCAAACAAAACCCAAATCTAACCTTAACCATTAATAGAGATAATATGCAATGTTAGGGATAAAAAATGCAACCTTCTTATCACGCACGTGATTGTTTATACAAACGTGATTACTTCCTCGTTTGAATGGGGATTGAACTGTGGTCTCTCATACAACTGACGCAACGTGCTACCAGTCGTGCTACAAGGGAAAGTAATTGCTGTTGAGCCGTTCCAAATATGTCCAATGGTATATAGGGCATGTCAGTGGGTCGGCATACTGTTGCCGATCCTAGGGTACCAGAACGTTCGGAAACAGCATGCTGTCTTCCTGTGTGATCATGTTGCATCTAGATAGATTAAGGCCTCTAATACCTTTTTTTGTTGAAAACTCTGTTTTCCATTTTCTAACATCATCGCTTTCTAAAGTATGCGCTACTGGAGGGCATTTCAATAGTCACATTGGACTGCCTTAGCGAAATTAAGGTACATAGGCTATAGCCCAAAGTATACTTCAGTCAAACACGAGGTGAATGTGCACAGGACATGTGACATAAATTTTGTCATCAGAGGAGTGCTCGAGCACTGAACACATATAGCTCGATTTTTCTAACCGTGCTTACTCTGAATGCACAGAATGCGCATGCGCCTGGAATTATTTGCACTGCTAAAAATCAGATGAAAGTAGAAGACAACAACAGTGGATGTGCACATCAAGAGCACATGTGTGAGGAGATCAGGAGATACCTGCATTTGTATAACTCAAGTCTGATTGAATATAAAGACATTTTATGGGTCTAAACTCCTAAAGAGAAATAGTCTAGTATCTCATAGCAGTCATAGTATGTGCTGCCTGCCTATGTATGCGTGCACAGTCAAATGAAGTATACTTTAAAAGGCTAGCATTTGACTGTACACAGACGCTAAGCGTTTGCATCAAAACCAAAGTATACTTTGGGCTTACTTCATTGTTACACCTTTCTTTACAAAGCGCTAATAGGTTACTTGCCCACATATCTTGGAACACGAGTAAATATTCATTCAAATTCTCACTACAGCCTACGTTCAGATGATATTGTATATTATTACACGGGTCTCTGGAATACTCAATATTTAATGGTCAATGGCACCATCTAGTGGTCCAATGTCTCTGGGGAACAACCACACATTAAGACATAACAGACTGGCCATCCGGGTATTGCGTGTCATCTTTCCTGCTTCTCAGTAATTGTGTGTGATCTCTACATGTAAGCTAACAAAATAAGTTGTACTCAAAGCAATGTTTCATGTCAGTTTATTTATTTATTTGGCAAGTAGTTTTGTAATAAGCTGGATAATGAGCCATCAGACTAAATAAACTAAATTATTTACTAAATAAACACTAACAGAACTCTGATGCAAACCGGAGGTGGAATGTGCTGTTCATCGATTTCTTCCTTTTCACAAAATATTGTAATTTCATGCAAATCAAGATTGTATGTACATTTATTTATTTACTTGAATAGTAGCTGTGTAATAAGCGGGATAATGTACAGTGTGCCGGTTGTTATCGCAAAATAGACCCCTTAAGAGTGAAACAAGATCCTGATCACCCTGTTGGAGCTTATTTTGTGAAAACATCCGTCTGATGGTACATGATTCCTTACTAATGGGTTCTAGTCCCTAAGGTGAGGACTGAATTAGGAAAGAATGCTTTTTCATTTGCTACTTCTTCTTGGAATGTTCTTGGAAATTACAAACACTAGTGCCTTTAAATGTATGTAGGATTCAAGGCATTGCCCATTGGAAGAGACATTGCCATTGCCAAGGCATTGGACAACCAATGTGCTATGGGTTGTGTTGGGCTAGCGTAGGTCCCATCCTGTTTTAGTCCCAGTCCATCCCTGAATCATTGGAACATAATTGAAAAACTACAATGATAACTTTAGCAATGGAAAATTGCCAGCTTGCCGACCAAGAGAATTCTTTACTTGCTTTTATACTGTAGTGAACTTCAGTGGTGGTTATCTCACTCTCGCCATTTTCTGTCCTTCTTTGCTAAAACAGTCTCCTTCACTTCTGTGGTCTCCTTCCACCTCTGAGGTAATTAATAGTACTGACCTTTCAGTGAAATCAGGTCCTTCATGCCTGTATCTGACACTGCTTAGCATAAACACATACTTCCTCTGACAGCAAAACTCAACATTTGAAACAGAACGCTGCAATTATTGAATCATTATAATTGATTTTATCTCTCCTTTGACCTCCCAGACCTTAACTTCATCTCATCTTTCTCTGTTCAATTGTATTTTCCTTTCCATTTTTTGGATGGGTGCACCCACTCATGTGAACGTTAACATGAACATTGTCTCTCTCCTGTAGAATACAGCTCTAGATAAGGAAACCATCCAGCTTTCTCGCCGTCG